>NW_028301625.1:23125000-23750000 GCF_987345545.1 Pholcus phalangioides
TTTTTGAAAGATTATTTCCTTCTCAATATTTTGAAAGATTATTTCCTTCTCAATATTTTTTGAAAGATTATTTCCTTCTCAATATTTTGAAAGATTATTTCCTTCTCAATATTTTTTGAAAGATTATTTCCTTCTCAATATTTTGAAAGATTATTTCCTTCTCAATATTTTTTGAAAGATTATTTCCTTCTCAATATTTTTTGAAAGATTATTTCCTTCTCAATATTTTGAAAGATTATTTCTTTCTCAATATGTTTTGAAAGATTATTTCCTTCTCAATATTTTTTGAAAGATTATTTCCTTCTCAATATTTTTTGATAGATTATTTCCTTCTCAATATTTTTTGAAAGATTATTTCCTTCTCAATATTTTTTGAAAGATTATTTCCTTCTCAATATTTTTGAAAGATTATTTCCTTCTCAATATTTTGAAAGATTATTTCCTTCTCAATATTTTTTGAAAGATTATTTCCTTCTCAATATTTTTTGAAAGATTATTTCCTTCTCAATATTTTGAAAGATTATTTCTTTCTCAATATGTTTTGAAAGATTATTTCCTTCTCAATATTTTTTGAAAGATTATTTCCTTCTCAATATTTTTTGATAGATTATTTCCTTCTCAATATTTTTTGAAAGATTATTTCCTTCTCAATATTTTTGAAAGATTATTTCCTTCTCAATAATTTTTGAAAGATTATTTCCTTCTCAATATTTTGAAAGATTATTTCTTTCTCAATATTTTTTGAAAGATTATTTCCTTCTCAATATTTTTTGATAGATTATTTCCTTCTCAATATTTTGAAAGATTATTTCCTTCTCAATATTTTTTGAAAGATTTTTTCCTTCTCAATATATCTTGTGGCATTATTTCTTTCAATAAATCTTTTGGCATTATTTCTTTCAATAAATCTTTGCATTATTTCTTTCAATAACTTTTGAAAATTATTTCTTTCAATAACTTTTGAAAATTATTTCTTTCAATAACTCTTAAAATTATTATTTTATCAATAACTCTTAAAATTATTATTTTATCAATAACTCTTAAAATTATTATTTTATCAATAACTCTTAAAATTATTATTTTATCAATAACTCTTAAAATTATTATTTTATCAATAACTCTTAAAATTATTTCTCTTTCAATAAATCTTAAAATTATTTCTTTCAATAAATCTTAAAATTATTTCTTTCAATAAATCTTAAAATTATTTCTTTCAATAAATCTTAAAATTATTTCTTTCAATAAATCTTGAAAATATTTCTTTAAATAATGCCGAGAATAACTATTAGTGGTCTGTGGGCTCAATAAAATTTTTCATTATTTGTTTTTAATTTTTTATTATTAGTTTTTAATTTTTTATTATTTGTTTTTAATTTTTTATTATTTGTTTTTAATTTTTTATTATTTGTTTTTAATTTTTTATTATTTGTTTTTAATTTTTTTAATTTCATCACATTTTAATGTTTTTAGTTATTGTCTCGACGTTCCACTATAAAAAGCTCCGAGGGCCACATGGGGGTCATGCACTGAAGATCCCCAACTTGAAGCATATTCTAATCTTAAATTGATTAAAACAAGACGCTAAGAAAACGTTTAAGTCAAACTGCACGAAAATATTAATATAGACGTCATTAATTTATCATAGATAAAAGAAAAATGTTGAATGAATTACTTTTAAATGAGATACATTGCAAAATATTTATTTCATGTAAAAACTAGCATACGTTTGACTAAAAACATGGAATACATTCGTTCTACGTTAAAAATCTGTGCGATTATAAGCTCAAAAACTGATGTCACGTCTAACAGGAGCCATGCATAGTTGTATGCGACCTCAGACACTTATCTTTGATTGAATAGAGACAAACATTTATTTACGAATTATACGCGGTTTCACGTGTTTGTGTGTGGAATGTACAAAAACGTTCGTCTCCAATGCGAATATGTAACTAATTTAATAATTTTGTTTTTTTCTAGGAGCAGCTTCAGGAATTTCATTGGAACCACGATTCGCGGAACCCATCCCAAATATCACCGTAGCTGTTGGGAGAACTGTTACACTTCCATGCGTTGTTGAAAATCTTCAAGATTATCAGGTAGACAACAAATTTTCTCGTATAATTATTTCGATGTGAATTATATTGAGTGAGAAGATCATATTTTCCGGTTTTTCTTCTCATAGGACTGTTTCTATTGAGAAATTACATCAATATTTATATCGCTCTCAGATATTTATGGAATGCCTATAAAACTCTCGGTATACGGGGTGTCCTGTAAGTCCAGATTCGGCCTTTATCCCATCAACCGTTCGTCGTAGAGGTATGGTTCCAATCGGAGAAAATGCTCAAAATGTGCTCAGAAATCCCTCTGCACCAGTTTCGATAGAGAAAATACAGTGTATCATAAAATAAAAAAAATCTAAATTTTTATACTGGTTCTCCCATCCTCTAACTTCCAATCAGAAAGTTGTTGCCCTGCCTATTCTGAGGCCAAAAAAAAAAAAAAAAAAAAAAAAATTCACATTTCTAAATGCTATTTCTAAAACTCGATATTCGAAAATCGGAGAAAAGTTGGGAAAAGAATAGCATAAATGAGGGAAAGAAGCATTTTTCGTTAGTTTATGCTGTTATTTTCCAACTTTTCTCAGATTTTTTAAATCAAATATGACTGCGAATATTGCACGTAAAAACATGAATTTTTTTTGGCTCAGAAAAGACAGGGCGACAACTTTTCGATTGGAAGTAAAGAACGGGGGGGGGGGGAAATTGTATAAAAAATTTAGATTCTTTATGTTATGATTCGCTGTATTTTCGCTCCGAAAACTGGTACAGAGTGATTTCTGAATACATACCATACCTCTGCGACGAATAGTTGATGAGAAAAAGGGTAAATTAGGACTTACAGAACACCCTGTATAACTCTCGGTATACTAAAAGGATAAATAATAAATTTATTATTATTTCCGCACTTAAAAGATTTTTGAACATCATAATTGTTCAATATAATGCGCGTTCCGATACGTCATAACAGTAGAACATTGCTAGATTGAGGAATAGTTTATATTAGTTTTGTAGGACTATAAAAAGTGAAAAATACAAAAGCGAGACAAAACTCAATCAATCACAGTAAACTAAATAGGGCTTGTAGTTCAGATATTTCAAGAATCTGGGATTTCACTTCGAAAGTTTCGTCAACCCGTTCATCTCTACGTACTCCGCTGTCGATTCGTGTTGAGCAGTTCTTAGCTAAAATTTAGTCACCTATCATTCGCCCGATATGTCTTGCAAGCCAAGTTCATAATTCATTTCTCGTTCTCGGGCCATTTGCATGCTCAGGTTATACATTAGCTTATCGTTAACCGGAAGCTCGGTAAAGTTTCATAATAAACGGTGCTAGTCATTACAGTTTCGCTCGGTCATGCTAAATGAATTTTCTGACATGAGGGTAGACACACGCCAATTTCCATTCTGGTAACAGCAAAGGGTTTCGAAGCAAAGCACACTCCTTCGCCGAGAGGTAATTCATTCCTTTTCAAATAGGAATTAGTTCAGAACTCGAAGTATATATTACCTTCGTGAAATACTGGTTAAATTACTATACAACCACCACCACATATTTAAAAGGGTTCCTTTGGCTGATGCAGCGAAATTCTGTGGATTGTAATTTCGTTCTGTTTTAGTTGGTGCAACCGTTTCTGTTTAAACTATGAAATAGAACGGATGGGCACGGGTTAACAAATATTGGAGTTCAATCGGTTTTGTGAACGGAGCAAGCACTTATGTTCAATCATTTCATAAGTGTAAATATTTGTCGGATACAAAATGAGACTTTGCTCATGGTTGCGTTGTTTTCACATTTATAAATAAGACCGATTCCATAAATCAGGATTCGTAAGTTAGTCATAGAACAAGAGAGAAAGGTTGTGTTCTCTGATTCTAGCGTACTTTATCTGGAGCAGACGCAATGATGTTGACTTGAAAAGTTTCTTGTGCCGTTTTTTCTAGAAATATGATTGCATTTTTCGAGAAGTGGTTGGTCGTGCTTTGTCCTTATGAACCTCAACACGTTGTAGGTCATCAGTGTAAAATTTTAGGATATTTACTTGAAAAATATATAAATTAGAACGTTATTTTCATAATGATAACGTAATAATATAATAGATTCTCAACTATCCAGCCTAATTTGAAAATAATTATAATTCTCCATCATAAAATGATGAATAATTTACTTTGCTAAGGCATTGCAAGTGTAATCAATTTGTGTAATCATTTATCAATGAAATAAATTAAATTAATTTTTGTAAGAATTAAATCTACGTTTCACGTTAGTATTTTATTCATTTTAAATCTTTCCATAGACCCCTATAGTCAATAGATCCCTTGTGAAATTCCATGACATCTTTTTTAACGAAGCAGGCTTTCCATAATTTTCAGCAGGTGCAGAATAGGTGGTGTAGGGGAAAGTGGTCCTTTCAAAAATCACCTGTACAAAATAAATTGGCTTGTCAGTGCTAAAATAAAAGGTTTTTAAGGAGGCGAGACACTCGTGAATACCACTGAGAGGGTTAAAAGTGTATGTAGTCATATCATACTTCATAGGGTCATTATAGATTTTATCTTAAAATATGTACAATGTTTTCATTCTTCGACTTCCTTTTCTGTAATAAATTTTTAAAATGTAGAGTGTATAGTACATAACAAACACGTATTAAGTACTTACCTATACTTAGAGGTTAGAAAATACGAATGAGAGCGGGTTTTGGTACAAAAAGGGTGTTTTTGATGGTATGGTTGAAGGTATGAAGTGAGCACGTTTCCAGAACTCCGGCCTATCCGACTTTTCTGTTATCTGACCCAACCTTCTGTCCGGATAGCCGGATAGTCCAAAGTCTACTGTAATGCGTAGTCATTTTTTTGGATTTTTTTTCAACTTCCCTCATCTTGAACTTTCCATTATAAGAGACGCTAGAGGTGACCATAATTCCTTTTACTGAACATTTCTTTGCATCCTTTAAAATAAACGTTCAAGTCTTTTGGACTTTTATGGATTTATAATAGTAAAAATCTATCTTTTTGTAAATTACAATCATTCAAACAAATCCCTCTTAATCAATTATGATATAATTTCTTCATTAATTTCCTGTAAAATGATTTTCGGATAACTGCCGGAGCAACAAGTCGAAGTAGTTGACGATGAGCTGTATATTTTATTTTCGTTCTAAACAAAAATTCAAATCTTCACTAATTGTTTTACTAAGAAGTTGATGCAGATGTATTCAAGGCTTTTGAGATTGTTTTGTGATGTTTTGGATATTTTATTGCAAAATTACAGACTGCGCTTCAGAAATGTTAGCAAAATTATGTGCTAGGATGTTTCTTTTAGTTTTTTCCCGTTAACATTAAAGCATGACGATTTTACTTCCTTGCAAACTCATGATATCATCTATTTTATGCTTCAAAACTTGAAAAAAATGCGTCGTGACAGATGCATGACAATAAATTAGTTATTTATTGAACATGAATATTTCTCTTCGGAAAGAGAGCAAACAAACCACAGTTTTTTTAGTACGCCAGTTCACAGCAAAAGCTAAATTTTCAGTACCAAACTATTTTTATTTATCATATAACAGAATTTTTTACATTTACAGATTTTTCTCCGGCTAGCATCTAATTTAAGAAAAAAAATTAAAGTGGTTCGCAATATGTGTTTGCGAATCCCTCTGTTTAATGGTAAATATGAGTTTTCAGTGTTGTTCACAAATTTTGATGCCTTTTCATTCTAACGAATTCATGACAAACTGTATATTTTGAATATAACACCGTACAGTCTTAACCAAACCAAAACAATCGTATAGTCTTAAATATAAACTGGATGTGATGTCATCTCTATTTTCCTATATGTGTTACGGTAAATGTGATAAATAATAACAGGTTATTATGCATACTTACTAATCGTCTTGCTAAGTTTGTTAAATTTATCATTTTTACCGGAGAATATGTACAATACGCAAGTGTCGTTGGCAAATTTGATAAATAATTGCAATTTATCGCCTTTATCTGTGATTATGCATCATACCCTAGTGCAATTGGTGAATTTGATAAATATGAAAAACAATTCCAAATGAGTCTATTAAGTGTGATGGATATAGTAGTATAGTCGGACCCCGATATAATGATAACAAATTTTACGATCGTACACCGATATAATGATACAATACATGTATGAATTATCATGAATTATTATATAGTACGATTTATCATGTTTACCAACTACGAGACGCTTCGGTACTATGCATAATCACCGTTAAAAGTGATTAATTTAGGGAAATTCGTCAAATTTACCATAGTGCTTAGTGGTTATGTATAATAACTGGATTTATCATATTTACCGTAACATATGCACGGGGAATTTCTCGATTACCACTATTTCCAGCTTGCACTAAACAAATACGAATACAAAGGCCACAACAGGCAAATCGCTCAACGATGTGGCTGAAATAAAGATGCCCATAAAAAATATGGATGTCAAGTTATATAATGAAGTACATCAACACAATATAAGAGCATATATCATGAAAAAAAACTAATAATACATATATAATACTCTGCCCATAAAGATGATTGTAGTTATCTTAACTAAGTCTGACAACTCAAGTATGACAGCACATGAGAATTTCACTATTTCGAAGAACAAAAGTCGTCCTATAAATCCACAAATGAAAATTTCATTCGCCGATAATAAAATCTTAAATAATGATCAAAGAACCGTTTTATTTATTTTTTTCAAAGACTTGAAAAACAACATTCGTAAAAAGAAGTTTTTTCCTTATTCAAAGAAATCGTCCAAGAGTTAATTAAAGCCAGAAGGATTAAGTTTATTTCAGAGACCTAAATCCAACCCTTAATTTAATCTTATATTGTTTTGTCAGTTTGCCCATCGAATAAATTTGCACTTTAAAATTCCCATTGGACTTTATATTCTCAATTTCAAGCCTCATTCAATGAAGGACAATAACGATAATAAAAAAAAGGACGCAGGGAAGAACCAAAAGTAAAATGTGGAATGGTATAAACTTATGGAACAAGCACTTTGTGTGATGGGAGAAATTTGTCGATTTCTTCGGTAGGACTTACTGACAGGCTCAGATCTGGGCAAAGAGCGAAATTTCTAATAGTTGAAAGAAATACGATGCGATGCTTAGTCAAACGTAAAAATTAGGAAGTATTTATGTGAAGCATTTTGTTGACTGAGGCGTAAGTTTTAGGCCTTATCTCTTCTCGAGCTGCAGTAACATGACAATGGAGGTGATGCAGTTCATGACATGGATTAATAATCACTGTAGCGTGTAATTGCAAATTTCCTACCGCAAACGGGAAAAAATAACTCTTTGCTTATTATCGAGTTACTGATATGAACTTGCTCATTCATTTCGATAGAGGAAAAGTTCAGAATACAAAAGAAAAAAAAAATGAATAAATGCAGGAAAGAAAGCGGTCCATCAGACCAGAAATTATTCAGCTAGCTGCTTTGCCTGATTGAAGACGTGAAGCTGAATGCGCGCTTTCACTTTTATTGCTTAAACACGAGGAATCGATGCACAGGCAAGTTTTCCCAGAAACTAAAGAAATGTTATGAAATTTTATGTATATATCAGGTCAGAAAGTTCATTAACATCTGTGGAATCGCATTCAGTCACGCGTACAACAAATTTAAGCAAATACTCTGCTTATTTTTTTACATTATTATTATTATTATACTTGTCATTTTGCCATTAATAGTGACAGTAAATTACGAAAGCTGTAATTATTATTTCTCAGAACGGCTTAGTTACTTTTACACACAATTGAATCAGTTGTTTACCTATCAGTGGTTTTAGTTTGTTTTGTCTTGGCAGTTCGACTCCAGAAAATTAATAACACGTTTTATCTCAACGTTAACACAAGGTAGGTGAGGCATGTTCATTAAATGATCACCGCAAATTAAGTTTTGAATTAACATTTATTTATTTCGTTTTTAATATCGATAATGAATGCATCAACTTGAAGGTAAGTTATTTTAAATTACTAAATATTATCAAGTTCGTGATACCTCATGGTCACTGGAATAGCAGACATTACAACATTCAGATAAGCATCTCATAATAAACTTATTTTAAATATCATATTTATGTGCATTCATGAAATTTCACATACTTAATACTGTGTATATCATTTTTTTTGCTTTCCAAGAGCGAAATTATTGAAAAATATTAATATATAGTATATACATATATATATATTTCATTTAAATCTAATTCATGAATCTTCTCATAATATTTCATTTATACTAAATGATTAACTACGTATGGATTGTAGAGCACCAATTAAATTTTCATTATATAAATATATGTATATAAAAATTTGAATCGCTTGAGAAAATTGACATTGATCGTGTCTCTGTTCCAAATTTTTCGAAATTTGGTGACACATATTTTTCTTTCTTAATTTTTAGGTGGCTTGGGTTCACGTCGATCGACATGCTCTTTTGACCCTTCATGATCGTGTTATCACACGTAATCACCACTATACCATTAGCCACAATGGCTACCGCACTTGGTGGTTACAGATAAGCAATGTCGAAGAAGCCGATCGTGGGACTTACATGTGCCAGATCAATACGTCACCAATGAGGAGTCAAAATGGGCATCTTGAAGTTGTAGGTGAGTACTATACTTTTCACACCTGATGAATTAAATTCTAAAGGTAAGAGATTCTATGAGCATGGTAAAACACTACTGTCTTAAATAAGGTACGTATGAAGTAACGTCGACTTCATTAGTTTCGTTAAACATAGTTGATGGATCTTCGTCGTACAGATTATGTAAATTTATTTTAAATTTTTATGTTTATTAACAAATAGTGGATTATATTTATAAAAAGACAAGAGAAAATGTGAGTATTATACTTTTGATGTACGTATCACGCGTATATCTGCACAATAATTTGTTTCACATTCGGTACATTTGGATCGTTCAAGATTCAAGGAGAAAGTTGCGTTAATTTTTCTTTCATTAACAGTACCACCAAAGATTGATGAAAACTTCACCAGTTCTGATGTGGATGTTAGAGAAGGTGCTGATGTCAGTCTTCAATGCAGAGCTTCTGGTTCACCCCCTCCAAAAATTCGATGGAGAAGAGAAGATCAGAAAGATACTCCACAAGGATTCAGTCTCGGTAAATCTGTCATACATGCTTCGCTTTTGATTTGTATCAAACTACCTACCTTAACTTATAAGTCAGTTTTTACCTTAATTTACAGTGCAATTTTTTTTGCAAGAAACTACTGTATCTAAAATGTTTCAAAATTTGAAAGCACAACATTTTTTTCAAGTTGCCGAAATTTCACTAAAAAGCTGAATGTAAATATACGCATAAATTTTCCAAATACCGTTATAGTCAGCACATACCAATTTCGGTATTTTAAAAAGAGAAAATCCTGTCAACCTATAATCCACAAATGTAAATTTCATTCACCGTAAACAGAATCTTATGGGATGTGGAAGCAGCCGTTAAGGCCAACAAATTTTTTTATCTACTTCAAAAATGTTTTGTATTAATCGTAGGATCACCAGTTATTTGAAACGTAATATTGATAACAAAAGTTGAACTCAAGTCTTTACCATTAAAAATTGCTTTTGCATAGTTTAATTAACATACATGACCTGTATCAGTGACATTGATTAGACCTAGCAATCGTGAGACGTGAATGAAGGTCAACTTGAATATAATCAACGTAATCATTCTCCGAGACTAATATAATTTAATCATAGACGAAAGAGGATATGAATGTTCGGAGGAAAAGCTCATCATACTCTTATTACTTTCCCGCACGAACATTCACGATATTCTTGTCCAAATGTATTATTATGATTGATTGTGGGAGATATATTAAAATCAATCTATGTCTGGAGCTCGATAAAACTGCAAACATAATATTAAAACTGTGGAATATCTTTTTCGATAATTGATATTTCATATTCAGGTAAAACACTCTATTATTCGCAACAACTCTCTTCGTTTTAGTTAAGTTACGTAGATAGGAAATTAGATATAACCAAATTCATAGTTAAAGGTTGGTGATCCATTAAGATTAGAGAGATTATCTTTCAGTGAAATGGCTTTTGATTCAATAATAACAGGGGCATCCTAGCTAGCTATCGCTAAATTTTTCGATCCGGTGAATGCCTCAGACAACTTTTAATTTCATACGGAGATAGTGGAAAGAGCTTCAGCAGCTGAATATTGATTTCGGCCCTTGTGGGAAATGCTCAGTTCGCTCAGTCATGCAGAATGCCCCACTCCCACCTTGATTAGCCGAGTCCCCATCCTCGGGATAAGAGCAGCGGCAGCAAAGACAGACAAAATGAAGTCAGATAAGATCGATTAATATCCACGGAAAAATTTAGTCTTCTAAAATGTTTCGCAATCTACAAAACTTAATATCGTATTATCCGATTGCATATTAATTTAGTTGAAACATAAACTGATAAGTATTCAAATTCCATATGGTCGTGCAAACGAAAATATGAGCTGACGTTATCTCATGCATATTAAACGGGGACAAAGATTTTCTGAACAGAAACAAGTATTGTAAACGGGGCTGGTGCAGGTTTTTGCAAAATAAAAATGAGAGAAGTTATGCAAACATTACTTTATGAAATTAAGAAAAACGAATGAGAATTTATCACAAGCTGGTTTCAGCCAATTTCATTGCCTTGTGTACTGAGAGTCTTCAGAATAAACTTTCTTTCTTTCAAACCGAACACAACTCAGGTCTATCACTATCTATGGGCGATTTACTACCTAACTGAGTTGTGCCGGATGTTTAACTGTGTATGTACCTAAAAATCTGAGTGCGTATGTAGTGTTGTGTTTGATTTTTCAGTACGGCCATCTATATTTTAGAAGTGAAGTGAGTGATGTGTTATGATTGAATTACATTTGTACTGTTTGTAGGTCTGTTGCTCTCTGTGGCGAGACTTTTTAAAGGGGAGATCGGCTCGCATTCGTGCCTTGAAGTTGGGAACCACAGAAAACCAACTTCAACAGACGATGACGGTGGGGTTCGAACTCGGGACCACGCGATGCTAGAGCAGTTGTTCTCAACCTAGGGCATATGCCCCCCCCCCTTGTGATCCTGAGATATTCTAAGGGTAAAAATCAGATAAAAAGGGAGCCACGACAAATGTGAAGGGGGCTACAGAGTGCTATGAAGAGATGAAGCTTTCAATTGAAATATGATATGGAAAAATGTGACTACTTTCAGAAGCCATCAGAACTGTCCATATAACAAGGACCATCTTAATCCATGGACCCATTTGAGCATGGTACGGGGCCTCATGTCCATAGGGTGCCTACATGAGGATATCTGGTACTATGGTTTTTGAGTGTAAGTATGCATATATATGCAAGCTGTTACTTCCAGCTAATTAGAGAAGCACCAGATCACCACTTAAATCGGGACCCATCATGTTAGACGGACATGCATAAACCCCCCCCCCCAAAAAAAAGAATTTCAGAGAACTCTAGCCCAGGGTAGGCACTGACCCACGGTGATGTGTGGCTAGAGGCCAATTGTCTCTCCCGAGGTTCGTTACATTGTCCCGTATTATTTATTTTTCACATATGATTAGGCTTTTAGAAGGGATGATCATTCTCCCCTTGTTCATCCGTGCCTGGCACAGGGTTCCAGAGATGAATGTTATTTATAATAATTTTTGTTTCATTATAAATTTAGTTTTGACTAAATCCAATTCAATAAGTAGAAAGGGTCTCGCTCCTGGATGAAAGAGGTGGATAAGACAGGGCCCGCGAGAAGAAAATATTTTACAAAAGGGGGGGGGGCTATGGGCCTAAAAAGGTTGAGAAACACTTGCACTAGAAAGCCATTATGTATAATACGTTCTAACATGTAGCCGATAGAGTATCTTGCCGTTTACTCACAGACTCTAGAGCAGTGTTTCTCAACCTTTTTAGCCCATGCCCCCCTTGGACCATATTTTACTCTCGTGGTTCCCTGTCTTATCCAGGGTCTTAACTTCATCCGAGAGCGATACCCTTTCTACTTATCGATGGGAATTCAATCAAAACTAAATTTATAATGAACAAAAATTTTATAAATAAGATCGACCTCCGGATCCCTCAGCCAGGCACAGATCCAGAAGGTGAGAGTGATCATCACTTTTCCAAGAGCCGAATTATATGGGAAAATTAGGTGTGCGTGAAATACACACGGGCTGATCCGATTTTGGACTTATTCATTTTCTGTTTTTATCTCTATTATTACATACTCCGCTTAAAATATACACTGCGGATATAACCTACCAAAAACTCTCGTAACTTAGAAAATAATTCGAATGTAACATACTGCAAACAAAAACCTGGAAAAATGAAGTCAAAAAAGGACTGTCGTATATTTTTTGTTGAGTAATTCATTCCTTAATTGGGAGGGGGGGGGCGGTCAGCTTATACACGGGTTAGTCTTTGAGGGGAAAATATCGAACCCCCCACTTTACCCAATCATATAGCTACATGGCCTCCGCGCGGTTAGCTTGAAGATCCGTGACATCATTGGACTACTTTAGATGGAATCACTAATCAGTAAAGGGATTTTCGTAGCTATAGATGGCGTTACTGACCAGTAGAGTGATTTTTGTAGCTGTAGACAGGGCCGCAAATAGATGCTAGGTCAGCCGGGGCAAGCACACATATTTTGGCGCTTCCTTTGTAATGTTGAAGGAACGATTAAAGGGTGAAATTTGCACCCCCCCCCTTCTGGTCCGGCGCCCGGGGCAGTAGATCGACTCCAGTTGCGGCTCTTGCAGTAGATGGTTTTTGTTTCACCTTCCAGGTGAAACTCAATTTTTCATCGAGTCGGTAAAAGTCGTGATCAACCAAGCTGCAGCCATTAATCCATTCAAAACATTGCTGTCTTATGAAGTATCTGCCGGCAAAAATGGAAAGAGGAAAAATATTTACATAAAATGTTTCTTCAAATTATTATAAAGTTTGAATCATTTTTCGTTGTAACTTTTGGAGCATGAAAATATAAGAATTTTTCCCCTTTAAAATGCGTTGATTTTTGGGCGTCGGCTTATCACGAGTATATATGTGTGTAACATTCATTGCATTAACATTATGCATTCTTTCACAGAAAGCAGTGAGAATTTCTTTAATAACAGAAAATATACTCGTAATAGTTACATTCACTACTGATAGATGGATGTGTAATGAATCAGGCGTGATCCAGAGAGAATCGATGGGGGCATTCATCACTCTCCCCAAGATCCAGAAATACAAAGCAAAATAATGGTTTTGCCCTGTAAAATATGGGACGTATATTCACATTACTCCATTTGCTTCCATTAATTCGGGTTCCCTAACATATTGCTCTGGATCCTCGCCTGTGGTAAATAGCCAGAAATTGCTTCCTGTTAGTATCAAATATAACTGTTCTGACGATAAAAATTTCTTGCTATCTAAAAAACTCCTCCCTTTCCTCTATTTCTGTCAAAACTGCTCATCGTTGAAGCTTTTCGTATAATTGAAAATGCTTACTTTTTCTGATACTTTTGGATCACCTGGTAGATGACAAACAAACACCTGTTGTGCTCGGGAAAAGTAGAAATCTGAACTGTTTTAGAAGCATCAAATCTTTACCTGTTGATAAACTATGCAAAAGCATGTTGATTGATGACAAACAAAATTGTATGGGCATTACTTTCTTTTTTATAAATTAATTGTACAGTTGTTGACAACTTTGGATAAAAACTATCAGCATAAACTCAAATAATATCAACGAAATCAATTAAATTATGAAAAAATTTATGTGCATGTTCGTATATAAATCATGTACTCTAATAAATTTCCAAAATTCCTCGGGAGTTTCCAAAAAGTATTTCCATGCAGTATTAAATTTAAATACGTACTTCATAAGCTTATTTTCTCCGCGGCAATCTCAGTAATGCACTTTATGCATGTATACAACTGCTATATAAGCTAATTTCAAAACCTCGCTTATAACACTCAACTTTTCAAATCATCAGAGGGCTTGTTATCAGTAAACTCGACTATATATAGTTTCCAGCAAACTAAATGCATCTCATAGTTACATAATTTCTACTAAAAATGCAAAAAGGGGATTGTGTTAGTTAATTGAAGACACAATATATTCCTACAAAATTTTACGGATATTCATTGAGTTCAATTTTCATGGTTCAACATTTTTATACTACTAGATATATAATAATTTTTTTATCATGTTATATTGGCAAAAACTACTCCAAAAATTTCAAAGAATTTTACAGGGCCAAACCGTATCGAAGACCATAACTTAAAGCGAAATATTCAATGCTTATAAGGTACATACAGGTCATGCGCTGATTTTTATTAATTACACACAAACTACCTTAATGATTTTTTTCCCTAAAACACGATCAGCTTGAAGAAAATTGAGATATTTTCTGTTAACAAGAAAACAGAAAATAATGGGTGAAAAATATAATAAAAATCTTTCGTTGTCTAAAAAGAAAGTTAGAGAAGCTTAAAAAAAAGTGTTTGCATAATTTTCTCGTTCTTCTTCTTCTTCTTTAGTTTTTTTTATAGAAAAGAATCAAGTTTAATATATTCAACACATCTTACGAGAGCTAAAGCTATAAGATGTAGACTTGATATCACAGAACAAAAGCGTAATTAAAGAGAGAGGAAGTGAAAGCAATTACCTGTTCTCATTTCAGTAGAAAAATATTATTTCTTCTCAGTTAAGGACAAAGTTGATTTTTCAATTCAAAAAACGTTTTATGTGATGAAAGAATCGAGCAAAAGAGATTAACGCAAGTTTTTCCTTGTCCCTAGAAGTAAACGATGATGGTATTATTTCTTTATAGAAAAAACGCTTGGCGATCAATAAAAAAGACATTTCATGCCTCATCAACGACAAGAAAGTTCATATGAATTGTATAGCAATGAGAACCATGAAAGAAATCACTGAAACAATAGGAACACATTTGATTAATTACAAGGGGAAAAAAAATTAAATTAAGCATCTGTATTTAGAACGTGTAATCGGAATGTGTAACACTAACACGCGTGTAATCAGAAGTTTCCATGCGAAAAGAGTAGTCTAAATAATGTTTTCAATTTCTGTTATTAGTATACTAAGAAATTCTGATATGTGACTATTTAAAAACTACATCAGTCTTAATATGTTTTTTCTCAAAATAGGATCCTCCAGCCTAGAAGGCGAAGTTCTGAATATAAGTAGAGTGAGTCGGTTGCATATGGGAGCCTATTTGTGTATTGCTTCCAATGGGGTTCAACCTTCTGTCAGCAAAAGAATCATGCTCAATGTAAATTGTAAGTAAAACAGATATACAGGGTGCATATTTAACAGCGCGCAGGGCATTTTACTGGTGAATCGTTGATCCTAGAGACATACTTCTAGTTAAAAAAGTATCCGAATAACGTGTAGAACTCAGACGCGTCATTCATGTTGCAAGGGGTTGTGTAAGTATTAAAATTAAAAAAATGAACTTTTTATACGGACACCCTGTGCCCAAAAACCCAATTAGAAAGATGTTGCCCTGTCTTTCTTTATGTCAAAAAATAATAATACACGTTTCTAAGGGCAATATTTACTGAGATATTCGAATTTGAAAAACGGAGGAAAGTTGAAAAAAACGGCTTTAAATCCGGATGAAACTTATTACCCGTTTTTGGTTACAGGGTGTCTGTATAAAAAGTTATTTTTTTTTATTTAAATAATTATACAATCACTTGAAACTTGAATAACGCATCTGAGTTCTACATGTTATTTGGATACTTTTTCCAATAGGAAGTATGCCTCTAGGATCAACGGTTCACCAGTTAAAGGCCGTGCTAGCTGCTTCCTATGCACCCTGCATAATGAATATTACAAGAAATCGGTGACACGATCACAGCCAATTTCGATACGTTAACGGGTCTCATGCATTTTAACATGGTCAAAAAACCTCAAAAACTATGCTGTAGTAGAAATATCATTAAAAATATTATTTAACCATTGATTTATTTGAAATTCGATACACCACAATACATTTTCTAAGAAACAAAAACAAAATGTATTGCTAACACGTTGCGCGCATGATAAAATAGTATGACTTCAATGGAACCGAACAAAAATTGATTCAAAATGAAGAAGACTCTTTAGTTCATCAAAATGAGGCACAATATTGAAATTCAATTGATTCAATCGTACTTAAAATAAAAAATAAAAAATCTAAATATTTTATATTTTTGTATGTCAAGTATTTATGAATGGATCATTTGATGAACTAAACATGTTTCTTAATTTTCAATCATATTTTTTTACATTGATATTATGCAATTTTATCATGCACGCAGGATGTTAACAATGCATTTATATTCTCAATGTTTGAAAGTTTGCAAAAAACACCCATTTAAGTTGTGTAAAATATTGTGTTGGCATAGCATAACACAAGCAATAGAATATATGTGTATCAAATTTGAAATAAATCAATGCCAGATTGCTATTTTTATTGATATTTCTATTACAGCATAGTTCTTTGGGCTTTTTTTTTGATTAAGTTAAAAGGTATGAGACCTATTAAGGTCGTAAATCGACAGCTAATCGTATTATATTTTTCACATCTGAACCAAATTATGAAGATTTTCAAGTAATTTTTGAAAATATGTGATTTCAATTTCTTGTTTTAGTCGCTCCTATGATTTGGATACCCAACCAATTAGTTGGAGCACCTCTTGAAACCAACGTAGTTCTAGACTGCAGGCTCGAGAGTCATCCAAAGTCCGTCACATACTGGGTAAAGGACGATGGAATCATGATTCTATCTAATTCTAAATACAATACACTCCTAGAAGAGTCTGGACATTACAAAGCAAAAATGCAGCTTCGTATAAATAACCTCAGTCCAAAAGACCTTGGCGACTACAGCTGCGTTGCGAAAAACTCTTTGGGTGAAACTGAAGGAACGATAAAATTGTACGGTAAGAACTGACAACAATCGATTCTTTCTTCATATATATATCTCTATCTTCATTTATCTCTTCTAAAAATCTTGTTTTCAAATCAATTATTTTGATGAAAACATACGATTTTTGCACCAATTCCATGCAATTGGAAATTTGCATATGACAAATGAAATATTTTAATTTTTGGAGAATTCATTAACATTGAATGTTATCAAATTTACAGACGAGCAACTTGATGTTATTTGAATCAACTTTAGCGCTAACTCGCGGACTCGAAGAGTAAATATTTTGAGCTCAAATTATTCAGTTCTTGACGTCAAAAGAGATTTAACGTTACAAGTCCCTGAGCGAATTATCACTGAACAGAAATAACTTATTGGCTTGCGTGAGTAGCCAGGCATCGTTAGTTAAAATAACATCCCTTGATACGCGATTTCATGCAAGATCAAAATTTGGATTCAGGTGGTGCTCTGAGACACACACTGCATTTCTTGGGAATCTTCGATGAATCGCTAAAGAAATAACACAAAAGCGTAACCCCGATGTTTTCTGAAAAATTTCGGAATTCCTTCGGAATATGGTTGTTTTTAAAGAGAATTTTGAAGAATATTGAATATTACTGATAGAAACAAAGTATTCAACGCTTCTCACAAAGATGGATAATAAAAATGAGTAATTCAATTTTTAATTAGACGCTAGCATGTAATAAAGTTAATCGAGTCAGTGAAATAGTTCCGAGTTGACAATGAAATATCATTATTTCTTCGAGTTGAAAAATGATGCATATTTTATAATGTACCAAAATATTTTATCGAACTTTGAAATTAATTTGAGCTCTTTCCAAGAACGAGGATACTTTTGTAGTACAGGTAAAACTCCCATATTCGGAAAGATTTTTAAATTTTCCAAACGTTATTAATCGTACATACAAAAAGAATACCGAGTTTATTTATTACTAGACACGGCGTTCCGATGGCTCAAACTATAAGAAAAATTAAGTATATTAAATTTTAGAAAATTCACTTCAAAAAGGAAACAGTAAAGAAGAACGAAGCCGAAAAATATTTGCTCACAAAAATTCGAATTTCTCCGCTTATTGTTCGGGAAAAACAATATATACCAATAATAAAAAGAATCCGGCTTCCAAAGAATGAAGTAATGTTTTAAAGTTATGATTTAATTTACTTTCGCTGGGAGTTTTATATGATATTTCTTTTCTTTTCCCTCTCGGGAGAATGTGTGAGGTTTATATATCTAGAGATCTTAAATGTTAAGTCATCTTATATCATGTTAGCGTCGACCTTCTCATTTTATGTTCCTCTGCAGTGTCATGATTTCCCAACGAAAACTGCTAACTCATCTCTTTCTTCAAAAAAAGAATTTCTTATTTCTTAGTAGTCACTAAAGACTGAAGTTTTTTCTCTCTTCCTATTCAGGCAATACCGTACTTGACGTCTTATTCTAACGTCATGACAGACACATTTCGCGTGACGGTGGAATATACTTTTCAGTTATTAATAAAATATTCATTTATTTTTTTTAGATTTGTTTTAACCTTTTAACTACTTCTTGTTGTTCCAGCACTTTCACTTTATTTTGAGGCAGGAAAATGGCGTGTGCGCACAGAAAATATCTTCAAGTCTTTAACTTGTCAACGAACTCGTTTTCTTAAACCTTCCAGCTAGTTAGACACACCGAGTGGTTGGCGTACCAACCTCTCGGTGAGTATTAAAAAGGCTGCCGTTCGGAATCGGCAATAACTTGTAGGTCCCGATCTAATCAGCCCTCGCGCGCAGGAACCGACCGTGGTGCGACTAAAATGATCAATGATTGAATCAGCTAGTTAGAGACAATAAAAAAGTAAAAACGTTAGACATTGTTAGAATATATTCATACGTCTCAGAAAAATCACCAACGAAAAAAAAGCAAATGCAATACAAAACTCCTAATGCATTTCGACACGCTGTGGGTGTCGTCTTCAGTGGGTAAAAAAAAGTATCACGCTGACCGAGGATCCCATTTGAATTGATTACCAAAACTTAACTCTCGGTTGCTTCGCGGAAGAAAAAATATACGTCTGACCAAATAAAATGTCCTGACCACAGAATAAAGCCGTGCGCCTGTTTGTAAGTCTTCTATAACGCCCTGATTGACAACTTGCACAAAATAAAGATATCTGATTGGTCTATTCGAATTTTCTTATAATTCCTGCTCGTAATGAACCTAAGTCGTGGCGCTGCAATCGGTGGCGTTGATTTATTGCCGTTTACCAGTTTACTTTTGAAGGCCCGAATATGTGTGCCTTCGTAGAAGTCTAGATTAGCCGTGGACTTTACTTGAAAACTTCCGCGTCCTGAAATTTAAATCCATGTATTACCGAATCTTAATTCTCGGTTGTTCAGTGGAAAGAAAATTATGTGTCTGTCTAAGTCAAACGTTCTCACCAGAATGAAGCTGCGTGTATTTTGGATTGTATCCATTGTATTTTCCTTGTATTTGCCTTTTTCGCTGGTAATTTTTTTGAGTATTGTTAGGCAAAGTTTACCTGCTCTTCCATATTCATACGTCATTTTAAGAACTTCAAAGCATTGATATTAATTCAAATTGCGATAGATGATTCAGCAACCTTTTATGTCTATCACCTAGATGTGATGAGAACACTTTAAGGTGGAACATTTTGTTGCCACATACTGTAGATTTGCAAATGTTTCATATTTATTTTCAGAAATACCTCGTCCAACGACAGTTTCTTCAACATTCCCTCAGTATATCAGCAAATCGACCAAGAACGAAGGTAAGTACAAAAAAGGACAGGTTTTACGAATTACAGTGAAACCTCGCTACATCGATACTCGATATAACGATAAATCCCTCTACAACGCTATTTTTTCGACACTTGTTTGGAAATGCCGATAGTCTAATCTTAAACTTCTCTTGATACAACGATATCCTTTACTGCGATAAATCCGTCTATAACGATATTTTTTGAGAAGATTATAAAATTGATACAACGATAATTTTTATATTTCACTCAAAATCACCTTCAATTTATTTTAAATTCCTCGCCAGTTTTTGTTCTTTCAAGGATGCTTATAATAGCATGGGTATTTTTTTTAAACTTTTATTTATTTATTTATAACAACCTCAAAAGGCATGAAATGCACTTACATCGTAAAAGTAATAATAAATAAAACAATAAATAATAATAATTAATAAAAATAGCAGTAGGGAAAGCCCTTCGCGTACGGACCCAGGTCGAAATTTTCAATAGCGGCAGCAAACTTTGCGTAGGTGGCGCATGCAAGTTTTGATTGCAGACTGTTCCAGACTCTGGCAACACGGCATCTGTACCAGTGGAAAAACCATCTCTTCTGGCCGTTGGTATTCTTATTCGGAGGTGATGCCTATGTGATAAATTGGATCTTTGCATACTTATCAATCATCTTGGTAAGTTCTATAAATTTATCACTTTTACCCGCGAATATGCATAACACCCAAGCGACGCTAGTAAATTTGATAAATACTGAAAACATTATCACTTTTACCAGCGATTACGCATAACTAACCAATTGTCGTTGGAAAATTTTATAAATACTTGAAATTTATCGTCATTTATGTGATTATGCATAATACCCTAGTGTAACTGGTGAATTTGATAAATATTTGAAAAAAATTCCAGATGATTCTATTACGTGTGATGAATATAGTCGGACCCAATATAATGATAACAAATTTTACGATCATACACCATATAATGATACAATCAATACATGTATGAATTACCATGTATAGTATATCATATAGTATGATTTATCATGTTTACCAACGACGCGATGCTTGAATATCATGCATAATGGTCATAAAAGTGATTAATTTAGAGAAATATATGAAATTTACCAACGACCCTTGGGTACTGTACATAATCACTGTGTGCACATAATCAAGTAATTAATTTAGGGAAATTTATCAAATTTGATAAAATTCTCAGCGGTAATGCATAATAACCATTTATTATGTGTAATAATCGGGTTTATCATATTCACCGTAACATGGCAAACATGCTAACTGATGCTAGATAAACGCTTTGGTGGACTAGTTTGTAGCACATCTTCAGCTCTGCAGCGATTCTACGCCATTCCACAGAGTGCAAACCCAAAAATTCAGGCCACTCGCAATAAGACCAGCTGCTGATGCTTCGCCCGAGTGGCGCTGTGGTAAGATGCTCGTCTTGCACTATGAAAGTTACCGTCAAGGTTCACCAGTTCGAATCCGGGCAAAAACATTAGAAGCAAGTTCTTTACCTACGGAGCCTGGGGCGACCACCGATACATTTCCCATACAACCAACTCCATTGATTGCAAATTGCCGTATGACGATATATGAACGGAGTCGGTAAAAGGGACATGCCAATTGCATCAACTACCCTCCGAAAGTGTTAATGCAATTGCCATAAAGCTACTTTTTGTGTAGTACACAAAAGTACTGTGGAGGAAGCTAATTTATATACACGGTGAAAGAACCAACTGAATTTTATTCATCAACTAATCAATTACAATTTTTTGCTGCCGAATAAATGCCTATAAATGCATTTTATGGTGGTACTAACAACGCCAATTCAGAAGAGATAGTAACATGAATTAGGTGATGCCTGATGATAATGCTACTTCTCTATATTACGATAATCCCTTTACAGCGATAACTTTTCTTGGTCCGCAGAGTATCGCTGTGTCAAGGTGTCACTGTATTAGGCTTCTCTGCGTAGATATTCTGTCCATTTACAGCAATGGTTCTCAACCTGGTCAATATGACCCCCTTGTGGTCCTGGGATATTCTGGGTGGTGGAGGCACGGGTGAAAATCAGAAGAAAGAAGAAACAAGAAAAGTTGTGAAGGAGCCCACAGCGATCTTTGAAAAAGTAAAGCTTTCAAGTGAAATATGTTTGGAAAAATATGACTTTCTTTCAAACCGAGCACAATTCAGGTCTATCAGCATCTATGGGCGATTTACTACCTAAGTGAGTTGTGCCGGATGTTTAACTGCGTATGTACCTAACAATCTGAGTGCGTATGTAGTGTTGTGTTTGATTTTTCAGTACCGCCATCTATATTTCAGAAGTGAAGTGAGTGATGTGTTATGATTGAATTGCATTTGTACTGTTTGTAGGTCTGTTGCTCTCTGTGGTGAGACGCTCATTGTGGGTGCAGACCCACAATAATGTGTCGGGAGGGACGAATTTTACTGTGTACGTTTGTTGGGTCGTCCCATATCTTACAAGACCTATTCTCCCCATATAATTCGGCTCTCGAGGGAAATGGTCACCCCCCATCTTCTGGGTCTGTGCGTGGCTCAGGGCTACAGAGATTGATCTTATTGATAAAATTTTTGTTCATTGTAAAAATTTAGTTTCAACTAAATTCAATTGAATGAGCAGAAAAGATCTCTCTCCGACATGAGGGTGGGGGCCCCTGGGTAAGACGAGGGAGGCCACGAGATGAAAATATGGTCCAAAGGGGACCATGAGCTATAAAAGGATGACAACCACTGATTTACAGCATCTTTAATTTTCTTCAGCATAAAAAAAATGGTGTCTCTTATTGTGAAAGGACAATTTAACAAATATTGTAAGTGGAAAATGTGTCTTTATCAAAAGAATAAGTGTGTTTTCCATACTGAAATATTTGTGTTAATTTAACTCAGGTACGCAGCATACGACAAGTGAGAAAATATTTCCAAGTACATGGCAAAACTCATTGTACAAGGATGATAATGACGGTATGTATATAGCGTATGATATTAATCTAAGAAAGTTATGGCCATCGAAAATGCAGTTATAATAATTATCATGTCATATTTACAGAGTGGTCATAAAATAAAACTTTGCCGATATCAAGACCCTGTGGCCGCATTAATCAACGAATTTGAATGAAATTCGAGACAGGTGTTTCAGAGTATGCGCTCGAAGATGTGAAAATAAACGAAGTGAAAATAAAGCTCTCTTGCGGTTACGGCCACAGCAAAAACATTTCGAAAAATTCGGATGGCAATACCCACTTTTATGCATTGCAAAATGATCACCGTATCCAAAAAATATAAATGGCGTCTGTACGGTACCTGTAACAACATAAATACGGGCGCAGGACGCAGACAAGAAAGATCTCACCAAGGGGCTGGTGCGCTAGAAGCTCGGCCGGGGAACTCTTCAAATCCGCGGAAGTCTTTGACCAAGTGTCTAGTGCACCACCAACTTGGTGAGATCTTTGCGTCGTGCGCCCACATTTATGGCGTGACAGGTACCGTTCCGACGCCATTGATGTTTTTTCAATACGTTGATCATTTTCCAATGTATAAAAGTGGGTGTTGTCATTTGGATTGTTCAAAATTTTTTCCTTGTGTTCGTAACCGCAAGAAGCTAGGGTTTAGTTTTTTCTCCCATCTTCAAGCACATACGCTGGAATAACTATATCTCGAATTTCATCCGATTTCGTTGATTTTGCGGCCTCCTAGAGCTACGTATATCGACAAAGATATTTTATGACCACCATGTATTTTAAAATAGCTCCATTCGTTTGTCCTCGCGAGTAACGCTCGACACATCTTTGAAACTTGAAGCATAAAATCAGAAGCAATTTCAGCAATAGATAGAGTAAAAAGAAATTTCCCAGCTGTTCCAGTGCAAACAAACTGGATATTGCGCAACGCACCCCCCCCCCCCTAGTTTTCCAATTAGGTTTTCTGCTGCAGAAAGATCCGCAATAGTCGTGTGCTTAAGATTCTCATTTGTTTGTAAAGCGAGGCTGCTTCAATCATTCAAGTTAATTCGATTTGTTCCTCTCGCTATTCCTGACTTCACAATCACATCATCATGACTTGATTCAATGTAATACGAGCGTGGATTTCTCGGATGGGTAATCCGCAATCTCGATTAACAACAAGCATGCTAGATCGAGCGAGATCATACGTTACTCCGGAGGGCAACTATCACAGAAGCATAAACACAAGACCTGCAGGGGGTATCGTAGAACTACCGATTACATTGTTTTTCAATGAAAACGAATTATTACAACATCATGTTCATTCAATCTGGATGTTGCTCGATTTTTCTTTCTTAAAATATCTCCTGTAAAAACACCCATCAAGGTCATAACCGTATGCTTTCCGAATTTCTTCACAAAGACATAAAACTAAGCGAAACTAACCCATTTACGTACAGGTTTTTGACAACAAATTAACAAATTTGGACGCTGTACCGTTGAAGGACTAGTGACATATCTTTGTAAATGGTTAGGAAATTCGTTTATATAAGGAAATAGAGGAGAAAAAGATTTAGGTGGAGGGGATTTTTCTATATTTCTGTGTTGTGTGTTTTACTCGTTAAACCGTAGCAAAGGAGAAAATAAAAACATGTACAGGCTGTCTAATAAATTTGGACGGATTTAAAAAAAATACACAAAAATCAATAAATTGACGTACCGTGGTGCAGTCTACGTCCTTAAACTCGTCAAAGAGTTGGCTTTCTTTTTTAAACAAAAAAAAGTAATTAAAATTCTCACCGATAGGTCGCGCCACGTTAACAAAATACATGAAATTCATTTAGATTGTGCAGCAAGTGTTTTTCACTTGGGAATGTGAAAACAACCCAAGTGTTCGATGTGTCCACCCCTCACATGTGAGAAAATGCTGCAAAGCATCAAGTGAGAAAAACATTTACACTAGCGTTTAGGATGTCGTAGTCGAAGCAGTAATCTCGCGGCGCATGACATCTTTCAGCTTCAATGCGGATCGACTGAGAAACCATAGTCAGACAAACCTTGTGTCTGAGCAGAAAGATTACATACGCCATTAGCTCTCTGCTATCGACTACAACATGCTGTAGGCAAGACTAATGATTTTGAAAAACAAAACAATTTTGTACATAGGATTACTAACGAAACGTCGCGTTGTGTGATGAGAGAGGAAAAAGGAAAAAAAAGAGACACTAAGCAGTATATTTTTCAACCTTTTCGGAATTGCGGATCGGTAAAAAGTAGCTTAAAAATTTTGCGGACCCTCAGAAATCGAAGAAATGATGATTTGCGGATCGTCAAAAAAAGTAAAAATAAATAAATGGGACGAATAATTTGAGCCCCCCCCCCCCACCAAAAAAGTAAATAAATAGTGTGGTGGACTTGCAAAAAAAAATAAATAGGAGAAACAATAGAATGTGTGAATAGACCGGTGTGAATAGAAAAAATCCGTAGACCTACTGACGGCTGACACAGAAATAAAAACCCATATTTAGACGGTACGATATTTAACAAATAATAGAATTAAATAATGGATACACGAATGAAACAAAATTTTTCGTAGGTCGGCTAAAAATTCACAAGGACCAGCGGTTGAAGAACACTGGTCTAAAATATTTCTACCATTTACTCTATATCTCTACACGAGATATCTCGCTCTTATAGGGAAAGAGGCCTAACCAGACACAACCATGAGGAATGATTTTAATATATATATAGCAGGTTTTCTGTTCGATTTTATAGACGTGCATTATTGGCGTGTATATCTTGTACAGACGATGCAATGATATTCATTTGTACTCCGTTCTCTCTCCCTATCCGCGTTGTTCTAATCTTTTCTTTCGTTAAGATTTTGCATATTTTCGATAGCCATCAGTGTACTCTTTCAATCTAAAATTCTGCTTAGTGGCAATAAGTTTTACGACTGATATTTACAGTGGATTGGCACCAACTTGTTTATGTATACGGCCATTTACATTATTTTTCTTATTGCTATACGTATTTTATGATTTGCGTTTCAGCTTCTCGGAAATCGGAGCTTTCAACAGAACTTCAAGAGAAAGATACGACATTAGGAATTGCGTCATCGGCTGCTCACAACAAGCCAAGAGAGAAAAGTAAGACTCTTTCCAAAATAAAATTGTATCAGTCGATGACAGGGTTGTGAAATAGCATTCTAACTGCAACGAGAGAAATTATTTTGACGTCACGTTATAAATAATTTACAGTCTGTTGTTCAAGTTGAGAACGAAAATAAGATTACTGTTCACGACAATGATTAATCAAATTTACTTCTAACAGAATACCATCTTTCATTCATCATTTGTTTCAGTCGCATTTTCAAGAATTACGAGCTCGTGTAGCTTTCTGTTTCAAATTTGCTGAAGTTTCATTAGAACACAACAACATAATGTATTTATTAAAACAAAATATTTCTATTTTTCTAATGTTTTACACGCACAAGACGTTCATTAAATTCCTAAATAGTTTCAAAAATGATAAAAATTGAAGGAATTGTACTGCAAAAAGCACTTGAAAAAGTTCCGAGACTTATTTTATTACGGAAGAATGCATATAGGATAGAACCTATTTATTTGGTGTTTCCTTCGAACTTACTACCCTGTGCACAATTATGCATTTCTACCATTATTCATACAGAGATGTAAATGCGGATTGCAACACTTTTTTGGCACATCCTCTTCTGCTTCCGTCGCTACTCACTGCACTTTTTCGGAACTTGAGAATCGTTGCTCTTAAGCAAATTCCATATCCGAGGAAAAAGTCACGTGGGGCAAGATCAGGGGAATAAGCTGGTTTTGAAAGTATCAGAATGTGATATTTTGACAGGTTATCTGATACCACGAGGGACCTATGAACCGGCGCATTATCGTCATGGAGTATCCATGAATTGGCGTTTCAAAAATCTGGTTGCTTGTGTCTCACCGAATCATGCAGACGTTTAAGGACTCACAGGTCCCTCCTGGTGTCAGATTACGTGCTACAAACATCACATTCCGATACTTTCACAACCAGCTTATTCCCTTGATCTTGCCCCAAGCATTTTTCCATTTTTTTTCTCGGATAAAGAATTTGCTTAAGAGGCAACGATTCTCAAGGAGGATGTGACAAAAAAAAGGTCGCAATCCATTTAAATCTTTATATGAACAACGGTAAAAATGCATAATTGCACAAGGAAGGAAACACCAAATAAGCAGGTTATATGTGTATTCATTCTTCCGTAATAAAATAAGTTTCGGAACTTTTTTAACGTACTAGTACGTAGTAATGTTTTTTTTTTTGATTTGCAAAAAAGTTATTTTCAGAAAAGGGGGGAATCTTCTTATGGTACACAAATAGTACAGATTTGTATCGATGGAGGGCGCTGCAAAAAAGAAAGCCACCTGAAATATGTATAAATCGGAGTCCTATAAAATGCAGGATGTACGATTAACAGCTCATTTCTAAAATTTTCTGTTTTTGGCACTTACATAAGGTTTTCATTGTGATGTTGACATCTGTGGATAAAGAATCACTATTGGGACTATCAACCACGTGCTTTGTTCATGCAAGTAGTTTGTGCTATAAGAAGCGCAGCTGAAGAAGGGCTATATTAGCCTCGAAACAGCTGCTTGGTGTCTTATTTTGAGTAAAAATCGTTGGTTTTTCATCTTTCTATGTTATGTTGTTTTACCTCAGCTACGAATTGAGGCTTTACAAAAGTTTCGGACCCAAAAGAGATCGAAGGAATGTCCAGGTCCCATCACTACTGCTGAACTTTCGTGCATCGCCTTCTATCGACAAAAATTTAAAATTATTTTTTTCTGTTCTGAAAAACCTCATCGTGAGAATGACTTTTTCTCAAACCGCATTCAAATATACCAATTCTTTCAATTTTTATGAATTTTTAAACTATTTTACAAATTTACGGAACACCCTGTATTATATGAATATAAACATATTTTTTTAAAGTATTTATTCGAATTTATTCTTTTCAGTTCTGGATAAACAGAACGACCAGACAATGAATGGCTCATACAGGGGCTACAACGGCATCAATTCTATTCAGGTTCTGGCAAGCGCTACATTCACAACTTGGTTTGTGTACGTTGCCCGTATTCAGAGGTTCTGATCTGAATAGGATTCTTTCTTTTTTGTGGCGTCTGCGACTTGTGTTCCAACTAGATAGTGCAACATGATAGATTCTCTGTTCGTGGACAGCCATGTTTATCTCTGTGACATGTGGTAGCGGCTGTTCAAGATTCAAGAGCTTCCTCGTGGGCACCAAAGTGGTCCAGTGGGACAAAAACTGAAAATAAAAAAAGAAAAGAAAGAAAAACACACAGACGTACGGTCTTGCGTATTATTTAGATGTGCTAACTGATATATAAATATAATTCAACGAGTGTAAGATTTGGAATTATTTAAAAAAAATTTCCAAAAATATACGAACTTTCACACGCGTATGTATAATGTAAAACGTGCCAAGTTTCATTTTTGTTTTTTGCAGAAAGTGCAACGTGAGGAATCATAACATTCATTGTCTAAAGAAACAATTGCGTATTCATCTCATTCTGATATCTGTTTGTCTTTAGTTTATTATTAAATGATTCTTTTTTAAATTTTATTTTGAAAAAAAAATCCAATTTTTCGTTAATTTTAAATCCTGAACTGTGAATCTGGACTTTCACGAGAATCGATACGCATATATACTTGCTCTATCATATACATATATAAATATATATATATACATACACATAATACATAAATATATCTAAACTTAATCAAAGATGATTATTTATATGTTGAAAGTGTTTAAAACAGGATTGAAAATAAAGCGTGCAAAATAAAATGAATGACTGTTTTCAAATTATGTCCATTCGTGTATCTGTGACTGAAATATCATTTTTCATCAATTATAATAATTATTTTCTTATAAGGAAATACGAACAAAGTTTATATATTTTCATTTAGTTCACCCAAATTTTTATTCACAGAGATTTTCATTAATTTTAATGAGGACCGAGAAATTTTGGTTAATCTTCAGTAATTTTCACACTGAGACTAGATTAGTGTTTCCTTCAATTTTCGAACGTTGGTTAGCCGTTTGTTTTGATAATCATGGAAATTTGACTTGAACATTGTGTTTACACTTCAATCTTAAAGGATTATTTGGATGGATTAAAAGCTAGAACAACTCGAGGAATTTCTGAACTTTTTTTAAGAAAAAAATCTGATAAATTTAGATAATTAAACCTAATCAACTGAATTGTAAAATTACATAAAGAATATGTGTTGCCAACACTGAAAACGTTATACAAGTGATTGGAATACGTAATAAGCTGGAATGAATTTTTCTGAGAGTAGTCCATGGTGAAAACCTCGCCGATATAAAAGTCCATTATTTTGGAAGTTTGTTATTGTGAAGCTTAATTGTGAAATCTTATTACGTCAATCTGGATTCGTGTATGAACAATTAAAACGTAACAATTTAACAAATGGATGTACGAAAAAAAAATTAGTAAGATTTAATTTATCTAATGATGATTAGAAATAAAAGGCTGTACAGATATTGCTCATTTTTATTTGTTTTCAGACTTTGTTATGAGAACATTGTAATGGGTTCGTGATAAATAGACTTTTCATATTTTTTAAATTAAATGAATTTGGCAGAATTTAACTGTTTGAAGGTTGTTCGGAACAAATAAAAATGCATCCCGTGTCTCAGCTGGAATTAAAATTTGCAAATTGGCAATTGAGGAGCTTATTTTCGAAAGGGAACATTTCACTTTTGCTAAATTTACAGTAGAAATAACAAAAGGTTTTCTCTCCGTGATGGACAGCTTTGCGAAAGTAGAAAATAGCCCAATAGGTGGCATGCAAAAATGGTAGAAGAATATTTAAATACTATGTTTCTTGATCAACATTTAAGAAAGTTATCCACAATTTTTAATTTTGGAAATGTTCCGTTTTGAAAGACAACTAGTAGAAATATTACCATTTGGTTAAAATTTGAGCTGGTCAAGTGTGAAAAATTGAAAATTTCTCCGTCACTTGTTGATTCCAGAAGGTTTTGACTCTCTAGCTCATGAAGTTACCCTCACTGCCCTCTCATCATTAACATAAGAAACACAATCATTCTATAGTGGAACCTTTCATAACGGACACTCCCGTTAGCGGACACCTCCACTGACGGACACAATTTTGAATTACATCGAATGGATTCAATGTATCTTACTATCCATTAACGGACACTCCTCGTTAGTGAAAAAAATTTCCGGTCCCATGGGTGTCCGTTATCGAGAGATGAAAAATACCGAAGTGTATAAAACCAGTATATACGTTACGTTTTGATAGAAACGACTAACTTTGCATTGTAATTTCTAACAAAAAATATTTCCGTTTGAATATTGCCGGTTGCATATAATCTGACAGAGTTAATTCCAAAAACTCTTTAACCGTTAAAAAGCTCCTCAATTGAACGTCGATGCTCTTAGTTGATAACTTGCGGAAAACATGCACAGTCGGACTCGCTTATAACGAGAAGCCTCTTCAGTGAAAATGCTCGTTAAATCCGGTCACTCGCTATATCCGTTTTGAAGTTTGAAAAAAAGAAATTATAGCGAATATACTGAAAAAGATTATATATCGATATTTGATTAAAAAAATATATTTTTTCCCCTTTTCTAGTATAACTTGATGTCTATTTAATTCTGACAGTGAAAAATTTGCTTTTGGACGTTTTTTTCCCCAAAACCAAAGAACACGTGATACGGGAAAGGAAAAGTTACGCTTATGATCCTCACACTCGAACACATGTTGTCTGTATTGGAAAATGCGCGAGTGCGCTGAATCATACATTTTTAAAAATTCTGGTCAATCTTTATTTTTTATGTTCATTCCTTCCTTCTAGACGAGCTTTTGTTATTCATGCACATTAACAACAAACCTAAAGGGGTTATAAACCTTTTGTTGAATTAGTTGTGGGGGGTTCTTCTAGCATTTATTTTTCATTTTCTTTTGTATTCAAAAATGAGAGAGAACCTCATTTTTTTGAGGTTCCCCTTTCAAATCCCTCGTTAAATCACAGCTACCGTAAAAAACCTGCTCGCTAAAACCGACAAAGTTGCTATACAATTAGCATTGTACCAAACAAAATGCATTAATTTACTCGTGAAATCCAGATCGTCGTTAAAAAAGTGGATTCGTTATAAGTTGGTCTAACTGTATATGTTACGGTAAATGTGATAAATCCGGTATACCTACCATTTTGGTAAGTTTGATAAATATTGCGAAATCATCACATTAAACTATGATTATGTATAGTCTCCAGCTAATACTGTGTTGGTAAAAATCTCATGAATTAATCCTTTAAATTTTCCGGACATAATGCAAAATGGTAGCATGCTTGTCCGGATTGCAAGTGGGCCTGGGTTCGAGTTCAGGTGCAGATCAGATGACCTCTTTCTTTCCGAGTTCAATTTATCATAATGTCCAGAAAATATGTTTCCTTGATATTATGCACAAACTTCAGTCCAGTATGACAAATTCGATCGGCAATGTTTGGATATGTTGATAAAAATGAAAAAAAAAACCCCAACATTTTAACAAGACTGATGAAAATTATATTTTTTTATTTTCTTTACTATTATTTTAATTTAATTCAACTTTTCATGACAAAATACGCATCGCGTACAGGCAAAACTATCAAGTAATTTAGTTGCAACACTATATTTGTAATATATTGAAGTGATATTTCTATTGATTTCTTCTGCATTGCAATGACATTTATCAAACTTACCGAGGTGATTGGTGATTATGTATAATCACCGATTTATCACATTTACTGTGATATAGGGTCCATAATGAAGCCTATATCCACACCTTTTTAAAATTCACTACAGATAGACCTTTTAACAGCGGACTCTCGTATAAACATTATTTGGTTTAAATTAAATGGAATGATTGTATGCTGTCCCCTAAGCCATTCTAAAAGTAGGCTGCAGAGTTCTAGTAAATTCAATCAATTATATAGCCAGAAATTACAACTCAGTAGTATTACTTCGAGTAAAACTGCACATTATAATTTAATTCTAGAAAATATACTTCAAAAAATCGTACACTTACGAATTTTTATGAAAAATATTTAGATATTTTAAATGAAAAAAAAAATTTACGATAATTTGTCAATGCCAGAAACGGTTTTGAAGTTTTCTTGCCGTTATCAGAAAAAAAAAAAACCACGAGTTTTCGTATACGAAACGAATTTGATCAAACATATATGTTGTCTGATATTCCTGGTAGAATCTATTTCTGAAGATATATATAATCGATCACAAGGTTTTGTGTATTTGTCTATGGATTGCTTTTTCGTCTTAACCAAGAGCAAAGTTGTAGACATAAGAAGATTAAGATCACAAAGCGTTTTGAAGTCAAGAAAACATTTCCGTTTTCTTATTCCATCGCAGTAAGAATTTCCTGCCATTCTTATGTGTTCAAAATGCGAGAGTGGGATTATTTGGGGTAAGAGAAAGCAGTAAAGCAAAATACAACACAGCGTGGGATATCCATAGAAAGAAAGAGAGAGACAGAGAGCTCTAGAGCTTTTTTCCTCAATTTCAAGGACTTTGTCGAAAAATAAAGCCCTCATCATTAAGGGCTCGGATTCGCTGTATTTGCTAACCGAACTCATGGATACAAGTATTGTAGAGGAAATACCGTAACAGTTGGCGTGGTTTCTATTTATATGTTCGCCCACATATATGTATACGATATATAGTCCGATCGCGTGACTAAAGGTCGACTGTCCGAACGCAAAGATTTAGTGGACATTTGCGGGTACTACAAGAATTGATTAATGAGCCATTGAAATCGTTTTTGGTGTGGGAGAGAGAGGTTATATATCCAGAATAGCTTGCTTTATCAGATATGAAATGTATAACATCCACTGATTTCACTTATTAGATAAGAAAATATTACTTCAACTGCTTTTGAAGTTCAAGTAGGATACTTATACCTATCTGTTTCTTGAAATTCTTCATTGATGCAATTGTGATTGAGTGTTATAGCCCATATCAAAGTAATATATTTTTAATTCAATAAATTAAAGTAAAATTCTGACGATGCAGAAGCCGTATTAGTACAGAGTGTCCAACAAAGGGCTCTCTGATTTTTAAATGAAATTACTCGGAAACGATGATCGATAGAATAATAAAACAAGTGGTATGTTTATTTTGAGAACCGTAAAAAAATGAGATGCAAAAGTTTCAAAATTAGTTACAAATCTTGCCGACAGGTGGCATTTCACACCGAGGTCGCAGTACGGAGTCCAAGAAATAGGCTATAAACTGTCCTTTGCAAGCAGTCGGTGCAATCACATCATAATCGATTCAAAATGTGCACCTTTCGCAGCGCAGAGATGGCGCAAACGATCACCACTGAACGGCACGTTGCAATTTTGGAACAATTTGTCATCTTGGGTTGGAGAATCGACGAGGCACGTCATGGTTCATGCAAGATGGGACCCAACCACTTTGCAACTGAACGGTTTTTACCTTTCTTGAGAAACACCTCGGGAATAAAGTCATTGTATTGAACTATTCCACATTTATTGGAAGAGGCATGAATTGACCTCCATACTCACTCGATCTTACACTTTGCGACTACTTTCTGTGGGGCAGATTGAAGGACACTGTTTTCCAGAACAAACCTGCAACATTGTGGGCGAGCTTCAAGATTTGATCCGTGAGGCATGTACATCCATTTCTATTGAGACACTTCAGAGGGTGACTGAAAATTTCATTGCTCGCTATGTGTGCTGCGAAAGGTGCACGCACACACACACACATTTTGAATCGATTGTGATGTGAATGCAACAAGTGCTTGCAAAGGAAATTTTACAGCCTATTTTTCGAACTCGTACTGTGACTACAGCGTACAGCGCCACCTGTCAGCAACATTTGTAACTAATTTTGAAACTTCTGTATTACATTTTTACTTCTTTCTAAATATATAAACATACCACATGTATTTTCTTCTATCGATCACCGTTTCTGAGTTATTTAATTTTAAAATCAGGGAGTCCTTTGTGGGACACCCTGTATGCACGAGTTCGAAAAGAACATGAATATAACAGTCTATTTTGTTGATATTCCTACATTTCAGAATTTCAATACATTCTAATTCAGATGTTGCTACTTAATAACTCGATGTGCATAATAAGATAACGAAATTTGACGTCAATCTATCTTCTTTGTGCTGCGCAAATGAATAGAACAATTTTATCCGAAATTTATTGAAGCTATAAAGACAAAAATTGGGTCTCAGGTTATGTACAAGTATTTTGAATAGTTGAAAAAACTGTGAAATATTATTCGTCAGATTTTCTTGGAAGTTAATATTGCTTTTACTAGATTACAGCTACTTCGTCAGTAGATTAAAAAAAAATCAACTTGGAAAGAATTATGAATGAATTATAACAAATAGGGGGGGGGGGAATCAAAAAAATATTTCAGACATAGAATGTAATTGACACATATATACGGGGTGATTATAAAAAAACTATCCCGACATATGGGCCCCCAACTATCATACCATTCACAGAAACTGAATGAAATTTTGGCATAAGGTATTTTGAGGTATGCGCTCAAGAATGATATGGAAAACAACAGTGTCACTCTAACAGTTACGGTTACAGTGAGAAAATTTCGAAAATATCAAATGGCAACACCAAGTTTTTTGTATTGGAATGCGATCTCCATACTGAAAAACACTAAATAGCGTTGGAATGGCACCTGTAGCACGAAAATCCGATTGCGCCATCTACCAAACAGCTCACAACGAATCCGACCATGCATCTCTCCAAAACAACCTTAACATTACATCGGAATGCGGCTCGTCCTGGCAATTTCACCTAAACTCTTCAAAAACATTTTTATGAAACTTACTCGCAAAAGACTTCGCCTTGATTCTTCTTACTTTATCAATAATTCTTTGATCACTGAGGTTTCTTATTATAAATATCTGGGTGTAATTATTTCCGCCGACGTCCGTTGGAACCTGGATGTCGATTACATCTTTCATAAGTGCACCCAAAAACTCTTTTTTCTTCGTCAATACCTTAAAAACTCCACCGGTCATCTCAGATATCTCAGCTTGCAAACCTATATCCTTCCTGTACTCTCATATACCTGTGAAATCTGGGACCTTCCATACACTCTCCAGTGTAGAAAAATCAGAATCTATTCAAAATAAATCCACCGGCTTCATTTTAAACTGCTGGTCATCCTCCGCCTCCGTTACTGAACTCAAGCGCCAACTCAATGTTCAACCACTTTCCCCCCGTAGACATGTTTCCATTAACTTTCCTTTACAAAATGTTACAAAATCCTTCACGGCTTTTTCATATCGACACTTCCAATATTCTATAACTCTAGCTTCACACTTTTCCAATATATAGAACTAACCATTCCCAAAAATTGAAACCCATCTTTGCATCTACAGATTGTTTCACAAATTTAGTTTCTTTTATCGAACAATAACCGATTGGAACAACTTCCCCTCAAACATTATTGATTGTACAACAGTTTCCGAATTCTCTTGTAACATCAACCGTCTCCTCTGTCAAATTTCACCACCGCATTCCCTTGTATAGGCCTCGGCCAAGCAATATTGAATAAATAAATAAATACTGAATACTGTCACGATTCTCACAGATTTCGTGGTGATAACAGACGAGGTGGGGCTGAGAGTTATTAGAGAAAAGTTCAGGGGTTTCGTTAAGAAAAAAAGAATGTACATTAATGAAGGCATATATTTCTTTCTTTTTACTATTATTATTGAAAATATGGCATAGTTTTTCACAAAACGAACTCATTTTAATGATTAAAATGTACAGAGTCCATGAAAACAAGAAAATTTGAATCCATCAAACGCATTTTTTCACGATCGTAATATTTTTACGGTCGGTTTATTTCTAAACGCATAGTCTTCTCATATATCTCAATATATACAAGTAGTAAATGAAATTTTTATTTCTGTCGGTTGCTTTTACTCAGCGATTGAGCTCTTTTTGTATCTTCAATTTGCTAGACGTTAGATTCAGCGTCATGGACATCCAAACTTGTTCACGGTCCGTGGTCAGTAGCTCTTTTCCTTTCCTTACCACGGGAGAATACTGTAAGGAAAAAAAAATGCATAGGAGAGACAGAGAGAGAGAGAGAGAGAGAGTATCGGACTCTTTCGGATAAAAGAGAGAGAAAACCGATCTGTGTGATATTCCTCCGCCACCATTTCTTCAGAACACCTTAGCCCCTTTTATTTTTTGCTTCTTTTACTCGTTGATTTGCGAAGATAGTTTGTCATCCCGGATGGCTGACTATCCCGAAAGTCAATCCGATGACACAAAAGGAATGATATTGCCTTCTCCCCAATTTTTTTTTTTTTTTTTACCTTACAGTCTTATCCTATGTCCTTTTTTTTTTTTCTTATTCGAGATGCTTGCTTTCTTGCTATACCGCTCCCGGAACTATATATTTTTTGTTGTTGTTGCTACTGCTGCCATCTCTCCCTTGCTGAAAGGAGAAATGGCATGAAGTCAAAACTATATCTCTGTCATTTTTTATATTTTTTGTGCTTTTTTCCGAGAAAAATCGGAAAGAGAAGATGTGTCCCCGACTATTGCCTGATGGCTGGAAAGCTAATAACAACACTTTTCACTAGGGGATTCATATTTTTTTTTCCTTGCTCATCCTCTTCTCTCTCTTGATTCTCCATTCACTTACATGTAGCGGATATAGAATCAAAGGAAAAATTCGCGGATTTAGAATGTACTTCAAGAAATAATACAATCCTCTCGAGCTTCAAGTGTTTTCTCAATTCACCGAGAATACATCCTATGGAGACAGAGAGATGGAAATAAAAAAAATATTAGGGGAAAAAATATGATGTTAGGAATTTTATTGTAGATGGAATATATTCAGTCGATGTGTTGTTTATTCATAATATAATCATATTAATATCTTTTTGTTATGTCATCGATGATTTTTTGATACTCTAACGCTTTTACGATTTTATCATACAGGCTGGGATCAAAAAATAGACACCTTCAATACTTTGTAGAAAAATAAGTAAAAAAAAAATGTTTTTAAAAAATTAGAATACATAAAAATTATTCTGCAAATGATATTCATAAAAATTCCCAAGTTTGCTAACTCAATTTTACATTATGTATTACTTCCGTTTCCGTTTTCTTCGTTGTTTTTTTTGAGCATATTCGTGGTAGAAAATTTGTATAAAATGGATTGATTGTCTCGTATGTCAAAATAATTTTCCTCTTCGTTTCGAAAAAATTAGAACATCCAAAAATTTGTTAAATAAAATTATATATAAAACGTGTTATTACATTACTATTCTTATGTAAATAGGTATGACCTTATTCGCATAAGTTTCGTACCTAGTTCCTGGTTACGTTTGTAAACGTAGAATCCGTCTTAACATTACCGGTGCAAGAAAAAGACATTCCTACAAACATAAAAGTACTTGTACTGGTGCTTTGTTGGGGCGAGAAAACATATAGTAATAAAATATGACCAATAATCGAGTCATCATTGACATCGAGTTGAAGAGTTTCTGGTACATATCACGAGCGAAACTTGAGCATGGTCATCGTGATTGAATTTGATTGAAACGATTAGCATCAGATAATGTACCATCGTCAGATATCACGGAAATGCCGGAGCGCCGTAGAAGATATATGGCCGGATTCTTGATGGGAATTCATGCATATGCAAATAATTTGCACCCCGATTTTGAACTCTATATCTTCAAGTTTTTTAGACTCAATTTTAAAAGTTCTATGTGAAAACCCTTATTAAAATACCCGATTCATCTAAATCCAACGTTTACAGAGCCGTATCTCGTAGAAAGGTGAGGGCCATTTTTTGTACGAGTAAACAGTATCTAAATTGTACAGTAAACGGAATCTTATATCCCTGGATGATAACACTTTGAGAGTCTGTTGCCGCGAAGACAGTGTTGATTTAATTTTCCTTTTAGATTTTGCGAGAGCGTGCTCGATAAGATACTCGCTTGCAGCATCAAAGGGATATTCAGCGGAGCATGCTCTAGTTTGTCTGGCAGGAACTTGATTATCGCATTGATGATCTGCCGTGTGGCTCTGTATGAGTGAAGCATTTATACTTTTTCTAAAAAACCTAATGTAGAGTAATTCACGTAACTTTTATATATCTGTAAATGTTTGCTCAGAAGCACAAATTTGCTATTCACGCCCTCTCTCGTTCACAAAAAGAGTGTGTCCATTACCTTGATAGGAAAAGGGCATTCAGAGAGCACAAAGGGGGAAGAGGAGACCTGTCACCTTTTAATGAAGAAAGAAGGACGTTGAGGAAAGAAAAAGTATAGTAAAAAGAAAGTTGAATATAAGTTGGCAGAAAACATTGGCACTGACCTGAAATCATCTTTTATGTATGTGAATAGTGGATGCAAGGGGGAAGTTGGCCCCCCTCTCAAAAAGTCTAGGGTGGAGAGCAATAAATGAATGTGTAGGGCATCCACTAACTTTCTCACATCGGTTTTTAATAACAAAGAAGGCGATATCCAAAGTATGGATGTATCATACGGGGGGATAAAGTCCTCAACGATATTCAAGTAGAAGACGTGAAAATCCTAAAACTTCATCAAAATATATGTGCTTACAAAGGACCAGATGATATTATTATCCTAGGATCCTTAGGGAATGTGCTAATGAACTGTTGTGGGTAGTTGAATAGATTTACAGTAGTATTGCTGAGAGTGTCGTCGCTGGAGATTGAAAGCTTGCTAATGTGGTTCCAATATATAAAAAGGGTGGTATTAAAGCCGTGCCAATTATCGTCTAGTGAGTATGATGAGCTCTCTCTCGAACAGTTTGGAAATTATTATCAAAGAACAATTCGTGAATTGGATGGACGAGCATATAATGTATTGACGAAAACCCAGTATGGATTCAAAAAAAGTCGTGTGTAACCAAGCTCTTGTTTCCATGACCACCTCACTAAGGGTTTGGGCGAAGAAAAAAGTCTTTGACTTTGTTTATCTTGATTTACAAAAAACATTCGATTCCGTCTACTCTTGAAGTGTTTACATGGGATTGGAATTGGGGGGGGGGGAACTTGTTGAATTGGATTGAATCGTTGTTGAGAGATAGGTCCTAACGGGTTATGGTAAACGGGGAATTTTTTTATTGGACAGGTGTGAAAAGTGGAGTGTTTGAAGAAAGTGTCCTTCGTCCCACATTTTTTTTTGAAACTTTTATCGAGAAACTCAATCAGGATAACAATGGGATTGTTAGCTAATTCGCAGATGACGTGAAGCTAATGGGGATTGGGGCCGTTCAAGTATTACGTAAGCAAATTTTTAGCCATTTTTGACTCCCCTCCTCCCTTGTCAGCAAAAGTCAGCAAAACGCTGACCCCCTCCCCCCTTTGTCAGCAAAATTTCGTCATGAGCTCTGCCCCTCTGGATCCTAACTCATATTTTCATAAAGGGTGGTTGATGACGTAAGCATTATCCAAACCCCCCCCCCCTCTTGTCCTCAAAAGTCAGCAAATCGGAAACCCCCCTCCCCCTCATCGATAATTACGTAATACTTGAACGGCCCCATAGTTGGAAAGCTAAACTATACGGAGAGGTTCCAGATAAACTTAAATATCATTGCAGCATGGGCTAATGAGGGAGCATGACCTTCATTAGTGCTTGGTCGCTCATTTTGGTTTGAACAACACACGATTCACTTACGAATTCAATGGTAAAGTTATTACCGGTGCAACAAGGATCACTGATTGATCATTGATCATTCTCATTGACGAGCGACTCATGTTTTCTTAACTTTGTTCCGCGCTGGTCAAGAAAGCAAATAGAATGCTCGGTTTCATTCGTAAATTAGAGAAGAGCTATGTCCGCACTTGTTGGTACACGGGCTTGAGCTATGAAGGGAGACTTGATTTTTTAAATATGTTTACAATGGACGAACGCAAGTGGAGGGGAATATGATCGAAGTCTTCAAAATTTTCAAAGGGATAGATAGGATGGATTATGTGTAATTTATATGCCACGGCCAAAGTTCAATAATTGGTGTTTTTTGGACTTTGATCGGCAGTTCACGAAGTGGCTGGAGATCCCTTGCCAAAGGCCGACAATTAGCGTTTTTTTCTGTCCGGTAGGCGGCGCATCTATAGCTTCTGGTTTGATGATGCATGCATGTGGTAAGAAGAAAAGGTGGCATATTGATTAAGAGGAGTCTAAGGGAGGTCGTCTCCCAACTGTGAGCATGGCAAGACAGGGAAGCCAGCGTAAGTCTACGACCGTAGTGATTATTTTTATACACACACGCACACTATGTTATTCACACATGAAACAAATCATACCGCGATCACAATTTGTGTCTTGTGTAAATTAATATAAAGATAAACACTATAGAAAGATCTGTGGCCCAGGAAGGACATGGCAACAAACTTTCTGGTCGGAGGTTAGAGGATAGGGGGACCCTATAAAAATTTAGACTTTTTATTTTATGTCGCACTGTATTTTTACTCTCGAAGCTAAACTGGTACAAAATTATTTCTGAATAAATTTTGAAAATTTTTTAAATTACAATCATACCTCTACGACGAACGGGTGACGAGATAAAGGGTACATTAGGACTTACACAGTCTTACATATACAGTAGTTACCTGTACATTAACCCTTTGAACGGCAATTAGAATAGCCCTTTCAAAATGATATTTCTTTTTAATGAAGTAGGGGGGCTTTCTTCCCCGATTTTCAGCAGGTGCAGACTAAGGGTATAGGAAAAGGTTTTCCATTGAGAAATCATTTTTACAATCTATCTGGGCTTGTCAATGCTGAAATAAGAGGCTTTTATGGAGTCGAGATATTTCGTCATGGCCGTTTAAAGGGTTAACAATTATTGTCTGATCCTGATTATGGAATTACAGCTCGATACATCGGAGTTTGGCCAGGGATGTACAGCCACTTCGTGAACTGGCTGGCCCAAGTCCAAAAAAAAACCCAGCAAATTGTCAAACTTTGGCCAGATCTCTCGGCCGGTTCGCGAACTGGCCGCATGATGAACTGGCCGCGCTCCAGATGTTAATTAATTACCAATTTGGGTCCGATATATCGGTTGAAAAGTTATCTTTATTTCATTCGAAGGAAAACCTACAGTATCTTTTACGTATATTCGGTCGATATAAGCGAATCAGGATGTTCCAGAATGCGGAAGGTCAGTGAAGTGGTGAACGTTTCCTGTTCGCAGTTAGTGTGCATATAAGCTCGATTCCCGTTTGCGCCAGTTTCAGGATGACTTGATCTGGCTTCGGGCTCTGTTACGTACAATAACAAGCTCCTATAGATAACGGGCGAACGCTGATAGTACGAGAAAGCAATTTGCATACTAAGCAGTGAAAACGAGAGCAACAGATGCTGGTAAATGAAATTCGATTAGGTGATTGACGACTCTGAATATGAATGAGCCGCTATTAGATGCTTTGTCTCATGCGTGCCAAAGCTATGGCTATATAAGCTTTTCTATCATGGAGGCAAGCACTTGAGGAAGGGGTGGAGGCAACCCACAGACCACGAGGTTCGTGTGTTTGTATCGGGCGTTGAACGAATCTACTTCACCAGTTGATCTAGAAAATAGCTGTTAGAGACCGAAATGTTTTAGGGTTTGAATTTTAAGGTTCGCGGCACATTATTTAGAACTACACTGTATTTATTAGTGAAAGACCATGAATGAAAATTGGTGTAAATGTCAGAGCACAATAATAACATTTCATTTTCATTAAATACCGTGCACCGCCCAGGCTCTATCGACCAATGTACACACAATAATAACAATTTATATTCATCGTCCGCAGTTTCGTACACACAGGTAAGTGCAGGGGTATTCAACGAATGGTCCGAGAGCTACATTTAGCGCTGCTAAATTTTTGCAGTAGCTCCCCTACTAAAAGGTGTAAATAGTTATAAAATTGTTACAGAAATACTGAAAAAACCCTCAATGTAAAAATGTGAAAAGGTATTCTAAAATTGGTGAGAGAAGTAATTTCAAAATTGCTTTTAGAAAAAAAATTAAAAACTATGTTGAGAAAAATAATAATTCAAGAGTAATGGTAAATAATTTCATAATTATAATAATATAATAAATAAATTTGTAAAATAATATAATATAATAAATAAATTTATAAAATAATATAATATAATAAATAAATTTATAAAATAATATAATATAATAAATAAATTTATAAAATAATATAATATAATAAATAAATTTATAAAATAATATAATATAATAAATAAATATATAAAATAATACAATAAATAATTTTAAGAAATATATAATTCCATACGTATTGAAAGAAATAGTTCCATACGTATTGAAAGAAATAATTTCAGAATTCAAAGAAGTGGTTTCCGAATCGGTAAAAAAACTTATTTCGCAAATCACGGTAATTCATAATTAATCATATTTCCAGAATCATCGAAAGAAATATTTCCTAAACTATTGAACGAAGTAGTTCCGGAATTATTGAAAGAGATATTGTCAAAGAGAGAATTAAATAAAATAAATATTTTCAGAATTAATGAAAATTTTCATATTGAACGAAAATAATTTTGAGAAATGATGAAAATGCATATTTTATAAGACATACAGTATTGGTGAAAATTTTCATGTTCAATGAAAAAGTAATTTCAGAATCGGTGAAAATTTTCATGTTCAATGAAAAAGTAATTTCAGAATCGGTGAAAATTTTCATGTTCAATGAAAAAGTAATTTCAGAATCGGTGAAAATTTTCATGTTCAATGAAAAAATAATTTCAGAATCGGTGAAAATTTTCATACTTAATGAAAAATTTTAAAAAATAATTTCACCAATAATATAAGACCCCCAGTTTGATTCTAAACACTGGGCCCCGTTGGGCCGCTTAAGACATTGCTGTAAATATAGATACTGCAGTATGACTTGATGGCCGCTCGGGTTTCATGGAAATTTTTTTAAGATAAAAGAACTCCGGATTGGTACATGACGCTAAATTTTGAAATTTCCTGAGAAAATGAGTTTGATTCCTCTCTACAGAATGGTTTTTTTTTATGATATCTGCGCTTACATGCTTCCCTGGAACGAAAGAGAGCTTTATTTTCCCAGTTGCCAATATTGTCGCCAATTTTAGGTATCTCATAAAAGGAGCTTTTACGTATATCCCTGGAGATCAAATGATCTGAATAGTGATGACTTTGTCGGAAGTCTTTTCTATCAAAAGTATTGCAGAATGAAACTGAAAAATCATGTGCGAATAGATGCATGCAAAAGAGATCGCATTGCCATTCGAGAAATGATTAAACTTTATACGAAAGAAGAAGTAATACTTAGGTATAGCCTGAAATTCAAGGATTTACCAAGTATTTCTGTATAAAAGCGGGATTTTTCTCAACAGTGAAAAAACATCATTCGAATATTTTTCTTTATATTATGGAAAGCAACTAACATTTGCAAAAATTACCAAATTTTCAAACGATAATCATAATGCTCGTTTACCGCTTGAATTCAAGAGTTGAGAAATAATGGCCATCAAACAAACTTGTGCTTGTTTTGACAAATAACAAAAATATAAGGTGGATGAGAAGTCCTGGATACATTTAAAAAATTTATAACAAATCAACCAATTGACATAAAAAAGTGCAGTTTGCACTAAAATGCTTATTATGGCCTAGAGTGTTTTTCAATGAATTAAAAAAATTGAAATATCACTCACAGGTGGCACTGTAAAACAAAAAAGCTCGACATTACACATAAAATGCAATGCAAACAGTGCATAAGTAATGTTTATGACAATTTGCGCTGAATAAAACTATCAAATTTCACAATATGGGCTCCCATCTCTTTTGCATGCATCTCGGACTACATCTAACACATTTAACAGCGCCATCTCTAAGTGAAATTTCAACTTTTTTTTTCTAAATTTAAGCTATCAAAAAATATTCTAGGCCATGATGCAGTAAAAACCGCACCTTTTTTTTATGTCAATTGTTTGATTTATTAGTTTTTATAATGTGTCCTGGACTTCTTTTGTCCACCCTGTATATTTGAACAAAAACATTATTTCAGAATCTTTATTAAAAGTCAATTTAGTTATGACAGCGTACGTGTAAAAGAGCATTCTTGTTGCTCTATTTTTATCTTTTCTCCCACGTATGCGATTAGCTTTTTCATTAAAAATTCATTTGCATGGTTTTTTTAAATGCCTTGTTTTTTTTCTTTGAAATTATCAATAAACGTGCATTTCTCTTCTAAATACACTTCACCTCTAGACATTATCAGAAAGATTTACGGTTTTTTTAGGCGGAATTAGTGATCGATAGAAACGCCTCCTCGTTGTCCGCTTCCGATTGCATTAAGGGTATAAAGAGATTGTCATCATGTGCTTGTCAGGATATGTTGACCAGACGTCGACGTCAACGTGATTGAATTACACTGAATGCTAGGTACATCTGTACCTATATAATTTCGTATATACTTATCATTCATTTAACCTAAAGTATTCGATAACATCTATACAGGGTGAATAGCTAACACCTGGCACCGCAAGTTACTGACCAACCGTTGATCCTAGAGGCATACTTCCAATTAGAAAAAGTATCCAACAACGTGTAAAATAATACAATTTTAATATTTAACAACCTCTCGCAATATAAATAATATATTGCGAGAGGGTGTTAAATATTAAAACTGTATTATTGGTTGTATAGTCATAACGTTTTATATGAACACCTTGTGTTCAAAAACCCAATTAGAAAGTTGTTGCCCTGTCTTTTCTGAGGCCAAAAAAAAAAAAAAAAAAAAAAAAAAATCCACGTTTCCAAGTACAATATTCACTGAAATATTTGAATAAAAAAATCGGAGAAAATTGGTAAAACAGCATGAACGGAAAACGCCTTTTTCCTCGTATTTATGCTGTTCCTTCCAAACTTTTCTCCGATTCTTGAATTTATATATTTCAGTAAATATTGTGCTTAAAAATGTGTAATTTGTTTTGTTGGCCTCAAGATAGACAGGGCAACAAATTTCTAATTGGGCTTTTGAGCACTGGTCGTCCGTATACAAAATTAATTGTTTTTATTTTAACAACTATACAACTCTTTGCAATATAAATGGCGTATATCTGACGTCCACACGTTATTTGAACACTTTTACTAATTGGAAGTATGCCTCTAGGATCAACGGTACTCCGGTAGTTTGCTGTGGCAGGTGTTATCTATGCACCCTACATATTTACCCCTATAAAACATATTGAAAATAATTTTTTTTTACAAAATACAGATGTATTTGTAATTTGTGTTGTTAGTATATTTTTAGTTGAAACAATACATCAACGAAGGAATATAATTTATTAGAGCGATTTTTTTAGTTATAGTGGGCAATTAAGGGTATAGCATACAGTTAGCATTTATTTTACTGTTATCTGTAAACTGATAAAATCTTGCTTAGTAAAGTTGTTGTTACCTTGAATTGTATTTCTCCAATTCTATCAATTTGGTGTGATTTTATTAAATTCTGAACACGTAAAATTTCAGCAGCCCTTGACACTAACAATGAATTTAACACCAATATAATGAATCTGTTGGTTAAATTATCTCTTTCTAGGTAAAAAAGTACGGCACTTATATAGCTATACTTTGTTTTGAAATAACATTAAAAGATAGATTTATAGAATGCAATAAAAATTTGAGAAAATAAATTGGTATAATGAGATTTATTTGACTACATATTTTCCATGTATATACAGATACGAGGTTTGTTCCGAAAAAAAGTATCAGACCATAATTTTTTGCGCATAAACTAATGCAGCTACGGAAGCGTCGTTTGGTGCACGTATGTATGCAATCCTAGTAAGCATGCTTGGATTTTTTCCCGCCAACAGAAGCTACCAGTAGCTGGCAGACCACCAATGAACGAGAAAGTGTAAGTGAGTGTGCCGTCACATATTTCTGTTTTTGACAAAATGGCAGGAAAAACTTGACCAACGTTACTGCATTAAAGTTTGTGTGAAACTTGGTGATTCCCGACTATAGAGGCAATCTCCAAGATTCAACAGACCTTCGGAGTTGAAGAAATGGGCACAGCACTACATAGATAAAGGAAGGAGTGGTACAACCGCTTTAAAGATGGCCGCAGATCAATGGAGATTGAAGCACGTTCTGGTAGGGCCTCAACATCCAGAAATGAGATCGTTATTCATTAACTGAGGACTCTCATGATGCAGGATCATCGAATCACGATCAGAGAACTTGGAGACGAGGCGAGAATCAGCATTGAATCCATCCATGCTATTTTGACTGACAATTTGGTCTTGCAGGACATTTTGACATTTGGGGGATGCAGTGTCAAAGTCATGCTGACCGTCTTCTATGACTCCAGTCGTGTGATTCATCACGAGTACGCACTGCGCGGCACAACCAAGGAGTGCTACCAACAGATTCTACGTCGCAATTGGCAGCTGAGTCATGATTAGAGTCATTGCTGAGTCATCAGTGGCGTTGTTCAAGTTCTCGACGCGGCGCTCGCACTTCCTCACTCATCGGCATTGTGCCGGCGAATGGCAGCCTCTGCAAGCAGAAAAAAAATGCAAGCATGCGCACTAGGATTGCCTATATTACGTGCATTAAATCACGCTTCTCTAACTTCATTGGCTCATGGACGAAAAATTGTGAACGGATGGTTTTGAACAAACATCGTATATCAGACCATAGAGGGTTAAAATTTCATAAAAATTCCCATTTTGCTACTTCAAAAAATATAAAGTTGAAAAAATATTTTTGACGAATCTCTTTTCCACATAATATCATTAATAAAAATATGTTTTACAGTTTTTTATGATATTTACAGTATTATAAACTTCAGGCATCCAAACTTCTATGATTAGATTGCTAATCTCTATGTCCATTTTGAAATATACTGAATATATAACAGCAAAATTTTTTATACTTATTCACTATACGTTTCACAAAAGATATCTACTTTTTTAAAGTGACAACTGAAATAATAGCCAGCTATTAAATTGATATGATTACAAATTTCTCGGATTTTGTGGTAAAATTACCCTGAAAGATTTATGAAGCAAATAATTTATAGACGAGCTACAAAAATAAATAAATATATATATCGAAATACATTCTCCTGATAAATTCCATGAAATCCAATGGAAATTCTCTTCAACCGTGAAATATTTGTTACTATGCATAATTTCTAAGAATAAAAATTTCGATAAACAATGCAACAATGTAATTTATTTTTTGAAAAAAAAAGAAGAAGTTATATCTCATATAAAATGAAAACAACAACAATTTCCATCTTCAGTTCAAATGCTTCTTAATTTTAATACGCGTGATATATTTTTTTTTTTTTTTAGTTTCCTCCTTTAGCAAAATATACATTTACACAAAGTTCGTAATTCAAAATGGTGGTGAAAGATGGCGAGGATAAACAGAGAGATGGAAGAATGAATAATAATAATAACAATAAAAAGAAGTTGTCACTATAAGCAGTAGTAGTAATTTTCTCAACATCGTCAGCAAAAAAAAAAAAGAAAGTCACAAGTACTTGAATTACAATCGCATGCCTTTTGCGGGAAAAATTCTTTCCTGTTTAAAACTGAAATAGCTTTCCGAAAGAGAAGAAAATAATAATAATAATAAAAAACCAGGAGCAACGAAAATGCTCTTTTACACCTTAATTTCGTTCCAAAAGACAAATTAGGGCATAGTTCCAAGCAAAAGGCTGCTTTGTGAAGCATTAGCTTCAGAAAATAAAGATTGGAATGTCGGATGCGGACCTAATAAATTAGTGAAGCGAAATGTTTTGCATAAGACTTGATATTTTTATTTCCGTTCCTATGAAACGTTATTATTTCGAAAAATATTTTTAATGTTGCGATTTGTTTGAACAATCTCGCCGGGAAATAATTTTATCGAGTTATAGGTGAATGGGTATCATCTTTTAATTCTTAATTACTGGTTATTATTTGATTCATCGTTACATAGTTATAAGATTTATAATATACAGTGTGGTAAACCTCGACCTACGAGTTTAATTCCATCCTAAACTTATTTTTATCATGAAAAAATCTTGTTTCACGAAGTAATTACACTGAAACCTATATTAACCGGAAACTTATCTTCAACGGAAAAAAATCTTGACTCCATATTTATTAAGAAAAAATCTTGGCTCCGATTTCTATGCTAAAATACACATTAAAAAACCTAGATTGAACGGAACCTATCTAACGCAGAAACGGAAGGAAAATTGTACGCTCTTAACGGAAAATTTCATAAAAACACTGTGAATGTTTCCAAACCAATAGGCTAAGGGACTCACACAAAATATTGAAGTGCTCTACCGAAATTTTTTTATGCAGTCTGTGCTTGCCACTGTGAGTTCTGCATCATCCACCCCTACATTAGCAAAAACTGTTTCCGTACTTGATGCTGTGATTATAATAAGCCATATGTAATAAGACAGTTGCTTCTTGAATTGCTAAAAAATCTTTTGGAAAAGCAGGCTTTTCTACGGGAGAAATCAGTGCAAAGATTGAATTTCCAAATGATAAATGCAGGACTTAAAAAATTGTATGCAAGCTGCCTTCCGTGATTGTAGTGCAGAGGATTACACAAACATAGACGACAACGTACGAACTGAACCTGATACGACAAATATAGACACTGTCAGTGAAAATTTTAGAGAAAGTCAAAAAGAAGAGGATGAAGATGAGATGTGATGTCGCCTCTTTCAGAAGAAAAAACAGTGTAGAGTGAAGTTTTATACAGATATGTTGTCAAAACCTTCAAAGAACTGCAGAAACTTTGCTTTATAGCAGCATAACGACTCGGGCATTTTTTGCATGATTTCTGAAACAAAACTGTTTACTGAAAGTCAGGCAGCAAAGGATGTACACTGCATACTCTAACTGCACAAAACTCTGTTGTTGACCACTGGAAAAAATAAAAAATATATTTACGGTACTGTGTGTGTGTGTGTTTTTAACATTTACTCACTAATTGGCGATGCGAATAGTTAATGTATTTAATGGACTGTATATAGTGTAACGTTGAAGTAAATGCATTATTATGTATTTTAAATAAATGATGTATCATATATCGAGTAATAAATTTTTAATAATTAGTTATTACTTACTAATTAATCAATTTATTTTTAATTATTTACTTTATTTTCAATTAATTAATTTTATTTTATTTAAATGTTTTCGAAATCGTTAGATAATTTTACGCATTATGTCTATTGAACCGTTATTAAGCGGAAACCTGTGGTGTTCAACAGAAAAAAATCTCGGTCCCTTGCGATTCCGACAGGTTCTACTGTATTTTGTTATTTAACCCTTTAAGCGGTTTTTAAAGTTTCCCTGATCCACATTATAACTGCCACAGTGGAAATCACTAAGCCTTCTAGAAATTGCCACCTGTTTTCAAGAAGAATATTTTTTCCTATCTTGTTCAGTAAGAAAAGCTTTCCCTTCCCCCGAAACCGAGAAAAAAAACAAGGATGATATAAATACTCTATCTCTTTTCTATTATTTATTCTTTACGCGCATTCTTATACAACTCCGAAAAGGTAGCTGAAAAAAAAAACATCTCTCTCTTCTGCTTTCTAATTCTGAACAAAATCTGACTCCGCCCACTAGCAGTTGATTGACAGGTTGGGGAGAGGAGAGGAAAGCGCGGTATCAGGTAAAGCTCTCTATAGAGTTAGCTGAGCTTGGTATTACCGAAATGAGAGGGTTTTAAGAAAGCGAGATATTTCAGGATTGACGAAATGAAAGCCGTCAAGTTGGACGAGATATCTCGTCATTGCCGCTATAAAGGTTAGAAGGATGGGGATATCTTTTATATTCTTTTCGCGCATCTCCAAATTATTAATTTACTCTCATAAAATCCGCTTGATATAGTACGGTACACTTTATTCTACGTAGAATAAAATTATTTTTGGTACCTTTTCACATGGTACTCTCTTATGTAGAAATATTATTAAAAATATTATTTACCCATTCGTTTATTTCCAATTTTTACCACATGTATTTGATTATGTATGCTATCCTGTGCCAGTACAACATTTTACACACCTCTAACACTTAATTTTTTACAAATTAAAAAAAAACCATCAAAAACAGCTTGCGCGCATGATAAAATAACATATTAATGAAACTGGACAAAAATTGTTTCGAAATAAAGGAAGTAATGAAATTCAGTACATGAAATGACGAAAAAAGTTTTGTGATCCATTCATAAATACTTGGGTTATAAATTGTTTGTTTTTTTCAATTTAAAATTTAATTTTGAATAAGATTGGGTCGACAAAATCTCATAATTTTTCATCATTTTATGAACTGGATAGTTTTCTTTTATTTAAATTATTTTTTATTAAATAACACTGAATTCATGCAATTTTATCATGCTCGCAAGCTGTTTTTAACGCGTTTTTTTCTAAATTTGTAAAAAATTAAGTATTGCAAATATGTAAAATTTTGTACCGGCTTAGCCACCTCGTTGAGCATCTTGCCGGCTGTGGCGTTGTATTTGTATTTCTATTTAAGATACACAATCAAATATATGTGGTAAAAAATTGAAATAAATCAATGGAAAAATAATATTTTTAATAATACTTATACATAAGGAAGTTTTTTACCATGTCAAACGGTAGGAGACCCCTTAAGCCAGAGCTGAACAAATCGCAAAAATATCTATAGGCACCAGAAAAATGTTTTAGATGTCAAAAAAGATTTTACCCGATGAAAAAAGTCCAAAATAATGTTTCTTTTAACTTTTTTAGTCCCTCCCTTTTTTATGTTGGCAAATATGCTTCTGTAAGTTCCAAACATTTTGTGCTTCTCTCAGCCTGCAATTTAGTAATTACACGAAGAAAATACCAATATAATACCAATTTTGTCTAGCCCTGCCTTAAGCCCATTAGCTTAAAACTCGAGACAGCTCTGTTTAGAAAAGAGGCATGGCCCCCATATCCCGCAGCAGGGCTTCAAGGTTGTGGAACCAGACATAGCCTGGGCCCTGTCCCATTAGGGACGTAATCCCGTTACCTCGTTGGGTTGGTCCTTGATGTAAGGCTCCTACGCTGGGATCTTTGACGGGTCTCTATCCAGATTTTTCACGCCTCACTCCCCAGTGAATTTACAATTCGAAAAGAACCAAAAAATGAAATTGACCGTTCCGGGACCCCAGGCTGGGGCCCTGTTAGCCCCACCCTCGTGGGGAGGTCATCTCAATCAGTATTGACACCTGAAGACTTTATTCAAAAATTGAAGGAAACCTTTACTATTTTTGAACAATATTTTTTATGAATTATTTTTAATGCAATGTGTTTTGAGTTTTGAAATTTTTTTTCAAAAGTTTTTCATCTTGAAAACACACAATCAAAGGCATTGACGTGAAACAAAAATGGGGCAAGGGGGTGAAAGGGATCTTCTTATTAATACACATACACGATTCGCATTTACGATGATTTACGACTTCAAAAGTACTTAATTTTTCTATTTTCTTTCCTAAAGGAGAAGCGACAAAAAATGAGCATACTTAAGAAAACAAAAAACATCAAGACAGCCAAATTATATTAAAGGAGGAAGGGGCACACGTGTGTGTCCCATATAAAAAGGACGTGTAGTCTTTGCATAAAATTTTGAGACTGGAACGTGCATTTTATATGGCCTTGAAAGTGGTACGCCTTGCAAAAGAATTGGCCGCGTTTTAGAATGTTCAGAAAAATTAGTGTTTAAATTTTTAGCTATTATTTATTGCTTCATTCTTTTTCTTCATCAGATGGCAACACTCTTCTAGAATTCATTTTAGCGTTAAATGTGTTTTAGAGCCTGATTATTTTCGGGATGGTTTAGTTTGTGTAATACATTTAAAAAAATTATTAAAATGTGTTTGAAGTTCATAACTCTCACGCATTGCTGCTTCAGACAAATGCTTTTCTATTTCTATTTCTATACTAAAGCGGCATGGATATCAACCTCTTTTCGACGTTTCAAAAGCTATATACATGTGTGTATAGCGACTCTGTCTAGACGTTACCATGGCGCTCTTCTACAGATCATTAGTTAACCCTTCATATAAACGCAACTCAGAAAGCAGGGATTTAGCATCTCCAATTACAAGTTTCACGTTCCCCGAAGTTGAAAGTGAATCCTATAAGTTATGTCGGTGATACGTCATTATATTTTAGAGTGCTATTCGTAAAATTCAGTTTTTAGATGGAAAGAATTTCAGAAACGATGCATGAAGAAGCGCTGATCAACAAAAGTGAAAATGTAAGTACAGTCAAACTTGGTTAATTCGTAGCTCAAGAGGACAGAAAATAATTTGAATCATCCAATTCATCAATACAGGATAACTATAATTTCACAAAAAATCAAAAACTCTTAATAATTACAAAATTGTATGAATACTATCTCTTGCCATAAGGAGTCTTATCGTTGTAGCAACTAGTGTTTGTATAAAATGTAAAACGATCACGAAAACTACAAGTATTCCATTTTTAAATTTTCCCTTTATTTGTCCTCTTTTAGATGCTCTTAAACATTTCATAAAATCTTGAAGTTTATTTAAAGAATGAAAGATACGAAATTTTCGAACTTTAACACAGCCGATTTTTTTTAATTTTTCCGTAAGCTCTCCAAGTGTCGGAACAGGGACCCCTGTTACTTTCTTAGATACGTTTTCGTCCTCTTCATCAGAAAATTCAATGTGACTATTCTCAAATGTCCGCATCCGTGAGTCAACTACAAATTTTTACCAGAGGTGAACAAGCGTTTGAACCTCGTTTGGACATGGTAAAAAATGTTACTAAGCTTATATTTGATCTTACAAAATAAACAAATAATATTGCTTTTACCGATATATGAACTGCGATTGCAGTACCCAAGCTTTCAAAGATTAACATTCACAAAACTTTTGTATTTCCAGAGTGCAATAACATTTTCATTGCATCTGAAAGCATTCGCGGATGCTAATGAAATCACCCAAGATCCAGTAAAAAAAAACGGGCTGCAGCAATAAGAAAAAAGCCAGTGTGTGAAAATACACTGCGGGACAAATGCTACGAAACAGTGATATCATTACACCTAACAATAGATGGACAGGGGGGACCGTATAAAAATTTGGATTTTTTTTATTTTGTTACGCACTGTATTTTAATTTTCAAAACTGGTACAGGGTAATTTTTGAATTCCTTTTGAGCATTTTTCAAATTGAAACCATACCTCTATGACGCAGGGTAGACGAAATAAAGGCCAAATTAGCACCCACATCCTGTATAAGCCAACATTATTTAATAGCCGAAAATTTTTTTCTCGGCTATTAAATAATGTTGCTCTCCTCAACAATTTGGAGAACTAAACCGATGCCAAATGTGCATCAGTGTCCGAGGTAGTCACACTTCATACTGAAGAACTCATGTCCGTCCTTATTTCGAGCAGAACGAGAACTTTTTGTAACTGTTTAAAATTGCTGCAATGATCATCATTTTTCTGTTGCTTACCTTTTTTTTGTCATGTGGCGGTATCAATTTTATTTTGCTTAATAAAGGTACTTAAGGATGTTTATCAAGCATGTGTTAAATTTCATTTCTTTGAAAGGTGTCTATCGTTAGGTCTAACGAACAATAACAGCGTTCCTTAGCATTTGTCAGGCAGTGTAGTAAGGAAATAATTGTTTTCTAGAGCCAAAACGAAAGAAAGTTTAGATTTTTTTTTTAACTGTGATTTTTATAATGCTTGAATATAGGCTGCATGTTATATTCTGGAAAAGATCAGTAAACCACAGAATAAAAAAAAAAGACTAAAAGTTAGCAAGGAATTCTTAGAAAAGTGAAAGAGACATTTTGCAAATGACATATCTGAAACAAACTTCGAATTATCCAAAACATAACGAAAAAAATTCGAATTAAACTGGTAACTTCAACATAAAATTAAATAGGAAACTCAAGAGGAATCCCTAAAATTCGAATGAACGAAGTTCATTCTGTATATAAGATAAGAAAGACAATAAAATTGTACGTGATACCGTTTAATGTCGTGTAGAGCGAGAAGAAAGATCGTATCAAGCAAGCTGTTTGTCGCTGACGCTTTCTTTCGCAGGGTATCACATAATGAAATAAAAGCAACTTTTTTTTTTTTTCATCCACACGTTACTTGAGCGAAATGCCGACTCTTCTTATGAGTTACCTACTACAAACTCGGTCGTCATTTTTTCTGTCTTAGCTCCTCCACGACAATATTTTTTTTTCTTTCATTTTGTTTTCGTATATATATATTCTGACTTCTCTGGTCAGCTTGCACGTTCATCGAGTGAGAACGTGACAACCATGTCAAAAGTTCGTTTGCTCTTTGTAGAAGCAAAACCGACTAAATAAACCACCTGCGTCTCATTTTTAAACGTCTGACAAACTTTCTATGCTCGAAGAATTGAGAAGAGAAAAATTTGAACAAACTACCCCAGACAAAAACAGGTAAATTTCCAGCGAAATGTATACATTTTGTACGCGAACTTGTTATTTAACACTTTCACTACAACATTTGGAAAAAAATGAAATAGTTATCATGGTAATTTTTTTTCTGAAAAAATGACCATAAATTTCATTGTATTCAGAGCACCGTGACAGCCTAATAAATTAGGGCTATTTACATCGCCTAAAATCGATCAAATTGAGTCAAATAAGTTTATGACTAGATGCAAAAATGTGAGTTTTTTCCTTACACTAAATGGCAGTGATAAGTTTGATGTACAAGTGCATGTTGTAAATATTGCCTAGTCATATGTTTAAATACGTGATTGTATTTTCACAGGGCAATAAATCTGTGTATCAAATGCTCTTCATACATGTAAATACAGCTGTAATATTGTAACTTTGAGCTATCTAATGTTCTTTGCTGTACATTCTACAAAGAAGCTCTTTTATAGTTGTTTTATGTTTTCCCAAACGACCATAATTTTTTAAATACAAAAGGAATTTTTACGTGTTTTAAAACTATTTTAGCTCTAATTAAAACCTAAAAACAGAAAAAATAATTTTTTTTCTTGAAAACATTTATTGGTATACAATGAATTAATTAACTTTGTATTTAAAAGTTTCATCACACTATACGCTTACAATAAAAATAAAAAATACCGATTCAATTATGTTGAGTAATGCATAACAATGAATTTTTATTTATTTTACCACAAAAAAAGCCAAAATTTAATACATTTGTTAGGAACATTTTGCAAAAGCAATGTTTCACTGTATTGCATTCTTGTGTAATGCAGTAGACACTTTTACAGGGGCGAAACATCTAACTGAATTTGATTAATTAGCATATTTGAAAAACTAGTTGTCTCACATTTGTGCTGTCATCTGGCAGCCGTAAAGTAGCTATACAGTCTTTCTTCAAAATACCAACATCCAAACGGGGATTAAAACAAATTAGTGGGGCTTGAAAGTACCGTCAGTAGTAAAATGTTGAGGAAATTATATGAACATTTTCCATCAATATTTATTGTACTGAAAACACTATATAAAATGATGTGTTTCTACTTATTTTCTTATACTTATAAAAACAGCTGGTTATCTTCAACACTAATCCTCTATGGTGTTCGACCCATAAAAACGTATTGAATTTTTTTTCTAGAAAATACGGATGTAAATGGTGCTGCTGGAATATTTTAATGCATAACAATTAAAATTGTTATAATTGTTAAAATTGTTGGCCTACAGCAATTTAATTAAGTAGAGTTGATTTTTTAATTAGCTAAAATTGTTAATTAAGGGTGAAATAGACAAATCACTGATCTTAATATTATTTATAAGCAGACAAAAAATGCTTAGCAGAGGTGAATTGTTTTTAATTTGAATTTTATTTTCAATCCCCTCAATTTTGGCAATTTTATAAATCTCTGAACACGTAAAATTTTAGTAGCTCTAAAAAATGACACCAGCAAGGAATCAAATCTTTCTAGATAAATAAATATTGTATTTACATAGCCATATATTTTGTACTGAAATGGTATGAAAGATGTGTACTTCCTAAAATACCAAAAAAAAGAGGAAAGAAACAATTATAATGGATTTTTTGACCATATATTTGCCATGTATATTCAAATATACTCAGACTAGAGGGTTAAGGAGATCTTTATTGAAAATTCCGAAAATTTTCTTTCCCTACTTATTGTGTTTAAAACCCACACAATTTGTGTTTCCCATTTATTTCGTGCACTTCCACGACAGTGGGTTATGTTCAGCTTTAACCGATAAAAATGGTTTCTGTTATTAACAGTCGAAATTTTTTGAAATTTTTTTCGGTGTGAATATAATGCAGGAACGGTGTTCATAAAAGACCATTAACTGATTTAAACGATCTAGAAATATTAAATGGTTACTACATTTACATTGCTTTTATGCCGCATGAGATTGTGTGTTGGATTTTACCCGAAAGTAAATTATTTTTCTTTCAGTTGTGTCCGTGTGATCTTACTAAAGCAAGTTATTATTCACGAAACAGCATGAGATGCTTAGCATGCGAGAGCTTTACGTCCAATTCACAGACTATATCCATGAATTTCCTCTTAATGGAACGCACTTGTCTCAAGTGCGATGCTGTATTTGCTATTAACGAGACTGTCTCGTATATAGCTGCATTTAGATTTATCCGCGCAATTATATCTTATCCTAGTAAGGATATACAGATCACTGATTCACAAGTGATCCTTTTACAGATATGTTTTGAAACGCACGCATGAGAAAATACGCACTTCAAGAATATCAGCATATTTTTACAGCAAGCTTATTTTTGCGATAAACATACCCAAAATGATGATGCATAAATATATAAAGATGGTGATCTCTATATGAGAATAAAAGAGATTTCGAAGGAAATTAAAATCATGCATTTATATTTGAGGCATTTATTTGAGATTGTCACGTCCGGCTTTTATGAAGGATTTCCACCCGTCTTAGTAGAAAATCTTGGGTGCATTCATACGATTTTAGTTTTGTATAAATGCATATTGCGCATAAACGCTTTCATAACCAAAATATTGAATATTTCATTCCCGCTTATAATTTAATTGTAATAGAGTTGAAAGGATATTCAAAAAGCTTTTGGCCAGGTTCAGCACCATAAGCTCAAATTTAGGTTTTATGAACTTGGAATTGTGTGTGTGTGTGGGGGGTTATCATCTAAATTGGTTCGATTCTCTTGGCTAGGAGGGTTGTGTTGGCCATTTGTCTAGATCAGTGGTTCCCAAACATTTTAAACCGAGACCCCTCTTTTGATAAGAATTTTCTTGGCGAAATGGGTTTTTAAGCAACTCCTAAACATCTAATTTTTACTTGTGAGCTGTTCATGAAGTTTCTATAATTACCAGCAGAATGACTCAAAGTTACACAAGTCTCCTATTTCTTGACAAGACAAGCTAGAACGATTTTTGACTTTTGCATTTTGGAGTGAAATACCATGTGTGGGGGAGAAATATTGCTCTCTAAATTCTTCAATAATGATAAGAAAATACGGTGGCATACAATAAATGACATTTTTGTATTATTCTAATCTATGTAAATCATATAAATATATATACAGTGTTGCTTAAAATTCAACACCCCCATATTTTTTTCAAAATATTGCCAGTAAGTTTTATTCGCCATTTAATAGTATTCAGAGTACCTCATTTGCTTAATATATAACCCTCAAAATGATTTTCTCTCTCTGATATTTCTATTAAAGGGTTAATGTTGGAAGGACTTGTAATTATTAGCACTAGAAAAATATCATCACTTTGCGAAATGTTGTAGGTTTTTGTAATACATACAATTAGTTTTTAATTAAATTAATTTATTTATAATAATTTTTATTAATACGTTTTTTTCGGGAGAGTTGGCTTCGTGCTAAATCTAACTACACGTTAGTTCGGGTTCATTTCTATCGTATCAAGAACTACATTAATGAATAAATCCACCAGTTAAAACCTGCTAAAGGGTATCAGAAACTATCAGAAAGATCAGATCAAAAATGTGTATTCTTATATATTTTCATTCGCTTTAAACAACATTTTTAAAATAATATTTTACACTAAATGCAGTGAGTTGTTATAATCTTCCCTAATATCTAACGATCTCGTAGGAAAAGAGCTAACATAAATCTTCATCTTTCAACATTTTTGCCAATAATTCTATATTATCTAATGAAGGATAAAAATTATTGGATAAATACCGAATTATGAACACAACACGGCGCACGATAATCATAATTAATATCACGGAAGTTTATATCGTAATTAAGAGCCACGCTTGTTATAGAATTCCCATCGGTGTAATTGTTTGAAGGAGATGACCATGGAAAAATAACTGCGGTTTAAAAAGTGATATAATGATAATGATAGCAATATATAACAGATATAGTTTTAGAAAACGAAAGAGATACCATTGCGTTTTGAAGTAGGAGATGTGTAGAAATATTTGAAATGAATAGAATAAAAATTGAATCTAATGGTAACACTTGGTGAATGGATTTGAGTAGAGAATTGCATTTAACATTTTGCATTCCTATAAATGAAATAAAAATAAACAAAATAGAGATAACTCTTCGGAAAAGAAACTGACTTATACGAAATTTGAGTATTTTGCTAAGATCGTACCGTTGATCAAAACTACAATATGCAAAATAGTGGGGTTCTAATCGGATTATGCCATGTGAAAGTAGTGTAAAAATACATGTTTGAGAGAGTGAGATTGCACTGTAGTTTCTACTGAGATTGAGTTATAAGAAATCTTAGGTTGCCAATTTGTGTGTGAATGACTCATAGACATCTTTTGCCGTTGCTGCTCTAAATCCACTTCTTGAGACCCTTCTCACTCTTACAGCTGCTTTGGAGGAATAATGGTTTTAATTTTTCACTGAGTTCACGCGTAGTAGTGCTGAAATTAATGTATTGCAATATACTGTAGTTGTGTTGCTCGGGGTAACCATATTCCATATTGAAGACTGGTTTGAAGTGAATACGTTTTTTAAATCAGCTGACGATACTGGGTGCATTCGCAAAAAGTTGCATAACGAAATAATTTAAACGCTCACATCTCGGGTGTTTTGTATGTCTGCGGGTAGATCTCGTTAAGACAAATCCAATGATACTACTCTGGTATAGGAACCAAGCTTGTGGCCCACTTTCGTAACAAAATTGTTTTACGCCATACTTCGAGAGGTTTATAACGAAAACAGGAGCTAATGGTGTCGTTTGATAGACATTTTTGAGACAAATCCAATGACATCACTCTGGTTTTAATACCTCTTCCGGTCTGGCACGAAACTCGAGTCCCGCTTTCGTAATGAAATTGTTTTACGCCATATCTCGAAGGGTTCGCACCGCAGATAGACAACATTGGTATCATTTGTTAGCTATTGCAAGGACAAATCTGATTGTACTAATTTCTATATGTCAGTACCTACCACGCAAAGTCAGGCCCAAATAATGTATTCACGTCAAAAATTGTGGCCGTGTCTATGACAGCCTACTACAACTTTTTCCCTATACTGTTGTGACAAAGTGAACTTTGCCAAAATGATTTATTTATGTGTGGAATAATGTCACAAATAAGATAACTGCTTGAAAATTTCTTCTCATCTTATTTTGCACAATGTGTTTCATATTTTATCTATATAGGTTACATAAAAATAAAATCATATTTTTATGAGGTTTATCGTTTTTCCTTAATTTATGGGTACCAATGAATGGTAAATCTTTGCAAGGAATCTACTGAACCTTGATGTTTAATATTTTCATTGAAACAAAGAAAAGGAATTCTATTAATTTTTTAAACCATTTTTATTATAATAAAAATGGATTTAAGAAGAATCGAAGTGAAGCCCATTTTTTATGAAATTATTTTGGTAGGCCGTTATGTTGACTTGCAGTGCTCATAAAGTGTTCAATGTACTTCTGATCTCACACGATTAATTCTGTATGAACTGATTTATCGATATACTAGAAAATGTCGGCTTTCCCCTCGAGGAAAACAGCGTGAACGTACAAATCTACAAATCAAAAGACCGTTTTACTGACTCGAACCACCGCGTTCCTCCAGGGACAAACTCTTACTTACATCAAAAGCCTTTAACGGACGACTTAGGAAATCGAATCTGATCCTGTTAGGCACTTTCAAAACTCCGGTAAACACCGTTTCCACTTCGAATTTTCAACCGGTCGAGTAGGTTATTCTTGGCTTTCTATCGATTACCGTAACAGTGAAATTCACAGCCATCAACACAAAAGCAGTTCTATCGAATACGAAATCAAATAAAACAAATACGAGTCAGTAATATATTCAACTCCATTTACAAAAGAATTCCTCACGAAAGAACGACCATCAATTGGTTTTATTAATAAGACTAGTTTTATTCTCAAAATTATATATTTTAAACCTGATGGGTTTTTGTTTATAATTCTATTATGGTATTTAGTAACCACAACAAGTTCTTGAAAAAAGGTAGTTTTCAAAGTATTGCATGCATCGTATTAATAAACAAGCCGGACGGAACAGTTTCCTTTATCAAATGCGGTTAAAAGAAGTACAGGATAGGTCGATTGTTCATTCTTGTTTATCTAACAGAGCTTTCAGCAAGGTTATTAGTTCAACGAATCTATTTCTTTACAAAAAGCAACAAAGAAAGCTCGTTTTTAATAGTACAAAGCCACATCCAATAACTAAAATGGGATCATAGTCAGATTCAAAAATTGATATCGAAAATGTCAATGGTAACAAAACCTGCGTGCAGAGAATGAGATAGGCTAGAGGAAAATTAATTTACCACTGTGAGCTGAAGAAGAGCTCATCTTTACTGTGATTATCATTTGAGCTTGTATAACATCGTAAGGCGTTACTCTGCCAAGCACTGTGTTATGCACAATGATCTCAGTAGTTTGCACAAACATTGCAGAACACTTTTTCTTATCCCAAAAAATGTTTCTCAGATTTCAACGACTCCATTTATTACCATGATAATGCATCTCGAGTCAAAAAGGTTCTAGAAAAAAACACGCGGAATTCTGTGCATTGAAGCTAAGGAAAGGATTCTTACCATTTTTTTGACATCAATCTAATTCATAATGTTTTGCGTATAGTGGAATAAATTGACAGCTGAAGACTCAGAAGCATCATCGAAGTTCAATTTAATAATGCTACTACCGATTGGAGAAATCATGTTCTGCTTACGGCACAAACAATGAAATTCTACTCGCGCTCAGAAGAAGGAACCATATTCATGAGAAATGATCGGATTCAATACTTTCAACCACTACTGTATTTGAATATTTTTCGTTATTATTTGAACGTACACTTCCCACCAACAATAATCTAGACGATACGCTATCTGACACGGTCTCTCATCACTCGTTGTTGTTTATACTGCAATGACAGGGAATAAGTACGTTTTAAACAATCACGTCATTTCTACACTTTGGTAGGACCTACACTTCAGGACTGAGAATTGTCTTCCAGGAGGGAAAAACACTGTTTCAGAATTATAGCTGGTCATACAGTGATTTGAAGGCTGTTGATTGTGTGTTAAATGAGTACTATAGCACGTCAGGAATGCTGATCTCAACCCGATTGAAATGATGTAGAACGAGTTGGAGCTATCGCTATCATTAATGCTCAAATAAAAACTTTGAAGTTCAGTCGCATAATTTCAGGATAATTCGTACCAGGGTAGTAAGGGCCAGGGTAGTAAGAGTATTCGTACCTATATAGTAAGGGCTTTTTCATACCTTTGAAATACCTTTGCCATACCTTTTTCATACCTTTGCCACCTTGGTTCAGTGGGTGTGGTCCCGGAGCTGCGTGACATCACTACTCAAACACTTTTTTTAGCAGACATCAACACATGAAACGTGCTCAATTGACATGGCTGTTTTTTACATTTTAGTTGCTCGTTTTACTGTTTTCAGCTGAGTGATCTTTCACTCATGGTGTTGTTTAGTGACACAGGTACGCGCGTGTGATATTTTTATATTCTTTTTATAATGCATAAGAGCTAAGAAACTAATTAAATCCAAGACATAGTTGATAAGTAATGATGTCTTATGATATTAGCATTCAAAATCATAATAATTAACTTATTTCTTTATGGACTTGTCTTTATATTTGCTTCTAATATTTTATGTTGCAGTGTTAGTGGTAATAACGAAGTCAACACTTCCAAAAGCTACACATAATTCAAATGAAAACAAAAAGAAGATAATCAAAAATTATTAGAAAGTTCAAAAAATGATTGAAATTTTCTGCCCCGAGATGATTTTCAATCAACCCAATAAAATTAACTAACGCACGTGATTGAATTGAAATGGGGATCAAAGAAAAATATTCTCATTGCAAGTTCCCTCATAAGCAAAGGCAAAAATTTCTTTTTATAGATGTTTAAATGATTGAATGGAGCAAGCCAACAAATGAGCAGATACTGATGACAATAATTCAAAAAAAAAATAATTTTTGAAATAATTCAGTAAAATGGGCAGTACAGTGATTGCAAACTGTCGTAATTAACAAGGTATCAAAGGGGGTGCTCTCGGTTCTGTTTGAGGAATGATATCCATTTTTACAGACTCCGGCACCTTATGAAACAGCCCTGACCTCGCACTGCCTATCAATGGTTTGGTCCATCAGAGTGTATTGCAGAAAATGCCCTCTTGGTGGAACGTTCGGCAAGTTTCTGAATTATATTAAAAGTAATTTTTTCCTGTTACAGCTGTGAATCAAGCTGCTGAACTCAGACGTGTTGCTTAGGACCTCAGTCGTATTTACAATTTGTCCCACAACTGATTGGTTAGGTAGAGATCAAAACTCTGAGCTGTTACAAGAATTGTTTCACATTTACGCTTTTCGTGCCGCAGTATATTAGCTGCACATTTGTAGCACTATGCATTGTCGTCTTCCTAAAGATGATAATCAGTTCCATTGTACTGTAGAATATTGCCCACAGTGAAGGAATGATATGATTGTCTATAACAGTCTTCCTAACTTATTTATCCTACCGACCCAGATTCAGAAAATAATTGTTTTGATTGCCCAAGATTGGCCCAAGCCAACCCATTTGTTCCTATATTATATCTGTAGATTCTACAACCCCCCTGGTGCGTATCAGTGCCTCTGGAGGAGTGTGATATTGTCCACTTTTAGAAACACCATTCTAAAATGTAAATGTGCTTATTCTCCGTCGTGGTAGTACAAACAACAATTAATGGTCCGACATCAACCCAGGAGAAAATGCCTATCACCAAAGGTACCTACTTCTTATACAGGGTGATTACTTATTTACCATTGTTGCATTTTACCAGCGAGCCATTGATCCTAGAGGCATATCTCCAATTAGAAACATTATCTAAATAATATGTAGTACTCAGATATGTAATTCATGTTGCAAGGCGTTGTATAGTTATTCAAATAAACACATTAACTTTTTACACCGACACCCTGTCCCCAAAACCTAATTAAAAAGTTCTTTCCCTATCTTTTCCCTGAGGCCAACAATAAAACTTATACGTTTCTAAAAGCGCAATATTCACTGAAATATTCGATTTCAAAAATAGGAGGAAAGTTTGGAAAAAACAGCAAAAACTAACGGACAAGGGTTCTTTCCCAACTTTCCTGCGGTTTTTGAAATAAAATATGTCTGCGAATATTAAAAGCAATTTCGTGGTTAATTAAAGTTAATTTCGTGGTCGGCTGAAGTTGGTTTTGTGGTCGGCTGAAGTTGGTTTTCTGTAGTTCCCAACTTCAAGGCGCAAATGCGAGTCGGTCTCCCCGTTAAAAAGTCTCGCCACAGAGAGCAACAGTCCTACAACGATAAATCATTCAATCATAACACTTCACTCATAGTTAGAAAAACTGGTGGCAGATGGCAGCACTACACATGACAAGCATTACAGAGAAACAAAAAAAAACTTCACGTCAGGTTTCACTATACGTACACGCACATTCCCGCATGTACCGATTCGTTGGGGGTTCCGCGGGGGGGGGTGTGGGTGGGGTGCATGTGTGGTGTAGCAGTAGTAGGTAGGGCCTCCAAAAAATGGCTCGGGGATCCTTGATGTTCTTAAGTCAGCCACCTCGTTGGGCAATTTGCCTGTTGTGGCGTTGTATTTGTATTTGTATTGCACTTAAAAACGTGGAATGTTTTGTTCGCCTCGGGAGAGAGAGGGCAATCACTTTTTAATTGGATGTTTGAAGACAGTACATCCATAAAAGTAGTCCGTAAAAAAGTTGTTGTCCGTAAATCCAGTTGTCCATAAAAAAGTTTATTTTTTCATTTTAATAACTTTTCATCTCCTTGCAGCACGGATGACGTATCTGAGTTCTACACGTTATTTGGATAATTTTTCTGATCGGGAGTATGTCTCTAGGATCAACGGTTTGCCAGTAAAATGCGGCAAATGGAATTAAGTAATCACCCTGTATATCAAACATTATTTGTTTATTATGCACAATCGCCGGTGAAAGTGATAAATGGAATGTAATTCATCAAAATTACCGAGGCGATTAGTGTTTATGCATAATTACCGATTCATCGCATTCACCGTAATACAGTATATACACGTATTACTAGTTAAGATCTTAAGATCTCTTCTATTTCTATTCACATAATTACATATACTTATAAACGATTTTTTGAAAATAGCAGTTTGATCTAAACATTATTAATCTTCGGGGTACAATAATTAATATGATTGATCATTTTTCAAAATTTTTCAAGAGTCAAAAATGAATGAGTTAGCATTCCATATGACATAAATGAAAGAAATAACACACGTAAAAAGGAAAAAATGGATGATAAAAAAAAAAAACTCCCCCCCCCCCCGGCTTAAGAACTTCATCAAGCTCAAAAGAAGATGAGATTAGCTTTTTCTGCTTTAACTATTCATTGATTAAAGATAAGCGAATAAGAAAAAACGACAACAAAGAAATAATTTGTTTACTCGCTATCATAAACACTTGCCACGTTGTTTTGCAAAAAAAAAAAAATAAATTTGTAAAAGCAAATAATGAAACTTCTGCTATTAATCTAATACCAAGACTAGGAAAATTTACTCATCCGTAAGTAAATTAATTCTTCAAGACTCAATAAATTACTAAAAGCTGAAGTATTATATCTTTCAGTGTTGGCGATATTTTGTTGCCTGCATATGTAAAAAAATATATATTAATAATAAAGAGTCAAGTTAGCACTCGCTGAATAATAATAACGATGAAAAAAAAAAAAGAAAAAAAGAGAGGTTTCGCGTTCTTATGACAAAGTAAACCTCTCAAAAGCAAAAACACTGCAAAATTTATAAATCTTACCCTCCCTCACTAACACACACATACCGTCGGAAAGAAAGCCAAAGACTTGCACGATTTAATTTCTAATTAATTAAAACTACTTAATTTTGCGACACGTTTTCTTGACATATGCAATTACTTTGTTCTCTTGGAAAATTTATTTCAATAGTCTTTTTAGTCTTTCTAATGTGACTTTAATATTTAGATTTCGAGTCGGTTTAAATCGTATATTGAATGGAAGGTATCAATTTTTACGCGATGAGGTTAATCGGTTTTAAACTTGAAACGTTATTAAACAGTTCGTAATCGATTTTTCTTCTCGCTTAGAGCACATCAAATTTCCAAGAAGTTGAACTTGGGAAATAAAAATATAAAAATGAAAAGACAGAGAAAACTCTTCCGATAAACAAACACATTCCAACTTAACTTTTAGCATTTAATTTTTCCTTCGATGCCGTTTAGAGAAAATTTCGATCGACGAAATATTCAATTTTTTTTCTCTCTCTCCCTCTCGAACTTTAATCAATTCCATTTCGTTTCTTTGCTTTTAATATGAATGCAAAGTTATGAAAAATCTTTTAATATTTTGCGCTGTTCCGTAATTAGTTTTTAAGGTAATGTCAGTAAGTTTTCTTCCCGTCACCTCGAGACTTTCTGTGTGATTAAACCTAAAAACCATTGAGAAATAAAATTGAACTAAATATAAAAACATTTTTTATATACAACTAAATGCAGATATATTCATTATTATGCAATAAGAAAACAAATTTTTCATAATTTTCTTTGGAATTGTGCTTTCAGTTTCGTTCAGCCTTATACGGTATGTGACTGGTAATGAATTTTTAAATCCTCTATGTGTGGTTTATCTCCATAGAAATACATTGGATTTTTTTTTTTTTTTTACAAAATCGCTTGTAAATTGGTGCGCGCTGTTAGCAAATTTTTAATTTAAAAAATGCATATCAATATAGTAATTTTATTGATTAGAGCTGGTTTTTAATTAGATAAAATGGTTAATTATAGGTAAGATATACATATTGCTTTTCTTTTACTGTTATTTATAAACAGATAAAATTTTAATTGGCAAAGTTGAATAGTTGTTACCTTTAATGCTTTTTCCGATTCTGTCAATTTTTTGTGATTACATAAATGTCTGACCACGTTAAATTTCAGCAGATCTCAAAAAATGACGTCGGTAAGAAATCAACTATTTCTAGATAAAAAAAGTACTGTAATTACAGTTTAACTCGGTTATAACGACATCGAAGATTTCGCGGAATTTTGTCGTTATAACGGAGTTGTCGTTACATCTGAGGGTGGTGTTAAATTTTGACGAAAAATTTAACATCGGAGGCAATCAAATACTGTGCATGAAGTTTTCGTTTGTTTATGATTGGGGGCAAGCATGCTGCCAAATGTTGGAAAAATTTCCAAATATTTCTCATAAATAACTTTTGGCAAGAAATACAGTCATGAAGCAAGCCATTTAAAACGTATTTCACGGGGAAAAACGAAACTTGACAAATGTAGGAGATGAATGTAGGATATTTTGAGGGGAATGTAAAGGAATATCGTTATAGTGATTTCAAAATGTCCTCGAAAACTATCGTAAAAAGGAGTTTATCGTAATAAAAGATATCGTATTGATATTAATTTAACGTTAGAATATAGGTGATTCCAAACAAGATTTGAGAAAAAATATCGTTGTAGAGGGATTTATCGTTATATCGAACATCGTTACAGCGACGTTTCACACTATATTCAAATATACACCGGACTATAGAGGGTTGTCATTTCAAGAATTCTAAAAATATTATAAGGTATTGATTTTCGAATTTTTGGTCATAATCTTCAGCGTTTATTTTATTACACCAGTGCAATTGCAATACCGACAGAACGTAAGTAATATGAACGTACGTGAAAACGAAAGCCTCGTTAAACTGACGTCAAAACAACTTATCCGGTATTAGCGTGCTTCCAGGGATTCTGCTTTGCCCGACGCAATTATTTCCGCTCCATAATTATGTTTCACCGCTTTTGCCTAATTCATTATCACTGAGCGCGTCGGTTTTGAAAGCGCAGTAGTGAGCTACGAATTATTCGATTTGCAAATCTGTTTAAGGGATCGCTTAATAGAGTTCGAACTGTTTCTGATAATGACTGAAAATGACTGGCTTGCCATTAAATAACTCAGCTGGAGGACCCAACAGCTATATGCCACTCGTCCGTCCGTCCGTCCTTCGGAAAACACTCGATGAAGTCGGAAATAACAATGCCGGACGGATGCTTCATTCAGGATGACGTGTAATGCATTAGAGCCAACAAATCAAGTCGAATTCACTCAGAATCATCGGAAAGACCACCGGTATTTTTACTATACCACGTCTCTTTGAATTATTCGCATCATTTTACAAAACAAGGTAGGACGAGTTAGTAGATGCTAATGATGTTAAACATTTGGTTTCTTTGTAGTCAGATAAAGGTTTCTATTTCTTTTCTTTCTGCATTGAATCTCAAATACTTGTTTAAATAATGCTGAAAGATAAGAATTTGGAACAAAAAGCCTATGTGTATTACATAAAAATCTCAATTATCGACCAATACCATATTGATAAACATTCTTAGTCATAAATTGATTGCAATACCCCATGAACCAGTATGTTGTTTTCCTTGTAATATTCATGGAATATAAAAATGAGAAAGAACTAAGAGCGATTAATACAAGGGATGATTGTTTAATAGTAGCAACAATGCTGTACGACGCTGTGAACAGAGCCAAGTGATGTCATTTATACCATTGGTAAGTTACATGCCTGCCATCCCTCAGAGCAAATGAGCTAGTTCTCCCTGTTCGATGCACGTGCGCAGTGATTAACAGGAACAGAACAGTTGTGAACGAGCGATCGCAGAATACAGTCGCAATGTTTTCAAAGTAACCACAGAGGAGTTGGTTAGAAATTGAAAGTGCTAGACATCGGAATGCCCAACAGTGTCACCAAGGACTGGGAGAGGCTTGTGGAGCTTCTGCATTACTTTACTGAACAGTAGCCAAATCCCTAATATAAAGGAAGCACTTCGTGGGATTCGCTTCCACACAGTTAAGACGGTCGGCAACTCTGAAATATGACGGCAAAGCTGAGGCCTCAACTAGGAGCTCGCAACATAAAGCCACCTTGGCCGGTCGGCAACTCCGAAATATGGCAGCAATAGCTCAACCGAGCGTTGGGGGCTCAACTGGCAGCCTGCAACATTAAGTCCCTTTGGCCAGCAGCTGGGCCGGTCGGCAATGTGAAGACTTGGCTGAAAAACACACAATCTCACCGAATGAGGCATCTGCTCGCGAGGCAGCGATATCCGAGAAGTGATTGTAATTTTTTGTAAATTTATTGCTATTGTAAATTTTTTGCTATTTGTAATTTTTTTTTCTGTTTTGTTTAATGTGTTTCATTTCCGTGCATGTAACACATTTGTAATTTATACATGCATAATAAACCACCCGACACCGTCGAGTCCCTCATCTGGGGAAATGACTAAAATTGACAATTGTAGATAGTGCCTTCGTGGTGTACGGTATGAAATGAAATGAATGAACCATTCAGGTACTAGGCAGTGCCAACGGTATCCAAAAGCTTCTGCATCACTGGGAACACGTTCAGGTTGTACGGAATGCTAGTGCCTACATGTGAGACCTATAAAACGTAGAATCTTGTATGTATGTTATGCATTTAGAAAATAAATAGTTGCCACTACTAAAAACTCCACCCATGTATGTACAGGATGCATATTATAGTCTTACGTATTGAACCATTTGTTATCGAAACATTCTTTCAATCAGAAAAATATTCAAGTGACGCTGGGAGCTCAGATATTTTCCAACGAGCTGTATACAGGGTGCATAAGAAAGTACCTTTATCCTGGAATAACTCTCAAACCGTTGATTCTAGAAGAATTGCTTATCTCCTTCCGATTGGGAAAATACCCAAACAACGTGTAAACCTCAGATACTTTTCATTTGGTCGCCCTGTTCTAAAAAACACGAGAGAGAGAAAGAGAATGCTTGCTCTGTTTGTCGCGAGCTCAACAAAATAAATTCCATATTTTAAGTGCGATATTTGGTTAGATATTTGAATTCGAAAATCATTGAAAATGAAGGAAAGAACAGCATAAACTCTCTCTTTCTCTCTAACATACAAGCTCATACTACGCTCCATATGTTGTTTTTCCCCTAATTTCAACGCTTTTTGAATACAAATATGTAAGCAAATATTGCACTTCAAAACATGAAATGTTTTTGGGCTCTTATTGGGTTTTTTTAGGACAGGGTGACCAAATAAGAAGTTAATTTTTTTATTTCAATTACCGCACAACCCCCTGCAATATGAATGACGTACCTGGGGTCTATTCGTTATATTTGAATACTTTTCTCAATTGGAACTACGCTTCTACAACGGTTCGCACGTTATCCCAGGATAAAGGGCCTTTTCTATGCATCCTGCATGTGTTGAAGTACAAAATTTATGTGTTGTACGTGGTCTTTTTTACTTACAACTTGCAATAAGAAAAACTTTTCTAGATTCATAACTAAGAGAGACCACATAAAATATAAATTATGTCTTATATAATACATTCCCTTGAAAATAAATAAGATATCTTAGATCTATATGTTATTTGAATACATTTTTTAATTGGAAGTCTGTTTCCATTACCAATGGTTCCGAAGATAAAAGGTATACAAGAGGGATTAAGTTTCCAGACTCTGTATATTTGTTTCAACAGATATGCGTAATATACATTATACTTTCATTTGAAACATAATATGCTACTAAATGATGAAAAACAATAACTTCATTAAAGATGCTTACGAATCGAATAAAAGTTTCGAAGTTTATCGCGATCTATATTGTTAGAAAAAAAAGGGTAAAGATATAATCATGAAGGGCCGAGCGATAAAGAAAAATTCGATAAACTGACGCACTGTCAAGAGGCATTAGCTTTCAGCAAAGCCTTAAGTGCTAAAAGTAGAATTAATGACTTTTTAAAGCTGACGACGAAAAAACGAGGGGAACAAAATCATTGTTTCAAAATTGATTGATTATCACTCCAATCCTGACTTTAACCTCACTTCGTTATCTGTTGCAAGCATCGTTTCAAAAAAAAAAAAAAAAAAAAAAAAAAAAAAAAAATATATATATATATATATATATATATATATAAAGTTTTTTTTTCCCCCATTTTTTACAGAGCCAACGATAAAGATACATTACAAAAAAAGTTTAATGCTAGGCTGAACCAATATTTAGTTTCGAAAATGATCCCAAATTTTCTGTGTATCAAATAGGTTTTGCATCTCTATGAATTTTTGTGGTTTTTCGTTGAAGCTTCTAATCATGCCCATAAAAGTATGACCATAAATTAAATGCCAAAACATTTTTTGAAGGGTTATGACGCAATATTTCAGAAAATAATGGTTGATGATATATTTGACGTGAAAAAAGTTTACCGATTATTAAACCTTTTATTTGCCAACGGTACTTCAAAGTACCAAGTTAGACAATTTGTTATGTAATTGTCTTTAATCCGAAATAAAATGATCTACCGAATAATTTGCATGGGGATGATTATTTATGATTATTCGTTATATTTACATTTACTATCATTTTCTTCTTATTCTACTTTTCATAATGTGGTAGATAAAGGGTAAACGTGTTAACATATACGTGAACGAAATAATGAATTGATGTTCTAAATTTTAACCTTTCAATGCTTCAGTTTATAAAGATCAAGAAATAAACATTTTGACAATATTCTTGCGTTTCGGTCAGAAAAAACTCATGATAAATTTTAAATTAAAGCAAAACAGGCAGATAGCCGGGATTCTATAGTGAATTTATAGCATGAAAAAAATGATAATTGTACTGGACCCAGGTACTTTCGCCCCACCCGTGTTGAGTGTCATGGATGCAGGGCCGTCTCAAGAGTACCGTGGGCACAGGGGCGGATCTAGAGATCGCTGTTGGGAGGGGTAATGTTTTTTCACATTAAGGATAGGTTGACCATACGTCCGGGACAGTCTGGTGCGCATTGCGTCCGGTGTTCCGACTTTTTAGAAAAAAAATGCTCCGTTTTTTAGTCGAAGTTTTCTTCAATTTGTTATTTAATCAAAAACATTGATACAAGTAATTTTCAACGGATTTATTGAATGCAATATTATCATATTCGAATTTCGCTTCGGGGGTGATCACCCCGATCACTCCCCCATAGATTCGCGCCTGCATGGGCCCCAGGGCCAAGTGATTTTTCTGAGGCCCTACCATGCAAATTTACATGCATATATTCTTCGAAAATTTAAACTATATATTAATTTTGTGAGGCCACTCTTTTTTTGAGCCCCGGGCCGTGCCCGGTGGACATATGTGTTAAGACGGCATTGCATGGATGCAATATGTAAATCTTCGGAAACTTCGAATTCGAAACTGGAAAGAAAATCTCACCTCAAAATTGATACCTTATTCATTTAAACGAGACAAATCAAATGATCACAGACGTTGTGAAACTTTGATCAAAGCAAAACAAAACATTTATATATTAGGTATAACGATCGCGTAAAAATTCGGAAATTTCACACACACTCAGAGAGAAAAAAACTGGTTTGCTTTTTCTCGATTTCTCTTAGGGCTTTATCCAGTTTCAAAAACACTAAAAGTTGTTCGTTGGATGTACGTTCGGTGAATTTGGCAGGATTCTGAAGTGACGTCATCAATTTTTAAAGCGCTATAACTTATGAGTCACATCATAAAAACTGAAAACATTTGTCCATATCAGTTTTTCCTAAGGAATCACGTGTGTAATCATTGTGGGCGGTCTATGGTTACCACCCTCCATATCTTAAAGTAAGAGAAATAAGCATAAATATATATATATTAAATAACATATATCAAAGATAAAAATTTGTGAATGGGTTTGCTGTAATTTCCATCCAATATTATCGAAATACATCACCTAACGAAAACAAGAAGACAAAAATCCAATAGCATAAAAACACGAAATCGAAATAAATACCGTCACATAATTTATTGTACGCATATTAGATATATGTGACTTATATATTCCTTTCGTAAAACAAAACTGTAGGTGAAACAATGCAGACACAATTACTTTATGTGAAAGGCTTTTATTATATAAAACAAGAATTTTATAAATATAATTTCATTTTTGGTGTAATAAATATTTCTAAAAAACAGTAAACACCTCCTATATGTTGCGTGCTCCAGATTAAAACCACTTTATATGTTTACTGGGAAATACACGTTAAAATGTGAAATACAACAATGTATTTGAGAAATATTTCATTTTGATACGCGATGCTGTTCTCCTTGAAAAGCGATACTATATTTTCACTTCGATAAGGATTAAGATTCGAAGCTTCGATAAAAATATTTCTTCTGAATAAAAAAAAGATCGCCTGTTTCTATTCAAACATTAGATGGTTTTTTTCGATTTTTCTCTCTCAGATCTCTCTCTTTCTATATATATATGTGTGTGTATAATATTCTACGAAAGAAAGAGTTTGTTGACATTTGCCGTCGATCTCACGAGTCGATCAACGTGACAATATTTTGATATCGAACAGAGCCGTTGACTTCCTTTGAGACCAAACTTATCAAGTTTCGAAAATGTGGTTTCTATTGATTTCTTTTTGCGTGAATATGCCAGGAATCTTGTTTCCTGTTATAACGGGAATAACAGTTATTTAAAAAAATTTATACGAAGTATTTTAAAATTTCTATTTCCCAATATTCACATATGTATTCCTGCACCGATAAGACGATATGATAAATAATTGATTATTTATCGTATTGGCGAAGTACTTGTTTGTTTCTTTTTTAATTTTTATAGTTATATACGTCACCTGTATTATATCTGAATTTCTGAATGATGTATTGTGTAGTGTTACATCTTTCCAGTTGCAGAAAAATTGCGTAAAATGTAGTATGTTTCAATTAGTATGCAAATCTCATACTCAGTAGTTACAGTAGTGCTCGAAAGTCTTTTGACAACAAATAAATTTGCCTACGAATTTCGAATTTGAATGCTTTAATGGAATCTATCTTGTGAAACACGAACACTGAATCTCGTTCATGCAAAATCGAAAAAAAAAACACTTGTATAGTGGGTCAAAAGTCTTTTGACACAACGAACAAGAATGCGAACTTCTAATAAATAGTCAAATCCGTCATGTCAACACCATCTATAGCATAAAGCCTATACGCGAAGCCCGTGACGTCACTGAAGAAGTCCACCTATAGCCATTGGATATACTGCAAAAAAACATATCGCATGCGTCGCCCTGCTATATCCACTAGCTACAGGTGAATCAATCGAAAAACCATCAAATTCAGATAATTCCTGTCTGTGACTCGTTTATTGAACTAAATCCATAAATGCTTGGTGGTATTAAAGTTAGGGCTTTTGACCCATAAAACTCTCATTTTGTTGCCTTTCGAGTAATGTTTAACAAATTTTGAGCAATAGTTACGGTCATTGTCTTGCTGGAATATCAGTAATAGCGGCATGTGTCACGTCTTTAGGGACGACATTGTGGTTATGAAATATATTTTCGTAACGAAACCTGTCCCTTGTGTTATTTTCAGAAGATAAAGGGGATCGCGCGATATCTTTAGCAGAGAAGCACATTCCCACTTCCACCTTCTGTGTTTAACAATAAGAACCTATAATACCTTAATAATTATCTTATAATTAACCTATAAGAACCTGTAGTACCTCATATCTGTATTATATATGACCTATTTGTATCTTGGATTGTTTCTTTTGTCACTGGGGAGATTGGCATAATTCTACCTCTTCCTTGCCCTTCCGTAATTAAGAAATAACTATAATGTTCAGTCCATAAAAGTTCAACCAACGTTTTCCAAGTGATACACTCAAATTCAGCCACTCTTTTGAATTAAGTTCATCAGGCTTTTTTGCCCAGTGGATATGTCGAGGTTCTCTCTTTGCTTGAATTTTCATTGTTCTACCTATCTTATCTGTTGTATTCTTTGGTCGTGTCGGAAAAAAAATCTTTTTTACATGTTCTCGAGATTATTAAACATGGTTCCACAAACGTGTGAACTGTCTTGAAATACCAAAATTATTTGCCACTTGAGCTTGACTTCACCGTTTACTTAAAGCTTTAATTAAGCTTTCTCGAAAAAAATCCACCGAATAGTCCGTACGTTTTGGAGTGCTTATTATGTGTTCTGCACAATCCTACTATAAATTCATATCAAATAAGAATTAATTACTTCTATATTTGATTAAACTATATTTACCGAAACACTTTCAATCCGTCCAAAACAAAAATTAGACAATAATAGCTCACTCACGCAAACAAACAACGTTCAGCTACAGGTGTCGATAAATAACTTCCTTCTGCTTTATCATGTGTCAAAATCAGGGCAATGCATGCAAATGAGCTGGCGCTACAAGCATTAATGATTTGCCAAAAGACATTTTTAGCGCTAGTTTAAGCGTATCGAAATGTAACTGAATGTTTGATTCGAAATCGGCTCATATTATTGGACATTCTAATTATATCTAGTCAGATATCGGTATAACATCACCTGTGAGGGCCTAATAAAATGACTTTATAACACGGGTGACTTGATAACGTAACGAGCAAGTTTAATTTAACCCATCAAAAATATTTCATGTAAAAACTGAAGCCAAGTCTCGAGATTCTTTAGCCGTAAAAAGTTGTGATATCTGATGTAGAGTCAAGTCTAATGCTGTTATTAACTGTGACACTTCGATTCACAAATCACCCCAAGTCTGTATACCTTTAGTTGAAGAACATTTTGGGGCTAAACTAAAATAAGACTTACTAAATTAAGACAACGCTAAAAGTGCAGATATCCTTACATAAACAGTATTTGATGGAATTTGATTAATGTCGTGAATAATAAAACTTAACCACGGCCGACACATTCTCGTGCTGCGTATAATTGCCAAGTCCAAAAATGTTCTTTAACTAAGGTGTACAGGCTTGGGGTGATTTGTGTGAAATGACTTGGGTGATGTGGGTGAATCGAAGTGTCACAGTTAATAACAATACGGCTGAAGAATCTCGAGACTTGGCTTCAGTTTTTACATGAAATGAGCCTTTTACATGAGTGATTCAACCACTGCTCTGGGTCACTCTTTTGATCACTCACGTGCTTGCAAACTCTCTAGGTCACATTTTTGGTAGCTCACTGATCTAGTCCCTAGCTGTCTGGGCAGATGTGGATTTATTGAGGGTCATACAAATTTTGCCGCCCTTCTCCTATTCTAATCATTTTCTTGGACACTTATTCCTCAAATTTATCACCCCTCTAAATTTTCTGCCCTGGGCTTATGCCGACCAAGCCCACCTGTAAATACGCCACTGACGTTTTTCAACGTAGCTCAGTTGAATAGGTAATATTTACTAAAGTTGTGGACAAAGATAATATGCATACCTTATTACCATATTATGATAACTGTTACAAAAATTTGTGTGTTCATCTCTTATTTTTGTCGTGCATAACAAATACGTACATTTTAACATTTTACAGGCCGAATTCAGATTTGTTTTCATTATTTTTACCCTTCTTATTCCCTTCTTTAGAGATAATATCATCCGAGAAAAAGGAAAAAAAAATTCATAAGGAAAAAATATTTCCTGTAAATTTTTTGGATTCGTCTTTGTCCATGAAACAAAATTGGAATAAAAATTAGACTGGAAATGGATGATTTTAGGAAAACATATTAATCATAATAGTGCTATAATAAATGAAATTTTTGTTTTAAAAAATAACACTGAATTTATATATTGACACACAAAACCAACATCACTGTCGATATGTATGTAAAAACCATTTTTTCCGGTCTTGGGCAAATTTTGGACCATTTCAACTATACTTGACAATCTAACAACGATTTGGCATTGTTTTTTGGCGAAAATTGGTAATATCCCGAATTTTCCAGTATTTCCAATTCTAAGAAGAATTTTCCGGATTTTTTTATTTTTTCCTTCCTTTGTATCCTAAACAATATCTTCATACCAAGTTTTATGTTTCTAGGACTGCTAGAAGTGCTTAGGATTTTTGATGATCGGTGAGTGAGTGAGAGTCAGTGTCAAAATAACGAAACTTTGAGTTCAAATTTCTAAAGAACTAAAAATGATAAAAACGTGAAATTGGGAATTTCAATTGAATTTGTAAACTGCTCTAGATATGCCAAGTTTCAAATCTCACAGCAGCTTCAATGCGGAGATATGAAGGTCTCAAAAGTGCCAAAGGTGCTTCCAGGAAAGGATGTTGCGGCCGTGTTTGTTTTGCTCGACTTAGCGGGGACACTGCCGTGACCCCCCCCCCCCCCAGATACAACATTGCATTTCTGCGGGCTTGATAATTTGAATCAGTTTTCCTAATTGTCACATAATCTCAAAATGTTATCGAACTCAGATGTTAAGAGGAACCTTACGATAATGTTCAACGCCGAGAGAGCTTCTGACTTTATAGGATTTGAATTTCGAATCTGAATTTGAATTTCTTTGTAGCTTCAGCAGAAACAGGCATGTCTTGATTTAAACCTTTGTATCCATTCGTTACTCGTAATAAAATTTTATAAGCAGATTTGGAATTTAAGCATGACGCTAAACACGGGATACAACGAATATCCCACGAAATGTCTGCCGAGACTCTTAAAAACTGATGTTGTAAGCGGGGTGACGTTAAAAAAACAACGTGACCAAGACATGATTGAATTCATTTAACTATAAGTAGTATATTGGGAACGCTATACCTGATGATATTTCCATTGCTATGTTGCGCCATCTGAAGTGCCGCTTTTTTCGATTTTCACTAGTAATATTACAGTAAAACCCCTCGTAACGGACACCCCCTGAGATGCGGTCACACTTCTTTTACTGCCAAATAGCAATTTCTCCTTATATAATAAAAGTATGTATTTCCATCCCCTGACCAGGTCACCCCGGTGTTACGGACGAATTTTTTTTGTCCCGTCGGTGACCGCGAATGAGGGGTTTCACTGTACTTCAATACGTTTATTTTATATGCGGTTTTTGAGGCTCTGTTCGCCCTCTTTAAGAACCTATATAAGAAGTAGAAATCAAAAGAGTTTTAAAATGATTTTTCCAGTCTTTGTATACGTATCAGTTACAATGTAAAAAATTATCAGCTCGAAAAAAAGAGCATGCATTTAAAGGTGGAATTTATGGCATGAAAAACAATTTTGTCTCTTCGATTTAAAGGCAAAAATGCATTGACCTTGAGCTACACTAAAATATGTAAAGTTTTCAAATTCGGATTGTGGTAAATAAAAAGAAATATAGATATTTTTTCTTCGATTCCAAAATTCTTTTCTAAGTACAATTTGTATGCATGCATCGTATTGTGTCATGTGCAACATCCTGTACAAAAAAAAACTTCTCTTCTACTTGTCAAACTGTAATTTTTTGCGAGGGTATCCAAAAAACGATGTCATATTTCATCATCCATAGATGATGAAAAGATAACGCTTTACATGCGGATCCACATACCTCAAAACGGTTCAACTAAGAATGTTTCTTCTAGCCACAGGGTAAAAAAAAAAAATAATAATAACACAGGACAAAGCGGCTTGTTTGCATACTATGGATATATCTGTTTGTACTTCGCACCACAAGCTGCCAACCGAAGTGATATCCAGAACTCGTCTAAAAAAGTTTACTAGCTTGTTTTCAGGGTGGCGTTTGGCTTAACCACCCTTTCTTCTGCGATTTCCACCATAAAATTTCCCTAAAACGGAGCGTCACGTTTTACTTTCTGTCCTCGTGGCTTTGGTTTTCCTTTTGCAATGCAGAACACGGGTACTTTATTGCGTTTCTCAACACAGCCAAAGATGTTAAACGCCTTCATTGGTATTCAGCGCCATGATTCCTTACGCAACTGGCAAGGACGTAAAACAAAGTTTGAACCGAAAAAAAAGTTGTATATAAAAAGAAAGACTAGTTTCTCTAGGCAATCTTTACCATTTTTTTTCTCTTATGTTTGTGTTGATATTCTGTGTATGCAGTTAAGTTAAACAATAAGAAATTATTCGATTTACCGGCAAGTTCTTTACCGTTTATCAAATTCATCAGCTTTATCCTATTTTTTTTTTTGTATTCAACTGTGCAGTCAACGTGATTTCTCTATAATTTACCGAGCATTGCAAAAATAATATGTATCTTTGAATATAACCATCTTTCTACACAATACGTAAATACAATAGAAGTTTAACTTACGTAAAAAAATATGTATAAAACATGTTTGAATCAAAATTTTTTTATCATGTTTACGGAAACAATTCTCATGGTTATATGTTCATCCACCTGGCATTTTTTTTTGCCCCGTGTTAGCCCAACATAAATGATGCAACTGAGAGACATATTAAACATCAATTTATACGTTAATCACTGACTAATACGGTCAGACCCGCTGACAACGAGCCCGCTTTCGGCGAGACTGGATTTAACGAGCAAATCAAGGTATTTGGTTGCGTACAATGATAACAGTGCTCAACAAAAAAAAAAGTATTCTCAAAGAAGTTTCATTTGTTTTAGGGAATTTTTGGGCACAAAAATTTCAAAATTGGTGTTATTTTTGATGGATTAGCTTTGGCTTTTGAGAAATAACGCATATTCTTCACTATTTCAATGTAGTCTGTATTAGCCAATCTGACAAAATAAATGCCAGATTCAGATTGAACGCCCGAAAATCACTATAATATCACGGAAATATCTTTGGGTATAGGATAGAGGATCAGGGTTGAGCAAGTGTATAGCAATTTTGTCGCTTTTAGCGACACAAAAAAAAATCTATTCTTGTCCCAGGATATTTCTAAATGCTTTGTCAAACTTGATTTGATTCTATTCTCGGCTGTTGTTTCTTTTTTTTTTGTCTGTTTGTTTCATTATGAGCGAATTTCGCTGTAAATACAATTATTTTGATTGTCAAAAAAATTCAGTACTTATATTTTCTCCGACTTATGAGTGTACGAACGCAAATTTGTACTTGAGTCAAATACACTGGACAACAATGAAATTACTTCCGACATGAAAATATGCAATCCCGAATTATTTTGACCTGCTGAACACGAATATCACCATGAAAAAGTTTTAATGGCTCTTATTTTGTTGAGATATTACCATATAAAGTGGGGGAAAAAAGTGCTTACGATCAGTATCTGTGGACAACAATAAAAGTGCATTCGACATGATAATTCATGATTGATTCTGAAAGGTTTTAATCTGATGAGCATATTGACCATGAGAAAGTTGTGTCGGCTCTTGTTTTTGAGATATTACCATGCAAAGTGTTAAAAAATTGTTTTCGGTGTCTGGACAACAATGAAATCGCTGACATGAAAGTCCAACAATGAAAGTCCGACATGAAAATACACAATTCCGAATGGATTTGACCTGCTGAACACGAATATTACCACGAAAAAGTTCAATCTGCCGTTTTGTCTGAGACTTTCTCTTGTTGTCGTATTTCATTTATATTCAATTCAATAACACAAAAACTGTTACATACACATGCAAAAGTCAATACAAAATGTTACTGAAAATTCTCTTCTCTCGCTCTCCCACAATACAATTCAAATTATTCATTGTAACAGGTAGTATTTCCATAGTTTTACAGCCAAAGTATTTTGTGATAAAATTCAAGCGTTGTCGGATTTTATATTTGTCTCGGAAACAAAAAAAAGAAATATCCTTGTGGATTGATATTTTCTTTTAAACTCAAGTCAAAATTTATGCTCGAGGGAACACGTGGATGATATTCATCCGCGGATGTATTTTCGAGACCCATGATCAATCGCAGCATCTGTAAGTGGCAACACGATGCTGCTTCTCTGGCAGTAATGGCTTGGGGAAGCTTGGAGAAGATTCAGAGCAGAGTTGCAGAAGAGTTTACAGGAAAAGAACGACTCTCTCTGGCAAACCGATAGCAGCAGCTGTTTTATAACAGGCCAATAACACACAACTTCCTTTCCGATAATTAGTTTACTACTACAGCATTCGCAGGGCCTCAACAAGCGCATATTATATCCTTGTTCAAACTGCCTTTCACTCCCGTTTTCAATTACGACCTCAAAAATGCATCACAACGCCAGAAATAGGTTTAAAGCAATCGTAGAAAGGTAATCTCGTCCGCTTGAAGTAAGTGCCATCACGGTTAGCTGTTTTTGAATGGCATCTGTGAGTGCGCCAAACACAACCACCTGGGACATGTAACGCCGAAGGACATGAGAACAACATGAGCACCCCTAATCATCCGGGGTGATAATTGATTTTCGGTGATTTTATAGAAGTAAAATTTCTCTCTTCGTTCTCTGATTTCTCCCAAATTTAACTGCAGTCAAACTCTGTTATAACGACCTCGGTTGTAACGACACCGTGGCTATAACGTCAGTAATTATTGGCACCAGCTGATTCCTATGCAAAATAATGTTATTTAGCTTTGCTTATAACGTCGATGAAAACCGAACGACCTCGGATATAACGACACATTTTGGTCACACACACAATTTCTCAAGAAATTCCTAGAAAATTCCTGTATAAATGATCGGTTTTTTTTTCAACACGTTCTTTAATTCAAATTCAAAAATCAGGTATGAAGATAGTTTTAAATTATTTAAAAATTTTATTATTTTAGAAGAATGTGATTATGTAAGTATGAAACATCTTGCATATTTATCATGAGGAACTTGTTTTCCCCGGAAAACAATTTTCAATTCCTTGACTTGCCGCAGCACTTGCTGGTACTCAAGGGTCATTTACAAGCAATATAAGGTGCAATGTGACATGATTAGCAATAATTTACACTTTTGTCGACAACTGGGAACGTTTCTGGCAACAACTGGTTATTTCGCTGGCAATCGACAACTTTCCAGACAATTAGCAACATTTTTATCAAGAATTAGTGATGTCCCGTGTTTATGATCCCAATTTTTTGTACTTTTCTCGATATAATATGGTCACCCTTTATCAAGTGAGATAATTTTTGTTTTTAGTATTTGATTGCATCTGAGTATATTTTCATATTTAAAATATCTTGCAAAGCGTCAACCTTGGTTTTGACGGCACCTTGTGGTTATAACGACAAAATTTCAAGGACTCTGCGACGTTGTTTTGACCGAGTTTGACTGTACATTGAAATAAAATCCGTATTCTTGAAAGTGATATAAATACGTGCAGATGCTGCAGACGAATTTGAATATGATTGCAGTATGGGCAGCATGAAGCATAAGTTATAGTGATGAAAAGTGTATGGTTGCTCATTTTGGTTCTAACAACCCACGTTTCACGAGTTGAATGGTGTTATTATCTAAGATCACTGATTTAGGAATTCTCATTGACGAGCTCCCTTATTTTTATATCTAAGTTTTGCCAGAAACGAGAATTTTTAACCCCTATTGAAACACATGTTACAAAGCATTTTGGGGAAATGAGCTCATAGAGTAACATGGGTAGAGTAAACATTCAAACGTAATTTTGTTTTTAAATCATGTGATCCTTACGTATTCTGAGGAGATCCGTATGACCTTTCCAGGGAATTTGTTAGTGTTAGTAGACATTCGTGCCCGAACCGGGATTTGAGTCCAGTTCTGCACAATGCGATGTTAGCTCTCTAACCACTCGACTGTCAGGGGGCACGTTATAGACATTTTCCCATTCATGCTTCTTGCATGGGGGGGGGGGGGGGGCTGATATTATTATTATTTTGTTTTCGTGATGTATGCTCTTATATTGGGTTGCTGTATTTTACTTATATTTGACATTCATGTTTTTTTATCATCATCTTTTTTCAGTCACCTCAACAGGCAATTTTCCTGTTGTGGCCTTTGCATTTGCATAATCAGAGAGTAATCATGCTGAAGAAATCTGCATTTTTCTAATGCCTCACCACGAGTTTCTGAAAGGGAAGCTTATATGTCGTATCGTTCCTTATTTCTGAAGAGAAGATTCCGAAAGAAAAACACCTTTCACGTAAAGAAAGTTACTGGAATGGCACTTTCATTTCACCGTTGAAGAAATGTCCTTTTAGGCGAACACGTTCGCGAATGTGCCAGGGATGTCTCTCACATCTGCCACTGTCACTTCTTTCTCTAAACCTTTTGTTCTACGGGCTTCTTATTGAATTGTTTCTACTGTGAATCCATTCCTTTATCATATCTTCTCCCGAACGTCTTCCAAGTTGAGTCGCTATTGTTTTTTTGTTGTATATGAAATAGCAGTTTTCTTTATATATATATATATATATATTGTTTATATATATTTTGAGAAGAAACTCTATTTAATATAGACTGTCATCGGCACACACTGATGTTCGATAAAATTTAACATGACACAGAGGTACTACTATGTTCTCGAGACTTTTCGCAGGCAATGCAACAAGACATGATCTTTTCCACATGACGCGAAGGTCGCTGTACGTGCATTGAATGTTAGGTATTAAAGTCATACTTCTTCAACCACTGACGTAGTGAAAAGTAGGAGATTAAAATTTGGAAGATATTTATTTCATTGTTTTTACTTAAAATTCAATAAATTTGATTTTGCTTTTTATTGGCGACTGCCTGCCTTCGTGGTGCTTCTTTTTTAAAAAATATGATTATTTTGGGTAAAACGGAGTGGGTTTTGGTTCGGATGTGGTATAAAATTGAGAAAATAAAATTTTATTTCATAAATATCTTGACAAAATAAATTATATTGCCAATTTTATATGCTAAATTTATCGTATCTTTAGTACTTCTGCTAGACATTGTATATTAAAACTACTGAAGGTAAAACATGTTTTTCATGCAGACTATTGCTATGACATTGTTCTGTCCGATGAACTAAAAGTTTTAGAATATTATGAAAATGTGTATCTGTACACACGCGAAAAAAATACACATTTTTCGTTTTCAATACTTGATATCCTCAATTCAAAATCACGTAAATCTCTCAAATATATTACTTAGTTTTTGGCTCATTGCACAACCAAAGCTGCTATATACAGTGTGATAGTTTCATATGAGATATTTTTTGAAAAAAATAGTTTTTCGGCATGAAAAGCAAAAAACACAAACCTACAGACAACACATTGACAGATTTAACTTTCAAACTAAACTAAGATCATTAAATTCGTTTTACTTAATTGGTAATAACTTTGCTTCTAGTTACTATACAGATGAAAAGGAAACAGTTTTTGATTCTAGAATAACTGATTCGAATTATAACAAATATTCACTTTGAAGTGAATAACCTTTTTTGAAAATGGGTTATTCACTTCAAAGGTTATTCACTTCTTTATACCTGAACCTATTTCGAAAATTTTGACGAAATTTGTCATTTGAAGGCATTCAGTTGACTCATTGGCTATGATTAACAGCATTTCTGCAGTTTAAATATCTCATGCGACTAAGTATTTGCAAAAACATTAATGATTTTCTATGTTATAGGAACGGGTTTTTATGTATTCAAAGATACCGTTAGTAAATATATTCCTACCTTATATTGAAAACGGACGAGGGAGACACACACAAAGAAATTGAGAAACCTGGTAAGTAGGAAATCTTATTTTGCGAAATAATATAAAGAAACGGAAGTAAAAAAATCGACAAATTCAGTTCCGTATCTGCTGTCTTTCAATTTACGAAAATAAATAATTAATTAATGTTTTTTTATCGACTTGCATTCAAATTAATTATTCAAGCATGTGCATTGCTTTTATCATTGGACAAGAAATTCTTCTTACAGTCAATGCATTGATAGCATTTTGTTGCTTTCTTTTGCATGATACCACAGCATTTGAAAGATTTTTGTAAATTTTTTGTCTTTTAATTCTCTCCTATTAGCCAACAACAATTAGAATTAGTTCTATTCCCGTGTACTGAAGTTATTCTCAATACACGAGCGAGCCATCTAATGAAAAATTTCTAAACTTAAATGTGTATTTAATTAGTGTAATTTCACAGCCCACAGGTTTTAATTTGCTTAAAAAAGTCTAATTTACTAAATCAATTAAATGGATTCTGAACAAGACATACACCGTGGCTAGTTAATTTTTTTTAACTATACGTTTGTATATCTTATTATTCCACGTATATTTATCGTATAAAAGGATTAAAATATTCATATAAACAAGTTAAATCTAATGCCTGAAATTTATACAATATCATTTTAAATTGTTGGTAAGCAAATATATATTAAAATGTTAGGTATCAATACTTATAATAACACTAGCCAACAAATTTTGAAAAATGTTTTGAGTCCTGAATAGAAACAGTCAATTCTTATGCATTTCAGTATCCTGAAAACGAATCTAACCATAAGAAATCATGGTTGGCTCCGGTTTTTTTGTAATTCCATATTTAATACTCTTATAGTAGTACAATACAAATAGATTGAAACACAATGGACAAAAATATTAAATATTGCAAATATATTAAAAGACGCAAATAAATAATAAGTACTGTCGAACCCCAATAAAACGAACTTTGATTCAATGAATTCCTGGATTTAAAGAATATTTTTTCTGAAATTCTGACCTAAATAAATGCCAAACCCCTATTTAACGGATGTAAACCCTCGAGTTTGCAATTTTTTTTTCGAACTATCCTTGATTTTTTTTTCTTATTTCGTCACCCAAATCCACAATCCGAAGATTTTTCTTCCCAGGATCTGAATTCCAGTTCTTTTTTCAGAGACACAAAAAAGGAGCAGGGATCTGTTCCGTTTTGAGTGAAGGAAGCAATAAAGTCATTTAGAAGTGTGCTAGGGAAGTTTAACAGTGGCCAACTGGTGTACCCATATACCGTAAAGCATTGTGCTGTCCGCATGGTTAGATTTCAGTAACGAGAAAAAGTTAATTCAAATTTGTGCTCCGTCTTGACCAGCAAAGAATGGTAGGTCATCTAAAGAGAAAGCGTTTTTCGGTTAGCAAAAAAAATGATAATTTCGACAGAATTTTATAAAAATGATGTACTGCCAAACCAACTTCTATCAAGCAATTTTTTCACTCATCCTGACTTTATTTTTAAGTTTATACAGGGTGGTAACTATCGACCTCCCAATAATTACACACGTGATTACTTGTAAAAAATTAACATAGAAAAGTGTTTTCCATTTTTGGATCGCGCGCGGACGAATTTTAAGTCAGTTATAACATTTTGAAATTTTGTGACGTGCCATTTTTCTAACGGTCAGTTATGGGCCAAACTCCGAACGAAAGTACATTTCTCCGCCAGTAGCGGGTTGTCATTTCTTGAAAATTGACTGAAATATTCAATCCCATTCGGCCTTCTTCTTTCACGATTGGCGCTTTTACTCTCAATGCACCTTGTTGTTGCGTGTAATTACGTATTAGTTTCATCTACTATATTGGCAAATTTATCACCAGATTTTTAAAGTGTTAGCCAAATGAAATCTACTTGAAAATTTTTTTAACCAAATCAATACTTTTTGCCAAAATGTTCTGGGGAAGGTGCATACAGGGCGTTCTGTTTACTACGCGATCGTTTTTATACGCTGTCGTTTTAATCAGATTACATATTGATCAATGAAACAGGACAACATTTTTTGAGTTATTTTAAAATCTCATCGAAACACAGTCACGTGTAATAAACTTCAAAGAAGATTGCAAAAATGGTAGCTTGACGAAGGTGACTTGTAAAAACACTGAAATAATGACAACGCTTCGATCAGAAACTTTGAATCAAACTAGTCATTTTATCAATGGACATTCAAAATAATTAGTGGTTTCTCGGGCATTTTCTATTGATTATTCATCGAGTCACATTTTCATACAGATTTCTGCATGAAGCAATGACGATTTTTCTGCAAATGATTTTTATCGCGATTTTTATATTAATAAATTTTTACTTTATCTTTTCACAAGAAATATTTGGACTACTTGGAAATTTTTATTCCAGCCTACATGATTCGCGCAGAACTTGGTCATTTTTTTAAAATGAAGGTTTATTCAGGAGCGTATTTATTGGATTGGACTTTGATTTTTGTAGCGCAAGGACCAATTAGGTCAAACTGCGCTAAAACAAATGACCAATTGAAAATAATTGTGCTTGTCATGTCAGGAAAGGAGGCAATTGCCCTGGAACCCCTCTCTTAACAGAGACGGACTTCAGGATTTTGCCGCCTCGTTGCTCTTATATGTGTATTTCGTTTCTTAATATTTTTCCGAAAAAATCATGCTTACCCCCCTCCCAGTTCTCAGTTTTCGAAATTTGAGAATTTTTTATCACCATGTCTCTACTGTCTGTATGGTTTTGAGTGAGCCTATTGTTTCATACGTACATTCATAACATAAATGAGATGCCGTAAAAATTTTAAACTGTAATCGTGACAATTTGTAACTGCGATCGATATTGTTCATTATGTTTGTTGTGTTGTGTTACTCAGTTAATTGTGTTGCAGAATTTCAATCAAAAGCTGTGATGCAAGATGTAAATCTTCCAGAAGTTATGAATTGGAACTGGAAAAAAAAATCTCATCTTAAAATTGTTGGAGACGATTTAAGGGGTGTCATGACCCCTGAAGTCGAATTTTCAAACATGACTTTAAAAAATATTTCATCCAATCGTGAAAATCAGATGCAAAAAATTTCTTGTCAATTGGGTTAATTTTCTTTTTCAAAATAAAACTAAAAATTAATGAATTATAGTGTAAATAAGTGAACAAGAAAAAACGCTTTGAACGCGATTTTCACAAATTGAAGTTTTTGAGCTCATCCGTTTAAGATTTGAAAGAAACCTATATTCATATAGGTTATAGGTTAAACCTATATATATATATATATATATATATATATATATATATATATATAGGTTAAACCTATATATATATATATATATAGGTTTCTTTCAAATCTTAAACGGATGAGCTCAAAAACTTCAATTTGTGAAAATCGCGTTCAAAGCGTTTTTTCTTGTTCACTTATTTACACTATAATTCATTAATTTTTAGTATATATATATATATATATATATATATATATATACTGCACCAAAAATTATGAAATTTTGCAGAAATATTTATATGACATTTTTTACTGAGATGAATCTCGAACTTCGATGTTTGATCATCCGTTAGAATTTTATGAATTTTACAGTTTGAAAAAATGTATAAATTTTCAAAAATATGAGAAAATATTCAATATTTTTTTCAAAAAATACTAGGGTTAACTTCGAAATCCGAGGTTGATTTTACTAAACATGGCGAGTAACACATTTCAGCAAAATTTCAGAATTTTCGGGGTGGCAGTAGCTTTTTCTTAATCTTATGCATGAACTCAAAAACATGTGCAACCTTATAAAATCGTAATAATTAACACCCGCTTAAACATTTGAAAAGTATACACACAACAACAAAAGACGGAAAAGAAACAGGTTTACTTTCTCGATTGCATAGGGATATATCATTGTGCAGTTTAAAAAAACGCAAAGTTATACGTTTGGTGTACGTTCTTTGAATTTGGCAGGATTTTCAAGTGACGTCATCAATTTTTAAAGCGTTATAACTCATTGACTATGGGTCAAATCAAAAACTGAAAACACTTTTCTGTATCAGTTTCTCACAAGGAATTACGTGGGCGGTCGATAGTTACCACCCTGTATAGTTTTTTAAACTGTTTAAATTCTTAAAAACTTAAAGTATGTAGCTTTTAAAATTTGCAGTTTTTTGATCGTATTTTTGCTTCTCATCAATTTGATCCTGATCAAACGATTTCCTCGATTTAACGAACGAAATTGCCGGTTTCTTCCGATTTGTTAAACCGGAGTTCAACTGTAACAAATAAACAACTATAAATACATGGATAAATAATAAATAACGCAAAAAACAACATAAATATATAGCATTCTCGCAAATATAGAGACACAATGTTAATATACATAAAAACACAATTCTAGTATACATAAAAACAAAATGCTAATATACAGAAAAACACAATGCTAATATACATAAAAACACAATGCTAATATACATAAAAACACAATGCTAGTATACATAAAAACAAAATGCTAATATATAGAAAAATACAATGCTAATATACATTAAAACAACAGTTAAAATACATATGAACAACACGAATACATAAAAACAATAAAAATGCATAGAAAAAAACAAAAATATTACAGCACTATATTTCATTCATTCTTTACACGGTAATATCTCCGACAAAACGGCAGATTGAACTTTTTCGTGGTAATATTCGTGTTCAGCAGGTCAAATGCAATCGGAATTGTATATTTTCATGTCAGACTTTCATTGTTGCATTTTCAGTCAGCAATTTCATTATTGTCCAAAGACACCGAAAACAATTTTTTAACACTTTGCATGGTAATATCCCAAAAACAAGAGCCAAAACAACTTTCTCATGGTGATATTCATGCTCAGCAGATTGAAACTTTTCAGAATCAATCATGAATTATCATGTCGAATGCACTTTCATTGTTGTCCGCAGATACCGTTCGTAAGCACTTTTTTCACACTTTACATGGTAATATCTCAACAAAATAAGAGCCATTAAAACTTTTTCATGGTGATATTCGTGTTCAGCAGGTCAAAATAATTCGGGATTGCATATTTTCATGTCGGAAGTAATTGCATTGTTGTCCAGTGTATTTGACTCAAGTTCAATTTGCGTTCGTACAATCATAAGTCGGAGAAAATATAAGTACTGAATTTTTTTGACAATCAAAATAATTGTATTTACAGCGAAATTCGCTCATAATGAAACAAGCAGACAAAAAAAAAAGAAACAACAGCCGAGAATAGAATCAAATCAAGTTTGACAAAGCATTTAGAAATATCCTGGGACAAGAATAGATTTTTTTGTGTCTTCTAATCAAACAATAAACAGACAATAAACAGAGTTCAATGTTTAGCTAGTTAATGAAAATTGTATATAAAAAAAGACGGTAGTTATATATATATATATATATTCTAGCCATTCTTTGGTAGGTGATGTACAGTTTTACTCATGCATTTTTATTTTTTAGTCTGTTCATACTTATACAATGCGGAATTATTCTGGGCAATCTAAACATTCTCTAACATTATTGATAATATATATATATATATATATTTAATTTCGCAAATTAATCAAAACCAATCACCATTCTTCTGATTTTTCTTTCCTTGAATCAACCATTTTTCTAATTTCATCTTTACTTTGTCATCTATTCCTTTATTTTTCTATAAATATTTTAAATATAAATATTCCTTTATGTTTTCCTCTGATATTTTTGTCATGTTATATTCGTTCGATATCTATGTACTTGTTTTGAATGGTTCTGAAATCGGGATTGAAAAAACATTACAGATAACCCAACAGTTCCTTAGTTATACTTTACTCTATTCAATGGATCCCATTAAAAATGTGACCTTAAGTCGGAGGTCTTCAACCTTCTTCTAGCCGCGAGCACTGCCGGTACTCATTATCAAAAGAAGAGCACCCTTACTGTAAGTTTGACATACGAATGCACATGAAATCAGGATGCTTTCGATACAATGTATAGAAGGTGTTTAATTGGAATGTGCTCGCGAGAACGAAATCGGGCACGAGCATTGAGTTGGTTTAGGGAGAACCGTGGTGTTCACGAGCAACAGGTTGGAGATGCCGGCCTTAAATATTGGCTACTGACATAAAAAATATGATTTAGTATACAAATATGCAAGTTTTAAATATTATTTATTGAGTGTGAAATATATTTGATTTTATTCGACTTGTATTTGCATTTGTATTTTTATATTTGTGCCGCAAAACCGTGCCCCTTATGAGTTTTTAACTACATTGATTGCATATCTATTCTCAACAAAATTTGTTTTAGTATTTATATAATCATGCTAGATCAAATTGTTTATTTGCCGTCAACTCTAAAAATACTAATATTGGTAAATCCTGTGTTGTACAAACAGATTTCCTGAATTTTATAACGAGTTTCCTCGACACATATTTTTCATTCACTATTACCGATTTTTCAGAAGATTTTTATTGTTATTATATAAATTTTATTCTCATCTTTGTGTTTGGTTTTTGTATTTTATTTGCATTTCGCGTAAAAATTTCTATTATTTTATCACGGTAATATTTTATCACTGTAAGCTGTAATTGAGTTTTAGCCTGTTGCTTTGTGTTTTTTTTTAAATAAATAAATTTAAATAAATGATATATTCTAACTAAAAAGATAATTCTAAGGAATATTTTCATGAAATTATGAATGTTTTGGAATTTAAAGAACTACAGTATATACTTGATAAGTAAGTGTTCGTAAGAGATTCAATTCGATTGTAGGAAACGGCGATTTCTCAGCCAAAACATATTTGCCTTCTAATATTTATGATTCGGACTCCATGTTGATTTGGTTGATCGATATCCAGGCTTATATACAGGGTGTTCTGTAAGTCCTAATTCGGCTTTTATCTCATCAACCGTTCGTCGTGGCGGTATGATTCAAATTAAAAAAATAATCACAAAAGGCATTCAAAAACTAACCTGTACCAGTTTTGGGAGTGAAAACACAGTGTGTAATAAAACAAAAAAAAAAAATCTAAATTCTTATACAGTCCCCTTGTCCTCTAATTTCCAATTACAACGTTGTTGCCCTGCCTTTCCTGGGCAAACAGATAAAATTCCATGTTTCTAAGTGCGATATTCGCTAAAATACTTGAATTCAAAAAAACGGATAAAATTTATGAAAGAACAGCAAAAACTCACGGACAACGCTCCTTTCTCTCATTTTTATGCTGTGTTTTCCTAACTTTTCTCCGATTTTTGGATTTTATAATATCTCGGCGAATATTACACTTGGAAACTTGGATTTTTTTTGTGGCAATCATCGCTGAGCTCAAACTGCTGGAAGCTATAAGTATGAAATTCCGTTAGTATTATATTTTATAATATAGAGACTCGCCAAGACGGGATTTCTGGAAATGCAACACCCAAGGGCGTCATGAGGGATTCAAATGTTATTGGAAGGAATCAAGGGCAACAATTTCTAACTGGAAGCTAGAGGACAGGGGGATCGTATTAAAATTCAGATTTTTTTAAATTTTATGACACACTGTATTTTCACTCTCAAAACTGGTACGGAGTGATTCCTGAACACATTTTGAGGTTTTTTTTTTTTTAATTTTAAATTAGAACCATATTTCTACGACGAACTGTTAATGAGGTAAAGGTCGAATTAGGACTTACAGGATACCCTGTATATACTCTTTTCTCACCTTTCGCAATTTGCCGCATATACAGTATGTACAGTAATACACTTCATGAAGTCATTAACGACACAAAGAAACATAAAATTGTCCGAGAAAGTTCCGTCAGTTGCTTGCAGTATCGGGGAAATGACAATTACTGGTTCGGCAGGAACGTCTTATACACACATACACCAAGAGTAAGTGGTATGTTACAGTGAATTGCCGGCCGGTACGTATATGGCTGCTCCTAGGTATCGATTTGCTTTATTTTTTTTTTTTTGAGATCCCCCCTGTAAATCGATGTACGGTGTTGATAATTACAGATGTTTGGAACCTTTCTCGATCTTTACAAAATTTTCACGCGAATACTCCAGACATAAATTTAGCCGGTTGTAATTAGGATGTTTTAATACAATCAAATTTGAGATCCAGCTAAATGACATATGTAAAATTTTTTTTTCTGTTTCGACGTAATGATGATTTTCTTCTATCGTTTGTGGTATATGTGTTAAGGTAAGTGTAATAAATGCATTATTATGCATAATAAACCAGTTATCCTGCATTATCGCCAAGCATTTTGGTGACTTTGATAAATTTCCCTAAATTAATCACTTTTACCGTAGAATATGTATAGTACCCAAGCGTCGTTAGTAAATTTAATATGTAATTAAAAAAAATGTTTTACCGGCTATTATGCATGATATCCAAGCGTCGCGTCACCGGTGAACATGATGAGTCGTACTATATGATATACTCATACATGTATTGTATCATTATATCGGGGTACGAGCTAAAAATTTGTTATTATTATATTGGGGTCAGACTATATTCATCAAACATACTGGACTTATTTGGAATTTTTTCACATTTATCGATTTCACCTATTACACTAGGACGGGGTATTTATTATGAATATTCGCCGGTAAAAGTGATAAATTTAACAAACTTACCAAGATGATTGGTAAGTATGCATAATAACCGGTTATTATTTATCACATTTACCGTAACATATATATAGGAAAACAGAAATGACATCACATCTAGTTTATATTTAAGCCTGTACGATTGTTTTGGTGGACACGTAGAAGGGGAGATTAATCGTTTTAATAAAATACATTGATAATGAATGAAACTTAACCTCCTCACAGATATTGATGTGATATCTCGTCTTCTTAAAAGTTTTATGTGTTTTAGCAATGAGAAGCCCATATATTTTGTAAAGATGATTTTTTTCTAATGAAACACATTTTCCTATCCCCTTACTTTACACCTGTTGAGAATCGGAGGAAAGTCTACTTTATGAAAAAAAAGATATGGCATTTTACTGCGTTTTTAGTCATTTTTGCTGTGTCGGAATAATAGACATGAGGAACTGTCTTGGTTTTCAAAAGACCTGAGATATTGTACATTTAATGTCTATCTTGAAGTTCATCCCCTAATGAAGCTGTGAATACTTGGTTGCAGTCCGAAATAAGAACGAATTATTGAACGTACAGGGTGCAGAGATAGTATTTTTGACCGAAAATAAAGTGACTAAACACGATAAGATTTAGCAAACATCATTACATAAACAATAATTGGAGGATGATATAAAAACTGAAATTTCAATACAGAACGCAATCTAAAAAATGTCAACCAGTGAAATTCGCTCATATATCTATTAAACCAAATGAAGTTCATCCCGTAACAATTGAATGAAAATTCGCCAAGATATCGATGATCAAAATTCTTGATTTTGCAACTTTTTTGCAATCATCTCCGCATTCTTTGTGAAAATGTTGTCATTTAAAACGCTTTTAAGGTTTTTCTAAATGAGCGTAAATATATTTTACTATAATATAGAAACGTATAAATTTTAAAAATTAATATTTTTTATAATAGGGTCGTACATAAATCTTGGCTTTTATATCTTTAACTTATCATTTTTTATTCGCTGCTGTGGCGTAGTCACTCTACTATGTCGTTATCTAAGTGCATAGCTTTACCTCTTTCCAATCACAAGTTATTTCAGGTCGAAAGGACTTTCCTGTGTACCCTGCAAAACGCATTACACAAACGGGAGAATTGTATCTGTATTCTGGCTAAATTGTTTTTTGCCCGCTACACAATTTAACTTTAAAAAAATCATGGTTGTAAACACGGTGAAATTCTTTTCTATTGAGACGGCAATAGAGAAGAACAAGAACGAGTTGAATGTCCTCCGCTAAGATTGGGTTCTAGGATTTCGGCTACCAATTTTGGCAATATTACGCCAAAATGTTGGATAAAACTCACTTTAAATATTTCGGCTGGAATTCATCCAAAACAATGCGTTAACAGGGAATAAACTCTCATAATGTAACATTATAAATTATCGGATATTTTTCATTTCAATTCCAAGTATTTTAATAATCTAATTGCAGATTAGAAACATATTTCTCGATGTAAATAAATGGAAATTTTCTAAAGATATGTCTTCTAAAGAAGGAGAACTTGAACTATATATTTATTTTGATGAAAGTTAGTAATAAACTATTAGGAAATTAAAAACTTCAAAGAAATTTTAAAACTCATGTTTAATTCCATTCAAGTAGGAAAAAATGTTTTCATTAATTACAAAAAGGTAAATAAAGCTTGGAAATGCTACGAATATATCTTCCGAATTATTCAAGAGGAAAAGACATTTCTTTCAAGTATTTAAAAGTTAAAAAAAATTAGTTTGACAGTGTGAATTATAAGGAAAGTAACGAAAAAATGATAATTTTTCATCAACTTTAATCCTTTAGTTGTGGTATTAGAAAGCAATTGGATTTCATCGCCATATTATTTTCCTTTTAAACCATTTTTAAACGGAAAAAAATCCGAGAATTATTAGCAATTTTTTCCCAGTAAAGTTATTTTTTAAAATTTTTGATTATCGACATTAAATTAATAATGACGGTTACTCTTTCAACATATTTTTCAGTTAAATTACTATCTGTGGTCCAATGATAACCGACTTAAAATGTCATCCACATTTATCTACAGGTGTTAGATACGTTGCCATTAAAATAATAATGGTTTAATTAATTGGTATTAGCAGTTAATGTGTTTATTGCAGTGATACTTACATTCGTCTAATTATTTTGAGGTATTGTGCTGGATGTCCTGTAGGTCCTACTTCGGCCTTTATCTCATGAACCGTTCACCGTAGAGGTATGGTTTCAATTTAAAAATTGCTCAAAATGTGATACAGTGGGATCATAAAATAAAAAATAACAAAAAATCTAAATTTTTATACATTTCTTCTAACTTCCAACTAGGAAATTGTTCCCTGTCGCTTCTTACCCCAATAAAAAAAAATCTCAGGTTTTTAACTGCAATATTTCCTGAGATATTTGAATTCCAAAAATCAGAGAAAAATTGGGAAATAACAGCATAAACTAAAAGGCAATGCTCCTTTCCCTCTCTCATCTCATATATTTATTGATTTTTTCCTAACTTTTTTCTGATTTTTCCGCAACATAAATATTTTTTATGGGCAGTGTATGTTTATTATATTATATTTCATCATGTATATATATATGTATGTTTTTAGTTTTTATAATTGCACTTTTAATTGGGTTGCTGTATTTTAGAAGTATGACATCCATATTTGTTACGGACATGCTTATTTTCGGCCACCTGGTTGGGCTTTTTTCCTGTTATCGCCTTGTATTTGTGTTTCAGAATTCAGCCTACCTGCTCATAGACCCAGGGCCGTCTTAAAGCATGAGCCACTACGGCTTTGGAGCCTCCATTGCATAGGGGGGAGGGTGCTAATGAAAATGAGATTTGATACTGTTTTTCTTGGAATAAGTATATAAATTGGTTAGCAGGTTGCTCGACCCGGGTAGGGGCCCCGTGATGCTGTTAAGACGACCTTGCATAGAACCAGGGCCGTCGCACGGGCTCATCCGGCTTAGTGCCCGATGTTTATAGAGGTCTGGAGATGTGGTATGATATTTTTGAGAGTAAGCAAATATATTAAAGCTGTTACTTCTCTAGCTAAGAACAGGACCCCAGAACACGTATTTTGCCCAAGGGCCTGTAGTTTCGAGATGGTATTTTCATGCATCGGGCTCCCAGCTACAAGAACTGTCACGGGATCAGAAATCTGTAGAGTGGCCAATTATTTATGAAATTTTGTTCGTAAATTTATTTAAAGAACGAAAGCAAAAACTGGGAAGAGTAGCACTCCTGGATGAGGAGCGATGGTGGAGAGGGGGGGGGGGCCTTGATAAGTAAAAATGACCACGAGAATAAAATATGGTCGATAGGGTACACGGGCGAAAAAAAGTTAAGAAACTCTACTGGACTGCCAGAACCATCTACCATAGATAAGGTTCGGTGAATCTTATCTGTAAGGAATTCGCACGTACAGTCTGATGACACGCCCCTTTCCCCAGTGCAGCTAAACAGCGTGATAACTACTTCACCAAACACCAACTCTGGCCATATCGCTATATTGCAATTTACTGCCATTAGTGAGATGGGTTGGAACGGTTTATCGTACAGAAAAGCGAGAGAGAGAGAGAGAGAGTTGAGCTTTGCATTCATTAAAATGAGAGCATTGTTTACAGATTGTGGCAGCATAGTGTTTAGTTAGGCACGAGCTCATGTCAAGGAGGAGCTGGAAAACCACGTTTGTGAGGAAAGAAAACGAATGGTTGGTGAATTGATCGACAATTCCAACGAATAATACTTAGAGCAGGTTAGCACTGCATCTCAGTTGACAGTGGATTTACAGCATGTTACATCGTCGACCGTCACATCTCAGAACTGTACGTAAAAGAATTCTGCAGTTCTCTTTGTGATATTGTCGTCCAACATAGTGTTTATCTTAGGCATAGATCCACAGGTAATGTCTTCTGAAATGGTGTAGAGAAAATTTGAGAATCGAACAAAAGAGAGATGTTGTTTCTATTAACGAATTTCGCTTTTGTCTGGGTCAGAACGATGATGGACAGTGAGTACGATACTTTCGGTCAATGCATCACACTTTCTACGTTATCGAAAAACGGACCTAAAACCTAGGTTGGCGATGTTGCGTTTGCCAAAAGCTTTACATCGCGCTCAGAACTGGTTATTGCCAGAGGAGTATTAACATCCCAGCGGTATGATACTGATATTTTAAGATCAGTCGCTACAGACTTATCCTAGGGATAGATACTGGAACCTAGAACTTACTAAATACTTTTTTTAAATCAATTTTTCATTTTATTATGTTTTGTGAAACATGAAATAAAGTATATTTATACAGCTAATTACGATAAGTTACCAACCATGACATGAACAAAGCTTGCTTAGGTTAGTATTCAATTAAAATTATCTGTGTGTGTGTGTGTGTGTGTGTCACACATTTGCGTTTTCAATCTGTCGTATATAAGGCTACGAAGATTCAATTTTGATGGTTTCAAATATACTGTCAAACCTGATTCAATTCAGATAAAAATAAATATCCGGGCAAAAACATCGAATGGCGGATTAAAATAAATAATATTTCTCCATTATTCAACCATATGTGGGAGAACAAGCAAATGTTTATCACCCTTCGGGTAAATATATAATAATTAAACACCTAATGTAATTTATGTACATTTAATATATGATTCTGAGGAGAGATGAAAAAACGAAAGTTAGGCGTAAGTAAAAAAAATAAACGAGTGAAATTTCATAGAAAAGGCAGGTTTTGCCTTCAAGGCTCAAACTCCTACACATCCAGAGATATTTGGCTGCTGGTAATAAATTCCGCATATTTACAATTATGCAAATACAAGCAGAAAACAAAGGAAGTGCTTATACGATTCCGCGTTCCTCTTTTGAAGTTGAGGCTTATTTGACGTTTTTCCCTTGTGGCCTTAAATTCCGGAGTGGTTTAGCCCTAGGCTTAAACTCTTCACAATAACCATAGGAAAAAAAATTATTTGCTTTTTCCGTGTTTAATATTTTGAATATTTAGTTTGAGCCTGAAGCGTAACCTTGTTTGTAAGGGTATACGTTCAACCATCATATAGCGATTCGGTCCTTTTATGGCGGAAGTTTCTCCTTCGACGTTGTTTATGTTGAGAAACACTTTGATCTGGATCCTCGCTTCGTATATTTCGATAGCAAAAATGACGCTATCTTCAAAGAATCAGCATTAACCGAGATGAAAGTTTATGTAGATAATGAATAATATGATCGGACAAGAGAATAACGCGGATCATTCTTTTTAAGTAAACACACAATATCACTCGACTTTTTGGGGTCATTATAAAATTCCGCCAATTCCTTTCATTGTTTTCGACATCATCCACAGCGTCTGATAATTTCAACATTATTAACGTAAACATGATTATCAGAAACGCTTGAAATGCCATAAATTTTCATTTTAGTTATCCAGGGAAGATTCGTCTAGCGATAAGTGACTCTTCGTAAAGCACATTATAGAAGCGTTTAAGCACAACCTTAATTAGAAATCAACCTTATCGAACACAAAATTTCTAATCTTCACTCACTTAAGTTCTATCATTTGAATCCAATAATGATCTTACACGGATGTTGTGATGAATCTGGAGTGTCTCTCCAACATATAATCGTTTTAAATGATATATTTGCTTCAAACCCCAGCCATTTAGATCAGCTGATACAACTGTTTGCGTGAATTTATGAGGGATTCTGTATAATTGGATATTGAACGCATATTGTTTAACACACAATATATAGTGTGAATAAGACTTATACATCATATATAACTGAAAGTGATTATTACTAAAACGTTCTCTATAATAAATTTTGGTAGCAGATATACAGAAATCTCTTATGTAGATATGTTTAGTTTTGGAAAGAAAAATTCACCTCTGCCTCTACGAGTACGTGTGCCTACGCCCTCTCACATTCCGGACGAGTGTGCTACCACTACGTTATATAAGCAGATAGAATATTTTTATCTACAGCGAATATATGCTGAACGGTACCGTGTACTGGATGGTGACAGCAATCATTAAATCGCTCGTAAATGACATCAAGGCCCCTACATATATGTAGAAAAAATGTCTTCTGCACCTATCTTGCTAATATATATGTCACCGTTGTGCAGCCTTGATATTTACTAGCCATTAGCTGATTGCTGTCACCGTCCATCGCACGGTACCGTTCAGTATATATACGCTCTAAGAAAGAAATATTCTGTCTATTTCTGCAGCGTAGTGGTAGCGCACTCACCTGAAATGCGAGAGAGCGTGGATTCGAGTCCTCGTAGAGGCAGAGAGGAAACTTCTTTTCAAAAATCAGCATCCCTACATAACAGCCAGTTTTCTGTATATCTTGTATTAACAAGCGGAGAGGAAATTTTTTCTGCATACAATAAATTTTGGGCAGTAGTACGGTGAGGATTGATGACTAAGAAAATAATTCTGGGAATATCTGCTCCGAGATAGAACAAAAATGCAGTATGCATTACTGAAAATATTTCATATACATTCCCTACTATCATCACACACATCTTTTTCCGTGTGAAGAAGAAAAGCTATACGTTAACCCACAAAAATAATCAAATAAGCCAACAAGAATTTCCATCGCTATTCTTTGGAAACGAACATCGACCTCGGATATCGGGTAGATGTCTGAAGTGATTTTCGCCAACCCATTCTTTCATTACTGGAAAAATATATTACCCTTCTAAGGATATTTGATGGTTTGAATCCGAAGGACCATAAATAGCGACAATAGAGACTTATGTTGCAGATGCATAGACGAGTTTGAAGTCTTGAGAAAAGCTTCCCCTAAGCTAAGGAAAATCTCGCGCTCTCTGTATAAGGATATAGTATATTTCTAGAACAGTATACAGCCACTTGAATAACTTGTCTTTAACAATGGATAAAGAAAGGATAGGGCTCTAAGGAACTTTTTTTTTAATAAAAAGAAATATGATTGTTACAAACATCCCAAAAACTAATAAGATAAATAAACTTGTATTTGATCTTATATAATTATTTTGTTTGCATTCAAGTAATTCCGATAAAATATCAGATCAGTTCATCATGATGAAAGAGAAATTAAGCTAATGGATTTGAATTTTTTGTATCTGTTAAGTGATCATGTGAATGAAACTACAACCCACTAAATTGGATTTTTTTTAATGAGAGAAATAACTTATACGCATTCGGTTCAAAGTTGATTTTTTCAGATCTTAAAGCCACGAAAAATTATTTAAAAAAAGAATAATCAATAATTCGGTTTAATTAGAAAAACTACTTTTTTCTTACCCCAATTCATAGATTAATTAACAATCTATATATATTATCTAATGTCAACGGTATCTCTGGACTGATCTCTGATTAAATTCTCATCTCAATAGCATTATTTTAACACCATCTTAAATGATTTTTTTTGCTTTAAGTAATAATATTATAAGACGTCAGACTAGAGAATAAAACAATCATCTTGAAAAATAATAACAATAAATAATAATGAAAAAATAAGAAGGCAACAAAAATCGATCTTTTAGGAGATTGCGTCTTCTATCGCTTTGGTTTAATGTTTAAAAGTAATTTATTGCGTATGTAAGCTGCGCAAATGCTGAAGAAAATCCTTTGTTTGCGATAACAAGACACAAAAATTAAATAGCGAGGAAATAAATAAAAAAAAATATATAAACGAAGCTATACTCAAAAGAGAGAAGTAAACGATTTTTCCTAGTTTAGAACCATTTTTTATTATTTAGCGATTTTCTCACAAAATTGCGGACCAGTTAAAGGACTCTATCATAAATCAAATCCATCTAGCAAAGATATGTTTGTAGAAGAGGGTGGAAGAGAGAGTGATTCATCGTTATTATTATTATTTTTTTTCCTTTTGTTATACCCATTCCTTTGCCCAACAAAACTCTCGGAAAACATTTTACAAATGCTTAAGCCGCAGATGTAAAGGAAGTGGTTTCAAAATTCATTATCCTAAGATATATGTTCCTTGGAATAATGGTAATAAGGATTTTTGTTTTTTGAAGTTTTTAATTCCAAGGCCTATGGACTTCCGTTTACAAACTCCTGTTGTATGTGTATGCATTCCTATTAGAAGAAGAAGAAACAAATGAGAAATCGTAAGTTTTTCTTATTTGTAGAAACAAGTGTATTTTAAACAGGATCAACTAGAAAAATTCAAGGAGGGCGAAATAATAAGGCTATTGTTCTTCCTTAAAACAATGGTTGTCTCAGAGTCGCTTCGGTTTTCTACTATAATAGTCGTGCTGCGAAATTTCTTTTGTAGATGGTTCCGGTATGTGTGTTTTAGTATATACATGAGCGTCCATATACACTAGTGATTTACAATTGCCATTTTTTTTTAAATATTATTTACCAAAAGATTAAGAAAGCAAATGTGAAAGGGAAAGGAAATGAGTCCGAACAAACACTCTCTTCAATTATTTGATACAAATTTAATGTAACAGCATAACCTTTAAATGGGGTGTTACATTCGTGGTTGGTAGTGGGTTTTTCTGTGGTCGGTGTTGCTGTGACTGGGTGCAATTTAATAAAGTAGAGAGCAGAAATAGGAAATTTTTTATTAAAACATTTTCAACATTGAAAAATTTCGATTTTTTAAAAATTTGAAACTGGTTTTTTGTTAAAATTTTTGTCACACTGAGGTAATTTTATTCACATGAAAACTAATTACAGATATTTCAGTTTGAAAGCTGATTTCAAACACTTATTTGTTGATGCTGCTCACAGGGATCCAAATACCGAATCTGAAGCCACAACAGGCAAATTGCCTAACAATGTGGCTGGAAAAAAACGGAAAAATATAAGAAGAGTATAAAATATCAGAGTGAAAAATGTTCGAAAATAAGATTTGAAAAATATAAATATATAATATACAGAGTGTCTTGTAAATGCTAATGCGGCCTTTATCTCATCAACCGAGGTATAGTTGAATTTAAAAAATGCTCAGAAAGATGTTCAATAATCACTATGTACCAGTTTTGAGAGTGAAAATACAGTGTGTCATGAAATGAAAAAAAATCTAAATTTTAATACGATCCCTCTGTCCTGTAATTCTCCAATTAGAAAGTTGTTGTTGCCGTGTCTTTCGTGGGGTAAAAAAAAGAAGAAATTCCAAGTTTCTAAGTGCACTATTCACTGAAATATTCGAATTTCAGTTAATATTGGAACATAATAGAGATTTGAGCCCATGCTTCTCAAATTGCATCTTAACCTTTCTACCAGCAGGAGGAATAGCGAATTATCGAAGTTTTATTCATTGTATTTCCATATAGATGGACATTAGACCAGGGGATTTCAACGCATGGTCCACTGGTCACATTTGGCCCTCGGAGATTTTTGCCATGGCCCGCCGATCATTTTCGGAAAATCAATGAAAACATTTAAAAATAATCAATTCTAGAATTAATGAAAGAAGTAATTTCGGATTTAATGAAAGAAGTAACTTTGGAATTAATGAAAGAAATAATTCCTTAATAAATGAAAGAAATAATTCCGTAATATATGAAAGAAATAATTCCGTAATAAATGAAAGAAATAACTACAGCTTGTAGTTATGATTAACGAAAATTCAGAATTACTGAAAGAAATAATTTTTGAAACAAATAATTTCGGAATTAGTGAAAAAAAATTTTGCAATCACTAAAAGAATAAGTGCATTTGAAAAGGATATAAGGATGTATGGAGAGAAGGAAAATAACTTCAAAATTGCCAAAATAAATAATTAAAAAATCATTTGAAGTGATATCTGATTCAAATTAATTTCAGAATTTATAAATTTAAAAATATTTCAGAGTTAATCAAAATTGATAATTAATAAAAATAAATAATTTCAGAATAAATAAAATTTTCAATTATTTTTGTCCCTGATTAACTCGGGGCCGCTTTGGGCACCCCTTCTATTAAGATATCACTAAAATACATGAGTTGGTGGCCAGTGGGCTTCGTGGGAAGTTTCGTGTATGATAGGTTACGACACCGAAATATGCAACCTAAAAGTCTGTAATTATCATGTAGAACAACTATATCATCGATAATAAGTGGTCATTAATGATGAACTTTATTAAACAATTAATTAGCCTTTATTATATTACATTGGCATATTTCCGACACATTCGTTGAAAACTAGAAAAGTAATGCGAGAGATAAGCCTGATTTAACTGATATAGAAAACTGCGTGTTACATGATACAGAATGGCAATTTCACTGCTGGAAAAGTAGCGATAGGAGTTGATACAAACATACAAAGTGATTCAACGACTTCAGAAGCTATGGAACAGAGAGATCTGAACTCACTCAAGCTTCAACTTCCCACTGAAAAACAAAAAATACTTGAGAAGCTAAATTACTTGGAAGGAGAATGGAATAGTATACGTATACAGTGGAACTTGGTCCACTCCTAACAAGAAATACTGGTAAATTTCCGTTTGTACAACACGAAAAAGAAATCTTATTTCATGTCTGTGTACATCGATTAGCATACAGATGTAAGTTCGAGATTTGTTCGCTTTTGAGCGTTGCTTCTGTGCGTTAAGAAAAGTAATCCAATTATATTCCGATCCAAGATACGTAATGGTTTTGCAGCGGCTGCGATAAAGACATTCTGAATAGTCAAGAAACTTTGAGAAGAAAAATACTTTTTCAACTATAATCTTTTAGATTTTCATTTTTTTTAATAAAAAAAAATCATTCCTGACTTGAGAAATGTTTTTTTTTTGAAACTATCGAACATTTAAATTTGAGATATATTCTCGATATTTCACATAATATTTAATTATGTAAAACAACGTTTCTCAACCTATGGTCCGCGAACCAGAGGTGGTCTGCGACGATGGTACAGGTGGTCCGCAGACAGACTCGATAACTTACCGCTAACTGAATAGAAGCTATTCAACTGTTTTAATTGACATTAGTAATATACACATGGGTTTGAACAAAAATCAGACACTCACTTAGGATAACCGTACCTTACCGAGAAAAATGAGAGAATTTGAGATTTTATTTAAATAGAAATGCAATTTATAAATTATGGCTAAAAATAGCTGAAGAGTTGGCGAACAACGGGCTGCTGCAAATCGAAGTGGATAAGAATGCAATCTCACGTGAGAAACGTTCACCATAACTGACCCACCATATTTAACTGAGAAAAAATACCTGAAATTCAGATCTTATATACTGCAAAATACGGAACATCACCCATTGTCAACAAAAATGTTTGCTGCAAGTTGCCAAAATCAACAATTGTAGCTGAAATCGCTGACAAATCACCAGTATACGAGAAATAAAGGGCTGTACTGGAAATTGCAGTGAGCTGAAGTGTGTTCTAGGAAAAAACATTGAAAACATGACATATAATGTGGGATGAATCTTCTTTTGTCAAAAATATCATAATATAATTCATCACCTACGAAAATTATCTACATTGAAACGGGTCAATTCTATGAAATTAAGTGGGACGGCCAAGAACACAAGTCATGCAAAATAGGGATATTCCTACATTCAAATATCTTGTAATTTATAGAGAGATATAAGCGCTATTCATGTGCTGTAAGTTCATTGAATTGCTTCAGAACTTTTACTGGTACTTGGGATCAGAAAGGTTGAGAAACGCTAATATAAAAAAACACGGGTTCTTCTAATTATTCTTATTATAAACGTCACAATTAAAAATACGTATCATACTATGCCGATGCATGTATCATACTGCAGAAAAGAACGAAATAAAGATCGAACCATGGAAAGAATCGAAACTTATAGAAACTCACAAAAAGAATTATTTACAGGAAAAACACAGTTTTACATTGAGAAAATTTCGAATTGAATGAATATACTGTATTATGAAATGTAGAAATAATATATTTGTATATATTCAATTTTATTTTCAAATAAAAAAAAACCGAAAGGAATGTCGAGGGTAAAAGAAAACTTTCCAATTTCGAAGATCTATATTTTTTTAGTGATATTGAAAGATACATTCGTGCAGTTTCGAATGGCGGAAAGATCATTGTGAGTCTTACAAGAGTATAGAATTACGTAACTTGTGTGTTTTTCCTCTTCCCTTTCGCTTTCTCATATTCTTGGTTATTTTATACACTATTCATATTTCATTTTTCAATATTTCTTAACCTTATAAGATTCGGGGATGCATTGCATGTTCTAGAAATCTATAGCAAGAAAACACAATGATACACTTTTTATTTTGCAAACGCCTAGAACAAAAATATAATCTTATACATCAGCAAGTCGTCAGATACACAGAAAATTATCTGAAGTTATAATGATTTGAGTTTTTTTTTCATAGCTTATTTGCAAATTTTCCTGTACATTCATTTGATCGTATTTATCACACGACATCAATTTATGCAGATGGTGGTTAAATTAGACCAGTTTTTCCCAAAGTGGGCAAATATCGTCCCCTGGTGGGCGATGGAATAGTGTAAGGGCGGTAGAAGCGAAGAGTATAACATAGGATCCTATGGGTTCGCTTAAGTCGGGGGCTGATGGGAGAAAAACATTTCTGAAGAAGGGGGCGATGGAACAAAATGTTTGGGGAACTATGATTTAGACCAATAACCAGAGATGCCGGCAACCCTGAGGATTCGGGAAAGCATTTTTGGGGGTGCGAGACGGAAAAAATATATACAGGGTGGGCAAAAAGTCCGTAGAAACTTTAAAAATTCGTAAAAACCTGAAAATAAATATAACCGAAATAGGAAACGGTTTGCAGGATTAGCATCGCTAGGTCACGGGAATTTTCTAAGACAGAAAAAAAACCCCACTCAAAAACAGCCGATAGGTGGCGCTAGTACGAGCGACTTCGTTAGAAATATGCAAATGAGATGGTTATAACTTGTGCTCCTAATCCACAATGAGTTCACCGTTGTAAACCGTGTATGTGGACCGGCAGCACTCTGCCGTTGCTGAATTTGTGACTCGCCTGCAATGTGTTATCCCCTGTGGTGTGGAACACATACTGCTGTAATAAAGGATTTGGAGACATTCTGTTCGTTATTTGCGTATCTTTTCTTTGACTTGTGTACGTCAGCGCCACGTATCGGCTGTTTTTTTTAGTTTTTTTTTGTCTTAAAAAAACTTCCCTAGACCTAGTGATGCTAACTCTGCAAACCGTTTTTATTTCGGTTATTTTTCCGGTTTTTTGATATTTTAAAGTTTCTATGGACTTTTTTCCCACCCTGTATATAATATGTTGAAACTAATTATTCCGGAAAATTGAAATGGTGAGGAAAATGAAATTTTCCAGGTCTTTAATGCTTTAAAAGAAAGAACCTCAATATCAAAACATTATTGTGAAAAATCATTAGCAAATTGGTTACTAAAAATCGACAGGTAGTTTTAATTTTGTTGCATTGATACACATATACCTGTATATATTTTTATATGTATTTTTTTTTTGAATAAGATAATTTTGAGTGCAATTAAATTTAAATTTATAGTTAATTAATTATATGTAATTTTTATCGGAAAAAAACAAATTTTCTAGTATCGACAACATATTATCCAAGGAGAAGTCGGAAGGTGAATGGAATTGCACTGGGGGTGTGGGATGGAAAAATGGTCTAAGAACCACTGATTCAGACCCTGACAAACAAATTCCGAATAGGTTTTCTTCGATTTCTCACCCATAGGTTGGCGAGAAAACTTGTTGTGAGGATTCTTTTTGTGGTTGTCATATGGCATAAAAATGCGTTTGCTGTCGTCTTCCCACTAGTTGTCTTTCCTAAATGGAATTAACCCTTAAATGCATTGCTTTGTGTATATGTACAGTCGAGGCGACCACCGATAGACAGCGCCTTCACTTCCAACCCATCTCACTAATGGCAGTAAATTGCAATATAGCAATATGGCCAGAGTTGGTGTTTGGTGAAGTAGTATATGTAAAGTCTTTAGATGTTCATTACAGCAGCCAGTTTGAAAATAAAAATTCAGAATCGACTTTGGACACACACACACATAAGCTGAAGTCATTTTCTTTCCATTTTATATCTTGAATTTACTGCCCCAATACACGACAATTCTTTGTTTGGCACAGAGCATGTGTGTCTGTGATTTCACTAATTTGTTAAAATGTTTTGTTTGCATTTCTTTTTTTTTAATTTTAAGTTTGCAAGCTGAATTTGTTTTCTTACTATAGTTTGAATCCTAAAGAAGATAGTTATATGTTTGGAGCGGAATATTATATACTTCAACACATTTATTTTATGGGCGATTTTTGAGGTTTTATACGGCCTATTTAAAACCCTGTATAAGCAGAATAATTCGAGATTGATATTTTAATGATTTTTCAGGCTTTCTATATACGTGTCATTAACTATAAAAAAATTATCAGGTCGAAAAAAAATTGAACATTTAAGGGTTAAGACCACCCGTCAGTGAAAATTCTGATAAGGACTGTGAGACGTTTTCGAACTCAAAACTTGAACCCGTTTCGGGACATTACACGAATATCTTATTGACCTGGGATACCGTACTCCCAGGTATATCTCACACCAAAGTAATAAGCTCGTGACTTATCCGGCCCATCCTGAAGGATATACGGTTTTATCCGTTAACTCGATGCCGAGGCTATCCGACCCAGCACGATAGATGGTAAAGCACAACTCGCGTTGTAAATTAACACGCCAGGCGCGAGTCGCACCAACAAGTCAATAGTATAAACCCGGTTTAGGAATTGATTTATAAGAAAATAGTACTTTAACTTTACGTTTTTGTATATTAAATATTTATGACGCAAAAGTACACTCATACCTCGATTTAACGAATCGTAAGAACATTTTGTTTGCTAAATCGTGGATATTCGTTAGTTCAGGGTAAAATGAATCAGGTGCGTAAACACACTCATAATGGATAATTTAAAAACCTACTTAATTTAGGGTTGCTATTACAACTTATTTCTGACAAAATTTGAAAAAATATATAGTAAACTTGAAAATAAAGTCAGGATTCATGAAATAATTGCTTGATAGAAGTTTGTTTGGAACGTCGAACATTTTTATCAAACTTTGCCGAAATTGTCATTTTTTAGCTAACTAAAACACGCTTTCTCTTCAGATGACCCGCTATTCTTTATTTATGAAGACACAGCACAAACTCATGAAATGACTTCGTTATAATTAGTAATTCTTAACTGAAATCTAAACATGCGGACAGTAAAATGTTTTATGGCAGTGTGTCTCAAAGTGTGCGACGCTGTTGCTAGGGGGATCGCCAACCTTTACGAAGGGTGCCGTGACGAGCTGGATTTGTGTGCTTATTTACACTTTGAAGCGCTTCCTTTATATGGGAAAATATATTCCAAACTATTCTGGGGAGCTGCAGATGAACCCTGAATTGGACAAGGGAGCCGCGACTGGCAAAAACTGGCGAACCACCGTTTTATGGTCGTGGTGTGCACCAATTGGTCACTGAAACTTTCTTACGAACACTCTTAATGGCTTTATTACCTCCTTCACTCAAAAAAGAACCAAGTACTGGTCTTCTTTGTTTTGTTTGTTTATTTCTAGAGAAGAGCTGAAGGTCAAATCTCCGGATTGTAGTTTTTGATGACGAGAAATAAGAAAATAAAATTAGTATAGTTCAAAAATAATTCTCTATATCGAGAATTTTTATCCGTTAAATAGGGGTTGGACCTTGATTTCCGTCAGAATTCCAGAAAAAATTGGTTAAATTGGAGTTCGTTATAGGTAATAGGTCCAACTGTAATAAGTATTTAATACCAATATAAAGCTTATTTATTTTTGCACTCTTAGAAATGGAAAATTCGAAGAATACAAGAACAGAGTCTGTGACGATATTCATCGCGCATTATCGAAAATATTGATTACCAATAACGTAACTCATACAAGTATAGTATATGACGGTGAAAAGCATGCGTATCTCTTTCTCCAAACGCATTTAACAACGAGTGTCACTCAGAGATATTACCGTGACTGGTAGTCATGCGATTCTTGTTTACAATGCTTCGCCATGAAATAGCTGCTTTCTCGCAGTTGCTGGATGCTCGCAATTCGCAGCTGACAAATGATACGATATGAAACATTTATTGGTGTCATACTTTGACAAGTGAAACGCTTGTGCGAACCTTATGGTAATATCGCACTAGAATTTCAGGGTTGGTCAAACTTCTATACGCTCCTAACTTTCGCTATCTATACCTACTATCTTTCGCTAAGCTATTGGTATGTCTGATGCTGGAAGAGCTATTTCAAATCATTCCGATTGTTGGTGCGTCGGAATATAATGATACACCGCAATGAAATCTTATCGCGGTCATGTTCAGGAGAGATTTATTTGATCAAATCTGAGTAGATGAACGATACGGTCCATTCAATGAGAATGTGGTTTTCATCGGAATAATAGTTATAACGGAACTAAAATTCCATCCTAAATTCGAATAGAAATATTATATAAATGGAAACAATACCGCAATTTTTTGAAAGAAGTACCAACTCCTCCTCCGAAGAAGGGAAATGGCACTGAACTAACGTTTTCTTTATTTTAAACAAATTTTATCCAATTACATTGATATTATGCACGCAAGGTGTTCCAGTTCATAATATTTTTTTACCTAATGTTTGAAAACTCGTAAAGAATAAGTATTGAAGATATGTAAAATATAGTATTGGCATAGCATAGCATATACTATCGAAATCATGAGTACAAATTTTAGAAATAAATCAATGATTGAACGATATTTTAATGATAGCATAGTTTTTGAAGATTTTTTCCATGTTAAAAGGTATGAGACCCCTAAAAAAGGGTCGATTTGTAAGGCATGACTAGTTTACAAAAAAAAAATTCCGGAAAATTTATTGATAAAAATTTTAATTATTATCTTTATAATATATAATAATATAGTATAGTAGGCCTATATAGTATAATTTTTCGTTCCATGTTATAATTTTACTTGGGGATTATCTCAGTATAACGTCCACATACTAAAATACCGTAGTAAGGCCAAAACATACTACATTGATGTGACGTGATTATCACGTCAACTCAGAGACGTAAATTTCGATTCATGGAAATTCTTTGACGTGGAAATTATTTCACGTCAGTGTAGTGTGTTTCGGCCTTTACAGAGAGTGCTATCTTCTACATCAGCGGTCCTCAACCGGTGCTCCGCGGGACTCTAAGGGCTCCGTGTGAACTCCCAGGGGCTCCAGCATAATTATTAATATTTTTTAATAATAGAAATAAGTCAATAACTTTGATGGAAAAAAATCAAAAATAGGCTTACTGGGCTCCGCCATAGAAATTATATACTGTAAAGGGCTCCGTGGGTCAAAAAAGGTTGAGAACCACTGTTCTACATGAATGAATGAACGCCAGAACTTTGCCACTGGACTTATCCCGCGTTGCCGAGATCTCTCTATCTTCTACAATAGTGACTGCGATTGGTCAAATTTTACTTAAAGAATCTACCCCAATTTTCTAGCGACTTTGATGAAGACATTCTGAATATTCAAGAAACTTGTAAGAGATGCTTCTTTTCGACCATAATCTTTTTCATTTTTGAAAAAATAAATCGTCCCTGACTTGAAAATTATATATTTTTTAGAATTATTCATACTGTTATTATTTGGTGCTCGAAAATTTTTTGTATCAGCATGTATCAGAAGCCACTAGGGGTACTGCTATTTTGGATTTAGTTCTTACTAGTTCTGAGGATCTAGTTGAACATGTTTCGGTGGGGGAAGAGTTTTCTTCCAGTGATCATCGTATCGTCAGATTTCACTGTAACTTTTCCTCGGGTAAGGTTGATAACAAAAGATTGGTTCCTTGTTTTCGGAGAACTAACTTTGATGTTTTGCGAAGAAGGTTAGCGGAAGTTTTCAAAGACCGGTTGGAATCAGTAGGGGTGGTAAGGCAATGGGAAGAATTTAGTACGAAGCTGTCCTCTGTTTTGCACGACGTCATACCCTTTGTTCGAAAAAAGCGTGTTTGTACATCACACCCTCTATGGTTCACGGATAGCGTGCGGAACCTTTATCTTGAAAAGAAAAGAGCATTCAGAGAGTATAAAAGTGGACGAGGTGACCTATCATTGTTTACTGATAAAAGAAGACTGTTGAAGAAAGCGATAAGGGATAGTAAAAAGCAAGTTGAATCTAGGTTGGCAGATAACATTGGCTCTGACCCAAAATCATTTTTTCGATACGTCAATAATGGATGTAAGGGGACAGTTGGCCCCCTCTCGATAGGAGGCTCAAAAGTAGAGAGCAATGTAGGCATGTGTAGTGCTTTCAATGACTTTTTCGCGTCGGTTTTTAATGGAGATAATGATATTCGATATACGGGTGTTGCATGGGGTAATAAAACGCTCAACGATATTCAAGTGGAAGACGTGGAGGTCCTAAATCTTCTAAGAAATGTATGAGCAAGCAAAGCACCAGGACCAGATGATATCTATCCCAGGGTTCTCAGGGAAGGTGCTAATGAATTGTTGGGGCCAGTCGCACAGATATACAGGAGTAGTGTTGCTGAGGGTATCGTCCCGAGAGATTGGAAACTGGCTAACGTTGTTCCGATATTTAAGAAGGGTAGTAGAGAAGTGGTGTCTAATTATCGTCCAGTGAGTTTGACGAGCTCCCTCTCGAAAATTTTGGAAATTATCATCAAAAGGCAGTTTGTGAAGTGGATAGACGAGAATAATGTATTGTCGGATAATCAGCATGGGTTCAGGAAGGGGAAGTCATGTGTAACTAACCTCCTTTGCTTCTATGATTACGTGACTAAGGCTTTGGGTAAGAGCAAAAATGTCGACGTTGTTTACCTTGATTTCCAGAAGGCATTCGATCGGGTCCAACATGGCAAACTCTTGAAGCGTTTACACGAGATTGGAATAGGGGGCAACTTGCTGAATTGGATAGAATCGTGGTTAAGAGATAGGTCGCAACGAGTTATGGTGAACGGGGAATTCTCTGGTTGGACAGACGTCACAAGTGGAGTTCCTCAGGGAAGTGTCCTTGGCCCCATACTTTTTTCACTTTTTATCGATAAACTCGATCAGGGTATCGATGGAATTACTAGCAAATTCGCAGATGATGTGAAGCTAATGGGGGTAATCGGGAATGAAAGCGATAGGGAGTTGCTCCAGACCAACTTAAACAAGATTGCAGCATGGGCAAATGAATGGAGCATGACGTTTAGCGTAGATAAGTGCATGGTCGCTCATTTTGGTTCGAACAACCAACGGTTCTCTTACGAGTTGAATGGTGTCACTATCCCGGATGCAACTAGAGTCACCGATTTGGGAATTCTCATTGACGAGCGACTTAAGTTTTCTGAACATTGTTCAGCGGTTGTCAAAAAATCGAATAGAATGCTTGGTCTCATTTTCAAAAAGGTCTCTTCGCGTTCTCCTAAAGTCATTCTTCCTCTTTTTCGAGGCTTAGTTCGTCCTGGACTGGAGTATGCTGTAAGGTTTTGGAGACCATACCTACAGAGGGACATAGACTTGGTTGAAGGGGTGCAGAGAAGAGCTACGCGTGTCCTTATTGGCACACAGGGCTTGAGTTATGAAGAAAGACTTCATTTTTTGAATATGTTTACATTGGATGAACGCAGGTGTCGAGGAGATATGATCGAAGTGTTCAAAATTTTCAATGGGATGGATAGGATGGACCATGAACTTTTAGTACACCGCCAATCGACTGCTTTTACAAGGGGACACCAGTATCGATTGGTGAGGGACAATGCAAGGTTATGGTGTCGCAGGGAATTTTTCTCCAATAGGGTTGTTAATAAATGGAATAGCTTACCCCCGGAGGTAGTAAATTGTAACACAATTGACACGTTTAAAAAGAAATACGATAAACATGTTGGGGTAAATCGAGAAGCTATCCATTCTTAGAATAAGACAACCATAAGTAATCTTTATGGGCATCGTATAATATTTTATCATGTGTATATATTGTTTGTAATTTGTGTTAATTGCATTTTTAATTGGGTTGCTGTATTTTTGAAACATATGACAACCATATTTTTATGGGCATCTTTTTATCAGCCACCTCGTTGGGCATTTTGCCTGTTGTGGCGTTGTATTTGTATTTGTATATTTGTATTTATTATTATTCATAGATTTCCGATCATCGTATCCCAAAACAATCTCGATATTTTACGTAAAATTTTATTATGTAAGGAAACATGGATTTCGAGCTTTTCTTATGACACACACAGATATCATAATTAAAAAGACGCATCATACTGAATTCCAAGACATTCAACATACTGCCGAGTAAAAAGAAATAAAGGTCGAAAGGGGGTGGGTGCGTAACATCAAAATTCATAAAAGGAATTATTTAAAGAAAAATACAGTATACCTAAAAAATATGTGAAAAAAATGTATTTGAAAAAAAAAAACTGCCATTAAGAAAAAATGGTAAAGATTTGGATTTGGATTATTTGGTAATAATTTTCTGTCTGATTAACTAACCTAATAAAGGTGAAACCAACGATGAGTCAATACTTCATATTTAAGAAATATCGAGATTTTCACCTACCGTCTATACTTGGTACAATTTTGAACTTTGCACTGAAAAATCAACCCCCCTGAATGAAACGTTAAAATTAAATAAAAAACTACATTTTGAAGGGTGTCTATGATAATATGAAAATTTTAGGTGTACATCTAGCACCTAAAAAATAAAATGGCGTTTGTCTCAAGTTAGGCACGCGTACCCTAACTTGGAACGGTGTAGTTTTGTGTGTTGCCTTAAGTTCAAGTGTCTTCGTTTAAACTTTTGGGGGACAGGTTGAATCTTTTTTAAAAAAAAGTCCTAAAAAGTACCTAGGCCCGGTATTATCCTAAACAATACCAGGTTGAAAATAGTTGAGGAAAAATCATTTTATTCATCAAAAATAACGTCACAATCTTTATGACAAAATCACAGAGTAAGTTCTCTGGTAAGAATATATGACACAGCACACATGCAACAAAGAAACAAGTTAACTTAGGAAGTAGGGAATTTAACAAAAGCTAGAAAAACTTGAAAAACGTTAATGTGTGTAGCGATTTTGGATGACATGAACGAACAGAAAAACAAAACATTTTGAAATGTTTGAAAAGCTAGTGGACAAAAGTGTAGCGGTCTCGGCGGATAAGGGTTTCACAATTATCTTTATCTCATACATTGAAACTGCATCGATGTCATCAACATCATGAAATGAGAACACACCGGTTTTACCCATGTAAGCTCTCATAAAATAGATTGTGAACAGCTTCCCGTGTGAACAAGGAAAAAAATGTTATCATCATACACAATGTACCGCATGTAATATTTTATGATGTATATATATTGTTTTTAATTGAATTTTTAGTTGGGTTGCTGTATTTTTGAAATATCTGACATCATTATCTGTTATGGGCATCTTTTTCTCAGCCACCTCGTTGGGCAATTTGCCTGTTGTGGCGTTGTATTTGTACGTATTTGATTTGTGTGAAAACATTCGAAAACATAACAATGGGAATGCATTTTCTAACTTGGGACAACAGTGTCTAACATGAGACAACAGCGTCTAACATGAGACAACAGTGTCTAACATGAGACAACAGCGTCTAACATGAGACAACAGCGTCTAACATGAGACAACAGTGTCTAACATGAGACAGTGTCCCAAGTTTGGACAAACTTGATTTTCTTCTATTCATACCAGGCTGTACTTAGATTGAACCGGCATTCTATAAGCGAAGACCTTACCTAACATCGTCCTACATCAGAGAAACTCCCATGTCTAAACGTAACTGTGGAGCAAACCAACGAAAAAAATTTACCGGTTTTCGGGAAAACACATGGAAAACTTTTTCTCCAACCGAAGTCCCAAATCATCCCAAGTAAGGCAGCTGTCTCAAGTATGGACACTTGACTGTAGCAAAATTAATATAATTCTCAAAAATATTTAACTTTTTTTCCATTTCTTCAAATAAAATCTTTTATAAAATACGTGAGTACATGAGTAGAACCTCCTCATTTTTAACAGAGATGCTAGAATCTATGGAAGTGTGCCGAAACATAACTATTTCTAAATCCCCTGAGGATAAGATATCAAAATAAGATTATATTTGAAGTTTTCTCATGTGATGCCATTGTTCTCCATAAATACAGTATAAAGGCCAAGATATATGCACTATTTAATACTGCGTAACCTGGTTGCAAAAGCGTAAAAGAACATAGTTTTGTCAAGAAAGAGTCTCTCTCTCTTCATCAGTGATTGCAATTAGCCAATCCCAAAATTAAGCTTATACCGTTTTACAAGTTCATTCAGGATTGTGTGTGCGTAGATTTTTATAACTAATATTTGTGATTTCTGTGAGTTAAAACGCACCCTAAGGCTTTCATTCGCTAGAATGTTAATGAATTCGAATCGTCTTGATAAAACAACAAACTAACACATAAGCATCTAAGTTCATCCTATCCCGAGGCGTACACTTTAGACACGAGGTAGATTTGCAATTATATATGATATTCAGTTTTACACGTTCTCTTGATTCCTTCTTGAGTCGAGTGGCTTCGTGAGCATTTTAATCTCTTCCTTGAAAATTTCGCATTTCATGAATTAAATTCAAGACATCGGAAATTTAATTCGCAAGTATACTTTAATATTCAGGATCAAGAATTTCAGTCCATATTAATTTTATAGAATTTTTAATTTTTAAGAAGAAACACATAAACCTGACAAATTTTTATACTATGATGATTAGACCGGAATTTACAGTTTAAATCCTATTTCATATGGACCATGTTCCGTATTTCTCACCAAGATTGTTTATTTATGATTTAATAGTTAAGACCATTTTTAGTGTCATTTGTTTTTCAATAAGCTAGTGTATATAAAAGTGATAATTTGTGTAGGTTGGAGTTTTTTGTACTGAGAGGATATTCTGACCGCTTTTCAACCATTTGCAAGCTCTATTTTTCAAAATTTTAAAATTTCCATCCGTGACTTTTCCTAATTTTTTGAAAGGAATCCTTTGGAATAAAAATGGAAATTATTTTCAATGAATCTTACTGTTGATTTTTAAAATTTATTTCTAATTTTAACTACCGAGTGTATTTATTGCATTGTATTAGTCATTTGACTCGCAGTTGAAAATTTCGTGAAAAGCATGCAGGGTGCTTCAAAAGAAGATGGGCAGATTTCTAAAAGGCATTAGAATGTATTGAAATAATCTATTTTTTTGCTTTACAAATACTTGGTGAAAAATAGGGCACACACACACACGCACACACACACACACGCACGCACGCACGCACGCACGCACACACACACACACACACACACACACACATATATATATATATATATATATAGTGCTTTTGAGGGTAAAGCCAAGGAGGTGAATCACATTTTATTTTCGACCAAAATTTTGCACCCGCAGGCCCAGGGCTACGTGTGCAAACGTGGGGAGTAAAAGTTGTACATTGACCTTAGATAACACTCCCAAAGAAAAGATCTACTACTATGGGATTTTTCCATGGGGTTAGAACCCCCGTGTCCCCGAAAATCCCTATACGACAATACCTCAAGACAGGAAATCCTAGTTCTTATGACACGTGTTTTAATCCAAAAGAAATCCACATTTAAAGCTGTATCACGTATTTTTTCAATAGCGGTAAAAAAAACCGCTCCGGTACTTCTATCGGGTTTGGAAATTCTTGTAGTTATAGTGTTAATCGCTCTTGTCTTTCCATGTTTTATTGGAATCAAGCCCCACACAAATCAGGAGAGAATATTATGAAATCTAAGAAGAATGTTCATTTAAATTCACCGTAAATTGGGTGACTGAGGTACATACTCTATTTTATAATTATAGATGACGTGATAAATACAAGGTCACAACAGGCAAAATGCCCTATGGGGTTGCTGAAAAAAGATGCCCATAACAAATATGGAGGCCATATATTTCTAAAATACAGCAACCCCCAATTAAAAGTGCAATTATGTAAAATAAAACGATATATACATGATGAAATATAATACGCTGCCGATAAAAAAAATATGGTTATCTTATCAAAGAATGGATAGCTACTCAGTTTACGCCAATATGATTATCATATTTCTTTTTAAACGTGTCAATTGTGTTAGAATTCACTACCCCTGAGGGTAAGCTGTTTCATTTATTCACAAAAATATCAGAGAAAAATTCCCTGCTACACTACAACCTTGAGTTGTCCCTTACCAATGGATACTGGTGTCTCCTTGTCGAAGCATTTGATTGACGGCGTTACTCATGGTCCATCCATCTATCCCGTTGAAAATTTTAAAAACTTCGATTATGTCTCCCTAACACCTGCATTCGCCCAAAGTAAACATATCGAAGAAATCAAGTTTCTCTTCATAGCTCAAGCCTTCTGTACCAACCGGAGCACGCGTAGCTATTCTCTGCACCCGCTCAACCAAGTCTATAACCCTATGTAGGTAAGGTCTCCAAACCCCCTTTAGACATACTCCAGTCCAGGACGAACTAAGTCCCAGAAAACTTAGGAGAACGCAAAGAGACCTTTTTGAGAATGAGACCGACCATTTTCTATTCTATTTTTTGACCACCGCTGTATAATGTTCAGAAAACCTAAGCCGCTAATACGAATACCAAGATCGGTGATCCTAGTTGCATCCGGAATAATAACACCATTCAATTCGTAAGTGAAGTGTGGATTGTTCGAATCAAAATGAACGACCATGCACTTGTCAACGCTAAACGTCATGCTCCATTTATTAGCCTATGCTGCAATCCTGTTTAAGTTCGTCTGGAGCAACTCCGTACCACTTTGATTACCGACTATCCCCATTAGCTTCACGTCATCTAGGAATTTGCTAACAATCTCATCGATACCCGGATGAAGTTCCTCGATAAAAAGTGGAAAACGTATGGGGCCAATGAAACTTCCCCGAGGGACTCCGCTTGTGACACTTGTCCGATCAGAGAATTTCCCCATTCACCATAACCCGTTGTGGCCAATCTCTGAACCACGATTCTATTCAATTCAGCAAGTTGCCCGCAATCCCAATCTCGTGTAAACGCTTCAAGAACTTACCATGTTGGACTCGATAATTGCCCTGTACTCTCCGCCATTGATAGTCATTGTATATGAAATAGAGAGGCGATTCCCCAGGTTTGCCGGAGTGATACTGGGGAGAGAAACAGTAGGGTTATATACTAAGGGCTGTTTAATCTCTGATGTTGCGCTTGCCGACTTGGCTCACTGGGTATGGCATCAGAGCTGCTGTGTGACATCACGGATCTGTTGCTTTTTTCTCGCAGAAACATCAGATTACAAAACATATTGCGTTGCAGAAGATTGTTTTAAATTTTAGTTACTTATTTTTTTTTACTCTTTTAAGTCAGTGATCTCTCGTTTATGATGTTTTTAGTGTCACTGGTGTATACGCGGGGGATATTTTTATAATTTTTTGTGATTCTTGTGTGAAACAGTGATAAACAGATACGAGTTCGGAATTAAAAATTTTAATCGGGATAAAAAGTGCACTCGGAAAGAGATGAAAAAAAGCAAAGAAGTGGATAAAATCTAAGAAATACTTTGTAAGTAATAATGTCTTTTGATATTTGGATTAAACAATAATAATAACAACTTCAAGCATTTTATATTATTGTCTTTTTTTTATACTTGCTTCCAATGTTTTCATGTTGCAGTGGTATTGGTAATAATAACGAAATTTAAAAGCTACACCTAATTCGAATGGAAACGAAGAGTAATTAAAAATTATTAGAAAGTTCAGAAGATAAAATTGAAATTATTTGTCTTGAGAGTTGGTTTTCAATCAACCCAATAAAAGTTGACGTACGTGATTCAACTGAAATGGATCCGAGAAAAATATTCTTAGTTAAAGTATCTTTTATAATCAAATGCGAAACTTCTAATTTTAAATGTTTAAAATGGAAGCAAGCCAATGAATAAACAGATACTGATGAAAATGATTGGTTGTTCTGATACTGATGAAAGTTTTGGAAAGAATTCATTGAAATGGGCAATACGGTGATTATGCTAACTACCGTGGTTAACAAGGTAGCAAAGCGGCTTCACTTGGTTCTGTTTGAGGCGGGACGTCAGCTGGCACCGACTCCAGTGCCTCATGGGACAGCCCTTGTCGTACAGCCTTGAGATAAGAGGCTGAATTTAAGGGATATTTCCACACGATATCTTCTATATTTATGGTATTTACAAACTTCAATCGGGAATTACGCGTCATCATCGGTTAAAAGTGATAAATGCAGGGAAATTTATCAAACCCACCGAGACGATTAGTAATTATGTATAATTGCCGGTTTACTACGTTTTTACCGTACGCATGAATATATTCTTCTTAAGAGGAAATAATCTCGGCCTATTTTTTTAAGAAGTATGTATCGCCCTCGAATAAACTTCACATTACTCTTTAGAAAATCTCATAGTTGTATGAGCTTTGGAAGTGAAAGAAATTCCGTAACTCGTCATCTACAACTGGTATAGCGATTCCGGAAGTAAACGAAAATTAAATTACCGAATGATCGGGAAAAACTACAAAAACAGGTAAACTTGCAACTCGAAGGTGGATAAAAGTCCAATGAAATATCGGCAAACACTATCCCGCCAGCGAAAAACTTTAAACCCCCGCTGAAGCTGAGCGCAATCAATCCTGAGCTAGCGCAAGCCCTGATAACGTAATTGAATCGGGCTTCGCTTGGCCTTTCTGTTTGTGAGTATATGAGCTGCTATGTGTGTGCTGTGTATGGACTAAAATTATTATAGGTATTTCACATTCCAGCTTGTTTACTGTTCCTTTTTGCTTCTCGTGTTTGTTTAAGTATTCGTTGGCTTGAACTCTCAGCAACGAACTTCGTTTGAAATCTGCTGGGAAATCTTCACGACTCCATGTATGTATTTCCAAGTCTGCTTTTGTTGAGATTTGTTTTTTGAGGGAAACAAAAAAAAATATATATATTTCCAACACCTCGGATGATTTTATGTATGTTATTGGTCGCAAAAAATTATTTAAAAAAAATAATATATATATATGTATATATATATATTATAAGCAATATGTTTGCTCAATGTTATTCAAATGTTCATCGATTCCAGTTACCATAACCAGAGATACTTGCATTAACTTACTCAACTGAAACCAAGTAAAAAACTAAGTTTATTATACAGAGGACTTCGCTACAACGATGCTCGATATAACTGTATACCGATATTTTTTGAAATTTTGCTTCGAATTACCTATGGTCCAAAAATGTTAAACTCCGCTCGATACAACGATATCTTTACAGCAATTATAATATTTTTAGGAGGTTTTTGAAAAACCGCAAGCAACGATATTTTTTATATTTCCCTCAAATTCATTTTGAATTCGTCACTTGATTTTGTTCTTCTGAAGGCGTCTAATAACATCGGAAATTCGCACCACAGGATCACCGAAAGCGCTAAGGAAGTTATTGTTGTTGCTACTTTCTGTGTAAGATATAAAAGTGCAATGCGGTAAAAACTTTGCAAAAGCAATGCATCTAAAACTAAATTTTATTAATCAACTAATAATGACAATTTTTCGCGGCGAATTAATTTGAAAAAAACAACACATTTTCAGATAGTACTAACAATGCCGATTTAAAAAAGATGACAGCAATAGCATAAATTTGATGATAATGCTGCCTCTCGATATAACGATAATCCCTCTATAACGATAATTTTTCTTGGCCCATAAAGTATCGCTATATCAAATTTTCACCGCATGCAATTATAATTCCTTAGTGAAATGTATAAGTGGATATGTATTCATGTATTTGAGTACCATAATTACCTTTACTTTTTAACTACTCATAAATACAATGTTCATTTTTGTATTCTCATGATATTTCTACACTTATTTGTATCTACAGGGTGTTCGGTTCATGGACCGACGAACTCAGAGGGTCGTTAGTAAGCATCAAGAGGAACAAAAATTGCAATGGAACATGGTGTCGCAAACCACGTTGAGAGGGTGAAAATAGCGAATAACGCATGCAGGCTCTGAGTCCAGAGGAGACGAAAGGTGGATGTCAGTTGATCGCTGAATGCGTTCGTGGGTTGGCTCACCATATCTGACGTAAGCAGCGCCGCGGAACGCATTCGCTGGGGTAGAATCACGAGCTGCGGACGACGTAAATTAGCGCTATTGCGGTAGTAAGCACGTGCAGCAGTTAGTTGTCTGTTTCAATGAGTATCGTGATGGCTGACTACACGAACGAGGAATACGCTGATATGCATCTGATTTACGGTCGAGTAGATGGCGACGAGCGCTTAGCACAGCGGATGTACCAACAGCAATATCCGATGAGGCATTATCCGCACCATACGATCGTCGCCACGATCGATCGTTGGGGCCGTTGTAGATTGTGCAATGACGTCAGCGGTCGCCACTTCCAACAACTCTTGTAATAATTAATCAAATAAATCTTTTTGTAGTTCTTATTGCACTTTTTGTCGTTCCAGCGTGACGTCGAAACCCGCATGCGTTTTTCGTGATTTTCACCCTCTCAACGCGGTTTGCGACACCATGTTCCATTGCAATTTTTGTTCCTCTTGATGTCTACGAACAACCCTCTGTGTTTGTCAGTCCATTAGCAGAACACCCTGTATAGTTTCTTATTTATCGTTTCAAATCTAATAAATGTTGAAATAAAGTTTAAAAAAAAAAAGAATTACGGTGAATAAGTCGCATCAAAAAAAATTGACCTAAATAATGTTTTTTCCCCATAGAAACACCACAGCTTCATATAAGCCGCAAAAATTTTTAATTCACGAGCGGAGAAAAAAACAACAGCGTTGGAATAAAGTTTAAATGTTGGACATTTAATTTACACTAAGTTTTCTTTTAGGTAAATATAATATTACGCGAAACTTTAACCCCTCCAATGTTTCTGACGTAATATTACGTCGAATATTTTATGGAAGAAATACAAACACCATTCTCTGGCTTGCCAAGGTGTTTGTGCCGATTCGAGATAAGGATGTAACCCTCAGACTTTCTGGTGCGAGTAGATAAAACACGTTTGTTTTTTCCACTCGAAATCTTCTTTACCCTTTTTTTTCTATGCTTGTCGTTGCTTGTGAAGGGGTTGTACATTAGAATAATTTCCTAGAGAGAAGGATTTAAAATTGACTAGTGGTTATCAAATTAGAAATTATAACAAGTATAACATGCAAAGATACTAAATTATTAAAAATATTGGGAGGTTCAAAAATATTGTGGTGGAGGGGGGGGGGGCAGACCAAATATTTTTATAGGTATAATCGAGATGTTGGCAAATATTGAGTGGGCCCGGGCTCATAAACCGGATACAAGTTTACGCCTATGTAATAATTCGGCATTATATAGTTTAGTTCCTTTTCGACAAGATATTACACTTGAGGATAATATAGCCACATTTTCAGGATATCGTAATGAGACAGACCATGAGAGAGAGATTTATGCAATAAAAATAGTTCTATTTTTGACCAACAGGTGAAAAGTTGGCACTTTTTAAATTAATTTCCATTTTTTCCATGCTCCATATAAGCGTACGTACCAAGTTTTATTGGAATACGTCCACCAGAACGGGCACTGCATAGGTATGAGTAGTTTCAGTATACTAACAATGCCCAGACCCTCAGACCTATGCAGCGCCCGTCAGTATACTGACACAACTCAGACCTATGAAGCGCCCATTCTGATGAAGGCATTTCATCGAAACTTGATATGTACGATATATCGTACCATGGGAAAAAGGCAAATTCAATAAAAAAAGGAACACTTATTCACCTGGTGGTCAAAAATTCAACTACTTTTTTATTGCATAAATCTCTCCCTGATGGTCTCATTAAGATATCCCGAAAATTGGGCTGTATTCGGATGAGTAGTTTGTTTTTGATAAAAACTACTCACATACTACAGGAACTTCAATTACAATCGCCCTGTAGAATTGTTGGTGAGGAAATGGTCTTTTTGCACAATTACAGTATTCGATATATCCAAAAACTAGGATCCTTCGCTAACATTTTATAGGGTCATCTCAATAAATTCCCGAGGCTTTTCCTTCATACTAAGCTAATTTACTACCTGAGCTAATGCTATTTTAAGCCATCATCTAATTTACTATTTAAGGAAAGGGAGTCTCTCGGAGCAGAGGGCGTGTTGTCAGTACGAGTTAATTTTCTTATCGTTTTCTCGAAGCTAGAGTGGTTGGCATCATCACAGAGCCGCCCTTAGGGGTGTGTGATAGGTTGCGGTCGCATCGGACCCCTCGTTTCGGTTGGGGGGGGGGTGCATTTACGGCAACAATAATTTCTTTCATAAATTCTGGAATTATTCAGTAAATTCTGAATTTCCAACAATTCTGGAACTGCTATTTAATATATTCTAAATTTTTATCAACTACGTAATTCTGAACATTCATCATGTTTGGAATTCTGAAATTTTCATCAATTCTGGAAATGTGAATTTTCACCAGTTCTGGAATTCTGAACTATTTAAACTATTCAAATTATTAAATTATTTCTTTTATTTATTCTGAATTTTCATCAAATCTGAAATAATTTCTTTCATTTATTCTGAATTTGCTTCAACTCTGAAATCATTATTTTTTCATTTATTTTGAATTTTCATGGGTGCTGAGATTATTTTTCCTTTTCTGAATTTTTGATCCTGCTCTCCCACAACATATATAAAATCGACCCTAAGAGACACCAAAATTATCAAGTCACCTCTCTGGTCCCGTTATTATTTTCGCACCGGACCCCGAGTCTACTAAGAACCACCCTGCACCATCAGAATGTGTGTATATAAGTGGCATCCAAGCAATACAACTCAGATGCCTCTTGACGCGATGATGCTTTCCACTAACGTTGGAGGAACGTTAAGAAGAATATAAAAAGTATTAATATAACCAGGCTACGACTTTTTCAACAAGAGACTCAGTTGACAGCAATTTCTAATTTTGAGATGTAAAATGGTAGTAAATTTTTCCTGTACGTCGATGTGGTGAGGTTGTATTAGAAGTTCATATTGAGCGCGCACTACAACTACACATTTTAAAATTTCTGCAACTGACAACTTTTTCTTCAATTTGGAATGAACTTATGATATTTTCCAAGTACGCAATAACTAGATTATAACACATAATTTTATGAAATTGATATTCCTAAATTTTGAAATAACTAATAAAATAATAACTTTTTCATCAAAAATTTCGGCATTTAATGATTAATTTACGATACATCGGAGTTACATTAGTATATATATATATAATACAAAGTATGAGTGTTCTCGAGCTCTTATTAAACTGTATGCATAGTTCTTTAGTTATCAAGTTATGTCTCTGGGATGCCAATGTTTAAGCAAAATCATTTCAAAATAGTTCATCCTGGGGGAGAGTAAAAGTTGCTTCGTCGTGTAACGAAGCAGTTTCAGTGAAATTATGTCGAGGGCACAACTTTCGAAACCTTTGTTGAAATCGAAACTTAATTACAAACGCAATCACCAGCAAACCGTCTGTTGTAAGAACAAGTATTGAGTTACATCTGGCGATGGCAATGGGTACGATGTAAAGGGGGAGTGAAGAGCTGAAATCCTATTAGCAGTTGTCACGTAAATGGAACGGACTGGATGTCCCCGCTAATAAGTTCATCCCCACGATTGCGGTTTGCAGTTGCTTTGCTGGATGTTTGGCATAGCGAATTCCGTGATGAGGATTTTAATGCATTTTAACGATGCTCGTGCTCTCTCCAAGGAATAATACTAGTTACTAACAAAATGTGTACTGAAAACTTGGGCTACTTAAAACACGCCGAATTGAAGAATATCTGCATAATAGAAGTTGGATATTCCGTCTGCCCCCGGGAAAAGGTTTCTGCAGCTTAAAGATTGAAACGCATATTTTCTATTTGCATGAAGACATCTCAAGGATTTTCGCACGTAAGATCAACACCGTGCTCTTTAACAGAGAGGTCCTCATAATCATTCAATATTTATATAAAAGTGTAAACCATATGTGCAACAGTTTACTTATATTAAGTACAGATTAACACAAGCTGCATATAAATTTTCTGTGTTTAAACTCTTTCGAAATACGGGGGAACCTTGAGTTACGGGTTTAATTCGTTCCTGAGAGTTGCATTGCTCGTATCATGAATGACTTGTATCTCGAAGCTAACTTTGAATTTGAAATAATGGATTCAATCGTTTTACGTGCTGGTAATATTAATAATCATGTAAAAATAATTAACATGGTACAGTGCAATCTATTCTGAGAAGTAATTTCTTCTATTCTGAGAAGTCTTTTACAAGGGGACACCAGTATCGATTGGTGAGGGACAATGCAAGGTTATGGTGTCGCCGGGAATTTTTCTCTAATAGGGTTGTTAATAAATGGAATAGCTTACCCCCGGAGGTAGTAAATTGTAACACAATTGACACGTTTAAAAAGAAATACGGTAAACATGTTGGGGTAAATCGAGAAGCTATCCATTCTTAGAATAAGACAACCATAAGTATTCTTTATGGGCGTTGTATAATATTTTATCATGTGTATATAGTGTTTATAATTTGTGTTAATTGCACTTTTAATTGGGTGGCTGTATTTTTGAAATATATGACATCCATATTTTTATGGGCATCTTTTTATCAGCCACCTCGTTGGGCATTTTGCCTGTTGTAGCGTTGTATTTGTATTTGTATAAGAATAAAATTAGTTTTGCTAATAAGACTACCGTAAATGCGGGCTACTTTGGCACTGGGATCTTTCTTTGGCCAAAAACGATAAAAAACAAAACGTAGTCTAATTACTGTAGAAATAAATTTTCGGAACTAGTTTTTGTAGTTTTGGCCAAGTAGCAGTGCTAAGCAAGGCAACTGAATGCATCGGGCAGTTCACGAATGCCCGACTAGGCAGCAATAGTGGTGTGATTACACATGGTTTTTTTTACCTCTCAAACTTTCAACTGTCTGGGTTGTAATCCAGTTAGTCGCCGAAAACATTCTAGTACATTAATCTAGTGCCGAAAACATTCCTTCTCCGATGAAGAACTACCATTTGCTGGTCTCGTTGACAAAACGTCTGTATATGGCTTCCTAATAATTAAGCCTTCAAAGAAAGTTAAAAAAAGGTCTTTTTTTGGTCAATTTGTAAGACACGAGATTGTTAATTAGAAATTTCATGAAAGATATGTAAATATTTCTATTTTTATGATCAATACATGTTGAAATGTAAGTTTTCTTTCAAAAACTTAATGTGCTTCAAGCTCCCAGGTCGAATATTTGAACACGACTTAAAGCAACTTAAGTTGCTTAAGTTTTTTTTTGTGTAGCTGAATATAGTATTTTTTGCTTGTGACTTGGATACTTTATAAGTCGAAACGATTGCAACACAAAGTACCTCTGGATATCGAAATAACACGAAACAGTGAATTTATGATTTCATTCATCCAACAAATACTAAACAAATGATCTCGTGAATGTATTTATACATTTCTTTTACAGATGGTGCCCATAAATATAGAATACAATGTATTGAATTTATGTTTTAGCCAAAGAAACGTAGATCAGATTTTACAAAAACAGTGAAAAATTAAAATTTTTTTTGTGTAGCTGAATATTACAGCAAACATAATAACAGGTTGAGAAATCTTGATTTTTCAAAAGTAACTAAAAATTTCCTAGGTGCTTGATTTCATTGATTTATTTTATAACAAATATTTTTGTACGAATTCGAAATTTCCTTTTTGTTTTAACATATGAAGTCTAGAAGTTTTATTAGCGTAATGAAAGTGAAGACATCCAACCAAAATTCCAATGATGGATGCTAAATAATCATATATAATAATATGGAAGAAAAGTCTGCATGCCATGCATTGGAATACTAAACGCGAATACCTGGCGGTACTCTTTATCGTTCACAGCAACTTCTACATTCTTCGATTATACAGGGTAGTAAGGAAAGTCTCTTGACCGCATTTTTCTGGCGAGTTGTTGATCCTAGAGGCATACTTCCAATTAGAGAAAGTATCCAAATGGCATTTAAACCTCAGATATATTATTCATATTGAAAGGGGTTGTATAGTTATTAGAATATGAAAATTAACTTTTTATACGAACACCCTGTCGTCAAAAAACCCAATTAGAAAATTGCTACCCCTGACTCTACTGAGGCCAATAAAGAAAATTCCACGTTTCCAAGCGCAATATTCGCAGAGAAATTATAGAATTGTAAAATCAAAGAAAAGTTGGGGAAGGAAAGTATAAATGAGGGAATTAGCATTGTCCGTTATACTGTTCTTTCACAAATTTTCCCCGGTTTTGGAATCCAAATATCTCAGCAAATATTGTACTTAGACACGGGGAATTTCATGCTGGCTTTAGTAGAGACAGGGTAACAATTGTTTCTAACTGGGTTTTTGGGGTTTTAAGACAGCGTGTCCGTATTAAAATATAGTTTTTGATTATATTTTAATAATTATACAACTCTTTGCAATATAAATGACGTATCTGAGGTCTACACGTTATTTTGATACTTTTCCAATTGGAAGCATGCCTCTAGGATTACCAGTTAACCAGTAAAATGCAGCCAAGGGACTTAGGGTCTATCCAAGAGATCTCCTTACTACCTAATATATATACTACCTCTAGTATATACTATATGTTAGATTATGCCCTCCAAAAGGTTTACTGAGTACTCATTCATAGAAGATGAAAGCCAGTAAATTAATATAAATTTATTGAATCTTTATTATACAAAAAATGAAAGTTTTTCAAAGATAAATGCTGACAATTTTCAAATACACTTCTCTCTCTCTCACACTAATGCCTATTTCAAAGAGAAAGAAATAAAATTGAATAAAATATTAAATAAAATTTAATATTCGAACCTTTGATGTTGAGAAGAAGTAATTGAATTTCTCGCAATCAAAGACATATTATAAGTCAATTTCATAAACATATTTCAAATTCTACGTTATGATTATTTTAGTTATTTATTGATTAAATATAAACGATACCCATATAAATCCAGTTAATAAATCGAGGAATGTACGACGCACTAACATTAAAAAAAATAGAAATAAATCAAAACCTCCAAGAGTATACGTGGTCCCAAAGGAGCCAAATGGTCTCTCGAGTACAAAAACATCTTTAAATGAAATGTTTGACGCCTTTATTCCCATTTCCTATAGGTTTAGAGAACCCGGTAATTTTAATTAAGCTCAAAGAGCAATTATACTGGATACGTGTGGTAAAGCAAACTAAGACGCGAGAGAGAAAGACAGGATGAGAGAGACAGTACTTGACTCCGAAGTAACAATTGTACTTAAAATGTACGTTTGCAATTAAATCTATTAAAACGTGGCTGCTAACGAATTCTCTAATTACTGACATAAGAGCAAAATTTTGCCGCTACTTTGAAAACCCGGCATTTAATTCTGGAAAATTCGTCGGCGCTCTGGAATCTTCTGGAAATGATAATTAAACGTAGGAAGGGATGGCTTTATTATGGGTTTGGATCTTCTCAAAATCACGAAAATTCCAGATAAATAGCAATTTCAACATGAAAAAAAAAAAATTCCAAGAATGCGCTCTCGCTCAGCTCTTTCGAGAGTATCATGATCGAACAGTAAATACCGCAGTATAATATACATACATCTATGTAATTTTTGAAATTCAAAATTATTGAACTCGTTAGGAAATTAATATTTTTTTAAATTATCCGAAATAAAACAAGAAATTGGGAACTTAATCGTAATTTGGATCAATAAAAACAGCGGCTATAATTATTCCACTAATTTTATTTATTTTCTTCGGATTTGATTGAATTAAATTACTAAATTTCACGAAATTCCACCGAAAAAAATATTAACTCAAATTAATAAAACATTATGGTTCCTGTGTTGAAGTCATTGAATCGCGTGCATCTGTTGGAAAAACAACAAACGCTTTCAAATATGAACTTAACCTAAAATATTACAACACCAGTAGCATACTAACTTATCACGCTATTGTACAGTATCTTTGTACGTTGGTATCGTTCTTTGTTTTTTTTAGGCCATGGCCAAATTCATCTGGAATGCAGAAAACATATTGGACCAATGAATAAATGAATGCTGGAGATGTATGTAAATTATGATTACGGAAAGGATGAAACAAGCATAGTATGGTATTTTTGTTTTGCTTGGCATTACATGGGAAAAAAAATTGATGTTCTACTTCCCGTGGTGAGAGAATACTGGATGAATTGTAGTGGTACTGTAACAAAGTCAGTTAATGCGCAGTTATCACGTTATGCGTGACACCACTATATTAACGGAATTATCAGAAAGAATTGTTTCTTATTCGATGTTTTTTCATTATTATTTTTTGAAGCAATTTTCTACAATTGCAATTATCGTTTCATTCTTAAAATATCAAAATTAAAAATAACAGAACATTATCAATTTTTTTTTGGATTAGTGACTTGGCTTAAAAAACTATGTTATTATTGAGGTGAGTCAAACGGTTTCCAAATTTGTGTCTAATATCAAATAATAATAATCAAATAAATTCGTAGCAGGACAGTTAGCCACGTGAAAGAATATATGAGGTGTGAAGTTGTATCCTTATACACATTTTTTTAACCATTGGTGATAGAAACATACTTTTTATTAGAAAAGTGTCCAATATAGATGTAATTTCTTCTACTTGGGGCTGTATACGTACTGAGATACTGAACTTTATTTTTTATACAAAAAATTCCCCTGTCCTCCAACTTCAAACTTTTTCCCATGTTTGCACTGTTTTTTCTGAGGCCAACAAAAATCTTCCAAGTACAATAGTAGTCATCGCAAAATTTAGCCATTGTAGTCATTGAAAATGAGGCAAAAAACAGAATATATTGAGGGAGAGACTCGGGGGAAAAATTCGAAACAGTCTTTTGCAATTTATTAAAACTTTTCTACATTCTGAGATGCCCTATTAACTTACAATCATCAATATCTCAGCAAATATTGTACTTGGAAATGTGAAATTTTTTCGTTGGGCTTAGAAAAGACAATGCAATAACTTTCTAATCGAAAGTTAGGGAACAGGGAACCCGTGTAAAAAAATAAATTTTGTATTTCAGTAAATATACGACCCATAGTAAAATGGGAGGGGGGGGGGGGAGGAATGAGATATCTAAAACTGTTACATTAGTTGGATAGTTTTTCCTTATTAAAAGTGATACCGTTCAAAATATGAAGAATGTATAAGGATATGACTTTAAACACCCTGTATATTATGGTAGATGTCACGCTGACAGATTGTTCATGACTAAATTTCATGTGACATCTTAGATACGCCCAACACCACTGAATCGAGAATGTTTGTTCTGAGAATTCGGATTGGGGCATAGCGCAGCGGAAGCAATTTGGAGAGTGTAGTGCAATTTATGAAGTCGTATACAAATAGTTGATAAGGTTTTCGCGGCCATCATTTGATAAAAATTGTTTTTTCGAACCCGAAAAAACAATTTTTATCAAGTCGTATACAGTTCCCAGATTTGTTTAGATCAACAAGAACAATTGAAGACTAGGACAACGACCACGGTCTGCCAGGTAAATATATTCAAAGTTTGCATCCCCCAACTGAGAAAAGTGTGTAGGTCACGTGTGTCACGTGACTAGTCCATCAAAACGGCTGTGTCTGCAGTAGAGAAAGCGTTTTGTGTTCTTGAATTGAGCTAAACGTAATTCGTAACTGTCGTGTAAAATCCTTTTTAATTCTTAATAATTGGAGAATAATGTTCCCATGGTCATCCTGCAATATGACATCAACCAAACACCTAACATATCCAGAAAAAAGCTTCTCATGACAGTTTTTTTTGTGAAAAAAAAATGCCGTACACTTTATTTATGGACACGGCTCTAGAACTAACTAGTCATTTGACACACGCTTACGTCCCTTCACTCAGTAGCGGGACACAAACATTAAGAGTGCAACTAGCTAATGGATCGCAGTTGTTATCCGTGCCTTCAACTGTTACTGTTTACAGCATCTAGAAACTGTATACTTCTTAATGAATCATTCTTTTGTTTTGCTTTCTTAAAGTGAAGGTGCAGGTGATTACAACAGGTTTAACCAGGTGGTCCAAGAAGTTTCACTCAGGTTGCAAGAACCTCAACAATCAGTTTAGGTCAAATGAGCCAGAACTGTGGATTCCGTGGCTTTTAATTCAGCCATGGAAGCAAATAAAACGATTATCACTCGGAGATTATAAAGCTAGTTTAGCATCTCACTGTCCAGTAAGGTTCGTCAACTCCACGATCTTCCATAATGGATATATTCTAAATGTTCAGATTCATGGTTCGTTTTCTGCGCTCTGGACAATTGAAAATTCTAAAGGACATAGAAGTTGCAGTGAAAGTCTTACGGATCAAAGATCAAGAACTGGTATTAGCACATGATCCAAGAACTGACAGAAACATGATTTCAAACCATGCAAAACGATGACATTCTACAGGGTGTCCCAAAATCGACAGATGGTTTTTCAAAATGGGATAGCAAGAAAACGGTGACAGATATTGTGATCCTTCTGGAATATAAATGTACGAAGTCAGCAATTTAAGATACGTCATTCATGTTGCAAGGGATAGTGCATAGTTATTAAAACAAAAAAAAACCAATTTTTATACTGACACCCCAATTAAAAAGTTGTTGCTCTGCCACTCCTGATGCTAACAAAGGAAATTCCACGCGTTGTTTCTAAGTGAAATATTTGCAGAGATGTCTGAATTCAAAAATCGGTGAAAAATTGTAAAAAAACAGCATAAATCAGGGAAAGAAATGTTGTCCGTTAGTTTATGCTGTTCTTTCCCAAATTTTCTCCAATTTTTGAATTCAGATATCTCCGCGAAAAATTGCACTTTGAAACGTCGAATTTAGCATCAGGGGAGGCAACAAATGTCTAATTTTGGGCATACGGTGCCCGCATAAAAAGTTATTATTTTTATATTAATAATTATTCAATCCCTTGAAACATGAATGACGTATCTAAAATTCCTGACTTTTTACATCTATATATTCCGCAAGAATCACTTTAATATCTCTCACCGTTTTCTTGCTATCCCATTTTCAAAAACTTCAGTCGATTGCAGGACGCTCTGTACTTTGAATGTTAGACTCTTTTTATATTAATTGGATAAAAAAAACAAAACAAGAATAAGAGTGTCTAAAATACTGTATTATAAAAACTTCGACTTATTTCAATATTTACGTAAATGCATAGTAAATGCATTCTTAAAAACAACAATAAAAATATCGTATCAATTTATAATATAGACGTCAGAATTTTTCGGGATATTTTACGTATGTATATATATATATATATATCGGATCACTACTTGTGATTGATCCCCTTCAAGCTTCACAAGTTGTGATCCATGTGGAATCCTGCGAGGAAAATGCGGAAAATAAGATCCAGGAAGTCAGACTGATGTCACCCATTGCGGAAAAGAAATAAAAAAAAAAATGCTTGTGGAAATGGAGGAATCAGGAGAAGAGAGAGGAGCCGTCATATAATATATAAGAAGGAGGAAAACCTTCTCTTTGGTATTCCTTTTCCAACCTCTCTTCACATGCAGTTTGGGTATCCGCTCGAGAAAAGCATAATAAAAATATGATGGGAAAGGTCGAGTGTGTTGTGCCATGGCAGACATGCATCTCTCATCAATCTTTATTCGAACATTCTGTCGACACCTGACTTATGACACGAGTTCAAGGAATAAGGATTTTAAAACTGTTTTGCTGATGTCCAAAGAACTTTGAACATTCAGCTAGAAACGATTTTCGAATATCTATAGAGAAAAAGAATGTATGTACAGTGCACTGCAAAAATTTAGACACTTATGAAATTCGCTTGTAAATTAAAAAAGAAGCCGAATTATTGAATAATAAAGATTATCAGGCACCTTTCTCTCTATAAAGATGTTATACGACAGTTTGAATACCAAAAACAGTGCCGTAATTCGTTTGATTTTTGATGCTTTTTGTCGCACCACGGTCATTTTCTGCACACGAAGGCTAATTAGACCAGAACCTACAATTTATTGCCAATTCCGAACGGTAGCATTTTTTATACTCACCGAGAGATTGGTGTGCTAACCCCTCGATGTGGGACTGCGTGCGGTAACAATCTTTTTCTGTGGTCATGTCACCGTTTCTGTTGAAATCCTATGTCAGGAAAGTTTCTGACAAGGACGAACCGGGTATCGAACTCGCGACACCTCTAAACATCCTTTGGTACTTTCAGGCAAGTATCTTATCGATCTGGGCTACCACGCTCTCCGTAATTCGTGATAAAAATAAGTTTTTGCGAAGAGCATAAAATTTGTGTTTGCAAAAGTTTAGACACAATGAAGAATGTTCGCGACTGGTCGTCGAAATATGTAAATTCGCCACCAACGACGTCACCGCCATTCAGTATTCATGCTCTCCCACGATAGCATCAGTTGTTTGCGATGCAGTGAACAGTTTTGAAAAATAAACAGGATGTGGAAGCTAAAATCGGAAGGGTAGACTGTTTTGGAAATTTGAAATTTTAGTTTTCTCTCACAACATTCTAAAATGACTATCTACCGTATATTATTTGGAGGTGATATATATGGTATATACATATCTATATATATATATATCTTTGTGTTTTTGTGCTCAGTTTGAAATCTGAAGGCAAGAGCTGGTTTTTCCATGCGGTAGTATTTCGTGCTACCGCATCGAAATACTACCGTATCTGTTTCTCGTATACGTGTATGAATTATATCCATTCACACTGAGAGTCTAGACGAGCTTCTAAATTGCCGCGCAGACATCATTTACGTAGATACCGGTCTCTGGATTATTCTGCCATCTTTTATCTGTAGCGCGTGGTCTTCCTGAACAGCGTTGAGTACTATATATATATATATATATATATATATCAGGTTTGCAATGGAGATATAATTAAAATTTCAATCACAAGGGCACGACAACAAAATGCCATAAAAAAGAAGTTTTTGCTACTTTTATATAAGACCCATTGCCCATCATCTGAATGAACATCACATTGCCTTCATGCAAATGCTTAAATACGAATACAAATGAAAAAATCTTCTATGGTATAAGAAATATAAGATATAGGAATGCAGTAAAAAATAGTGAAAAAAATTCCACAGTTAAAGATTTTTTTGAGAAATAAATAAAAACGATGTTTATTGTGTATATAAGCCAAAAACCTCCGATGACTAACATAAATTGTGGGAATGTTGCCATCGTAGTGTTGCCAATGTAGGAACATAAATTTTATTCAGTAAAGGGGTTGTTGTCAATAGCAAAAAATTAATAATAGACCATATCACATGAGAAACATAATTACTGTGGATATTTGGAGGTTACGTCCATTCAGATGGATATTGGGTCTGAAAGGACTAAACTTTTTTGCGTAGATTAATGAAATCAATAAGATTTCTGGATATTTTATGCCGAGGTGAACACACACAGGAAAAAGTTTAATTTCTCTTCATCGGGAATCGAGCCCAGGACCTCTTGCATACCGGGCAAGCTCACCGATCATTATATCATAGAGACACGGTCCTTTTTTTATTTGTAACACGCATAGTGTTGCAACACGCCTATTTATTTCGTGTATCTTAACTGAGCAAAAATTCACCATCCATCACTTTTTCATAGATTGTTTATATGCTATGTTCGTTTAATTTGTGATCAGTTTGTGTATAAATTGTATAGTCTAATTTTATTACTCTGAAAATAAAGTACATGTTCACCCTAATAAGTGGTAATTAATTTGTGATTTTGCAATTATAGTTTTCATATAATGTTTGATCTTAACTGGAGTGTCTAAACTTTTGCTAAAAACCTCTTTCGACTAAATTTCGGACCCAAAAATATTTTTTGGTCCAAAATAAAAAGTTTTTTTCTTAAAAAATATAATATTAGATGAGTCAAAATATTTGAGACTAAGTACTGAAATTGAATGCACGGCCACCGGGCCCCTTGTGGCCCTCGAAGATTTTTGGAGTGTTTCTCCTACGAAAAGACTTACATAGTTACAGAATTTATAGAAATCTTTGGAAAAAACTTCAGAATTGGTTGAAGAAGTAATTTAAAAATTACGTTCAGAATTAATGAAGATAATTTTAGAATTATTAAAAGAAATAATTTTAGAATTAATTCTTATTTAATGAAAAAAATAATTTGAGAATAATGAAAAAATAATTTGAGAATTAACGAGAGAAAATAATTTAGGAATTAACGAGAGAAAATAATTTAGGAATTAACGAGAGAAAATAATTTAGGAATTAATGAGAGAAAATAATTTAGGAATTAATGAGAGAAAATAATTTAGGAATTAATGAGAGAAAATAATTTAGGAATTAATGAGAGAAAATAATTTAGGAATTAATGAGAGAAAATAATTTAGGAATTAATGAAATGATAATTTCAGAATTGATGTGTGTGTGTGTGAAAAAACAATTTCAGAATTTAAATAAAATTCTCCAATAATATATAGAGCCATCTGTTTGAAACGGGACCCTGAGCTCCTTTGGGCCCACCAGTTTGGACGCCACTGGGAGAATCTAAATATCACAGTGACTTGTTAAATATTTTCTGGCCTGCAATTTCTGAATCTCTCTCGACAATATCACTGCCAAAGTCCGGAGAGCTGCCAATTCGCGAGGGGGTCGGCCACTTCGTGAACTAGCCAAGAGTTTTGGCCAAAGTCTGAATTGCAGAAATAATTTGAACTTTGGTTGGCCATGTCATGAAGTGGCCGGAGATGCCTGGCTAAAGCCCGACGCGCTGATGTGTGACAGCCCGGCAGGAGCCAGATACATATTTTTTTAATCGCCAACGTATCATACATGTTGATGTATAGCAGCTGTATTGGATTAGCTCCATGTGGCGAGAGAAAAAAAAAAGTGAAGTTTTAGACAAAAACTATAAAAATAATTATATAAAGATAGTTTTTTCTGCCAAATTTTGGTGAAAAAAATGATTACCACATCGTGACTGCTGTTTGATGGGTTGCCATAATTATCATATATGTTGGGTTGCCATATTTACGTGGACTTATTATCACGAAACAATACGCCAACTTGACGATGCTACCGAACTATGTCTTTTGTTATCGGACTTTGGCCAGGGATCACCGGCCAGTGTGCGAACTGGCCAGCCAATGTCCAAAATTCAGACATTCATCGGGTCAATATTTAATGAACTTCTCCAATGCGCGAAGTGGCCGGCTCCGTCACGAATTGGCCAATTTTGGGCTTTGGCAGTAACAAATACATATGTTCATCAGAAATAAGGAATCGCAAAGTTGGCGCAGTTATACTATTCTGGTAGTTTTTTAGTCTGCGATTCTCTTAAAGAGAAACTACCAGTCTTTAAGGATAAATGATGTAAATTACGGCAGTGATAACAAAGTTTTCAAAAGGTTTGTTTTCTCACTGTTATTTCCTGTCGTACATACAAGAAAAGCACTGTGTTGCTTGTGTAATTTAGACATGTCAGCGTCTCGTAGACTCCAGTCTAAACGTCAGTGAAGCCTTCTGTTCCTCCTCATTTGCTGAGAGCCTTTAGAGCAAATGTGTGTGCGGCTCATGTTTGATTGAACAGCCTAAAACTACAATTAGAGAGTCGTTTACAAATGTAGCAGCTTGTGGCTCAACGGTGCAATACTGGTGACTGACCAATCGCTTCCTCTGTGTTGTTACACGCTCTCCCTCACTGCGCTCTACCAGTCCAAGCTAGACACCCTTATCACAACCCGTCGGAGAAGCATTCTCGAAATTAGCTTTCTGCTGCTTCCAGTCCATCAAACCTTAACCGCAATCGACTTCGTAATACTGACAAATTCCGACGGGGACATTGCTTTGAGGTTTGCGTTTCAGAGAAACTAATCCGGATTAGAATGCATATTGGTCAATTTAGCTTGTCTTGAATAAGTTATGTGTTATTTCTTACTTTTAGTTTCGAAAAGAATGATTCGATTGAATCGATCAATCATGTTTATTGTATGATAATCCTTAGAAATTTTTATTCTACCTGCTTCATAAAATTGAATCAAATTCAATGCCATGTGCTGAATGTCATATTCATAAAGTAAAATGTAATTTGTTATTAATAAACTAAAACTTTACGCATGAACATTGGCTTAGAAAAAGTTTGTTTATTGGGATAATTTTGTATTGAGCCCATTTACCAATCTCCAGTCAATTATTTCTATTCAAATTAAAGATTATCATCTTAATGATTATGTTCAAGTTTGCTAATTGAATCGTTAATTACATTTACAAGTCAACTTCTTCGATCAGCTGCTCAAAAATGTGAATGGAATCCATAAGAGGTAGGTATGACATTTTTGGCAGGTAATTAATTTATTGATAACTGTGAGGGAGAAATGTACTCTAATATTAATAATGAAAACTTAAATTGCCCCCCCACAACTCATTCTACTTCAAAAAGAATTTCACAACATTTAACTTTTTTTTCAAATTTAAATTCCTTTCCTGTTAACATTTTTATTTGTTCTCTCACAAATACAAAGGCCAAAATAGGCAAAATACCCAACGAGGTGGCTGACAAAATGATGCCCAAAAATATGAATGCCAAATATAACTAAAATACAGCAACCCAAAAGAAGAACCATCTTCACGAGAGAGAACAAATACACACGAAATAAAATAAAACTAATACAAACAAATGACTATGATGAAATAAATCCACTGCCCATAAAAAAAATATGATTGTCTTATCTAAGTATGGATAGCATCTCGATTCATCCCATTATAAACATCGTATTTCTTTTTAAACCTGTCCATTAGGGTAGAATTCACGACAACCGGTAGTAAGCTATTCTGTTTATTCGCAACCTTGTTAGAGAAAAATTTCTTGCGACACCACAACCTAGAGTTGCTAATCGGTACTGGAGTCTCTTTGTCGAAACACTCGATTGAGGGTGTGTTAATAACTCATGGTCCATCCCCGTTGAAAATCTAAAAACCTCAATCATATTCCTCCGACATTTGCGTTCTTCCAATGCAAACATATTGAGACAATCAAGTCGCTTTATATGTCAAGCCTTGTGTTCTAACAAAAACGCGTGACTCTTCTCTGCACCCTCTCAACCACGTCTATGTCTCTGTAGGTATTTTGGTCACCGAAACCTTACGACATACTCCATTCCAGGACGAACTAAGCCCCTGAAAAGTGGAAGGATCACTCTAGATCGCGGAAAGACACATTTTTGAGAATTTTCACCTCTTTTCACTTGGGAAATATATTTCATTTTTTCTTCAATACAGAACGTCACCGTAAAATGGTATGCTAGTTGACGTTCAGGAAACAGGATAAAAAAAAGAGATGAGTTGAATTCTCTCTCAGAGAGATAGGGTATTTTTCATCTTGATATAACCATTCAATAACTATTTCTTTGACGCAAAACTAATCGTTTGCAGAATTAATGTTCAAGCCCTTCGTTCATATACAGTTCCGTTGACGCCAGAAGTAATTATATTTTCTTTCTGTGTTTGTGTGTGTGTAGTGTTACTTTAGATATTTCATTCTTAGTGGCATGAAAATAACATTCATATTTCCAGCGTCTGCCGGTATAAAATTACGGGGTAACAGGTGCAAGATACATATTAGTCATAGAATAAAAAACTTTGTGATGAGATACTTGTGTGTGAAAAAAAAAAAAATCACTTAGCTTTCAATATATATAAATATCAAAAAGAATGAGGTTTTGCTTTCAACATTTCACCTTCAATATAACCGGTTAATAAAGAGGTTACTTTTTTAGCCACGGTTCATGTGACTGTTGTATTTTGAAATTATGGGAACCAGTGATGAAGAGCCGTAGTGTGTCTTCTCGTGGCCCCAGGGCAGACTTCCTTGGGGCCCACTTGAAATATTTGTTATTATTATGCAAAACAAGTGTAAACTTTCATGGGGGGGGGGGCCCCCATTCGGCTCGGGGCAGTTTGAACACCATAGTCACGGCCCTGCAGTGACGCAATACGTGCATTTTTTACAGGACAAGCGTATTTGTACGACCCCTCTCAGAAGCCCGTGCGAATCAGGTTTTTGTCTCGACCAATAGGTTAACAACCACTGGCTGTAAATGGAACGACTCATCTCGGAAGCCCTTCCTAATCAAGTCTTAGTCGCGACTCATAGACTAAGAACCCCTGGCTATAAGGGAATTTATACGACGCATGTCGGAAGCTCCTGCGAATCAAGTGTGAGTCGCGACTAATAGATTAAGAACTCCTACGTTGATACAACTACACAGTGTTTTTGTAACATGAAAAATATATTCTTTAATCCAAATTCATGCATTGAAGGAAGAAAGTTCCTTAAACTGTAAACGCTTCTCAAAAATCTAGTTGAAATTTCAATCGTAAATTATATATTCAAGCAGTGCATTTAAGATAACCTTACGCCGATGCATCATTTAATGCTGAAAAATATTAAATTTAACTAAAAATTAATTTAACCGTTAATGATTAAAAGATTAGCATTTCCTGATCGTATTTATCACCATTCTTCAATTTAAGACATTCACCCGATTTTGAACTGCAGCCAACACTCCAAATCAATTGAGCGATTAAGAATGCATTGTGCAAACATTGTGGAAGTATTTATACCATTTAAATTATTTGTTTTATAGGTTTTTTTTTCCCAAAGTTTTTTCTATTAATTTGATGTGATTTGATTCGATTTTCGATAGCAATATAAAAGTCATTAGTAAAGAATAAACAAATGAATATCAATATCCATTGTTCATCTTACCCAAACTTGTTTACCGTAAAAAAGATTTTTACCACAAAAGCAAACATCGCAATTCTGTTGAATGACATTTTTCTTCACACTATGAACAAAGCCGATGGAATTTAGATAAAAATATATCAATGAAACAATTTTTAGTTCCATGCCTAGTTTTTTTCCCCATGTATAGGAGTGTTCAGTTCCCTTCCTGTTCGAACCATGTCAAATACAGGTATGAATACTGAAAAGGAATAAATTTTATATTTCTGTCGTTTATCAGAGTAAAAACCTTTTTTTTCGTTGAGCTATTATCACAAAATACACATCAATCTAAAGCAAGAATGAAATATATCTTTACATTTTTTTACCGCTGTATTCATGATATAGTGTTGAATTAGGAGTGCAAATGCCACCGCTTATGAATAATACATCACAGTGTTTTCTCTCGGAGACAGAAAAGCTATTCTTCATCGAGACAGACGCGCTTACGGCTGCCGTTTATCGATTTGATAACTTTCTAAAGTTCCCATTGGGTAAGAGATTACACAATAGCGCCGCTTCTGATCTTCAATTGGAAAGTTTGAATTGCTCAAACTTTCTCCCTATCATTTTTGTAATCTGTGGTTCATGGATGTGATGTGGAAAGAAATCGTCCCGATAATAAATTACATTTCTACAAACAAAAAGCGCGGTACACTAAATACAATAGTCTTGAAAGTTCGAGATTTCGGATGATGCCAGTTGCTTGTAATTAATTCTCCAAATCCTCAATTTTGTCACGAGGTCGAATCATGACATTTATTAATTTTCAATAATTCAAACAATACAGTACCCATTGAAAACACTTTAAACCGTTGTGTGCCGCAATAATAATTAACTTTTAATCAAATTTTAAGCACACACAAATATATAAGGTACTGCTCATTACCATCCTTCCTTGCGGCCGGAGTCAGGCCAAAACGGCTTTTGAATTACGTTTTTAATATTAAAGAGGGCCCCCTGTTCAAGAACTATGAGTGCACCCCACTTACACGCGGACCCTAACACACGCAAAGCCGCAGAGAAAGTGAGTAACTAGGAGATACTTCTACGTTACAAAAAAGTAATTTGATTGTTAATTGAAGCGTGGGAATGGAATGATATCTATATTAGTGTTTTAATGTCTGGGCACTAATCAGTATAAACTAAAGTCGTAGAGTACTAGTTTTAATCATGTATATGAAAAAGTGGTAAACCACTGGTATAACAACCATAATTTTTTTTATGGGCCGTGTATCTATTATACAAGTATTAATTATTAGTTCTTTCTTTCGTGATGTAGGCTTTGGGTTGCTGAATGTTGGTTATATTTGGCACATCAATATTTTTTATGGGATCTTTTTTTCAGCCACCCGTTAAGCAGTTTGTCTGTTGTGGCCTTTGTGCTTTTATTTGTATTTGAAACCTAATCATATTCTCATACCGGGTCCCCAAGGGCTGGAGCACCTGTCAGCCTTCCCGATAAAGATATCATGGGCCTTGTCAGCACTAATCTGTAATGAATCAAGCCTTGGGCGCGGTAGCCCAGGTCAATAAGATACTCACCTCAAGTCCCGAAGGAATGTTAGAGGTGTCGCGAGTTCGATACCCGGTTCGTCCTTGTCAGAAACTTTCCTCACATAGGGGTACAACAGAAAAAGATTGATACCGCCGGGGGTCCCTCATCAAGGGGTTAGCGCACCAACTTCTCGGTAAGTATAAAAAAAAAGGTGCCGTTCGGATTTTTCAAGAAATTGTAGGTCCCGGTTTAATGAGCCCTCGTGTGCAGAAAAGGGCCGTGGTGCGACAAAAATGATCAAACGAATCAAGCCTTTCTTCAAGAAAAAAAAGATAAGAGTAATTACGAATCCCCCCGTTAGGTCCCAAGAAAACAAGTTGGAACAGTTATTTCTCCAAACGAAAATTCTGTTTTCAACGTTAGTAGTATTGGGGTCGGTGTGGAACCGGAAGTGACGTTGCCAATTTCCGCCACTATGTGGCGCCAGCGTCGTTTTCCGATTTCCGCGCGTTTTTGACCGACTTTTTCGGCCGGATTTCGCACCTTTCGAGCTGGACTTCCTGTCGCCTGGGAAAGTGGCGGTATTTTTTTCTTATTTTGTCAGATTCAAAATGACAGTTGGTACCGACCAATTCTATTTTCTTATTCAAAAACAGGCGAGATTTGAATCAGGTTACTCATTTGGGTAAAGGAAGTGTGACGTCACTTCCGGCGGTATACTGGGCCCTATTCAACTAACGTTAACTTCAACTGAATGTCCATGTCTCCATGTAAATAAAGGACACTACACAGGTGGAAAGCTAGACATGTGGCCCAGGGACAGATCTTGCATTTTCATAATTTTTTACTTCACATTATATAAATCACCTTTACCATCAAACAACTACACACTCCCCCCCCCCCCCTCTGAATTTTTTTTTTCGGATAATCCGAGTTTTCCGAGGTTGTCTCGGTCGCGTTTACCTCGGATTACGAGATTGTACTGTACGGAAACACAGTTACGTTTGTTGATCACCACAACGTTTCTATTTCTGTTTGTTTTGTTTCTATAATTTTTAGAATAAATATGCGAGCATTAAACAAGGCTTTTCTAATGAAACCGTATTTAGAGAGCATTTAGCAGTTCTTTTAGCATTAGTTTCTAACTGGGATACGAATATTCTGCAGGGAAACCAATTACGAGTTATCAAGTACGTAATTCAAAAATACCCATAATTCAAGATAGATATAGTCGCTTAAACGGATATCGACGAATCTAGAACACAATATCTGATTAGGCGGGGTATTCAATCACGCGAGGGACCATTCAGTTGCTGTTTAACACCATTAGTATAGTTTGAAAATTGAAAACTGATGAAGGATCAATATTTACATAACGTCTGGAATAAATCAGACATCAAAAATGAAATGAAAATTATATTGAATTATAATTATCACAATACGTACTTAAGATGTTTATTATCCATTGCGAAAGGAAGCACCCTCTATAGGCTCAACAGAGTGCAAAAATAAAATAATAAAATGTGTATATATATATATATATATAAGGCGTCCATAATTAAAAGGCCCTATTTTGAAGTAGCCTACAAGCAAAACAAGTCATCAAGTGTAAAATTTTGTGGAGGACTTCATGAAGTGCTGGGAATTTGTTTTAGGGGAAAAAATAGTTGCACATGTCGCCACCAGAGAGCGCTTTATTAATAAATCACACATTTGGGAAAACGTTTAAAATTTTAACAATTGTTAAACACTTTTACGATTGTTACTGCAACAAAACATGTTCCGAGATGACCATCATTTTCAGATACCATGTCAAATTGCAAGATGGCATGTTCCTCGACTGACCGAAGTGTATGCGGGGAAATGCTCAGCACGTGGCGTGAAATGCTGCTTTTATGGTCGGGTAAAGTTCTTGGATTGTCACGACTTACCAGATGTTTCAAATGCCCCGAAGCTAAAAATCGCATGGATTAAGGTGTGGGGATCGGGGAGGCCATAGATTAGGGAAACGCCGGCTGATGACACGTTGTTCTGTAAAATGTGTTTTAAGAACATTCTTAACACACACTGCAATGTGTGGAGGAGCTCCGTCTTGCATAAAGATTGTGTCTGCAAGGCAGTGATGTGCTTTCAGAGCCGAAACAATTTCGTTCTGTACGTACGAGCAATGCATATCGCTTCCCGGTGATCGAACATGTGACTGGACCTGTAGAACGTAACTCCTCGTAGAAGTAGGGACCGAGAATAAATGATGCAGTTAATCCACACTATACCGTCACATTTGGTGAATGCAACGGAACCTCTAAGATACATGCGGATTTTCTGGTTCCCAAATAATTCGGCAGTTGTGAGTATTGACTGAACCATCCAAGTTAAAATGCGTTTCGTCTGTCCAGAGGATATTCCAAGGCCATTCTGGATCGACATCAACGCGAGCTAAAAACTGCAGTGAGAACCGGAATCGAACGTCATAATCATGTGGAAGCGACCGCTGCACAAGTGAATGTTTGTACGGATAGTATCGGAGGATATTTCGCATGATCTTATGGACAGTTGAACGTGGCCTATCCAACGTCTATGTTGCACGCCTGACACTAGTATTGTGCTACCACGAGAATTTGAAGCTCTGTCCTCTTCCACCTGAAGCGAAACCTCCTGTTCTATAGAAAAGGGTTTAATTCCTCTTCCAAGACGAACAGCCAACGATAATGCGGATTCAAATTTCGTTATCATACTCCGAAGGTTTTAACATTCATTGGACCTTTTCGAATCCTCTTCCAAGTCCGATATTTCCGTAGAGCAGTTACTGCGGAATTGCTGTTTTCGTAAAACAATTTAACCAAGAAAGCGTGATCTAGTAAAGTCGTCGTTGTAAGCAGCAAACACATTGAGAAACAAGATCTCCACGAATCTTTCTAGGTTTTATAACAGCTTCTGCGTGACATCACATAAATTTACATGTTTACTACAGGTATTCAAAGTGAAACGCCCTGTAATGGCGACATGTGCAACTAATTGTTTTCCCTCGAAAGAAATTCCCATCACTTCATGAACTCCTCCACAAAATTTCACAATTTTCTGATGACTGGTTTCGCCTGTCGGCTACTTTAAAATTAGATATTTTAATTATGGACGCCCTGTATATGTAGCGGTTTATGTCTACTAACAGTTGTATGTGGGGAAAAGTTGAACTTATTCGATACAGCGGAAAACTTTAACGTTGTCTTTATAATATAAATTTTTAGAGAATTTTATCCATTTAATCGAGATATTCATTATCCGATTAAGCGGGGCCGACTGTATATCTGTCTTCTTTTTAGTAAATTATCATTCGACATTTATTTCAAGACACTTGAAAATTTTTTAAATATATTTCTTAACTTCACAGAAAAATTGTCAAAATATTTTCCTTTTTTTTTGGAATAAAAGGGGCATCTTTTTTTCCAAAAAAGTATTTTCCTACTTTTTTGGGAAACAGACCATCTAAAGTGAGGTTGATTTTGACCTCGAACAATTTTTCTTGTTAATTTAAACTAGAAAATTCATCATTTAAGCATGAATGCTCGAAAATAGTCATGTATTATCCAATACTCAACATCGATCGAAGAAAGGAAAATCACGTGAATAAGACTTCAGAAAATGTTGACTGTGTCAAAACATTTGATTTCATGCCGGTTGAATCGGAATGGATCGCACAAGATCAGAATCAACTTGCTGGATTAGCTAGATTGGTTGTGATTGAAATTACTGTGTTTAGGAAAAGTTTAAAAAAATTATGAAAGTTCTTGTTGAGTTTGATAGTATTGTAGCATGATATTTCACGTTAGTATAAGTGATTAGTATCTCATTAAGGTGTAACGATATTTCGCTAATGGAATCAAGAACGAAAGTCATTTTGCAAAAAGAAGCGTTTGGGAAATATAAGTGGGAATTTTTAGCAGTTTTAGAGCAGAAATAATGGAAATTGGTGGTCAATTTACTTGCCATTACTCCAGTGTTTTGACAAGGGAGCATCAGTTTCGAATGACGAGGAATTGATAAACGTTGTAACGCCCCTGGGAGTTTTTTCCGACACAGTTGTGGAATTAGTTTACCTTTGTGTAGAAATGTATCGCAATTAACGTGCGTGGGAAAGTATGACATTTACAGCCAAGCTGTCAATGATACTAGAATATATCGATAATTTCAATGCAAACGATTTTAGAACATCCGTTTTTTTATAATATTTCGAAATATTCAATTATAATTTACTGGGATGAATTAATAACATAATCTTGTGGAGTATCCATATTGTTTATGGAAACTACTTTTTTCAGTGCTTGAGGCTACCAACTTTTTTTTAAGAAAGTTTAAGTTTAAAATAATATTTTTATTTTGTCAAAAACAAGAGTAATAAACGTAATAAGTAGTTGTTTCTTTTTGGCCAATTAAAGTAATGTAAGTTATTAACAAAATACTGAAAAGTTCATAAATGCGTAAAATTAGCCTTATCTGATTGAAATAAGTATAACAGATAATGGAAGAAAAAATATAAAAATTAAATTAAATTATTCACACATTTGACGCCTAAACTTAAACACCAGGTCACTGTTATTTTATGTGGCTTGTTGCAACATAGTCATAGTATGCAGACGAAAAATAATTAGATCGAGATCACTTTTCAAAGAGAACTCTGAACGATTGCTTATACATGCTTCTCCATGAAATTCGATCTCGAACGTGTTGATTATCTGAACAGAAATTCATTGACATATTTCAGATTCTCACCAGCTTAAAGGAATCCCTCACTGTATGTAGCACATTCAAGGTATTCGGTAATCTAAAGCCGGATACACACTCGCAGTGCTGCGAAGCTTCAACCCGCGGAAAAACAGGTTTCGAGGCTTAGCTAGCAAAATGTGGGCTATTTTAATGGTCGATTATGCGTAGCCACCCCTACAAAACCGGTTTTGTGCAGTTCAGAATCACATAGCACTGCGGGTGTGGGCCCGGTTTTTATGTGATATACTTTATATCATGCTGCACCGAAGCGTATATATTTCGATGTTTTTTATTCTGAAAAAGTACATATCGGTTTTCTGAAGAAGTTATTAAATGTAAGCAAATATTATTCGGATTATCTCGTATAAGACTTGAACTTCGTTTCCACCCTATAGCTATCCAAATGTTTGAACAACTTATTACGTGGTGGGTTAGGCTCATACGAATGGATGAAGACCGCTTCAACGAATTTGTTTTCTCGAACTCTGACGGAATACTAATTTCGTCCACTATGAAAATTCACTCAAATTCCTCTTGGAAGTTGGACCAGTGGTTCCCAACGTTTTTTAGGCCATGCACCACCAAAGCATCTCTAAAGTCCTGATGTCCCCTATATAGTCAGCGCCGTAAATATAATTTTTTTTATCAGTAGGGGTACCCCCCCCCCCTACAAAAGTGGAAAAATATATATTTTTTTTTGTTATACATGTAAAAAGCCATTCTATTTTTGCTTTGCAACCTGGGAGCTTTGCTTCCCCCCCCCCAGTTCTGTCTATTTTCCCCGTTACTTTTATTTCTTGTCATTCAAAAAGTAAACGCCTATTCACGTTGAGGGATTCGAAAAGTCATTTACTTAGTCAGAAACAGTGGTTCTGAATTAGGGGACCTTGGGGAGACTTTGTGGGGGTCCATGAGCTTGGATGAGAAAACAATTGGCACACACTGAATACATTAGTTGATAAGGTTTTCGCGGCCAAATTGTCTGTTCTGGTTCGAAGATCGTAGTCCATTTGAATTAGTTCTCAACGTTTCCCCTACACTAGTAGTTGGCATCTTCAGAAGAAACTTGACATTTGCTCCAGTTTTAGCAATTCTCCTGAAGATGCCAACTACTAGTGTTGGGGACACGTTGAAAACTAACTCAAACGGACGACGGTCGTCGAACCCGAACAGACAATGTTCATCAATTGACTCATTGTTTTTACATTGCTATGTGTAGAATATTATTTTGTAAAGTGATCTGTGTCCTTAATTTTTCTTCATTTTATTGGCGCAAGAGGAAACGTGGACCATCTCACTGGTACAAATTATACTGGAACACAAAACGTTACAAGCTCCTGGTCTAACACAGGACCAGTTTTTCTTATGGGCAAACAGGGCACGTGTCCAGGGCTCATATATTTTCATTTCCGCAGAATTGGCTCCTTTTGAATTTTGAGCAAAACCCATAGCACTCCCCTCCCAATTCATGCGCCTCTGCGGCAAAGACACTATATATAAGGGCCCTAAAACTTCATATTTGCCCAGAGCCCGAAATTATGAAGAACAGACCTTAGCCAAACTCCTTCCAAAGAAAATACTGAAAGAAAAATAAAAGAAAGAAGTAATCAAGAAATTATTTAAAAAAGTGTAAATTTGAACTGATATAAAAAAATATAGGAGTTTCGAGAAAAGTTCCAAACCTTAATAGAAAAACTCATTCTCAAATTGCCCCCCTTAAAAATCAAATTGCCCCCTTATGAAGCGTGGTCTTCACGTTGGAAATCACCGGTGTAGACGATGGGATATATCTATCTCACACATTGTTTTCCTCATTCCATCTATTATTTCCAATCCTGATGAAGAGGTCTAGTTTTGTTCGATTCGTTCTGTTCTGCTAGCCACTCTACACCCCTTGGGCGTAAGAGAGTAAGTAGTCTTCAGACAACCTCTAACTAGGGATTGGCCGCCGGTCATTACTCTACTCATATTGCATCTGTATTAAAATCTCTATTAATAACAACATCGATATCATTTTTGAGTAAGATAGATCTTATTCTACATCTCACTGACTTTCTATTTCGCAGATAATTTCAAATTTACATTGTTCATGCAGTTTGCATTCTTGCCACTCTCCCACTTACGGCTGGTTGGAATATAGCCAGGCTGCACCTATTTCCTTTTGTATTCTATTTTAACAAAGGTTACATTGCATAAATGTTTTCTTAATGATCCATGAAAATTTCGTTATCAAAGGAGCAGTCAAAATGACGGAGGGAAACTTCTGTGTGCTTTCCAAAACACACACACGTGTTTCAAAACAGCTTCACCATCCTCTTTTCCATATGTAATTTTGTTTTTACCTTTTGAAGGATCAAGAAAGTTGTTTGTTTAAAATTTTCCAATTTATCAGACACTATTGGAGATTCAATTCTCACAACAGTTTCGATTTTTGTTTTTTTCGCTTTTATGCATTCTAAATATGTTTTCACAGTTTCTGGAGTTCATATCAAAGAAAAATATCATTTCTGTAATCGATTGTCCTTTCCAAACAGTAATTGCATACACATCGTTGATGGGCAGATTAATACAGCTCCAGTTTCACACTTTTAGTATTTCAGCTTTGAAAGAGAGAGTAATGAATTAATTTCTAGGGCAACACATTATTAATTCAAGATAGAGGAACACAAAAATTGATAGAGATTCTGTATCTTTCTCGTTCTTTCTCGTATCTTTCTAGACTTTAACCCATGCAATTTCAATGCTAAAGAGTTATTCTGTATGACTCATGCTGATTTAAAATTAAAAACTTTTCGTTAACACACCAGCAGTCAGCGAAGGTATGATCTGCGAACTCACTCGTAAGCAACTGCGATTTAGTTTTTTAATGCTTTCAACATTGCATATAGAAATTATTCTTGAGCCGAAAAAATAAACATAATAAAATGCAAATCTGGAAAAAAAATCCAAATGTTTTTTTGCATTTTTTCCTCTGTAGATAGTTTTATTATTCCAGGAATTATAAAATAAAGGCAGCCACAGAAGCGTCAGAACGATAGACTTCAACAGCATCAACTCATTACTTTAAAATATAAAACAAAGTTGTTATAGTAAGAAATAATTGTTATAGTAATAATATAATAGTAAGAAAAAAAAACTTTATCAGTTTTAGACTGGTTAAATAAGAAGAATAATCAATTAAAAGTTTTGAATAGATTACATATCTGAAAGTTATAGTGATAAAATATTGAATTTAATACATCAGTTGAGGAAGAAAGCCTTGAGGATATCAAATTTTTTTTTTCAGCAACTAGAAGAAGTTTCAAAAGAGAGATTCGGAATTTTTTCCAGTTCACAGGAACATTTTATACAGAACTGTGACAGGAAGAATTTTGACACATGGCACTGCCATATGATGTCAATACCTTAGAGCTAAGTTCGTAGGATTTCAGATTGAATTCAAGGAAGACCTCCATTAAATATTCTGAAATTTCCACGAACTTCACATATGAAAAAAAAAACATCTATGCATAACTCGTGATTAGTATTCAGTTTAAATAAATAAATGAAATATTATATCTGCAACCGAATCTGACAGCGAATTCAATTTGATTTGCAAATTTTATTGGATAGAATAAATCTTTTTTTCCCACTAAAATGAATTTATTAGTGTACGAAATCTACACTTTATATTCGGAAATTTAATAATCCAATCTATTAAGTTTTTTGAAATAAAGTATTACATCCATATTTTTCTATCCTTTAAACTGCAGAGCTTCATCTTATTGCCGAAAGTTACTTGAGTACAATAGGACGAGACGTGCCTCATCTCTTTTAACATGGTCAAAACGCTTCAAAAACTATTCCCTAGTAGAAATATTATTAAAAATATTATTTAAATATTAACTTATTTTAAATTTTTTACACATACAATATTTTAAATTTTTTACACATACAATATTTTAAATTTTTTACACATACAATATTTTAAATTTTTTACACATACAATATTTTAAATTTTTTACACATACAATATTTTAAATTTTTTACAAATACAATATTTTCAATTTTATATGCTGTACAATACTGATACGATATTTTACGTATCTGTGATACTTATTCTAATGCTTTTGCAAATTTCAAACATACAAAAATGTAATAGTACAGTTTCACCTTGTGCGCATGATAAAATAGCATGTCATCCATCTAATTCGATAAATATAAATTCAAAACACAGAAAACTGTTCAGTTCATAAAATTAGGCAAAACGCTGATATTTCTTTGCCTTATTATTATTAAAAATTAAATTTAAATTCAAATTTTTTATAAGTAAAAAGTTAAATAATTTTTGTTATAAATCAAGTATCAATTTATTACTATTTCAATCAATTTATTACTATTTCAATCAATTTATTATATTTATTCACTTCTAATTACGAATGGATCTCAATATTTTGCCTCACTTTAAGAAAAAAATAGTTGCCTTTATTGGAATCAATTTTTATTCAGTTATATTGTCGTGCTATTTTATCATGAGCGTAAAGTGTTATTAAGAAATTTTTGGTTCTTAATTTTGAAAAATTTGCAAAAAATAAAATAATAAGTATTGAAGATATGCGAAACCTTTTAGCCAGCATAGCATGGCATATATAATTAAAAATACGTGTACCAAATTTGAAATAAATCAATATAGTCGAATAATATTTTTAAGATATTTTCACCTAGAGCATAGTTTTGGAAGCTTTTTGACCACGTTAAAAGGTATGGAACCTCTTACGATGAGAATTAAAAAAAGAAATGAAAAGAAAAAACATAGAAATGAAAATTTTCAGAACCATGCTATTTATTTGGGAACTCGTTTTGTATTTCCGAAAGTAAAAATTACCTAGCCGTGTTCCTAATCACCTTCCATCAAAATCAATTTCTTACAACTCGAATTAATTCCGCTTTACGTCAATTTCGAGAGTATAACACAGAGAGAAAATACCAAAAATACCAAAAGGACAAAAAGAAATGAAATACGAAAAATAAGAGAATTTTCTTTAGGATTTTTTCCTTATTTTTCTCAGAAAATTTTAACGCCTGACCGAGCGTTTATCTTTGTTTTGCTCTATTTAGCTTTTACTATTATTATCATTTATTTTTTTCCTCTCTCTTATATATTTATTTCGAAACCTCCTCAATATTACTCGGGCGTTTACTGTGTTATTCTTGTTGTTGCTTCTGGTGATAGTTTCTAAGATCCTGCGAACTATTCAATAAACCGAAATAAATCCTTATTCTGCTAAACTGTTAATACACCGAAAGTGCCGAACGAGCGAAAAAAAAAAAAAAAAATGAAAATAAAAAAATAAAGATATCTTAAAAAAAAATAAAATACATGAAATAACTAAAAACCCTCGAAGTTGTTGAAAATACCAGAAAAGGAACAAACAAAAAAAAAATAATTTTTTTTTTGCTCTTTTCTAACAACATCTCCATCTGTGAAAAATAAATAGCGTACCCTATAAAAACATTGCCGAGAATAATTTCATTAGGAAATAAATACAAATAATAAAATAAAATAAAAAAATTAGTGGAGGGGGGGGGGGCTTTCTTTGTGCTTAATTTCCCATGAATAAAACGTATCCAACGTCGGAAATAACTTGAGCGTGTCAAAACGCATTAGCTGCTGCCGAAAAAGAGCGGTTATGTTAAATTTGAGGCCTCATTACGGTAGAGGCGGTGAAACACGCTAGAGAAATTGATTTTCTTATTTTATCTTATTTTCTCGGGACCCTTTTTCTACTCCTTTTCATCTTAACTGTTCTTCTTATGTTGCTTTTTTTTTCATGATTATGTTATTCTCCTTCTCTTATTATTAAGCTACTTTCAATAGAAGTAAGAAAGAGAGAAACAAGATTAAAATAATTATATAAAAATAACGTGGGAAAAAATAGGTGAATTTTTTTTGAGAGAGAGAAAATTGACGTTGTATTCAGAGGTATGGTGAAAACCGTTTTACATGACCTGCGAAAAACAGAGGAGCGACAAAATAAAAATATATACCGAAAATTGGGAAAAAGGACGAACTGTTAAAGGTGGTGGGAAAAGAACGACAGGGAATGTGTCATCAATATTCATTATATATAAGAAAAGAGTTTTCTTTGGAGAGAAGCTGGAGAGTTCGATGATATATAACTACGAGATTTCAAAAGACACGGAAGTTTATTTGATAAGTGAAGATGAGAATTTTTTGTAGAAACTGTTGGTTGAAGAGGTGAGGAAATAAATCTATTTTACCGGCCTTTATTACCTAAATAGCAGAGTCTAATAACGGCGAAGAATAAAATATGGAATCGAAGCTCACTATTACTTTTTAGTGGAAAGCAAAAGCTATATCATGGTATACTCAGAGCAGCGTTATGTAATAAGGGCTGTCTCATGAGGCGCTGAGGTCGATACCAGCTGACGTCATGCGTGACGTAATTGCTCAAGCAGAACCGGCGGTGCGCCTAGGGATATGTAATAAGGGCTGTCTCATGAGGCGCTGGCGTAGGTGCCAGGTGCCGTCGTGCGGGACGTCATTGCTCAAGCAGAACCGAGAGTGCGCCCAGGGCTATGTAATAAGGGCTGTCTCATGAGGCGCTGAGGTCGATACCAGCTGACGTCATGCGTGACGTCATTGCTCAAGCAGAACCGGCGGTGCGCCTAGGGCTATGTAATAAGGGCTGTCTCATGAGGCGCTGGCGTAGGTGCCAGGTGCCGTCATGCGGGACGTCATTGCTCAAGCAGAACCGACGTTGCTCCCGCTTGCTACCCTGTTAATTACGATAGTTTGTAATCGCTCTACTGCCCATTTTATTGAATTCTTTCCAAAATTAGTTTGTTGATTATTGTCATTAGTATTAGAATATTTATTGGCTTGCTCCGTCCAACCATTTAAGCATTTAAAATAAGAAATGTTTTGCATTTGCTTATAAGGGAACTTCCACTGAGAATATTTTTTTCGGCTCGATTTCAGTTGAATCACGTACGTAAGTTAATTTTAATTGAAAGCCAACTCGAAACAAATAATTTCAATTATCACTTTCAAACTTTCTATATATAATTTTTAATTATTTCGTGTCATTTTCATTTGAATTAGCTGTAGGTTTTAGAAGTGTTAACTTCGTTATTACCAGTACAACTGCAACATAAAAACATGGGAAGCAAATATAAGAAAATATGTAATATTAATATAAATTAGTGCTGAAAATACAAGCAAATATAAAAAAAACTGTGGCTTTCAGGGATTAGATATAATATCCTAAAATCTGTCCGAAGCATTCGAACGTATTCTCTTATTCATCGAGATTCTCTGAAAATACACTCATGTCCATAAATTAAGGATGATTCAGAATCACACGGAAATCGAAATCTAAAGTAAAAATTTCACCTGTAGAATTATCACACACATCTGCAAGAATGATATGCAAATTTCAGGAAGCCACCAGATGATGCCGATAGTACGTCACAATGACGAGAGTGTAAGAGGGGGGTATATAAGGAATGGTGGCAAATAAGTAAAATTGTTCACAAGAGTTCTGTACGGCGCTCAGTGTCATAAGCGAATAGTTATGACACAGAGGACGCATGTGGATGATTTTTTACGTGGTAGATTATCGGCCGCCTGGAATGTGGGCGTACTCAGATGGAAGTATCCGAGTGACTTGGAATTGCCCAAAGTGTCATCTCTAGGCTTTGGCAACGATTCCAAGATAACGGAAATGTCAGTAGACGTTACAGTACAGGTCGCCCCCGAGTTACAACGCCGAATGAAGACCGGTATTTGGCAGTAACTGCCAAAAGAAGCAGACGGAGCACAGCATACGACCTGTCTCGTCAGCTATCTGCAGCCACGGGTATCACAGTTTCAAGGCAAACCGCGTACAGACGTTTGGGAGATATTGGTCTATATGCTCGGAGGTCTCTCAGATGTGTTCCGCTCACGGCAACTCACTGTCGGCAGCGATTAGCCTGGAGTAGAGAACATGCAATGTGGACATCGTCACAGTGGGCTTGTGTGATGTTTTCCGACGAGTCCAGGTTTAGCTTGCAGTCTGATTCACGTCGGACTTTCATATGGAGAACGCCAGGTACCCGTTACCACCAAGACAACATCATTGAACGACACCGTTACGGTGGTGCAGCATTGCTCGTTTGGGGTGGAATTATACTGGGTTCCAGAACAGATCTGCATGTTCAAACCGGAACCATAAAAGCCCAAATTTATCGGGACATCATTCTGGAACAACATGTACGTTTGTTTAGGGGTGCCATGGGCGCAGAATTTGTGTTTATGGATGACAACGCCCGTCCTCACCGAGCAAACATCGTAAACGAATGCCTTGAATCTGAGGGTATAACCCGTATGGAATGGCCAGCATTCTCACCTGACTTGAATCCGATAGAGCATGTGTGGGACATGCTTGGCCGACGAGTTGCAGCCCGTCAACCACCTCCTACATGTGTACCGGAACTTCGGAGAGCATTGCTTGCTGAGTGGAGTGATGTTCCCCAAGATCAGATCGATAATTTGATACTCAGCATGCCTAGGCGTTGTACGGACTGTATTTCATCGCTTGATCGCACCTCTCACATTTGGACACTCATGTTTGGAGTCTTTGATCTTTTTTGATTGTTGATCTTTTTGTCACACCATGGTCATTTTCTGCACACGAGGGCTAATTAGACCGGGACCTACAATTTATTGCCGATTCCGAACGGCAGGCTTGTTTTTTATACTCATCGAGAGGTTGGTGCGCTAACCCCTCGATGGGAGACTCCCTGCGGTAGCAATTTTCGCTGCGGTCAAGTCACCGTTTTTTGTTGTACCCTTGTGTTAGCAAAGTTTTCTGACGAGGATGAACCGGGTATCGAACTCGCGACACCTCTGAACATCCTTTGGTACGTTAGGCGAGCATCTTATCGACCTGGGCTACCGCGCCCATGTTTGGAGTCTCCGCGGTCTCTTGCGGTTTTTAGGAAAATCATGATAAGTAACTTGAATCCCAAGTTTCTTTGTCCTCCGAGTATAATTCTTACACTTTGCTACCGCAGAAGAACTCATATTTGTTTTTTCATTTCACTTTAGCATCACAAAAAATATTATAAAAATACCACAAGAGCAACTAAAACAACACCATAAACGAGATATCACTCGATCGAAACAGTAAAATAAGCAAATAAAATTTAAAATAATCAGTAGGCTACGACTCTTTGCTGTTCTTTTGCCTGTCGTCTACTACAAAGTGCTTGATCAATGACGTGACGCAGTAGCTCCGAGAAGCCAGGGTGACGCCCATCTGAGCCAGGGTGAGCGAGCGCGTTTACAAAGAGATGAAAAACAGCCCTTACTATATAGCCCTGTACTCAGAGCCGCCCTTAGGGGTGTGCGACAGGTGAGGTCGCATCGCAATCCCGAAATTAAGGTAATAATTTATTTCATAAATTCTGAATTATCATCCATTCTCGTATTCTGCATTTTCATTAATTTTAAAATTCAGAATTTTCATTAATTTTAAAATTCAGAATTTTCATTAATTTTAAAATTCAGGATTTTCATTAATTTTAAAATTCAGGATTTTCATTAATTTTAAAATTCAGAATTTTCATTAATTTTAAAATTCAGGATTTTCATTAATTTTAAAATTCAGAATTTTCATTAATTTTAAAATTCCGAATTTTCATTAATTTTAAAATTCAGAATTTTCATTAATTTTAAAATTCAGAATTTTCATTAATTTTAAAATTCAGAATTTTCATTAATTTTAAAATTCAGAATTTTCATTAATTTTAAAATTCAGAATTTTCATTAATTTTAAAATTCAGAATTTTCATTAATTTTGGAATTATTATTTTTTCATTAATTCTGTAATTATTTTTTCATTAATTCTGGAATTATTATTTTTTCATTAATTCTGGAATTATTATTTTTTCATTAATTCTGTAATTATTTTTTTCATTAATTCTGTAATTATATTTTCATTAATTCTGTAATTATTTTTTTCATTAATTCTGGAAATATTTTTTTTCGTCATTTCTTATTTTTTTCCTTCAATTCTTATTTTTTGTCTGTTATGGAATTCTGAAATTTCTTATTTATTCCAGAATTTTTTCTTCCGTTAGTTGTGAATTTTAATTAGTTAGGAATAATTTTTTCCTTAGTTCTAAATGTTCATCAACTCTAGAGAATTATTTTTTTCAATTATCTTTTATATTCATCAATTATAAAATTTTCATCAGTTTCGGAAATTGTTTCTGTCATTAGTTTAAGATTACCTTCAGTGTTGAATTTTCATCAATTTTTAGTGTTATAATATACATTTGTGTTTTTAAAACTTTTTGGATGGATATTTCTCAGCATGTGTGATTTCTCCCGTATGTGTGAAATAATAGATGCCGATTCTCCCCTCCGCTATAAAATATATAGAAAACCGGGGCAAGAACGGGTGGATCCTAAAACATTTTGGATGCCTCGAAATTGTTGAGACGCACCTGGCCCCGCGTCTGGTAAGGGTGGCCCTGCTCTGAGGTACTTGTAACAACGAAAAGTTAAAAAATTTTACCCCCTTCCTATTTTGGGCTTCCTACACGCTATACACACGGGGAAACTTGATGATTTTATTTGACTTTTGTCTCTCCTAGTGACTAAGAGAGCACGGACCAGAAGTTAAAATTCGTTTCCGAAGGACTGAAAAAATTGTGCTAAAAAAACTTTCCGATTAGTGCAAAAATTTTGATAAGTTTGTGAAGCCATAGAAGTGAGTAATTATATGATAATCGAGAATTTTAATTGCTCAGTTGGTTGATTAAATCGCTTTAATAAAGAACGAAACTCAAAAACTGTCTTAGGGAATGAACACTTGCGGAACACCAAAAAACAATTTCATGACCAGAGAGAGAGAGTTCTGATCATTCGTTAATATTTAGAACAAAATTATCTAAAAAATGTTTTGATGCTGATAATGTAGTGTTTTTCTTTGTAACCCTATAGTGCAAAAATTATTGGAAATTCGCTTACAACGAGAATTTCGTTATTGCGAAAATTTTTCGCGTTATTGTGAACTGTCCTTGTAGCAGTAACAGACTTTTATTGTATATGCTTTACATACATTAGAATAATATAAAAATGGGGTAGCCAACCCACGCGTGCAACAAATGGCACACTATGATATCAGGATTCGAACGTGTACGCTTGTCAAAAGTTTAAGAGAAATTCTATTTTATTTCTCTCAAAGACATTCTTTCCAACTTTGAAACAACTCTTTTCTTATGAATGATGGTCTTGTAGGCTGCCAAACCTATATTTAGTATGGTAGGAACTCTTAAAATAGTAATTATGTGATGACATTCTATTCAATGTGTCTCTGTTCGGTTTTTCATCTTTGGACATAGCTGCTGGACGTCCCATGTGTACGAGATTCAGGATGGTTCACATGGGGACATGCACTATATAATAAAATTACATTATATATCCATGAATTCTTGGGGAGGAGCTAAGCCCTCTTACAAAAGGAGGGGGGAATCCAAGCAAACAATTAATATAACTCTGTGGCCACACTGTTGGATGTCCTTTCTTCAAAGTGGCCCACCAGTTTGGATATCTCATAAAATGGCATGATACACGTACATAAGCAACCTGTATTGCAATAATCATATTTATGACTGAAAAATAATAACAATATAGAACTGAAGAGCGTCAAAACTGAACATTTTTAGAAAAATAAGAGAGCAGACGAACAATAATTTTCAGGAACAGAGAGAATGTCAGTGTTCCTAAAAAACGGGACGTATAGTTTGCGTTAAAATTTGTAGAGTGGCACTCGCATCAAAAAATAGTCTTGATTGTAGAACGGCTTGGGAAAAGATTGGTCACTCCTGGTATAGAATGTCATTCATTGTTTGCAAATTTACTTTTCTATAATTGTTGAAGACTGCGCAGTAATATTCCACACAGACATTTCGCTCAAAAACGCAAGTTAATAATCGTCCTTGCTTGGTTTATCACAAGGAGGAGACGTGTTCTTTTTAGCCATTCTTCTGATGAATACAGAAACTTCATGAACAGCTTACGAGTACAAATTTGAAAAAAAAAGAACTTTTTAGGAGTTGTTGAGAAGCATCAATGCTGAAACGAGCTTGAAATGTGTAAAATGTCTTTAATTGAGAAATATAATAAAGCAAAATGGTCGAACAAAGGGTTCTTATTAATGAAACAGTAATTTTTATTTGAAACATACTGAGATCAAAATCATGGTAATTTGATTGAAGTTGAAATATTTATATCGCTGTTATAAATTGCTGAAAATATATATCACTTTGTTTTGAATTTCAATTGAAGAATAATTTCCGAAAACAATTTTCAATAATGCTCAAATCCAAAAATTACATTTGATATCAAAAAAATTATATTTGAAATCTAAAGCTTTTTGAAATTAAAATAATTATGTTTGAAATATAATACTTGAAATTTTGATAATTAAGTGTTTTTGAAATAACGCACTCTATTTTTGAAATACAAAAATATTTGAAATCAAACATAATGGTAAACAAAAATTTATGTAACTCAAAAAAGAAATAAATATATAACTTGCATCTCTGATGATGAGATGAAAATATTTCAAAACAAATTCGACAATTAATTATTTACGTAAAAGTCCTATTTTATATCAGGGGAATTTTTATTATTCTACTTGTAAGTATTTTGAACAATCTTAACTATTCAATACAGATGCAGGAAAGAAATTGGATGGAAGAGCAATGCATAAAATTTAGATCATATTACTGTTAGACTGAAATTCTCTTTCATCATTCGAAGTAGTTCAATCTAGAGAGAGAGGAAAAAAAAAAAAAAACAAGATGGAAACAGCTGAGAGCTTGAAATAGAAAAGAGTAAAAACAAAATGCTTAAGTTCAGCTTGTTTAGGAAACGGGAGAGCTTCCAGTTTTCAGAAAAAGAGAAAAAAAAATTATTGGGTTTCTTGAATATTCCAAAGACTCCTTCCATTTCGATAGCTAATTGCTCAAAAGCACTTAATTTCGTGGCTCTTTCAACGGACATCTGTGGCAGCGAAAATTAATTCTCTATTCATAATGCGTTTCTAATGTTTTCCAGTTTCGGCTTTAATACCTCTTTCATTTTTGACGTCTTAAGCTCATTATTAATTGATCACTCGAATAGTGTTTAAAACAAACTAAACGCAGCTCAGTTCTAGAGAAATAGAGAATAGAAAAGTACGCACACGTACATACACACACATGCCCTCGAATAATGTGACAAAAGAAAGAAAAACTTTTGGTCTAACTGGAATTTAGAAATTGACTTCTCTTAATTGTTCTTTATTCAGCATAGAATAAACAAACTATGAAAGAAACTGAGTTCTCCATCATTAAGAACTAATGATTTGCATTAAAAAAATTATTTATATTTTTCAAACACTTAAAAAATGTATACATATACATAATCTCAGTCAAATAATAATTCCATTTATATTGACATATAAAAAAAATTTTTTTTTAAAATTCATGATTTATTGTCAGCCGAGATTATTAACCAACTCCTCGATCTAATGTTAATGGAAAATGGAAAATAATAGTTATATGTTGATAAATTTCATTATAAAAAAATTTATTATCAACCGAATAATCTCTTAAAACCCTCGTAAAGCTCTAAAATTTGGTTTTGTAGAATTTTTTTTAATTCGTGAAGTTTATGTTTATCTTTATTTGTTACATATAAATCAGCATCATTATTTATTCAAAAATAAAATCAACTATAACTTTAAATTTTTTTTCTTTATTCTCGTATGAAATATAATTTAGGTATATAATTGGAATTATTCTTATTAATAGTCAATTATTTCTCTAAACAATTAATATATTCTACCAACCATTTGCTTTCGAAATACAATTCTTTTTTTAATAAACGGCATTCTCGATTGAAAAGATAAAACAAAAGAAGAAAATTCACACGCACATTAGAATTGAATTTCACGACCGTAATTTCAACCATGAAAATTAAAATTCACACAATAAAAATCCCATATAAAATGATTTATATGTGATATAGAGATATTTGATACCGCCGTAATTTTTATTTTTATTTTTACAATATATATGGTTAATACTTTTAAATGTTATCATTTAGAGAATTTTTAAATATTTCCATACATAATAATGTAAAAGAGAATCTATAATCGGTTTCTGGTTAAAATTGTTACCTAACTCATGTTTCGTTTTCAGTCTAAATTTAATAAGTCACAAATAATTTTTTAATAAGAAATAAATAAAAAAATTATACTTATTTTTATAAACTAACATAATGTGGTTATCATTATTAGAAACAAAAAATTTATTTAGTTTCTTAGAACCTTTCGAAGCTATCAAATTTCGTTTGTGTATCTAACGAATATGTTTCGTAATGTTATCTTCAAATTTATACGATTTTTATGTTTTTTATGTTTTATCTTTTATGTATTATATGCAGCCAAAACGAATGTTTATTGATAATAAAAATCAATAACAACTTCAACGTTTCCAAATATTTCTAATCATATGGTGAATTAATTGTATTATATTAATATCCGTCATGTTTATGAATTAAGAAATACAATACTTTATATTTAATCAACGGTATTCTTAATTTAAAAGATAGACATCGAGGAAAAAAGACGTAAAAATCACAAATTGAGATTGGAATTCCAAACACGAAAATTAAAAATTTTATTTCTTTTATATCTAATATATACTACTGTACGTAAATGAATTTTCTTTTATTTTCATTATCACTGACAATTAAATTGCTCTAATTGAAAACGTAAATGTATGGTAAACACCGAAACTCGCAGTTGAAATCATGGAACTCTAGGTTATTTTTTTGTTTTTATTCACGCTAAATTTGTAATCTATGAAATTTCTTTGTAAGAGGAGAGAGAGAGAGAGAGAGAGTGTGTGTGTGTAGCTGCTAATTATGAATAGAAACGATTCCATTTTGCTAATAGCCACTTTTTTTCTTTAATAATTTTTATGGCCATCAAGTTAGGAGTCGCTTCTAAAGGACAGGAGTAAAGTATTAAGGCGGAAGGATGCCCTGCAAAAACGTAAAGAAAAATAATCCGAAGAAAGAAATAATAATATTAAAATAAAAAAAAAAGCTGTTTTTTATGTTGAAAATTTGAGTGTAATTATTCACAGAACATCAGGCGCACGAAATGTGTTATCTTCATTGAGTGATTCTGTGAAAAGGGCGGTCAAAGAGTACATGGAAGTACAGGGAGGAGCAAAAAAAAAAAAAAAAAAGAGAAAAGAAATTGCTGCCTTCAAGCACACTTAGCTTCATTATGCCGTCTAATTAGTGAAAATTTACTCGAAATAATAAATCTTTATTTTTTTGGTCATTAGAGAGGATGATTTGTCATATTTATTCTTGATTAATCAAACTTCAACTAAATAGGATTTTGTTTTTTTTGTCAGTTTATTCGGTATTTTGGAAGTTAGGAGAGGCAAGCTGTTTTACATAATGATCATTCTAACTATTTTAATGCTTAATGAATTATAACGACGAATAAAGTTGAGTATTTACGTCGTTATGACCATGACGATAATTGTTTAATTATTAAAATTTTAAAAGCAACACATGGTTATCTGGTTTTTTAATTATATATTTTTAAATTTATTTGACTATTAAGTTAAAAAAAATTGAATGACGTGTGTGATGATAAAACGCGTAAAATGAGAGATTTACAAATACAAATATAAAGTCCACAACAGGCAAAATGCCCAACGACGTCAGTGAAAAAAGACGCCCGAAAAAAAATATGGATGTTAAGTATATCACGAAAAAACTAAAACCATAAAACGGGGTGAATAATAATGAAACTTTGTAAAAACACACACACGTTTCCCTATTATATTCACAAAACAATTTTCTTCACCCAATTTCTTTTTTCAGTTAGCTAACGTGATAATACGTTGGGGAATAAAATTTTGCGTTGTTGGCATCACTGCTTTTATATTTACAAGCGTGTAAACAACACCATTAAAACTACCGATATTTGACATCGTCAAAACTTCTCCTGTAAGTACAAAATTACTGTCTGTATAGACGCTTATAGAATTATTTCTTTCAATTTCCCTATAGGACTATGTAACGAGATGTCTTGATGATATTCCCATTTCTCTTTCATAGTGAATGTTGTGACGCCATATACACTCATGTACATAAATTAAGGATAATTCAGAATCACACGGACATCGAAATCTAAAGTAAAAATTTCACCTGTAGAATTATCACACACATCTGCAAGAATGATATGCAAATTTCAGGAAGCCACCAGATGATGCCGATAGTACGTCACAATGACGAGAGTGTAAGAGGGGGGTATATAAGGAATGGTGGCAAATAAGTAAAATTGTTCACAAGAGTTCTGTAAGGCGCTCAGTGCCATAAGCGAATAGTTATGACACAGAGGACGCATGTGGATGATTTTTTACGTGGTAGAATTGTCGGCCGCCTGGAATGGGGGCGTACTCAGATGGAAGTATCCGAGGAACATAGAATTGCCCAAAGTGTCATCTGTAGGCTTTGGGAACGAGTCCAAGATAACGGAAATGTCAGTAGACGTTACAGTACAGGTCGCCCCCGAGTTACAACGCCGAATGAAGACCGGTATTTGGCAGTAACTGCCAAAAGAAGCAGACGGAGCACAGCATCCGACCTGTCTCGTCAGCTATCTGCAGCCACGGGTATCACAGTTTCAAGGCAAACCGCGTACAGACGTTTGGGAGATATTGGTCTATATGCTCGCAGGCCTGTCAGATGTGTTCCGCTCACGGCAACTGACTGTCGGCAGCGATTAGCCAATGTGGACATCGTCACAGTGGGCTTGTGTGATGTTTTCCGACGAGTCCAGGTTTAGCTTGCAGTCTGATTCACGTCGGACTTTCATATGGAGAACGCCAGGTACCCATTACCACCAAGACAACATCATTGAACGACACCGTTACGGTGGTGCAGCATTGCTCGTTTGGGGTGGAATTATACTGGGTTCCAGAACAGATCTGCATGTTCAAACCGGAACCATGAAAGCCCAAATTTATCGGGACATCATTCTGGAACAACATGTACGTTTGTTTAGGGGTGCCATGGGCGCAGAATTTGTGTTTATTGATGACAACGCACGTCCTCACCGAGCAAACATCGTAAACGAATGCCTTAAATCTGGGGATATAACCCGTATGGAATGGCGAGCATTCTCACCTGACTTGAATCCGATAGAGCATGTGTGGGACATGCTTGGCCGGCGAGTTGCAGCCCGTCAACCACCTCCTACATGTGTACCCGAACTTCGGAGAGCATTGCTTGCTGAGTGGAGTGATGTTCCCCAAGATCAGATCGATAATTTGATACTCAGCATGCCTAGGCGTTGTACGGACTGTATTTCATCGCATGGGAGACATACAATGTATTAACCATCATACCAACCATGTAATAGTAAGTTTTTGTAAAGGAGATATTTTTTACAATTGCTCCAGGGAGCAAAAATCGTAGTTTTTATGAATGTTATCATACATACACCATCGTTTTTGTTCTTTATCTTTTGTTTAATAAATGGGCTTTATGAATAAGTAACGTTTGTTTGCCGTAACGTTTGTTTGAACCTTTATTTGCCGGATTTGGCATTATCCTTAATTTATGGACATGAGTGTATTTGGAACTTGTTGGGTGAATAGGAACGTGATGTTCTTGTGTTCCTATTCACTAAAACACCTAAAAGACGTCCCAAAAAAGAAGTCAAAATTATCCCCCGAATCTCAAGTTCTTCGGATGATTCAAACTACTCCTTACAAGATAGTGACAGAGAGCTTGCGTTATCAACAACATCAGATGAAGAATCTATCATTCAAATTCCAGACAGTCTTAGAACACCTGAGATTTGTTATAGTCCTAGAGATTTTCTACTGGTCAAAGTGTATCATAACACCAAAGACGCATTCAGGCTCTACGCTAGCAAAGTGTTACACCATTAAGATGACGGATATGTTGGAGTTTTTTTCAAGCAATTTCCTCAAACGTGGAAGTTTTTCCGAACGGACGAAGAGGCATTTTTTGGCTATTGTTAAAAAATTTACTATAGTAGTAAATGGGAACAACTCTTCTTGTTTTAAGACATGGTAAGCGTCGAGGACGAACTCGGTGAGTTTTTTGTATTAGGTGAAGCTCAAGAAGTACCTGTGTATTTTTCATGAAAAACAACATTTTTTTGTAACAATACATATTTCTTTGATACTGTGTGTCCTTTTACACCCCTCACAGTTTGTGCACTTTCCAATTGATCCTATACATTAATGAATGGGAACAAGCAAAGGATATAATAGGTTTTTATATTTATCCCGCAAAGAGGGGTGAATAAGAACACCATGTTTTTTTTTGTTTTGTTTTTAATGTATACTTAGCTTTACAGCTTCCTGTTTTCCTAGAATCTATGAACGTAGGTAGGATGTAAAGGATTAGCTAGAATTCTGTTATTTCAGAAAATATTTGCTATTTTTTTTACATTCAAATTTCAAACCGTTCACATTTACCCCATTTTACGGCACACACTTTAAATAAAACTAATAAAAAGTAATGATTATGATAAAATAGATCAGATCATAATACGATCTTTTCTCCCATCTACATACATGTGCATATCAATATAAATATTATCCATCCCCATTTTTAGTTACATTTTTACCTACATGAATTGTAGGTAAAAATGTAACTAAAAATGGGGATAGCTTTTCGATTCATCCCATTATAAACATCTTTATAAACGTGTCAATTGTCGTAGAATTCATGACTCCGGGAGTTAAGCTATTCCATTTATTCACATGTTAGAGAAAAATTCCCTGCGCCACCGCATCCTGGAGTTGTCTCTTATTAATCGATGCTCGCGTTCCCTTGTCGAATCCTTATGAAGGATTTTGTGAAGAAAATTGGTTTATAGGAAAAATGGTTATTCTCGATATTTTTCGAAACGCAGTTTCTTGGTGAATTGATAGTAGTGATTGACGGCGTAGCTTGCCACAGGAAATTTGCCATCACAGGAAGTAGGTTTCTTCCAAATAGCACCTAACCGGTACTTCTCAGCTTGTACTCGTCAATGTGTGGCACATATTTACCCAAAACTACGTATGTATATAGTCTGTTTGCTAAATGACAGTCGATCGAGAACCACAAGAATAAAGAAAATAAAGAACAACGAAAGAAAAGTTATTTCGTTCGAAATCATACTTCGCGTATTAATACACTAGTTTCTGTAAATTAGAAAAAATCAGAAGAACAATATATTCACTGCGAAGAAAATGCCAATTGATACGCAACCTGAGCATTTTGATAAGAAATAATGACTGGCAAACATTACAATATGCAAATTAGTGGTTCCGAAATATTGTTAATCTCGATTGCATTGTGCGCAAGTAGCATAAAAATGCATGCTTGTGAGTGAGCCTGTAGTTTTTGCTGTAACTATGAGAAAAGATAACAAGAACAATCAATTTGATAGAATGATTCCAAGTATAATTTTTCGGATAAGTCACGTTGAATGATCTTAAAAGGATTGTTGGTACCGTCAGCTGGGGTGACTTTGCCCGGTTTAAAATTGTCGAAAATGAAATGGTAATGTTTGGCTCATGATTCGTAGTATGATTTATGTAGTTATTATTTCAATAAGTCACCCTTTCTTTTGATGAAAACAAAAAATAGGGTGTGCAAAGAGTCACCCGGCATAATAGAGTGACTTTGCCCACCACATGATTTGTGTATATAATAAGGCTGTGAGTAGATTTGGGGCTATGTGACCAACACGGGGTTTCAAGAGAACCGCAATATTAACAAAAATAACGCAAAACAGTGCCATGAAATTTTACTTTTTTAAAAACATGTGACGCAATTATGACTCTTGCTTAAAATGGGCCTACGAAACATTACGATAAATTACAAAAGTATACGTTAGAGCTCAAATTATGTAAATTATATACATTAAAAATGTATTTGTTATTATAAGAATGTAAACTTTCAAGAAAACATTAATTTCATATTCGGTTTTTAAAGAAAACGAAGAAGAAATAAGAAAAAATCTATCGGACCGACGGTTTCACAGCAATATAAGTTACCATACATATAAAACAACTTCCCACAGTTGAAATATTATTTGACGATTTTTGTCGCACCACGGTCATTTTCTGCACACGAGGGCTAATTAGACCCCGGGACCTACAATTTATTTCCAATTCCGAACGGCAGATTTTTTTTTCTCTCAGAGAGGTTGGTGCGCTAACCCCTCGATGTAGGACTCCCTGCGGTAGCAATCTTTTTCTGTGGTGATGTCACCGTTTCTGTTGCACCCCTGTGTCAGGAAAGTTTCTGACATGGATGAACCGGGTATTGAATTCACGGCATCTCTAAACATATTTTGGTACTTTAAGCGAGTATCTTATCGACCTGGGCTACCGGGCCCTAGTCGAAAGATCCAAGCATTTATTATGTTTAGAAAATACGTTAAATCTATAATTTTTGTTAAATGTAACAATAGATACATTTAATTGTGCTTGAATCCGTCGTCCACCGTTGGAGTAATGGTAATAGTACGAGACTCACGTACCAAAGGTTGTGTGTTTGATTCGGTTTGAAATCCATTCAAATTTTTTCCCATAATTGCTGTCATTTACTGATTTACTAAAAAAATTTTCCATTTTTGTTTCTGTTTTAATCAAATGCGGTTCACGTGCATCGAGATGACAGTAATAACGGCTCGTGAAACTGGGCCAGCTATCACTTACTGATTCAATAAAAAATGCTTTCATTTTTCGTATGAACTTTGAAATTCAGTTTCGCCCCAAACTCCGCATCTCGTGACGTCTTGCTAGCTTTTTGCTCTCAGTAATCAATCACCGGCGTGCTAATGCTCCCTGTGTTACTAAGAAAGTAGGGATTGTAATTACTAATTACAATTCCTACTTTCTGTTTTAAATATGAGATTCCATCCATTTACACCTCTTAAGTTGGTAATCTGATAAAAAATGTCAATGACAGAAAGTGGGCAGTGATCCCGAATTTCCTATGGAACCTGGAGTGGCACACACACACACATTGACATTAAAATAAAAATCTTCAGGTAAAGTGCAAAACCAGAACTCTCCAATTGTTTCAATATCTTCATTACATCTACTGATAATAACTGATGGGACTCACCTGGTTATCAAAAAGGCTGTACAAATGAAAGTTTGAGGTCTTCAAATTTTTCTTGATATTAAATCTTGTGGTAAAACCGACTTATTAGCGATATCACTTATCAGGAAACGCTCCAAAACCTCAAGTCATCTCATTTACATTTAAAGGGTATTCCTGCAGGAATTTAGCGCGTCAAACGATCAACTAAGTAAATTTTACACTGTCAGAAAACGTTTTTCTTAAAACTAGGCAAAGCCAACCCAGTTGACGGTATGCCCATTTCAGACAGAGGTAGGCGTTTGTTGATTATTGTTGTTGAGTCTTTTTGCGGTTCATAAACTTGGGTAACTATTTCTAAAGCACTTGATGATTCATTTAATTCATTTAAGGGCGGTCAATCTCCACGACGAGAGGCTGATATGTGTGGTTATGCGCATGATATACTGCGACACGTCCCAATAGCCACCTAAAGGGTAACAACACCGGGTACTTTTTTTGTACATATATAACTTCTATATAATGAAGTGACCAATCAATTTTTGTGCCGCTCAGAGCCGCCCTTAAAGGTGCGCGACAGATGCGGCCACACAAGTACCCACACTCGCAAAAATAGGAAAGAAAAATATCGATTACATTTTTTGTATAATATTTAATGTCAAAAAATGTCAAGGTTACTGCACTTCAACAACGAAAATGCCCATGCAAAGCCAAATGTTATGCGGAACTAGCTGAAGTTATTCCTCCCGCGAAGGAGGAGTGTTATCAATTTCCAAGTTAGCGGGCCAAACATTTTTGCACCCCCCCCCCCCCCCACATGCCTCCATGAGCGCAATTTGTCTAAGGTGAGGAGGAGAGTAATTATAGCATATAAAATAGAATAAATTATTATTACAGAAGATATAGCAATGTGAAAAATAATACACAAACATACGAACCAATTAACAGTTAGATTCAATTCGCACATAAAAGTGATTACATTGAAAATTCTTGATTGATGAAAATTTAAAAATTATTGTAAGGAAATTCGAGAAAAATCACAATTTATATAAATCGGAACTGATAAAACAAGTAATTGAAAATTAATGAAAGAATTAGAAAATTCACATATCCATTATGAAGGAAATAATTTTAAAATTAGTGGCACTTCAACAATTCAACGAACCTCCCTTGTTGACCCACACATAAAGACACCACTGTCCACGAAGGGATCCCGCTATTATATTTGAACCAGGTCTCGCGTGTGCTGAGGGTGGCCTTAGTACCGCTTACCTTATCGTCACAGAACAAAACGTTTGCACAATGGGCACGTCTACATTTCCACTGAACTACAAATGTAGGACTGTTTTTTTTTTTTTGTTTTTTTTTTCAGAAATGAGTCGAGGTTTAGCTTGCAAAGCGATAGTAGACATTTCATCAATGCTCGTAAAACGGATTCGTCCAGAAGAAACAGTTTCTCTTTGTTTACAATGGTATTTCTTTAGCACAGAATTCCATGTCAACGCCGAACCATGAATGCTGAAATCTATGAAGATGATATCATTGAAGAGTACCTCCTTCTTTATGCCGGTTCAATACGTGAAGATTTCATCGCAAAACATAACAAATCTCAGCTACGCAGAACTCATAACGTAGATTATTTTCTCACATAGATATCAGTGCATGGCCATCTTGATTTTCCAACCCGAATCTCCCATCCAGCCTGTACGGAGAAGTGTTGTTACTCTTAATCCTCCTACTGAGGCTCTTTCGACGAATAGACAGCTTTTCAAGACCTATGGCTTTCATCTCTCATTCAGTTCCTGGATGTCGTCATTGACAGTATAGAACCATCGCTGCGCAGATGATGTATTGCTGTGTCTTCGTTGCAATTATACTTCACATTAAATATACTTTTATTTTAGCTAACTGCCACATATATAATTACATCTATTTCATATATGTGTTGATTTTGAAAACGTATTAACAGTCTGAATTTTTTTTCCTCGTCATGAAAGTTTACACCATACGATGTGGACACATTCCGCGATTCCATAAATTTCATAGATCTGCATTATAAATGGAATAGTGGAAAGTGGCACCCTCTGTAAAATGCTACATCTGTTTTTTCTTCAAGAACAATACTTTTTATTCGAGTTTGTGCCCGTGTGTGGTCTTCTCCACCAAACTCTGAGAGTTATATACCGAGGAAGAGTACCTATAGAAGAAGGGTAGAATACTCTCTACCCTTTTCTATTATTTATACTATACGTATATTCCTATGCTACCTCAAAGAGAAGAAAAAAAGTTTGTCTCTCTCCTTCCGTTATTAAAATGTGTACAAAAGCTGACCCCGCCCTCTGGCAGTGAATCTGACAGGCTGGGGGCATGGAAAATATTTTCTTTAGAGGAGCACTGTTTCAAAGTATCCGGGCTCGTCATTGCCGAAATAAGAGGGTTTTAAGAAGGTGGGAATATCTCGTAATTGTCAAAATACAAAGCATCAGGTTAGGCAAGGTAAATGCCACTCTGAGGAGGTTAAATACCCACACATATCTTTTCAAGTTATCAATAGTTTTATTATTTATTTTTAATCTATTTTATCAGTGTAGATAATTTTTCATCATTTGTTGCGATTTCACAGTTTCATCTTGCAGCTCCTAGGTAAAAGTAAACGCGTAATAAATATTTTTATTTTCGACGCTGACACAAATTTTTTTGTCAGCATCCATACTAAAGCCCCGATTTCAAATGCCGTTTCTCGTTATCCTATTAGCTAGTCACACTTCAAATCTTCAGATACCGAGGTTGAAATTTCCAACTGGAACATCCGATTTGTAAATCGACTTCAACCAGTAGGTTCCATTAAAATAAACTTATATGAATAGAATTTGACCATGAATCGGCAAAAGCTGATCCGAAAGGTTTTTTCCTCGATCCCTTGAAGGGATAAAGGAAACGTTTCGATGAGAAGATAGAGGGACGTAACAAGAGACTACAAAAGTGAGAGAAGCGTTTCTCTCCTTTATATATATATAAGATAGAAGAGAAAATGTATTGGGAAGTTCTCGTATTTGAGGAGGGTTCTTTGATTGAAATTCTGCTCACGCTAGACTTTTCCCAGAAGTGAACAATCAATGCTTAAAGCGGATTTTTTTACCCTCTTCAAATTTAATTTTTTCTTTTCTTCGTATTTGACGATCTTTCTTCATTCTCCAAAAAACTTAATCTAATCTTAGCGATATATATATAAAGTTAGAGAGTGATATCTTTACTTGTATACCACCAGAGTTTGTCAAGAACGATCTGCTGGAAAGAGAAAAGTCAATTTTCTTTGTACAAAAAGGGAATCCAAACTGTTTGAGAAGTTCAGATCCATGTTGTAAAAGATACTTTTCCCAATGATAATGTAAAAAATTAAAATTTCCCATGTAACGACGGAAGACCAGCATGGGTTCAGGAAGGGAAAGTCATGTATAACCAACCTCCTTTGCTTCTATGATCACACGACTAAGGCTTTGGGAAAAGGCAGAAATGTCGACGTTGTTTTTCTTGATTTCCAGAGGGCATTCGATCAGGACCAACATAGTAAACTCTTGAAGCGTTGGAACCATACCCACACGACCAACGGTTGATGAGATAAAGACTGTAGTAGGACTTACAGGACAGCCTGTATATTATCATAATTATTAGTTGCTTTCGTTATACTTGCTCGTATTTTGGGTTGTTTATTTTAGAATATATTTGACATCCATATTTTTATGGGAATTTTTTTTCAGCCTCCTCGTTGATCATTTTGCCTGTTGTGGCCTTTGTATGTACAGTTGTATATGAAGACGGGGGAGGCGTTTTCATATTAGATCTATGAAAAAGAAGATTTGAGAAGACATTTTTTTCCCCTCAGAATACGGAGAAAACTACTGCAGCAATGAACAACACTGTCAGAGGGGTAACTTCCTTCCCAATCAAGATAGAAAAGGATGCGCGGTATTTAAATGGGGTAAATTTAGAACCTTCAAAATTTTGTTTAGAATTTAACCTAATCCTAGTTCATTAAATAGTACGATCATGGCCATCTTGGATTTATCGCAACTCATCAGCGGGCGATGCGTTGTTACTAACTGATACATATATGAATATATTAAGAAAACTTCTCAAGTCCAATAAATGTTTAAAAAAAAATCTATACAAAACAACACGTCGAAATCAATTAATTTGTTTTTCTGTCGAAGGTTGCGGGAAATGCGTTGAAGTGACAATGTTTTCATAAGCCTGCTTCTAATATTTTCGTTTGTTTGTGCAAACAAAGTATCTATATCAGTAACTGTTAAATTTGTGTTACTCATAGAAACATTTGCCGTGTCCTAGAGGTATAAAGACCACGCTCAGGATCGAAAACAGAAGTAGTACTTAAACAAATCGGAAACGGAAACCTATTGATTATCTTACTACTCTGTTCTTATCTACAGGAAAGGAGAGTTTTTTATTTTATTTTTTTTTTGTCTGAAATTTTTATATATATATTTTTACACTGTTTTATTTTATTGTTTCCCTCCATTTTAGTTTCAGCGCCTGTGTTCAGAGATGGCTTTTATCGGTTCCATTTTAAATTAGGTTTCCGAAAGAAAAGATAACGTCCAATATTTTGATTGGAATAACAACCCTAATGCCTTTTCAAGAATGGAACGATTCGTCGAGGCAAGTGCTCCAGGAAATTGTCTCTGTGGTTGTTTCGTTTCCCTCCCATTGTCTTTTATTGTGTGTATCGATTTGTCCTTTTTATCACATTTTGTACCCACCTCCACTCGCTTTCACTTTTTTTAACGTCCTTATGGCCGTAAACGTTTTTGCATTTTTATCTCTTTGGTATTCATTTTATTTTATTTTTTTATATTGTTATAATATATTTTGTCGGGTCTTTTCCTACAATGGTACTTATGTCGAATATAATAGATTGATGGTAATTATTTATAGTTCTGAATTTTTTTTTTAATAAAAATACTTTCAATTATTAAAATGGAATCTTTTGGAAATCAATCAAGTCATGAATTTATTTGTTTAAATAACATGGATTTTTCTAAACAGAATGAACATATTTAGTCGATGATTTTTTTTTTTCAAGAGAGCTATCACATTTTGAGATTATTTATTATGTCATTAAGAATGCGACTGCATATGTTAAGTTACACTTGTATAGAAACATATTTAGTGTTTTGTTATTAGAACATGGCGTTCATTCATCTTCTTTATTTTTCATTTGGTGACGTGGAATGATTGATATGCTGGAGATAATCTATGTTTTTATGTTTTTTTACAAAATTTCTCTCGGAATGAATAATTACGTGGAATTTCCATTAATGGAAAAAAAGGTTGATGTTCGAGTTATTCCTGTAAAAGCTTCTAGAATATTTAATCTCTCTCTACATTTGATGACTTGACTTGTGTTAAATAGTAATTTGAAACACCCTATACAACTGTTTATTTATGGATTAATTTCGGATAATATTTTTTCAACTAGGAATTATTTAAGGGTTTATCTTTTTCTAGGGTATTCTATCTAATAAGCCAGTTTAATTGATCAAAAAATATGAATTTTAATTCAAATTCCATGCTTATTTTTTTTATTGTACTTACTTTTGGAATGTTTTAATTTTTTTAATGTAATTTACATATTTGGAATGTTTTTTGTGCCGATTGAAATCACTGTTAAATTCGAAAGGTTCAAAACAATGAGTTTTACTATTGTTGTGTGCTCGTGTAACGGAAAGAACTAAATTTTGAACTGTATGTATAGAAAAATTCCCTTCAATTGTTAATTGATTGTTAGTAATTGAATGATTTTAAAGTGTTTGGCACGTTATTACGTAACCGTTGGAATATTTTTGTATTAAATTTCTTCTCTATGTTAAAAGTATAGGTTGTGGCTAAAACATTTTTAAGAATGCTTTATAAAAACATTTTAGGGTTCAAACTTAATTAAATTTTCTATGAAGTTGAATAATGACGCAGTGAAAGTTCGTTAAAGCCATTTATGGATGAAAACTGAAACTAAAATCTAATTATCGCAAGCCTATCTGAGATTTTAAGGTGATAATGTGCAAAAATGTTAGGGTGTTCGTTTTCTGAGAATTTTCTTTTATTCCGTGGTATTTAATTGAAGCTGAATAAGAATGTGAAACGCGTTACTATAATATTATATATTGTGCGACCATGCATACTGAAGGAAATATTAAAAAAAAATGTCACCTCTGAATACCTTTTTGATTAGTCAATAGATACATGGATCAATATATCTTGGTCCACAATGAAAAATAGACGATGAATGACTGTTATTATATCGGCTCAGGACTACGAGGTCCTTGCTACTTGGTCCAGTGCCCGTGGTCTCGCAGCTACTGCGTGACGTCACTGCTCAAACACGCAACGTGCTCAATTGATGTGGCTTTTTTTTAATATTTTAGTTGATTGTTTTACTGTTTTAAGTGAGTGATCTTCCGTTCATGGTGTTGTTTTAGTGTCATAGGTATGCGTGTGTGGTATTTTTGTAATATTTTTATAATCATAAGCTAAGAAATGAATTAAATCTAAGAAATATTTGGTGAGTAATAATGTCTTTTGATATTAGTATTCAAAATCATATTAATAATTAGCTTCAAACATTTATTTTTGGATTTTTTTAATACAGTGAAACCTGTCTTCAACGGAATCGCTAGGGAACCGAGATTTTTTCCGTTGAACACAGGTTTCCGCTTAATAGAGGTTGAATTGACATAATGTGTAAAATTATGTAACGATCTCGTATATAATTGAAGTACAGTATAATAAAAATAAATCAATTGGAAATAAAGTAATGTACAGTATTTACTCTATAATTACTAAATATTTAGGTTTTCACAGCATTTGTATGAAACTTCGCCCCACTGTTCTTCACCGTAAATAACTACATTTAATTCTTTTGGCTTTCTTTGAAATTTTCAGTGACGGTGTCAATAGCTGTCGTGCCTGGTTCGGTTTGTGTATTGTCGTCTATGTTTACGTAATCCTCAGCACCATAGCCGTAACTAGCATTTTTGTGGGCAGGGGGGGGGACATGATTTCGCTGCCCCGACCACTGAAAATTCTGTGATTTCCCCACGTAAAATTTTCCACCTCCTAAATTTTGCCTCCCCAGCAATTGCCTTCCCCCTTCGCCTCCCTCTAATTCCGGTCCTGCTCAGCATTTGCGATCACGGAAAGCAGCTTGCATATCATTTGTAAATCTAACCATTACATTGATTTCTCCCGTAGTAAAACCTGCTTTAACGAAAAATTTTATTACAAATTCACACAGAAAGAAACTGCTTCACTACATGTGGCTTTTCACAAACCACAGCATCAAGTACGGTAACGGTTTTTACAAATGTAAGAGTGGGTGAAGTAGAAATCGCATTGGCAAGCAGTCAATTTATTAAAAAATTCGCTGGAAGAACTAATATTTTGTATATGTTGAATTGGTCGCGAAACAGTCGAAGTGTTTGTGTGAAATTTTCCGTTAGCGGGTAAGATTTTTCTTTCCGTTTCCATGTTAAACAGGTTCCGTTTAATCCAATTTTTTTAATGTGTATTATGGCAGTGAAATCACGGGACCACGATTTTTTTTCCGTTAAAGGCATGTTTCCGCTTAATACAGGTTCCGTTGAAGACAGGTTTTACTGTATTTGTTTCTAATGTTTTTAAGTGTTGCAGTTGTTATTCATAATAACGAAGTCAGCACATCTAAAAGCTACACCTAATTTAAATGAAAACAAAAACAAGGTAATCAAAAATTATTAGAAAATTCAAAAGATGATAGAAATTTTATCTCGAGATGGCTCTCAATCATCCAAATAAAAACGAAATAACGTACGTGACTCAACCGAAATGGATTAGAGAAAAATATTCTCAGTTATGTCATAAACAAATGCAAAAAATTCTTATTTTAAATATTCAAATGGTTGAACGAAGCAAGCCTATCAAATACAGATACTAATGATGATAATCGAAAAGATAATTTTTTGGAAATATTTCAGTTAAATGGGCATAGTACTGCGATTGCAAACTATCGTAATTAACAAGGTAGCATGACGGGGGACGCATTCAGTTCTGTTGGAGGAATGACGTGACGCAAGACGTCAGATGGTACCGACACCGGCGCGTCATGAAACAGCCCTTATTATATAGCCCTGGTATATCGGCTAGTCTATATACCCGAGGAACGTTTCAAGACATTTGGGGAAACAATGATACAGGAGTCAAGGTGATTCAATGAAGAAATTCATTGGTTCTATGGCAGATGCCTTCAACCTTATTCTCGTTGCGAGAACTGCTTGTACCAACACGTTGTATAGCAGAAAGCCACCGCGCGAAGCTCGCGACATCCATTTCACCTAGTCATTGAATATACTGCGAAAAAAAGGTAAACATTTCGTATACGTCGGACTGCTATATCCAATAGATGCAAGTGAAATTGACGACTTCAAGTGGCGTCAAAGATTCGCGTGTAGGCTTTCTGCTATAGAAGCTGTTGCCTGTACCCATCATCTAAAGAGCACCCTTACGACTAGTTTGACATACGAATGCATATGAAATCATGATTTCAATCCTTGAATGCAATCTCTACAAGGTGTTTAATTGGAACGTTGATAAAGTGCTCACGAGCACGGAATCCGATGCGAGCATCAAGTGTTCTGGGTGCTTCAGTGAGCAACGTGGTGCTCGTGAGCAACGGGTGGAAGATGTGCGTCCTACGGGAAGATGACCGAAGTTGCTGTCTGATGAAAAAAGAAAGGACATAGATTTTTATTTTACTGATGATCTCACTTGGTAACAATATTTTTAAATTAATTTTTAGCAGCTCCTCCACGATAATAAAAGTGACTTGGGGAGGGGGGCGTTAGAAGCAGCGTAACTGGATCAGAGTGTCTGTCACATTCACTTATACTTGCTGTAGCAAGAGCTACGCAGGTGATTTTCTGTCTGAAATTTCCTGATTCTAGAATATAGCTGATGAATTTGAAAAGTATAAGCATGTGTATACTTGTTATATACGAGGTGTGAAGTAAAAAATTTTTTATCTTTACATTTTTTCTCGAGAATTGAGGAAGTGGAATAAAAATTCAAAATGTACACATGTGAAAGACGATAATGCATAGTTGTTTCCGATTTACACTGAATGTTTAAAAAAAATTAGGAAAACCTTGCTACTCACCACTAATATTGTGTGGGGACCTCCTCTGGCTTTGATGACAGCAGACATTCTTTTAGGCACGGACTCTACAAGTTGCTGAAACCGTTGAGGAGGAATATTAGCCCATTCTAACGAAATCACAGCTCTTAATTCCCTCAGATTAGAAGTTGTGGTGTTTCTGATATTTCGGAGATTTTAACAGACCTTTCAGCCTCGTCCCACAAATGCCCAATTTTGTTGAGATTGGGTGCCTGAGTGGGACATTGAAGCAATTACAACTCTGAATCATGTTCCTCAAACCAATTTGAGATAATTCCAGCCCCGTGAGAGAGTGCATCGCCCTGCTGGAAATATGCACGTGGTCGGCAACGATGTGGAGGTAGGCACTAGCATTGACGGGTGCTTCCAATGGAAATAAGGGACCAAGAGTATACCAGGAAAATGCTCCTCAGACCGTGATTTCGCCCGAACCCGCTTGAACAGTTGTCATGTGGCATGCCGGATTCTCGACTTCGTGATGTCTGCGCTACACCCGGATCCTGCCATCGACATCATGGGGATAAAATTTTGGAAGAATCTTGACTCACCTGACAGACAATTGAAATTTCATGTTGACTACGTATTTTTTAGAAAAACATGTCTTAAACCTAATATATTACTGCACATTTACAGTGCAATACAAATAAGTTGATACCCAAACAATGACTCGTACATGTCGTGGGTTCTTCACTATTTTGGATTACCATTGTTCATTAGACAGAGAGAACAGGCAATTCTTTCGCAAATATCTCAAATAATTCTGGACATCAGTTTATGTGTTGTCATATACAGGGCATCCTGTAAGTGCTAGCAAGGCCTTTATCTCATCTGTCCGTCGTAGAGGTATGATTCCAATTACAAAAATGCGTTCAGAAATCATTTTGTACCAGTTTTGAGAGTGAAAATACAGTGTGTAACAAAATAAAAACTCTAAATTTATATACTGTCCCCCTGTGCTTTAACTTCTAATTGGAAAGTTGTTGCCCTGTCTCTCCTGATGCCAAAAAATCCGTGTTTATAAGTGCAATTCACAGAGATATTCGAATTCGAATATATAACGGAGGTAATTTGGGAAAGAACAGCGTTAAATTCTGGTAAAACGAGTTTTCCGCATTTAACGCTGTTCTTTTCCTAATTTGCTCTGTTTTTCGAATTCGAATATCTCTGTGAATATTGCACTTAGAAATATGGATTTTTCTGTTGGCATCAGGAGAGACAGGGCAACAAATTTCTAACTGGATATAGAGCACAGGGGGACCGTATAAAAATTTACATTCCTTTATTTTGTTACACATTGTATTTTCACTCTCAAAACTGATAAAGGGTAGTTTTTGAATGCCTTTTGAGCATTTTTTTAAATTAGAATCATACCTCTACGACGGACGGTTAATGAGATAAAGGCCGCGCTAGAACTTACAGGACACCCTGAATAAACGAAGTTATAAAATTAGCATTTTGAATCTCATTTTAAGTTACGTTTTTACGTTGAGAGCCCACTTAATAGTATTTAAATTATTTTACATAAATTACTACATCCACAAGAATAAATTTCAAATGCATTGATGGTTAAGTCATGTAGCATCCATGGGAAGTGCGTAGTGATACACGAGTTGAAACGCAACAGTATTATTAAATAATGAAGAAATTAGGCAAATCAAAACCAGCACACATACAACTAAAATCCAGAAACTATTCAATTCTTCATAAACGCTGGAAACGTTCAAGAGAATGCAAAAAAGAAAAACAATATGCATGTTACGCTGAATGTGATATAAATCGGTTATTATAGACAATGACCGTTTATTATGCATACTTACCAATCATGTTGGTAAGTGTGATGAATTTATCACTTTTACCGGCGATTATGCATAGTACCTATGCGTCGTTGGTAAATTTCATAAATACTTGAAATTTATCGCCATTATCTGTAATTATGCTCAATACCCTAGTGTAAATAGAAATTTGATAAATATGAGAAAAATTACAAATGAGTGTGGTATGTACGATGAATATAGTCGGACCCCCATATTTATGATAAAAAATTTTGCTATCGGACCCCCATATTTATGATAAAAAATTTTGCTATCGGACCCCCATATTTATGATAAAAAATTTTGCTATCGCACCCCGATATAATGATACAATACATGTATGAATTACCATGTACAGTAGTATATCATATAGTACGATTTATTATGCTCACCAACGAGGCCGTCGTTGTTCCACGCATCATTGTTTTATTGGTATATGCACTTTTGCTTCCCTGGTAAGACAAGAACAAATTTTATATTATTTTCATATGGAAATTTGTTTTCACGCTGTTTGAAATAATTCGCCCTTGCGCCAATAAAACCAAAATCCAATTCAATCAAACCAACGACGCGACATTGGCTATCATGCATAATCACCGGTAAAAGTAATTAATTAAAGGAAATTCATCAAATTTACCAACGACGCTTGGGTACAATGCATAACCGCAAATAAAAGTGATAAATTTAGGGGAAATTTATCAACCTTACCAAAATGCTTGGCGATTATGCTTAATAATCGGTTATTATGTATAATAACCGGATTTATCACATTTACTGCAACATATACACACATGTTCTATGTCGTTAAATGTAACATTCGTCGACAGTCAACGGTAATGCGATTATCAGTTGTTTCTTTTTTAAACCCAAGATGAGTTATACATATTTCGACAATTCAGGGCTTAACTGATTAAGTTTTTTCAGAGAGAGACTTTTATCTTATCCTAAACGCATACAATGTTTTTATTTTTCTTCTTACTCTGTACAAAATATTTACGATAAATTGACGCATTCTCATCACCAGACAACGCCCAAAAGAAAAAGAATTGAACTACGTATATACGAGTATAATAATGCTAAAGAGATTACTAGACGATTCGTTCTTTTCAAGTATGAAAAATTCTGAATGTTTAGTATTCTTTATCGATTCAGTGATCATAAATTCAATAGGCCAATGAAAAATCTTTACTAGTGAAGTTCATTGCGCATTGCTACTCGCTTTATTGGAACCACTTAGTTTATTGGAAATTCACGTGACACGTGAAATCTAAAACCACGTTTTGTTTTCATCGGAATTCAATCAAAAAAAAAATAATTTTTTTTCTTGTTTCTATTCCGTTATTTCTATACTTTTAGAGCTTTGTATTCTTCCACCCGGATACGTATTTTTACGCGACGTATAATACACATTCGCTTATTGTTCTTTTTATCTCTTTTGTTATTCTCCGTCTACTTTAACTCTTTATTATTATTTTATTTTTATTTCTCATTCTACTGAACCAAACATCATGGTTCCATAACTTTTATAACTAACGAATAGGAAGATATAGGGATTAATAAATTTAAATGGCCGGAATCGAGATTAGATCTTCCCTTTTCTCGTATTTTTTCATAACGTGTGATATTTCTTCGGGGGTTTTTTTTTTGTTTTGTTTTTACACTGGATTTATCTCATATTTGTTTCGGAGATGAGCACTTCGCTTCTCACAATGGAACGTTATTAGAGCGTGATAAAATATATTTACAATCGCTAAAGCGACGAACCTCACCTAATTGTTTTGAGAGGAAGAGAAAAATTTTTCTCGCTTTGTTTTATACAAGGCAAGTGATTTTCCCCGAAAATCACAAAAGTGTGTAAAACATTGATAATAAGCGATCGTTGTGTGTTGCGCCAAAGGATATTTTATTATCTATTTATTTACTTTTATTTTTTATTGAACGAGATGGAGGATGGTAACGGGGTGTGTGATGGGCGCCGTGTTCGCTCACGTTAGCGTGGGTTGTAAATAGTATAGAATCTTAAATTATGAATAAATATGTATTTTTTTAATGTTTGTACAGTCTGCCGACTTTATCTTGTTTCCCATTAGATAAGACGTTGAAACTTTCTCAAAAATATTTTCAATACTTTACCTCGGCTATTATGTGCGAGCAAGTCAACTAAAATTTCTGTCAAGTCTTATCTCTAGAATTATAAATCCCCTTGAATATTTTTTGTAATATTTATTGTCGTGTATATCAGTGAAATTTATCGTGCAAGCAAGTGATATTTTTCGGCTACCTCAATTTACTGAGATTCATGAGAGTGTAGCTGATCCCATGAGAAAATTTAAGCAATAAATAATTCACAATAATATTCGTTTGTTGTACTCTCATACACTGAGTGGTCACTTTATTATTATCAACTGCCAGTTTTAAGCAAATGAGCTACGGTACACCGTTGCCGCTAGAGGGCTACGCTAGTATAAAAAAAGAAAGCTTAGTTCCTGAGACAGTAGTATAGGTGTGGAGTAATAATACTAGCTAAATAGGGCATATCGTATTATATAGTATAGTAGTAATTGTAGGCCCTTTAATTCGCGTTCATGAACGTCTGAATAAGGCATCATATCTAAACATCGCTGCTGACCAAGTACATCCTATTACATTGATGGGTTGTCCCAATAATGATGGCTACTTTCAATAAGATAATGAGTCCTGTCATTGTGCTGGTATTGAACAGGATTGGTTTGAGGAACATGAAAGAGAGTTTACTTTGCTTAGGTAGCCCCCGCAATCCCTAGATCTCAATCCCATTGAGCATTTGTGGGATGAGGTTGAAAGAGCCGTCAGACATCTAGGTCTACAACGATTCAATCTCACAATATTGTAAAGTGCTATTCATCACGCATGGTCCCAGATTTCACAAACGACCTATCAAAATTTCGTAGAGTAGATGACAAAAATCAACGTTGTATTAAAGGCAAAAGGTGACCCAACGTATAGACTATGTATATATGGTGATAATGATTCAAAATTGAACAAATTTAAACGAAAAGACGTGATGTTTGAGATACCAGAACCACATACGGTATTTGCAAAAGAAAAACTCGATCCCGAACGATATATACGTTCAAATATTGCTCTTTTACAGGAAAAACACGCATGCAAATTAGATTAAGTGTTTTAGTTCATTTTAATATGTATGAACCATATTGTGAAGCTACCGTGGAAAAGCCAGCAAGCTTTAATATTTGTTATTCGATCTATCATCCTTTCATAGAAAACGTTACTATAATTACGGACATTATACGGATTTTTTTTTTGTATAATATCGAAAGTTATTCATCATTATTCGAGAAATGGTGGAAAAAGTATATAATGATGATGTACTTTTCCATCAAATGTCTCTGAGGCTGTGTATCAAAAATACAAATTTTAGAACCACAAAAGACGAAATGCCGAACGAGATGGCTGTGAAGAAAAATGAAAGAAAAATATAATGTCCACATAAAAAAATTTGGTTTTCCAGTACATCTAAATATACAACGATCCAAAATAAGATTAATTTTCACGAAAACAAAGAACTATGAGAAAAACATATTATGCTAAATTATATATTAAATTATATTATGGTTGCCTTCATCTAAGTATAAATAGCTTCTCGATTTATCCCTCATTAATTTTGCATTATTATAGTTATTTTGTTTATTAATTTTAATAATACATCAGCAGCAAGAAAGAGTAAAAGCGGAAACACACTACACTACGACACACTGACGTGTAACTACGCCACGTCAGAAGGCACGGGATCATATCAGACATTATATGGTGGTATGCACACTGGTCTAATGTTTTGAGATGCATTAAGGCATGATGACGAATTTGTGAAATCTTATCCGTGGAAATTCTGTGACGTGGAATTTCTCACGTCACAGTATTTCCACAAATCAGAATTTATCATGTCTCTGGCATGACGTGAATTCACGTCACGTCAGTGTAGTGTATTTCAGCATTTAGGCCATCAGTCGAAGTGAAGTCAATGTGTGTGTTGGTCGTGATATCTGTTCTGACTTTTTGAAAAACCGGTTTTTTTTCAACATCCATGGATGTGAGACGTGTTTTTGGATGACCTTGATTAAGAAGAGGAAGAAACGACTGCATTAACCGTTGCAGTAAAGTGTTCGAGAAGAATGTGAATGCATTCCATACAGGGCCGCCTTTAGCAGGCATAGGGCCCGTCACGAAAATAATATAGCTGCCCCCCCCCGATTTTTTTTTCTTCTGTGAGAGAGAGGTATCAAAAATTCAGTAAATGAAAATCACGAGAATTCGGAATAAATTCAAGTAAAACTTTTTTTCAGAATTGGTGAAAATGTAGAATAATAGAAATATAGTGAAACCTCTTTACAGCGTTACTCGATGCAACGCGATAAATCTTTTTACAACGATATTTTTTCAAGTCTTGCTTAGAAATGTCTATATTCGAACGTTAAACTGCTGACTCTCGATATTTTAATAATCCCTCTACAGTGATATTTTTTCCCAGGTCTGCAGAATATCATTATATCGAGGTTTCATTGTAATTCCAGAACTGATGAAAATTCAGAATTCCAGAATTGATAAAAATTCAGAAATTATTAAAAAAACGATTCCAGATATGGTGTAAATTCAGAATTATTTCTTTCTAAATGAAAATACAGATTTCCAGAATTTATGAAATAAACCAGTGCTACCGTAAAAGTGGTTCCTCAAAACGCAGGGCCCGGTGAGACCGCACTTATCCCACACACTTAAGAGCGGCTCTGATGCTGATAAATGCAGATAGACAGCTCTCTGGCGAGCAAACGCCTCCTATAGCAGAAATCCTTCGCGCGAAGCTTTGACGCCACTGAAGTCGTCCATTTCACCTGTAGCCATTGGATATAGCAGACCGACGTTTGCGAAATCTTTACCTTTTTTTGCAGTGCGTGAAATAGAAGACTTCAGTGACAGTCATGGACTTCGTGCGGAGGCTTTCTACTATAGATGGCGTTGGAAGGTGGTTCCGTTCATAATCCCGACAGGGTCGAATTGGAAAATTTAATTTCACCGTATAAGCCGCACTTCGCGCTTTCTGTCGGGATTTGCATCTCTTGCAGCGAGGGGAGTTGGGGTGCCGATGAGAATAATAAATTGTGATCAAATCAATAGAATGTATTTGATGCAATTTATTATTCTTATCAACGCCCCCCCCCCCCCCCACGCCGCGAAAAATGCAAATACCGACAGAAAACGCCAAGTGCGCCTTATACGACGAAATTAAATTTTCAAATTCCACCGCGTCGGGATTATGACCCAGACCCGTTGGTAGGATCATACAACAGAGAATTTGACCGAACATGTTCAACAAGTTCCTCTTTCATCGTCGAAACGCGAACAAAAAACAAATAAATGAAAACACGAAAAAAACCCAAATGAATAAAAACACGAACAAAAAACAAAATTGATCAAAACACGAACGAAGCAAAAAGAACGAGAAAAACAAATATGGCGTCTTCACATGCCATTGACGAAAATCTGAAAGGTTTGATTTATTTTTGACACGTAATAAGGCATGTTACGTCGGATTTCATAATCCGACACATTCCTACGTCACGTCAGCACAGTGTGAACGTACTTACAGAAGACTCCTACATTCATTTCAGGTAGTTCCCAAAATTCAAAGGTAAGTTTTTTAAAACACCAAGGAGAATTACAGAAATGACAAAAACTGACCGAAGGCTAAAACGAACAGCTTCAAAATTGGATAAATAAGAAAATGCAGTAAGATAAAAGAGAATGAAGATCTTTTTATATATTGTACACTATGTACACAATCACCACCAGCTACTTCAGTAGACAAAGCTGGTGTTGGTACAGCCCAGTCGAGTTCGTAGGTTTCTTCATCCATTTGTGATTTGGTCAGTTCATTTATGTGTCTGATACATGCAGATGGAAATAAGTTCCTAGAATGTCCACACCAAAGCTTTGGTTTCGACTGTTCAGTTTGATGTTAAGTGTCTTGCACTGAAAAAACGCAAGCTCTAAGAACATAAACTCACCTTTTTTATGCATTTTCTATCAGATGAATCTTTCATTGTCAGGAAATGATTGAAAAACTTTCAGAAAGAGAAGTGGAGGTACATATGGAAAAGAACCCGAGGTGGACGGAGTTAATCGGGCTCAAGTGACGGTAATTCTGATGATGATTGGTGCTAAAATTTAGCTCACGACGCGGCTGTTATAGGTTAGCGCGTGCACTTATATGGTACCAACAGAAGTATTCGTCAGCCGAATCCACATTCGTTAGAAGAGGCAGAAAAATCACGGAAAAAAATCTTCGTTAGCCGAAAAATTCGTAAGCCGAGGAGGTCGTTAGCCGAGAAATCACTGTAGTCGAATAGCTGACTGGGGACTTGCCTAATAGCCCGCTGGTTGATATCGTACCTGCTATAGGACCAGGTGCTGATAGGGCTCTAGCCCACAGCCCATGTTATTTTGATCGTAATTTTTTACACGATAGATAACTGCATAACGTAGATAAATGGACTGCAAACAATAATAACAATTTGTTTGAAATGTGCAAAAATCATCTCCAGAATTTGAGAGATCTTTTTTTCAAATCGATTCATAGACCGAATACCATACAAAGATTATTTGAAAATTTTCAGAAAATATGACGTTATTACTTTATGTAAAGATGCCTCTCTTATATAATTCCATATCAAAACCTTATCATTTTGATGTGATTATCCTGACATTTCAGCAAGCACTATTTTGCATGTCACTTAATTACATATTAAGTATTCGATTGAATCGAACTCCGACCTAATGTTGAGGGATCATAAACACTTTTTGGCATAATAATATCAAATTAATTTGGATAATAATTCAGTTATTGTAAACTATTTTGAAACGGTTGATTGAGTGAGTGCAGAAAAGATTTTGGAAAGTTTTCGGACCCTTAATATCGTAGCTTTTAGTTACTTATTCTTTTTTTCCATTAATTACAAATGTAAAATGCATTTTTAGTGCCGTTTTGTTTTACGTGCCAAAATAGAAAATTTTTAGTGCCTAAACTTCCGAGCTCTACTAATCAATATGATATGATTGTTTCTTCGTGATCTTTTCAACTTAAAACATCATTTCCATCCCACATTTTTCGTTTCAGAATATTTGAATGCTTATTTGTTTTTCTTCTTTCCTTTGAATTAAAACTGGGCGTTTCAAATTAATTTCAGTGCTCTTTTCATACTACAATAACATTAGTTGGAATATTTTCAAAAATATGTCTTTTCCCACTTTTTTCGTTGGAAAGAAATTGAAATTCGATTACATTTAATGTAAAAATTTAAATTATTCTTATGGACATAAATTTTTACTGTTAACCTCAATAATGCAAAAAACAAAAGGATTTAATAACTGAGTTTCGTTCCGTTCTAGTTTAATTCTTGATTTTTTTTTTTTTTGTTGTTGAAATATTAGACGATTTTCAAAATGATATTCACACCAAGTGTTATGCTGAATTGACGAATTTTACCCAAGTTTTCTTTGTGTGTATATATATGTAAAGTTTTTTTTTTGCTTTTAATTAAAACTTCTAAAAATTGTTTATGCACATTTCTTAGAAGTCGAATTAGACAGAAAGTGGAACTTTACTCGTTTTTTTTACTTTTTATTTGCATTTTTGAAACAAACTCGTGTTATAAATATTCGTCTTAAGTTCAAAGTTTTAACAATGGGTGTATTTTTTTATGTAAAAAAAAAAAGCACACTCACGCGTATTTGTTTCAAGTATAATAATTGAAGAATGCGTCATAGAAGCTTCTGGAATTTGTCCAACGACTACAGAATAACACAATTCGCTAAATTAAATTTCTTATGCAACAGAAAGAAATCTTTCTTATCCAATCAGAATGAAGGCAACTTCCCGCCAGTAGATGCTGTTAACTAACTCCCTTGTACTAAGGTTATTTGATTTGAGGAAGCTCTTGGTGATACTTTCGACTAAAGCACTTCACGAAAATGAACGAAAATAACAACGATAACAACATCGTAAAAAAAAAAAAAATATTTTTTTTTTCTTGTTCAAAGGGGGGGCCACGCGTTGTTTTTGCCTTCGAATCCAATTAGAGTATTCCGCGTGCTCTGTTTTTCAGTTTTTCATTCCATCAAGTGCTTTCGAACTCATCTCTCTATACGAAGCTGCATTCTATTTTATGTTTTATTTCATTAATTTTTTTTTTAAATTCCATGCGTGCGCCATCTTTCTCTCCAAACATTCATTTTATTCATTTATTATTTCAGAAAAGCCATCGCAGTATCTTCTCACGCCTGGAGCAGTAATCAGCTGATCGACTTACATTCTTAATGTTAAGCGCTCGACCGGAATAGCAAAATCATAACTCTCTTCAAAACGAGTAAGAATCACTCCTATCCCATTTTTATTCTCAAAAATGCATACCCACGTTATTTTTAATTCAGTTTGCATCCTTTTTTTAGCTTACAGTACATTTTCGAATTCATCATACACTTTAAATTCCTAAATAAAAGCTAAGAATTTATGTAAAAGAGTAAGAGCGACTCTGTCTGTATATATCACTGTATGCTTATACCTATTCATTATAATAATTCACAGAATTCAATACAATCACCTTGAATAATTTATTTATTGATAACAGTGAAAACATAATAGTTCTGAAATTCATAATATCTGTGTTTTTTCTTCTGTTACCACTACGCTTGGATAGCTAAATTTTAAACTAGGAAACTTCATGAAATTATTTTTATTGCATATTCAATTAATGTGAAACATGATTTGGCAAGATTAATGATGCAAAAATGAAAAAAAGTGTTGTTTTGTTTCTGCTGCTAGACCAGATCCGCATGTTATTAATGAACTGATGCGAGTCAATAAATGCTGTTGGCGCTTGAATTGTGCAGTGGTAAGATGCTCGTATACCAACATGATAACTGCCATCTGGTCCGATCCTGGGAAAGAACATAGTTGATAAATTATTTCCCTATCAAATCTGCGACGACCACCGATAGATGACACCTACATTTCCGACCCTTCTCGATTGATAGTAAATTGCTGTATGGCGATATGACCGGAGTTGGTGTGTGGTGAAGAGATAGCAGTAAATGTTGCTGTGACATGTTCAAAATGTTAATCTGTTGACGTTATAGGTTTTTACGCCACAACACAATCCGTGACATGTTTAGAGTTTTTTAATTCCCGCTGGAGATGTAGCAATTCGGCTAATCAGTGAAGAAATGTGTAGCTAAATTGACTTGCTACGTGGGTACATGGATGGTTGAAATTTAGCAAATTGAGTCTTTCATTTACTCACCGTTTTCGTGATTTGGAGCAATGACTATTGGAAGCGTTCATTGTTCCGAACGTCATGATACGATAAATTTCACTGATATACACGACAATAAATATTACAAGTATGGACAAACACTTAAATTCGAAGATTAAAAAAAGTAAGATAAAATAAGCACTGCCTATAACAGATGAAACCAGTTGGTAAGATGTTCGTCTACCACCGTGAAGGTTGCTGGGCCCAGTCTCAGGTTCAAATCGGTGGGAGGATATAGATAAGGGGAGATATACAGGAGTAGTGTTGCTGAGGGTATCGTCCCGAGAGATTGGAAACTGGCTAACGTTGTTCCGATATTTAAGAAGGGTAGTAGAGAAGTGGTGTCTAATTATCGTCCAGTGAGTTTGACGAGCTCCCTCTCGAAAATTTTGGAAATTATCATCAAAAGGCAGTTTGTGAAGTGGATAGACGAGAATAATGTATTGTCGGATAATCAGCATGGGTTCAGGAAGGGGAAGTCATGTGTAACTAACCCCCTTTGCTTCTATGATTACGTGACTAAGGCTTTGGGTAAGAGCAAAAATGTCGACGTTGTTTACCTTGATTTCCAGAAGGCATTCGATCGGGTCCAACATGGCAAACTCTTGAAGCGTTTACACGAGATTGGAATAGGGGGCAACTTGCTGAATTGGATAGAATCGTGGTTAAGAGATAGGTCGCAACGAGTTATGGTGAACGGGGAATTCTCTGGTTGGACAGACGTCACAAGTGGAGTTCCTCAGGGAAGTGTCCTTGGCCCCATACTTTTTTCACTTTTTATCGATAAACTCGATCAGGGTATCGATGGAATTACTAGCAAATTCGCAGATGATGTGAAGCTAATGGGGGTAATCGGGAATGAAAGCGATAGGGAGTTGCTCCAGACCAACTTAAACAAGATTGCAGCATGGGCAAATGAATGGAGCATGACGTTTAGCGTAGATAAGTGCATGGTCGCTCATTTTGGTTCGAACAACCCACGGTTCTCTTACGAGTTGAATGGTGTCACTATCCCGGATGCAACTAGAGTCACCGATTTGGGAATTCTCATTGACGAGCGACTTAAGTTTTCTGAACATTGTTCAGCGGTTGTCAAAAAATCGAATAGAATGCTTGGTCTCATTTTCAAAAAGGTCTCTTCGCGTTCTCCTAAAGTCATTCTTCCTCTTTTTCGAGGCTTAGTTCGTCCTGGACTGGAGTATGCTGTAAGGTTTTGGAGACCATACCTACAGAGGGACATAGACTTGGTTGAAGGGGTGCAGAGAAGAGCTACGCGTGTCCTTATTGGCACACAGGGCTTGAGTTATGAAGAAAGACTTCATTTTTTGAATATGTTTACATTGGATGAACGCAGGTGTCGAGGAGATATGATCGAAGTGTTCAAAATTTTCAATGGGATGGATAGGATGGACCATGAACTTTTAGTACACCGCCAATCGACTGCTTTTACAAGGGGACACCAGTATCGATTGGTGAGGGACAATGCAAGGTTATGGTGTCGCAGGGAATTTTTCTCCAATAGGGTTGTTAATAAATGGAATAGCTTACCCCCGGAGGTAGTAAATTGTAACACAATTGACACGTTTAAAAAGAAATACGATAAACATGTTGGGGTAAATCGAGAAGCTATCCATTCTTAGAATAAGACAACCATAAGTATTCTTTATGGGCATTGTATAATATTTTTTCATGTGTATATAGTGTTTGTAATTTGTGTTAATTGCATTTTTAATTGGGTTGCTGTATTTTTGAAACATATGACAACCATATTTTTATGGGCATCTTTTTATCAGCCACCTCGTTGGGCATTTTGCCTGTTGTGGCGTTGTATTTGTATTTGTATTTGTATAAGATATTTTCCCTAACGAACTTTAGGCGACCACTGATAGATAGCGCCAGCATGAACGCAGGTGTCGAGGAGATATGATCGAAATGTTTAAAATTTTCAATGGGATGGATAGGATGAACCATGAACTTTTAGTACAATCGACTGCTTTTACAAGGGGACAGCAGTATCGATTGGTGAGGGACAATGCAAGATTATGGTGTCGCAGGGAATTTTTCTCTAATAGGGTTGTTAATAAATGGAATAGCTTACCCCCGGAGGTAGTAAATTGTAACACAATTGACACGTTTAAAAAGAAGAAATACGATAAACATGTTGGGGTAAATCGAGAAACTATCCATACTTAGAATAAGACAACCATAATATTCTTTATGGGCATTGTATCATGTGTATATATTGGTTTTAATTTTTGTGATTGTGTCTTTAATTGGGTTGCTGTATTTTTGAAATATATGACATCCATATTTGTTATGGGCATCTTTTTCTCAGCCACCTCATTGGGCATTTTGCCTGTTGTAGCGTGGTATTTGGGCCCCTAAATTAATGGGGAGGGGTTGGCCCAATTCTTTTGGGCAAATGCAGAAAATTTAATAGTATTTGAAAATTGAAAAAATTTAAAATTTTTTTTTTTAAAAAATTTGAATGCACTCACCCCCTTAAGAATGCCAATCTTTCCAGTACATTTTATTTACAATTCTTGAAGAAAAGGAAACATGTTTTCCGAGAATTTCCGTAGTCGTTATAATAAATGTGTCCGGATTTTCATTACATGTAAATTTACTGTATATTTGTCTGTTTTTCGTTGAAAGAAGGGGGTCGTTATAACGAGCGTCAACTGTGAATATGTAGTATAAATATTTAAATTGAATGTTTTATGTTGATAGCAAAGTCACAACTTGGGAAAAAACAGTTCAGTCTCTAATAATGATGAATTTTTCCTTGTGTTTTTATTTGATTTATTGTACGACTGTACTTTTCTTCCAGAACAATATACATATATCTTCAGCGTTGATAAAATGATATACTCTGAGAGAGTATTTCTTGGGGCGGTCAGACACGTCTGGAACTTGAGATCAGTGATACATTGAAACGACCACTTGAATTTTTGCCTTTCTTAGTCTTTTTCCGAACTAAAGATCCATTCTTATTTTCTTGTTCTTGTTTTCTAGGACTTCAAACTGCTAAAGATATTTCTCTCAAGCTTCTCGTCTATCTTCGAAGAGCTTAATAAGTCACAATTTATAGGTTCGATTTCTCTACCGTGAGCGCATCGATTTCTTCCTTAATGTCCACCAAAGAGTCAGTAAGTTCCCTTCTCGTTTGCCATTTCCCGGGAAATTCACCACTGAAACATACGGATACATCACTCCAAGTTGGTTAGAGCGAAACATTTGGAAAGGCTAATCCCGATATACAATAGTAAATTGCTCTTGGAATGGATAGATTCAATTTTCGAAAGTAGGCGCTTTTCCCAGTTAAGAGAGGTTATCCACTGAGGGGCCCAAATAACTTTTTTTTTACTTACCAACCCAACTTTATATTTGCTTTATTTTAAACCTGTTGGATGTTTCAAAATAAGATGATGTCTATTTTTTGTGTCGGAGGGAAACCATTTTAAATGTATTTTATTTTTATTTCCAGTTCAAACACTGACCATTGTTCCAAAACGCACGTAAAGTTTCTTTGAGATTATCTTATAAACACAGTTCTTGTGTTTGTATATATGTTGTTTCAAAAGAAAAATCGTCAAAATGAAAGGGCAATTCAAGCATACGATAAGAATTCAATATCACACAGGAACATAGTTGCTCAAATGCCATTTGGAAGCAGCAGACGTCATTTAAAATAATGCGTAATACGAAGACGGCGAAGAAGAAGCCTTCTACAATAATTCATTTAGGAACAATACTACTATTGTAGATGCGCAAAGTTTTTACCAGGGGCACTGACACACGCATTAGTTCGACGCTGTATGGACTGCCGCATCTTTAAAAAAAAATGCCAGGTGGACGCAACCATGTGCATTTACCTGATGATCTATGTGAATTTGAATTTTTATCGTACGGCTGAATTGCCCTTTCATTTTGACTATGTTTTTTTTTTAAACATCGTGTATACATGCATACAATTATTTTTTAAATAAAATCAGAAACAAAATATTCATTATAAACGAAAACATAAAATTCGAAATTTGAAATACGAATGCATTGTTATATTGTATTCGGAATAGAATTGTAGAGGAGTCAACACGTGATTTTAATGCGATTTTTTGTGGTATATGACCATTAAATTGATTTTTCTTTGGTGTTTATACGATGCGTTATACAGAAAATACTGACTTAAACTTATTATTTTTTCAAAATAGCTTCTAAGATATTCATACAATACGTGCAAAAGTATTGAAATTGTAACTTCGCAGAAGATCTAATATATTTTAATAAATTTCCCTTCGGATTTTTCTCTTTGGTTGTTATTGAATACTATATTTTTTTATTTTAAACAAATATCAACAATTTTCCCTATATTTCATTATTTAAAACTAATTTAATTATCAAAATAATCAATAATGGTAATGAATTACTGTAAATGTTCAAATGTAGAAAATGGAATTGAAATCATCGAGAAAACTAAACCTTTTATGCTTTTTGTTAGGAGATTTATAACAGTATCAACTGGCTTTAAAATTGTTAGGATTGAGGGCAAATCATTCATTGGATGCGTCAGAAGTTATCAAAGACGACTTTGTTACACAGGGTGAAAACTTAAGCCCGTTTCAGCTCAAATAAATCGTAAACCGTTGGTTATAGAGATATACTTTTAATAAAAAAATTATACGAACAGAATGCCCATTTTAGTTATGACATTTTTTTTAGTATGGGCCTTATATGTACTGAAATACCAAATTTTTTTTTCATGGTCCCCAGTATTCTAACTGATAATTAAAAATTTGTTGTGACTCTCTAGAGATCAACAAAAAAAATTCATGTTGGTAAATGCATTATTAGCTTAGACACTTGAATTCTAAAATCACTGAAAATTAAAAGAACAGTATATATCAAGGAACAAGCTTGTTCTATGCTCGTCATATGCTTTTCTTTCGGTCATTTTCAGAATGGTTTTCTGATTCAAACATCTCGGCTAATATTGAACTTAAAAACATGGATTTTTTTTGTTATGCTCAGGTGAGACAGAGCAACAACTTTATAATTGGAAGTTAGATGACAGAGGAATCTTATAAAAATTATATTTTGTATCTTAGTACATACGTGCTTCTTAGTGAAATAAATACAATATCTAAAATGAACACGTTATTTGAATACTTTTTCTAATTTAAAACATGTTTCTATGCCAACGGTTCACGAGTTATTTGAGCCGAAACGGACTCAAGTTTTCAATCTGTACAATGTTATTTCTTCTATTTATAGTAATTTTGTCCTTGCATACTTTGCGGCAGAATCTTCAGAATATCAATTAAAAACGTGTTTACATTTCGGTCTTGTAATAATATGCTTAAGCAAGTATACATATCACGTGGCGTCTAATCCACTCAGAATGGGTTAGCTTAACACTGTATCCAGTTCACCTGTAACGCGACTCGACGCTTTTGTAGTACTGCTCACATCGAGATGCGCCTAATATTACACGTAGGCTTTTCGGTATTAACGCTGGTTCAGGATCTGGACTCGCATTCTCGGTTGTCAGAGCATGCCTCAGGAGATTATCTGCCTCATCTACACACACACACACTCTCTCTCTATGTCCCTATCTATCTCCGTCTCTATACACATAAATATACTCATGCACCCGTAACCTCCCGTCATCCCACAGTCATCTAGTAGGAGGCGTAAATCCATCTTTGAGATCATCGTTAAGTGCGACATTAATTATTCAGTTTAAAAGCTGTTACTGAAGCTTGACTGCTTGCGTGTCGATAGCTGTTACGTATTTATTGAGATTGAAATGCGGTATGTCTGGTATAATACCATAACGTCCACACGGGATAGAGTTCTCATTTTGCTTATCTATCTTTCATCTTTTCCATATAGAAAGTTTTAAAATCGTAAGATGAATAAATTCGGTAATTTCTAGGGCTGGTCCGAATAATCGATCAACTGTTAATGGCAGTCAATCCTCTATGGTCCCGTGTATATTTGGATAGACATGGCAAATTCATGTTGAAAATATTCATTGTAGAAAATTATTTTCTAAATTTGTTTTTGGTATTTTAGAAAGTACTTATTTTGTGTGTGTGATGTCATTTCAATACAAAATAAGGCACACCACTATTTTATCTAGAAAGAGTTGATTCCTTGTCGTTGTCATTTTTTGAGAGTTGTTGAAATTTTATGTGTTGGAGATTTATAAAATTACATCAAAAACTCACACAGGGTATTAGAAATGAAAAAAATTCAGGGTAAAATTATTCAACTTTGCTAAGCAAGATTTTATCTTTTATAGATAACATTAAAATCAAAGCGAACTGCATATTTTACCCTTACTTAACCATTTTTTGTAATTAAATATCCACTCTAATCAATTAAATTGCTTTGCTGATGTGCAGTTTCAATTAAAATTGTATGCTAACAGCACCAATTTACATCAGTATTCGTAAAAAAAATTTTTTTCAGTAGGTTGTTTTTATGGGGGGGTGAACCATAGAGGATTAAAAATTTTAGTTGAGTTAATCGAATTGATCAATTCTATTAAAATTCCCATTAAAAGTTAATAAATTAATTTTATTTATTTGATGAAATGTATTATATGTATTCAATCATTTTACTATACATAATAATTTAGATAAGTGAAAAATTTTAAAAATATCTGAATCAATATGTTTTCTATGTTGATCAAATTTTTTGTCATGGGAAGATTCAACAAAAACTAGTGATGGTATCAGTTTCAAATCGAATCTGATGGTAAACAGCAGTTTTCGTATATCGCGTATTCGGAAAATATCTCCTCCCCCTCCCAGTATATATTTACCATTTGGAACGAAACCCACTCTTAGACATTTCTTACAGTTTGCAAAGGAAACAAGCAAAAAAATGAAGATAAAAAAATGCAGCGAAATCTGTGGAATAACCTAAATCAACAAATTTTATGACATGATTTTATTTTGATCTTACAAAGAAGCGACAAGATCCAAGTGAAGGAATTCAAGAATTTAACAAATATGTTTATCGCTCTAAGCGGGTAGTCTTGATTTTCAAAATCTATTCCTATATATCTGTTTATATCTAGCAAATAGGAACGTGAGAAAGAAATGAATAAAATATATTTTTAGAGCATTAATTAGTATTATATTAGCTACTAATACTACGTTTGTTTTGTTTGATTAGCATTTAAAAATATCGATTGAAATATTTGATTAAGTAGTTAATATTTTTTATAGATTGGGAATCGATAAACATTAGGGCTGTGAATCGATTTTAAAATTTTTAACTGCTTAATCAAAGCATTTTAATGGATTAATCGACTGATTAATTAAATCTTAATCGAATACGTTCTTATGTATGTGCTAACACACTTTATATATAACTATCTTATTAGGTAACTTTTTTTTATTAATTGAAAAAAAATATTTTTTTTTTCATTTCACTCACCTATTCGCTAGATGTAAACAAATATTGGAATAAGTTGAGAAATTAAGGTTGCGTTCTTGAAGTAATGCTAAACATTTTTGTGAGATTTTGGAATTTCTTTATCTTGTTTTTAGAAAATCAGCGAATTTAGGTTAGTCACGGATTTTGGGACTACATTCGATCTTCATACTGTTGCTTTTTTTTTACTGGAAACTGCTCCCAAATGGTACTGGAATACGAATACAAATACAGCTGTTCACACAGTGGAGACAACTTATGTTGGTCTTGTCTTCTAAAATTTCGATCGAACCCAATTTTAAACTGAAATCACCGCCCGTTTTCATTGAATTTGTATTTCTTCTATGCCGAAAAATTTGATTAAAATATTGATTCAAATATTTATAAATATCTCTTATCTGGAATGTTATACCTGGGAATATATTTTAAAATATCTAATCCTTTTCGTCTAATAAATCACATTAAATTATGAACGTTAGATAAAAATTTCAATTCAATTTTAATCGGGTTAATTGCCTCGATTAACTAAACCATACAGTTTTTTAATTGCGATTAACAATTGATCGATTAACCGACCCAATTAATTAGACCAGCCCTAATAAAATTCTCAACTTGTTAATCAAATATTTTCATCGAATATATTTGATCAGCCTTAGTAATTACATATTCATGATTTTTCTAATACAAAAAAATTAGAAAGCATGTAACTTTTGATAATATTTTTTAAAAATTTCATCATCATTTATCTAGATAGTTCAATTTGGGTAGCTTCACGAAGAGAATAGTCCGAGGTATATTCTGACGTCATGAAACGCCACTACCGTAATGGGCATATTCAAATCCATCCACTCTAACTTTCGTGGGGTTATGAATCCTTTTTACCTTCTCATGTTCGAGTAAGTACCAGATGGTACTCAAAGAAGACGTATTATCTTTACAGGTACAAATTGGTTCTTATTATTAGGCATCTGGATATAAGTCATCAATAATTTTTTTCCCCCATTTGCTTTAAGCCTAGCTATTAGCACCCTTAACAGGATGATTTGAATCTCGCATGCAGAAATTACTCTAAACTATAATGGAATTCTTGGTTAAAGTTGCAGAGTTCAGAAATCGATTCATACGTACGTACGAATTGACTTTGATTTTCATTCACCGAAACGATTATCCGCCAGGTAGAAAGAGAGAGAGAGAGAGAAAAAAAAGAAGCTGGGTTACTTTTATTATTTTATTTCCAAAGAGCAATTACATCGATGATCTCTTCGGCGAAGCTTTCATCGTGATGCTTTTTCTTTCAATTCCTTGAGAAATGTGAGCGTATCTTCTTCTTCTAGCTCATTTCTTTTAACTGGCTACGAAAATGAGTTCGGAGGACATTAACGTGCGATGATTGCGGCAGAAAGAAAGAAAAATAGGCGATGAGAAAAGCAAAAAAAAAAAAACAAAAAACAAAAAAGGAAAGTAAGATTTCAGAGAAGAGAAAAGCACAGAATCTATATATACGAGTAAGAACTTCATACACGGATAAGAAGTCGGTTTTCTTCCCCGTCATTTATTTTAATCCTATTTTTCTAACGTTATGTTCTGCCTTTGACATCTCTCTCATATCCTAGAATAAGAGGAATATATATATATATATTATATGGCAACATATTATTTCTGAAAAATAATTTCGAAATTTCACGGAAAAATCTTATATCCGGTTGTTCTCTTCCGGATGCGTTGAACAATTCCCGATACTGACTTTCTGCAACGTGATTCAAATTACGTTTTCACAATGACTTTCTATCAATCAACCTGCAAAAAGGATTCTCTTTGATATGTCAGGAACTTTATTATTTTTTAACGATCCGCGAAAATATTTCGCTTTACGTGGCTTTGTGTTTTTCTGATTTTTTTTTTTTTTCATATTGAATTTTTAACGTTGCGATATCTTGTTACACGCACATCACGGACGCGTATAAGGTGTAAACAGATGCACATTTATGGGTTTGCCGCCACTGTAAGCTACACGAATTTTGCCGCCCTTCTCCTATTATATAGTCGAATTTTCCTCTGACTACCCTTCCCTCGAGTTCGCCACCCAGTGTTATAACGGGCTTGGCCTCCCAACACTCCTGAAAATACACACGTGTCTCTAAGTCACTCTTTTAGTCATTCACATGATTGCACACTGTTTTGACCATTCACATGCTTGCACACGTTCTAGTTCACTTTTTTGGCCACTTACTGACATGGTTACTTGCTTTATAGGTCACTCTTTTGATCATTTACACGTTGACACCAGGGTTGGGTTTTTGACATGGCAAGCGTCAAAAAATTGATTTAAACCGTCAGAAACATAAATGAATATTATTGAATAATATTGTTACGAAAACTATGTGAATAAATAGTAATTATTTACCATTTATTATGTCATCTTTCACCTGTGACTAATCGGTGGCACATATCTCTGTAAATCTCGACAAATTAACGATGAACTCGGCACGTTTGGCGACAGCTCCAATTCGGAAATGTCATGATGGCAGAGGAAAACTGTAAAGATGTTCTGAGAAGATGATATAGAATAATCTCGAAGCTCCTAGAGCAGTTGTAGAATTTTAGTCGAGACAAGGTCTTATCTGTAGATCGCTCTCTCTCTCTATTTATAGGTCGTGTTCCAAATCGCTGCTTGTGAATACGTGTACATACGTAGCTGTTCTGTACACGTATTTGTGTTGTCCGTTCTGTAATTTGTGTTGCCCGTGAAATTACTTCATGGTGTGCCATCTCAAGTGCTTGTGAGAGACATTATCTGGAACAATATTTTGTATAACATGATGAGAAATTTACTTTTTGCACATTACAATGTTTTGTTTTTGGACACTAATGTATTAAATTAACATTAAAACAAAATATTAACTGTAATTTGAAATTTTAAATTTTTCGACATAAAAAGAGTTTCTGGAACAGATGATATATATACTAGCGATAACCTGTCTTCAATTCACTAAGCGAAATAGAACTGTTTATTCAAAATATGTGTGATAAGAGATAAAATGCAACTTGCTAATCGCTGTGAAAATTGCAGAAGGGTGTTTAAAATTAAGGGCAGCTAAAATCACAGTAAACAAAAAAATGTATTTAAATAGTAATACGTAAACTACGGGCATCCCCAATTGCCAAAGTAGGCACAATCATCAACCGTAATTAAAATTCCAAAAAAAAAAAAAAAAAAAAATCGCGGACAAAACGGTAAACTTGTCAAATATGTGAGATGAATATTTATAATTTTTGCCACATAATCATCATAATTTTATTTATATGATGAATACGCTGTATGTGTTTATGGCTTTGGTAAATATTACAAATACAGAAAGTATCGTTAAAAAATCAGAACAACGAAAAATACAGGAGTGTCCCGTAATACGCCACACAAGTGGTGAGGCAAATTGTTTCAGACATTTTATTGGTTTTTGTTTCCAGAAAGGTTGAGAAACACTTCTATAAAGTGACCTATACAAACCCACGTATGTGCTACTTTAATAAGTTTTCAATACGGAATTTTCTGTATTGATATTAATTATCATGCCAGCTTTCCCTATCTATTGAACAGGTGACAGGCAAAAAACCATGTGAGGAATAAACGATAATATCTTAATACGAAATGCAAAAAAAAAAGCAATGTAAAAAATGAAACTTGCGTTACACTTCATAGTACTAAATGATATTTATGTTGAATAGATGGCGCAACAAACAGGAGGCACTAAAAATTGAGAGCTGGTACTTTTGTGGAGGCGATATATATATATATATATATATATATATATATATATATATATATATATATATATATATATATATATATATATATAGGATTGTTTTGAATTTACTCCACTTTATAATTCAGATAATTTGTACGTTCACATGTTCAATTGCAAATTCAATGATCGATATTCATGAACATAGATAAAGAAACAAGATACGCTTCTCCCATTGTTTGAGATTTATATAATTAAAAAATAATGTAAAGCGCTTACTCTCTATATTCAATGCATTTGGTGGATGCATTTAATGTCTCGTTCTTTAAAGAGGAGAAAACTGAACATAATCCGACGGTGGCTTGTATGAACAGATCTGTTATGTTAATTGGTTTACCGATTAGCGTAATAGTTGGTTGAAAGATCGGCGAACGCATAAAATTGCTATCAGCTGGAAGTGTCCCATTTCGATACGAGCGAGTCAAAAGGATTCTCAATATGTGATGATACACCTTTAAATCTCGCTCTTCCTGCCCAAACGTTTCAAAGAGGGGCCGTCTCAGTAACTTAATGAATTCTAACGGCACCGTCGCATTAAATCTTAAATTAATGGTGCTTCAACAATAGGTAGTCATTAATCACTGCCATTGATCCATTGAATTTTGCGAGATCGAAACACGTTTATCTGTGACATCTAATGCATTCGCTATGAGGAGAAGTGATTCCAGTGACAATCGCGGCTGCGGATTCGCTATAATGAAAAGAAACTGACTCGTCCTTTGATTGAGCACATTGTGCCTCACGGAAATTCGTTTTTTTCCCCCTCTCTTGTTGGTACAAAGAGATTGCAGAATAAGGTCAGGGATTTAATCCATTAGATATTTGGAAGCTTTTTCAGTTTGCGACTGCAACGTATTTGTTTTGTGACACCGAAAATCATTCTACATTACTTCTTCGACTTGAGAGGTTCAAACTAAATGTTGCTGAAAGCATTTCGATTTGAAATCCTTCCAGGTTTTCTTTCTTCGACGAATGCTAATAATCCTTGTTCTTTCAAATCAATGGTTTTTTTTCCTTAAGAGAAAATATCGGAACGAATTATTCACTGTAAAATAAATAGAATGTCGAAATTGTATTTTTTAAGATATACAGTACACTCTCGACTATCCGGCCTAATGTGGCTAAAGGGCGGTCTGGATAACAGAAAAGCCGGATAGCACGGAGTTTTCTATAAATGCTCACTTCTCTATCTCTCTCTTATCTCCACCCATATCATCAAAAAGACCCTTTTTTTATACCAAAACCCGCTCCTATTCATATTTTCTGACATCCAAGTACAGGGGAGTACTTAATAAATGTTTGTTCTGTACTGAACTAACTGTACGTTTTAAAAATTTCTTACAGAATAAAAAAATATGGGACACATATGTTTATTTTCGGTAGATTTTATTGGTCAATTTTCCGTAGCCACAACCCAAAATCGTTTTTTTTGCAGCTTAAAATCATGGAGAATTATTATGTTTTTATTTTAAACCTTACCGGGTAGTCGAGAGCCTACTGTGCATAGAGAAAATCATGAACATTCGGAAAGCGTATTCATAACAAATGGCGTGATTTCATACTAGAATAGTTGGATTGTTTTTAAAATATCCATTTCTCTCTAAAGCTACTGTATATTGATGAGATATAACCGTAAATATATTGATAAAGCTTAATAACCACAAGCGCAAGTTACATTTTTGTTTCATTCTCCTTGGTCATGAAATATAAACAAATAGCTAGAAAAATTTAAAGAAACCACGAAAAAACAAAAGATTCGCGTGATGACAATGCTGCCATGTTAATCTTCAATAAATGCTACTTTATATGGTTTATAAACGAAGAGGAAACCCATGGTACACCCGGGAGATCTAGAGATACGACCTATTGAAACAATCAAGTATATAGTGTGCATCAGAGATGAATTTAAGCTTTGAACCACATACGAACTGTGCAAAAAAGAAAACAGCTCAAGTGGCGAGAATGCGATCTTGGCTTAATTTTGCATATAATCGGAGTTTTCGCTGAGGAATATTTTTCTTTTCAAATCAGTTAATTCAATTCAGTTCAGTCAATTATGTCCTACGTGGCTTCATTGTGGGTGCATTCACGGAAAACGGACGTGTAAATGTTACAATCGCAACAAAAACATTCGTGAAGTATACTTCAAGCAACCTCCAAGAGCCTTTGTCAGAGCTCCGTCACTTCAAAGCTGTGGGAACAGGAACACATCAATATCGCCAGAATGCCGCGATGCATACTTTGAGAACCTGAATGAATGAACGCCAGAACTTTGGCACTGGACTTATCCCGTTGCCGAGAACTCTTCCAGCCCAGCTTCGTGACAGGAACACTTTATTTTGTGCCAGATACTTTGAGAACCGTTGTCTCAAGTCAGTAAGGGGTTCTGACATGAGAAGTGGCTTGAATGTTCCATTATTTATTGACTGCATCAAAGAACTTTCCCGGAATCAATGTGAAAACTCATCGAAATCCACATTTCTGCACATAAGAGATAATGAACTACGACCCTGGGGGTCGAATGGAGGACGAAACATCCACAAAAGACCCTAATACATTCTGGACGTGGACTGAAGACCAGTAAAATTTCTAGAAGCACCAATGAGAGAACAGTTACGACGTCGGAATCGTATAATGGGAGTGGCTTGATCTTTCCCGTAGAGAGAAACCAAGAAGACTATCATACCAATTATTACGATTTCTGACTGAAGGATATTAATCTTTTGAGCTTTAAACACATCAAAAACCAACATACTTGTACTTTTTTATACAGACATATTATGTAAGTTTTACATAATGACACATGTCCTTGTCTTTTCCCATCTTCACAAGCTCTTACGATCAACCACTAAGTGACAGATACCCTTCAGGGCAAAAAGCGACATAAATGCCAAATTATGGCATGGGATCAAGTTAGATATATTCGGAAATACCGCGATACTTCGGCTTATGCGAATTTTTTGTCTAACGAAGATTTTTTTCTTGATTTTTCTGCCTCGTACAATCGTATAACAAATACGGATTCGATTAACGAATTTTTTTTTTAGGTATGGATGCACGCGTTAACATAAAAGAGCCGCATCATGAGCTGAATTTTAGTATCAATCGTCATGAGAATTACTGTCACTCGAGCCCGAACAACTCATGTCCAACTCTGAATCTTTTTCCAGGTGTAACCTCCACTTCTCTTTCTGAATTTTTTTGAATCATTTCATGTGAAATTATTCAGCCAATAGGAAACGCATTGAAAAAAAGGAGCCCATGTTCTCAGAGCACGCGTTCTTTCGGTGCAACTCTCTTAGCATCGAACAACAAGACTCTTAGCATCGAACTGAACACTCTGGATATTTTAGGAGCTCACCAAATCTCAAATGAGTGGGGACACCCTACGAACTCAACTGGGTTGTGTCAGCCTTAGTAGTAGGTGGTTGTGTCATGCTTTAGTAAATTAAAACTGGCGTTGGTTGTGTACATTAATGTAAAACAAAAATATCTTTAGTGTGTGTGTGTGACACACATTAAAGACCTCACCTTCCTGTAAATAATCATTTATCCAGTTTGAAGGTGTTCATTTTAGTCAGTTTTTGTCTTTTTTATAGCATCCATTAGTGTTTCAAAACCTTATCTTTAAATTTTGGGCAGAAACTGGAACGAATCAAACGATTTTCCATAGAAACCTATAAGAAATCACGTTTCGGCTAACGAACGTGATTCGGGAACGAATCTGCATCGTTAGCCGAGGTATCACTATAATCAGATTTTTGATATAAATATTCACTATTCCCAGAAGATCCCAATATCAAATAATATTTCAGTGATTTTCAAATAACTCCCAAAATAAAAATTATCAAATATAATCCACCTCAATCAACATGGTTCTGGGCTAGGTCATGAGAGAATTCAACCATTTTTAACTTAGCATTTGAGATCACTGATGGCGAATATTTTTGGTGCTGACGCCTAGGTTCCGTGCAATATAATGTTAAAACTACGGCTACCGCTATTGCTGAATTTCTTCCGAACGAAAGAACTAACCCTTGTTTGCGTCATGGCTTAGAAACTGGAAAAACCATTTCTGTCTACTCATTGGAAAATATCCAAGTCTCGGTTTCCAGAGAAATGATGGGAAGGGTACTTTGCAATTCTATGTTATTTGAATTTTTGCGGTTTTGTATAGGAAGCCAATTTTTCGATTCTTTAATGACTGGTTTATATGCAATGTATAAAAATGCTGTCTCTAAGGTATACAAACAGTTATTCTGCGGAATATAGGGACATCATGATCAAAATGCGTCAATAGAAATACAAATGCAAAATCAGAAACCACAACAAGCAGACTGCCCAACAAGGAAGGTTGTTGGAAAAAAAAAAGAAAATGTATAAATATAAAAAATTAATAATATATTGGAAAAGAAAGACCATAAAAATATGGTTGCCATAGCATAAATATTATATTTGATACTCAATACTCAATAATAAGAAACCAGAAAAAAGTAACTAAACAACTAAATTATCTGCCTATAGAAATATGGTTGTCCACCATTTTAATATGGAGGGCTTCTCGATTACTCCCACCCACTTTATCATATTTCCTCTTGAAGGGGTATAACGTAGGAGTATTCACGACATCAGAAGGTAAGCTATTCCATGCACTTACAACCCTGTTGGAAAAAACCTCCCCTAAAAAAATAATTATTCCTAAATAATCGGAACGTGTGTCTCCGAGTCGAAGCATTTGAATAATAGCGTAACAGTATTTCATGATTCACATCATATCGATCTTCCTTGAAAATATTAAATACTTCAATCATATCGCCACGACGCCTAATATAACTCCTATAATTAACCTAACTTCAACGAGTAGTTTTATAATTTATCGTAATGTTTCGTGGACCCGCTTTAAGCAAGATTCGTAATTAAGTAATATGTTTTAAAAGTAAAATTTTATTGCATTGTTTAGCGTTATTTTTGTTGTCACTGTGGTTTCCCGTGTTGGTCACATTGCCCTAAATCCACTCGCAGCTCTGCTATATACACGAATGAGGTGGAGCGCAAAGTCACCTCTTTTATGCCGAGTTTTTATTTTTTCATAAAAATGAGTGGTCACCCGTTAAAATAAAAAAAATACATAAATCGTTTCTACGAACCATGAACTAAACATAAACATTTTATTTTCGACTTTAAATCAACTTTGTGAATGATAATGTTTAATTTCAATTTTAAAACTTTGCAGTCAACCAGAGTTGACGGTATAGCTATGAAAGTGAAGAGGCCGTTTCTTGATAATACTCTTTTATGTGGTCCATACGTTCTAATACAGGGGTGCTCAACCTTTAGGCATAGGCGCCGGACCTAATCTTGTGAAGGGGCTGAGCCCCCCCCCCCCACCAATAATTAATGAATATACAATGCGACACTCTTCCCACATACGGGCTTGAGTTCCATATATACAGGACAACTGACAACTTTCAGCGTCCTCAGTGTTTTCTTCCTTTCGGCGCCTCTTCCTTTAGGAGAGTGCGAGACACTTAAGTGATCTGTAAATGTGCCTCGGGCGCGCTCGAGTGATGTGGAACTGCACATCGTTGACCACTCGATTGCTCTGGAACTGCGCAGCACGTTACTTAAGTGAGTGATCTTTAAATGTGCTATACGGGTTTCTGAAGTGATCTGTAAATGCGCTACGGGGTTTCTCAAGTGATCTGGAAATGTGCTACGGGTTTCTTAAGTGATCTGGAAATGTGCCACTTAGTTCATTTATTTTTGCAAAATTACGTTTGACGTCACGGGTCACATCAGATGACTCCGAGGGCCACGGATTGAGCATGTATGTACTAATATAAGTTCCACGATTCCACCACGTACACTTGAAAAAAAAGTGCAAGTGTGAGAAAAAAAAAAATCTCAGGACGGCTACATAGCTATTAATCGCTAAAGCAGGAGATTCTTGATCTCGACAGCGCCAATGCGGCTCTATTGGCGTCTATTGTCAGTGTGGAGACAAGCGGGCGACATCGCTTTTCAATTCTTTCACTTTAGGACACTCAAGAGGCTAGATAGCTTTCATTGATGCTTCCCCTCTGGCTCTCTTCCAAAAGATATTGGTCCATTGTGGAAACCAGCTCCTTGTTCTCATCCCTACTCTTCCTTCTCTTCTTCTTCTTTTTATTTTTTTATGTGTCTTTGAGTTTTGGTTCTTTTTATCACCATCCAGTGGTCGAATTGATTGCATCTGTTAATGGAATAAAACTTTTTACTCTCCACTCCTTTTTCCATTGAGCTCGTTCTTCCATTGCTTTTGGAGGAAACGAGTTGCGTTAGGCTCAATCAGTGTCGAGTTGTTAAAACATCATTACAGCAACAGCTATATTTGACTTCATAGTAAGTGATACCCGTAATATAAAGAAGAATGTCTTTGAAGAATTGAAAGGAAATCATTATTTATTCATACGCCGAACGGAAAAGCTATATCTCTACTTCCTCTACTATTAACTTTAGTACGAAAAATATATATGAAAACTGTAGCATAAGTCTGTAATATTTTCTTTTGAAGGAAGGTAGTACTTATTATATGTATCGATTTTATTAGGAAGTCCATACACAGCTGGATTTTTATAACAGCACTCATATTTTATTTTTGTATATTTTTGATATAATCATCAATAAATTCACTGTATTACACTCGTGCTCAGAGGTTAAGCAACAAACTCATAACTCCTCATTGTAACTGTATGGTGATCTGGACAGAAATTGCTATTGGCGCCCGCATCGACCTTCACTGGAGGTTCAGAGACGTTAGTGCAATATCGAGATGACATCCTTGCACCATATGTTCGCACCATTTCTATCTGTCGCAGGACCTGATGCCATGTCCATGGACGATAATGCAAAAGTGTGCATACATGGTCGTATCACATATTGGCCGACGTTCTCCATTGAACTTTTTGTGTCTCAATAATATATGATTGTTCTGATTTCAACCAGTTATTCGATTTTGGATTTCTATTTTCGTTCTGATTTTACCAGTGTCCTTTGCTTCACCCTATCATCTGTGTTAATTCCAACAAAAAAGAATTAAAACATTTGCTTTTATAAGCATTTTTGATTCTTTGTTGCTTAACTTTTGAGCATTAGTGTACAAATCACTCGATGAAAGCATTTCTTTATCGGTCATCCATTAATTCATCTGTCGTATTCATCAATGATATTAGGACCAATTTGAAAGCCACGTGTCTGGTTTTTCTTTATGGGTGATTTCTTGAGAAAATAAGATAGAACCAAAACGAACCAAGGTGGACCAAAAACAAAATGCAAATATGTAGGTCACGCATAAGTTGTTGACTCATTCAATGTTGTTTTGATCCCAACTCAATATCCTGCCTATCGTTCATTAATTGGGTCTTATATAAATGTAATACTGATCACGTAGTTATATTTTCTTATCATAAAAGTAGAGAAAAACAACACGTTCGGGGTCTATTTATGCCGTGTTATCTCTATGTGTAATGTCACCCAATAAGATGAAAAATCGATTTATGCCGTCTAAGAAAGGAATCGTATAGCATCCATTGCCACTCGAATTAATATTTCTCCTGATATACACATATAAATGTTTATAGTTAGTAAGAAAGTGTTCACTCTTCTAGTGCATTTTTAAAATGTTTTCCTTACTCTCACAGTTTTATTTTAACTTAACAGCATAAATAATGAGCGAAAAGTTGAAATCCGATTTTAAACATAAAAATGAATTCAGGAATGAAAATGTTTCCGCGGTTAGGTTATGAGTTTTTTAACGGCTAATTTCAGTTTCTAAAAATCTTTTAGTGGAGAAAAGCATTTTAAATATTATTTTATATTTCCTTACTCTTTTTCATATACTTTTCTCACACGTGTTTGCTATTAATTTTAAGACATTATTATTATTTTTTTTTTTAATTTTGTAACAGTGAGTAGGGATTCTGCAATATATTCCAAAATAATAGCCACTAAACCCATGATTAGGTTCACAACAATAATGTTTTGAAAATTCTTTAATCAAATAATTGATGCATTGATCTTCAAATGGTTTTTGCGGCACTTGAGTGTTTTGTGAGATATTTTGGGTGTGAAACTGAAGTAGAGAGATACAAGGTTAAGAAAATTGAAGTTTTGTATCTCAGACGGCTTTGGAAGGCGTTTTAGTCATCACAACGGCATGGATTTTGCACAACAGACGCTTCAATAATGCACAACAGACGCTTCAATAATGCACAACAGACGCTTCAATAATGCACAACAGACGCTTCAATAATGCACAACAGACGCTTCAATAATGCACAACATACACTTCAATAATGCGCGCGCCCATCTGATACTTCAAATAACGCACTCACAATTTACTGAATTTCAAACAGCAGGCCTACAAAAAATTAAACCGTTGTATGTGATTATCTTTGGCCTACTTCACTTATTCGTATCTTGAGTCAATAAATGAAAAGCTAGGGTATTTCTTGAAACTCGGCTCATAATAAAACTTCAATTTTTCAATAATAACTTGTATTTCAACTTGTATCGATCATAAAAACAGCAGTATTTACATTTTTTTTAAATTTTTAATTAGCAATCTTGTGTCTTACAAATTGACCAAAAAATACCTCTTTTACAGACTTTAGAGGCTTAGTTATTGGAATTTCTCATCACACATTTTGTAAACGTGGCTAGGAAATGTATACTAATTCTTCCTCGGCACTAAAAACCTTGGGATGACCTGGTTTGCTAGAAAAAAATGCATTTTAAAGTTTATTTTTAATGGTGATTTGAGGTATTTTTCAAAGTTAAACCAAAGGCGGCTTGCCTTTGGTTTATTTTCACCAGATCTAATCTAAACAGGTGGTCATTGCACTGCATTCTATATAACCTCGACTTCTAGGCTAACGCTTGTATTTATAAGCATAAGCTACCTTTTCAGTCTGGAAACAAAAACTTTAAATAAGATAGACATTTAAAAAATAAATATATTCTCATTCAATGTATAATCATTTTTTATGTATACTCACAAACAAATTGGTTGCCCAGATATGACCTACTTTGGTCCATCAAAATGTTGGGTCAAAGAAGGGTGCATTTTTGACTTTACCCCAGAGATTAAATTTTCAATTATTGTTTTCGGAGAAATCACATACTACAGTTAAAGCATTAAATTGTGATTCCAAATCGGCACCTACCTAACTTGAAAACATAGTTGAAAATTTGAGAGGTGAAAAACCACGTGCAATCACACTCAAAATTTAAGTATGACACATAATAAAAAAATGAAACGAATCAAACCTAAGTGATTTCAATGGGCAACATTACACGTGTCTCTCGTTTTCGAATGAACAATAGAGGCAGTGTATATGTCACTGTCTGTCATGTATTCAGAAATCACTTTCATGTTTTTGTGAGAGCACGCTTGGCTCATTCTTATAGATGTCTTCGTAATGAGCATCATACCCTCAGTTCGGATGCAATCAATCTTTCTAGCTTTTTCGTGACGACGCTTATGTAAAAGGTTGTGTGTGCTACAGTTTTACTCTCTCTGTTCATTTCGTGATGAAGGTTAAGCCGCTGTTGCTTCTCTAAAGCAAGAAAAATGCTCTTGCAGGTAGTCTCGATGTTTTATATTGTTGTTGTTTGTTCGTTTTTCACCACGTCCTTGTTGTTACTCCATTGTGTGATTTCTCTCGGGACATTCAGCAATAGTGTTACCTTCAGTGCGTGCGTTTTTTTTTTCTATCTAGGTCTCCGTTTCTCTTCATTCTTTGTCTTTCCTGAACGAAATGCATCGCTCGCAAGAAAATTGCCTCGTAGTTAATGGCATTTCCGTTAAACGACATTTAGCTTTAGCTCTTTTCGCTAGTTATTCAACTCTTGAAAATGTGTTCGCATCGCCAAAAGAAGTTACCGTATCTAATAGTATGATGGGGTTGTGTGTGTGTTGGATAGAAGGAAAGTCGAGCATTTCTCTTCGTTTTTGATACTTACCTGGATATTGAAAACGGGTCAACTCGTAACGTATCATTGTATAAATGTTCACTCTATTATTTTCTATACTCAACTTTTTTTTTTTCAGGGAAAAAAAAAACATCAAACGATATTGGGTAACTCATAAAATGAAATTAACAGAATAACGGCGGTACCCTTCGATCCAATAATATTGATTTTAATGTAGAAGATGTTTTGTTTTGTCTTGAATATATTATGATCGAATTTGATGCAGCATAATGTAGCGTTTCCAGTTCAAATGTCCCTACTTCTGAACATTTCTTACATTTAGCAATTGGAAAGGATATATTATAAAGGAACGTATCATATTATATTGATAATATGATACGTATATATAAGGTTTATATTATATTGATCTTCGTAGTAACTTAATTCTGAACTTTTATTAAATAATATAGTAACGCTGTTGCTAAAAATGTATATATATAAGAATAAAATAATTAAACAATAAATTTAATTACACAATAAAATAATTTCTTTGGGCCTGCTGGAAGGACTTTTCAGTCCCCTTGAGGCTACAAAATATTTATACAAATACAAATACAATGCCACAACAGGCAAAATGCCCAACGAGGTGACTGAGAAAAAGATGCCCATAAAAACCATTGTATTATGTTATGACTTTGTATTATGTGCGTATGTATCTGTGTATTATATATTGGTATTTGTGTATTATAATCTTGTATCTGAATAATTTACACCTTAGATTACACCATTCCACAGAATAATTTACACCTTATCCTGCGGTGACATCATTTTCTCTTTGCTCGTCATAATGTCAGCGTACATAATGACACTTTCGGAAAATTTATCATCAAACTCTATGAGATAAGCAGCCAAATTTTTCTAATATCGCCACCCTAAGTGACATTGCTGATTTTTAATCACTGGTTGAAATTAAGGATATTTTATCCGGGCACCCTGTATATTAACTTATTAAAAAACAATTCTTTTTTCATGAAACACGATAAATATTTTTCATTGACAGATACCCTGACCAATTCCCATTGAGGAGTTATTCGGAAAGAGTTAGTATATTCTAATTCTGAACTTGTGTCGACGCAAAATGTGGAGACTTTTGCTATTCCTATATTATGCGAAATCCTCCATAATAACAATTGACACGTTTAAAAAGAAATTACGATAAACAGATTGGGGAAAATCAAGACGCTATCCATACTTAGATAAGACAAAAATAAATATTTTTATGAGCATTTTATTATATTTCATCATGTATATAATTATAGTTTTTCGTTTTTATAATTGCACTTTTAATTGGGTTGCAGTTTTTTAGAAATATATAACATCCATATTTGTTATGAGTATCATTTTTCAGCCACCTCGTAGGCCATTTTGCCTGTTATGGCCTTGTATTTGTATAAACATTTTTTCCATTACACTTGCTGAAGAATAAACTGACTTTTATGCTTGTTTATTTTTTTCAAACTTCTGGTCAATGGAATCAAATTTAATTTCTCTCACTCGGTCGCTTTCGAGATATTTTTCACAACTTTTTATTTTATATTCAAAATAAGTCAAAATGTATTTCGTTTTTTACAAATAATTCTTTTCCGTTTTACTATGCAGTTACGGATTGGGAAATATATAGTTAAAGCCACAAAGACTGCTAAACAAGAATAAAGTGTGGTCTAAACGATGATAAATGACCTACGGGGAGCTTCAGCTACAAAGAGCAGATGAAATATTTACCGGCATGTGTGTTGAACACCATGACATTAGAAGAACGTGATAAGGGTTTTGATGCGTAGAGTATAAGCTGCAGGAATGAGGAAACTGCAGAATCCGGCGACACTGGCGACTCTGAATATCATGTGTAATAGAAGGCAAAATAAAAACACAAGCATTCATTTCCTACCGTTTGGCTTTTGTGATTCCCAGGGCTTGCAAAGGATTCGTGTTTACCAACTCCCTATTCCAGATAGTGATTGCGAGTCATTTTATGAGACATTGCAAAGGCTTCATTTCGTTCGAAGAGATAACACAAAAACACATCGAGCTTCTATCGGCGAGGGAATACTTGCTTCAAAATAGAAAGATTCTCTATCAGAAAAATATCCGTGATAAATACGTTGGCTTCTTTGATATTAGATGGCCACGCACGATTCTCGATATGATTTTCTGCGATACTAACTTTTGTTGAGATTATTATTGAGACGATATCAATTGCCATTAGTTATAATATCTTATTACTAGTTAGAAATGTCATAAATATTTATGAACCGCGAAACCATAATATATTTTACTAGCAAACAAAATTGAGGTCAATACACAATCTGAAGAAACACCACTACAATATTTATAGAATTTAATCATAAAATAATAGACAAAATCAACCTATATCTCATTTTTTGCTTAAGTGGTGCAGTCGAAAATATATTATTCCATTTAACCTACATTTTCCCAAGACACAATATAATTTTTATGCAACTACTTTGTATTCTGTTAACTAATATTTTTATTAGAAAATACTAACCAATTATTCAAATGTAATTTGGTTGATATCTTCATGTTATACGACAACGTTCATGTGCCAATTATTCAGAGACAGTGATTTGTAAAATGATTTAAGATTAGTCAGAGCTTATAAATCAAGGAATTAATGCTTACTTCTGTGTTTATTGAAATTTATCATTTAATTTTTTAATGAAATTTTGAATATTTTATCAAGAATTTCCATCTCTTTTTTAAGCTTTGGGAATCTTGTTATTTAAATCGATTCCGGAATATAATTTCTGATAATTCACTTTTAACTACATTTATGATAGAGTCTCAAGGTTAATCAGTCGACGCTCGTTATAACGGCCATGCGTTATTGCGAACATTACATTGTAAAGGCCGGTACGGAGAGTTCAATATGTGTTTTCCTATTCATTCCATGCCATTTTTCCTCCAATATAATCCTTTCAGACCCGAGCATCTATTTTTGGGAATTTTCAAAATGTTTTGCATTTTTCATACTCAAAAAACACATTAAAAACATAAACGTCAGCAAAAAATCATTTCAATTTTTTTTTCAAATTTTCAATTTTTATTGTGAAAAAGAAATAATTTTTTCTTTCACTAAAAGTTTTTCAGCCAAGGCGATGCAAGGTTTATTCATCTTCATATACAAATTTTTCAGAATTTCATTGCTAAATTTTATGTAATAAGTCGCACTTTTCCTGGAGACATCTTAAAAACTCCCGATGTTTTTAATCAAAGTTGCCTTCAAAGTTTATAATCACCTATTTCTAACTCAAAACTCACACAATCCTTCAAGTCAGGGCTCAACTTCGTATAAGGTCAAAAGGAAAAAATTCTACAGCGAGAAAAAGCAACCCACACATTTGTGGCACCAGGATCTGAAAGGGATAACGATCCATAAACACCGTTCAATTCAACACAACGCCCGAACTTAGCGCTGCTCGGGCTCTTTTATTCAAAGAAATACAGTAAAATCCCCTCTTAACGGTCAATCCTCAGGTGCGCTCACCCCTGTTTTACGGCCAAATAAAAATGTCCTGGCAAGAAGCCTATTTAAATAATGTGCACCGGAACTTCCCCTAACGGACACTTTTCTGATCCGTGAATTTTTTCAGCCCTATTTCATGGAAATAGGGCTTTATTGTATTTCACTTCCCGTTAGTGGACAGTAAAAACAGGTAAACTGTAGTTTATTTTTCAAGCTCTAATTTATTAACTTTTGGTCATAAACCAAGAATTTATCACATTCAACTAAGATTATGTATAATCCCAAGCTCGTGTTGATAATTATGGTAAATCGTTTAATTAATTACCTAATTAACTGAACATAACTATGGTCCAAAATGGTGAATTCGAATGGCAATAGTGTTTTAGTTTGTTGATACGTGTGGAACAAAAGCCATTGTTACGAGACTGATAACGTTGTTATGAATGTGTCTTTATCTTCTTCACATTTACTTTCATTTAGTTAAATTTTTATTTCAAAATATGTGTAGTGCACGTATCATGAACGGGTAAAAATAATTAATTGGCTTAGTGAAGAGAAGAAAGGTTACATATTTTTTCATATTTATCAGACTTCCCAATTTTATTTGAGAATTATGCATAATCTCCGGTAAAAGTGATGTAGTGTAGTGTATTTTAATTAATTTTTTTATCGAGACAGTTGGTGATTATGCATAACCATCGGTGTATTACTTTCCGGAAATCTATTGCAACCGAAGTCGAACGTCTTATAAATCAGCTTCCACTGTCAGTTCACTTTTTCACCTGGCACTGTATATCGTACCTCCCTATTAGCGGGCACTCCCATTGCTACCGTGACTCACGGTGGCAATGACACTCCCCGTTAACGGACAAACTTTTTGGCCCCATGGGTGTTCGTTATCGAGGGATTGGATTCTACTGTATTTTGAACCCCTGTTTAACGGTCATTCTGAGATACTGTCACGGACACATTTTCATCATTCGTTCCCCTTGGACTAAAACCCCTATACGGACACCAATAATTGCGATTTCGGTTCAAATTATGTTCACTAGATAACAGCAAACGTTTTATTTGATCAACTTTTTTTTACACTGTATTCAACTGCTTTTGAATGAAATTTTGGTTTGAAGTTTGTTAATGTTTAGCAACTCTAATGTCCATTTAGAATGTGAAATCACATGTTGCTGGTTGTGCTCGTATAAAGAGGCGCATGTATGGTTTTGTGGGCGCCACACGAATTTTGCCGCTTTTCTCCCATTCTAGTCTAATCTTCTCATTCCTTGAATTCGCCACCTTGTTCCGCTTGGCCTCTCCTTACTCCTGCAAGTACACCCGTGTTTCTAAGTCGTTAATCTGCTTGCACACGCTTTAGGTCACTCACTGACCTGGTCACTCGTTCGATCATTCACATGCTTGCTCTAAGTTATTCTTGTGTGTTTACTCACGTGCTTTCAAACTCTCTAGGCCACTCTTTTGATCACTCACTGACAGTAGCGTATTCACAGAAGGAGGGGGGGGGGGGGTTAGTAGACTATAGCCCAGGGCGACAAGTTCAGAGGGCTGGCAAATTTGAGGAATGATTGGCCAAGGAAATTGGTAGAATGGGAGAAGGGCAGTAAAATTTGCATAATAATCCTCAATAAATCCGCCTCTGCCTAGACAGCTAGAGGCTAAGTCAGTGAGTGACCAAAAAACGACTAGAGAGTTTGCAATTATGTGAATGAGCAAAATAGTGACCTAGAGTTTTTGCAAGATATGAATGACCAATATAATGACCTACAGAGGAAGGGACCAGCTCAGTGAGTAACCTAGAACATGTGAAAGCATGTGAATGACAAAAAGAGAGAGTGATCTAGAGCGTGTACAACCTTATGAATGACCATAGGAATGACCTAAAGCATGTGTAAACGTGCAAATAATCAAAACAGTGTCCCAGCAAGGAACCATGTCAGTGAGCAATCAAAAGAGTAGTCTAGAGCATCTGCAAACATGTGAATGACTAAACGAATGACTTGGAGAGTGTGTGAGAGTAACCAAAAAGAGCGACTTCAACACAACGACCTCCCTATACAGAGTGCATAGCTAACCACAAATTACAGGCGAAACATTGATCCTAGAGGCATATTTCCAATTAGGAAAGGTATCCAGATAACGTAGTTAGTTTCTTCTCAGCCACCTCGTTGGACATTTTGCCTGTTGTGGCGTTGAATTTGTATTTGTAACGTGTGGAGTGCAGATACGTCACTGATATCACAAAGTATTGTATAGTTATTGAAATAAAAAATAAACTTTTTATATGGACACCCGTGTTCGAACACCCAATTAGAAAGGTTTTGTCCTGTCTTCACGTTTCTAAGTGAGATATTTAAATTCGAAAAAATGGAAATTCGCTGAGATATTTAAATTCGAAAAATGGAAATTTGCTGAGATATTTAAATTCGAAAAATGGAAATTTGCGGAGATATTTAAATTCGAAAAATGGAAATTCGCGGAGATATTTAAACTCGAAAAATGTAAAAAAACTGGGGAGAAAATCAGCACAGATTAGGGGGGGGGGAAGAAAAGGATTTTTCGTTAGTTTTTTTTTCTCAATTTTATTCATTATTTCAACTCAAATATCACAGCGAATATTGCACCTTAGAAACGTATAATTTCTTTTGTTGGCCTCGGCGCAAACAGCAACAACATTCATAATTGGGTTTTTGAAGACAAGGTATCCATATAAAAATTTAATTTTTTATTTTAATAAATATACAATCCCTTGCAATAGGGACAACGTATCTGAGGCCCACATCTTATTTGGATATTTTTTTTCTAATTGAAAGTATGCCTCTAGAATCAACGGTTCGCCAGCAATTTGCAGTTCGACGAGCGTGCACCCTAAAAAACGTCCGTTGCCAGTGGAACGATGGGGATCATTATAACGAAAGTCGTCTATATTAAGAATTTAGTTAAATCAAAAATTAACGTAAAAACCGCAATAATTTAATCACCCCAATCTTCCTATACACTGTCTTCATTTGCGTGAAGACAGTGTATAGGTTGTATACCGTATAATAATAAATTTCAATACATCTATTTATAACAAATTTTTTGATTAAAAAAAAAAATCAAGGAAACAGTTATTTTCCGGATATTATGCTGAGGTGAGCTCGGAAAGAAAAGTCATCACGTCTCCGCCGGGACTGGAATCCATGCCTCTTGCATACCGGGGAAGCATGCTACCATCTACACCACTGGAGACACATGAATCTGCCTTCCTAATTTCCCGCACTGTGTCGTGAGGCGCTGAAGTAGAGGCATTAGTAGCCTCTCTTAACTTCAGGAAATGCCTCTACTTCAGCGCCTCACGACACAGTGCGTGAAATTAGGAAGGCCGATTCATGTGTCTCCAGTGGTGTAGATGGTAGCATGCTTGCCCGGTATGCAAGAGGCCTGGGTTCGAGTCCCGGTGGAGACGTGATGACTTTTCTTTCCGAGCTCACCTCAGCATAATATCCGGAAAATAACTGTTTCCTTGATATCTCTGGCTGAGAAAGAAGCCATCTATATCTCTCTAAAAAAAAAATGTTTGAAAACATTTGGGGTAAATCGAGAAGCTATCCATTCTTACAATAAGACAACCATAAGTATTCTTTATGGGCATTGTATAATATTTTATCGTGTATATATTGTTTATAATTTGTGTTAATTGCATTTTTAATTGGGTTGTTGTATTTTTTAAATATATGACAACCATATTTTTATGGGCATTTTTATCAGCCACCTCGTTGGGCATTTTGTCTGTTGTGGCGTTGTATTTGTATTTGTATAAAACATTTCTAAATCAACGTCACATAATTTTGAACTTTTTATCATCATATTTCTCGTAATACTTATATGAGGGAAGCATGTCGAAAAGTTTTTTCCAAGTTTTCGAGGTTTTCTTACAAAGCAGCAGTTTTCATTTTGTTGAAGTAAATGAAAAATTGTAAAATAAAATGTAGCAACGGTATATATAGTGTGTATATAGTATATATGCTTCACACACAGGCGGAAAGAAGTTTTTGAGATGTAGGCGTCAGGCGCACTTCTACAGAAAGCTACGAGAGAGGATAGAATTTTATTTTATTTTTTGAGAATTTCGTCTTCACAATAGAGTATAGTGTATATTCATTCTTTCAAATTCGGCTGAAACACCCTGAGTGCCAAGAACACGAAAGGAATGGTTTGTTGTCCCTCCCACTTCTTTCTTTTCTCTACAGCTTTTCTTTGAATATAACTCCAAAATGTATTTTCTGAAGACAAGGAGAAGGCCTTTCTGTATATGTATGTAAAAAAAAAAATTGTTCGGAGAATGAAATATGTGATATGCACATGACTTCTCTTATATATATGCATACACATACATGTATATCAATGCTTGTTCCGTGAAACATATCAAAAACAGTAGAAGTTGGCAAAGACATCGCCTCGGAATGTATGTATCGCGAATATAATTTCAACGCACGAACATGCATTGAGAAAACATAACATCACGAAAACTTTTTGAGAGCATATAAACTAAGTAAATTCGCCAAGAAATAATAAGTCAAATATATTATATTTTAGCTTAGAAATGGGAAAGTGTGTACAGGGTGTTTCATGGAGAAATAGAACTTGCACGGTTGATTCTCCAATCGCAAAAAGAAAAAGATCAACAGAAAGATAGAAACTTAAGCGGTGCTAATTTCATTCCGCGATTTCCATTCGTTTTTGTGAAATGAAAATTTACGGATATGTAAAAATTGAAATTAATTGTCATATAATAATCACAATTTTTATAATGTACCTAACAAAAAAAAAATCTGCTGCATTCTTCAACTGTACCTAAATAAATTTACTTCGTAACATTTGAATGAGAATTCATCAAAATGTTGATAGTTGAAAAATTGTTGGTTTTTGGATCTTGCATGAATTAGTAATTTTTATAATTTCTTTTTAAACATAGTTATTTGAGCACGTGGAGATTCGTCAAAAAATCAAGGGTTTCAATCAACGATATCTCGGTGAATCTCTCTTCGAATATACAGCGTATAATTTTTCCGGTACGATAGTAAAAGTTAATTTTATCAATTGACATTATTTCATTGGCAGTTTAAAATTTTATATTTTAATTTTACGGAAATGGACTGTCAAAGCTCAATCTACCTTTTATCTTCATTTATACAGGGTGTTCTGTAAGTGCTAATGTAGCTTTTATCTCATCAACCGTTTGTCGTAGATGGTTTCACTTTCAAAAATGCTCAAGATGTGTTTAAAAATTACTCTGTATCAGTTTTGAGAGTTAGAATACGGTGCCACAAAATAAAAAAAAAATCTAAATTTTTATATGGTCCCTGTCCTTCAATTTCCAATTAGAAATGTTATTCTTTTCTGATTTTCTGAGTTCAACAAAGTAGATCTTATGTTTTAAACTGCAATATTCGTAAAGATATTTTAATTTAAAAAATCAGAGAAAAGTTGAAAAAGGACCGCATAAATGAGGAAAAAAAGAGAGCTGTGCGTCTGTTTTTGCTGTTATTTTTGAATTGAAATATCTCAGTGAATATTACAACTAAACCTTGGAATTTTTTCTGTTGGCCTCAGGAGATACAGGGTAACAACTTTCTAATTGAAAGTTAGAGGACAGGGAGGACCGTATAAAAATATAGAATTTTATATTTTGTTACACACTACGATAAGTGACCCCCCATCCCTCTCCAGTGCATGTCAAAGCACGTGGGTGAAAAAAAGATCTTGTTAACAGCAACAAGTCCCTCTTTTTATAGGATTCCCGAGCAGCTGCAAAGAAATTAATTTTCAAACGGCTCTTCTCCAAACGAGGTAGACGCGTACATTTCATTTATGTCATCAAATCATAAAGAAGAAAAATCTTCTTTTTCGCAAGAACTCTTAAAGAAACGTATACAAGTGTGTATCAATTCTGTTGGCGAATAGGAATAATAACAATAAAAAACCCACGATACTTTCGTTAAAAGAGAGACAGTAATGTTTGAGTGAGAAAGGAGTATCCTGTAAACACCCACCCTGAAGACATAGTAGCAAAAATGCTTTGACAGATCTTCAAAAAAAAAAAGTTCCCGTTTTCCAGATAACTTTGAAATAATACCGAGTAAATAAAAAAATAATAATAAAAATTATATGAGGTATTTTATGAAACCAGGGGCAAACAACAAAGGACTATATTTTTGGTGGTGCTGTACTGTAGGAGAGGTGGAATGTTCTTCAACCAATCATTTTGAGTATCGAACATGTGCTGTTGTTCACATTCCGACAGAAGTTAGAAGGAACAAAGTATAGTACAGACACTTGGGTATGCTCCAACCAACATAAACGAGATTCAATTGAAGTATTGGTTAAAAATTTTGAATTATTGAGTTAGATGATAATTAAATTTTTCCTATATTTCGAATGAAACTTGTATCTAAATTGCATTTTTATATTTTCAAGATGTAAATTTTTCTTGGATATATAAAAAGAAATGGGACATTTTTTTTTTCAAGTGCCATCATTATTGGTTCAATATCTCAAAGTGCTCTGCATGCAAATCTTCGCGCATTTCTTTTCTCAAATAGCCGTTAGGTACCACATAAGCACCGATCAATCAACTGACCATTTATACGTTCGAACGAAAGTGTCGTCTTTTATCGGAGAGCGTGGACAACAAAAATATCCAACAAGGATACAAGCTATATTTGTAGCCCGTAATACCGCGCGGAGTGACTATCGTGTCAGGATTCCGTGAAGTGTGAATGCAATAAAAATATATTTCACTGCGAAAACGGCACAGAAAATTTCCAAAACGTGATAAAGAAACTGTTGGCAGCCGTAAAATGTCCCAGAAGCAATTGTCGGAAAATAAATGACAGAAGTTTGTAAAGTTGAACTACAGGAGATAGCTCTTCCTAAACTGCCACCGGAATGTCCGCTATAAGAAATATATTGGAGTGTGTTTCGTTTTCGTTCGGGATCGTGAATTTTTTCGGTTATGATTACCTGTCTTCAACAAGCCCTAAATTTTGTGTTTTTACCAATTCGAATTCTACTATTGTTCGGAAAAAAAAAAAAGAAATAAATACTCCATCAAAAAAAGCAGAAAACGGGAAATGTTCGCCGGTTTCATGCTATATCACTCATCTATTATTTTTCGGTTTTTACAAGATCATTTTAAAGAGAAATAAATAATTGCTTGACAATTGGTAATAATAAAAATCGATTATCCTTTGGAAAAAGAAATATATCAATTGTATTTACGATATTTTTACCAAAACATTTTAAGCTGCGTTATGACTATTGTTTCAGTTAAAAATTTCAGCAATTATTTTTTAGAACTATACCAGAAGCAATAAAGATATACAGAATTGATACTCACACACATAATTTATGGGAATTCATTTCAACAATATCATTGGCAACAATGTATCGATGTAATTTTGTCTAGAACGCGTTATTGTCGATCATTATGACAGGAGTATTTTTTGTACAAATCTTAATTCTCTTTTAAGCAAAAAATACTTATTTATATATATAGAGTAGTATTTTAACTATATATCAGAGATTTTAAACTTATTTTGCTTATCGCCTTCTTACAATAAATTTCTCAGTGATTCTTTGAATATCCAAAATAATTTTTTTTTTAAAATAAAATAATGTCAAATATACTAAGTGTTTCAGAAAGTCAATAATTCCATTTATTGCATTTCACTGAGAAACTGTTGGTTGTAGAGGCATACTTCCAATTACGAAAAGTGCAGAACTCAGATACGTCATCCGTGTTGTTTATTGAGACCTTATTCTGAAATACCCATTTAGAAAGTTCTTCCCCTGTCTCATCTGAGGCCAACAAAAAACAAATTCCATGTTTTCAAGTGCAGCATTTACTAGTTTTATAAAAGACGTAATATATCAGAATAATGCCAAATAGTACAATTGCGCACTTTCTGTTAAATAACAGTAAAAATTTATCATGTTACATTTTTAAATGAAAATTCATCAACATATTAATGATTAAAAGTATCGATTTTTTTTCCACTTTTACGTGCTAAAATTGTTTTCTGAAGTCGTAGAAAGTTTTTATTAGTAATCTCGTGGGATCAAACTATAGAATTTTTAATTCTTTTAAGACACTCTTCATGTGAACTATTTCGTATCATTACATCATAGCTACCAACATCTCGTTAAATAATTCCACAGCGTTCCTCAGAGGACGGTACCATTCTTTTTGGGAGACGCTAATTGGACGCGACGAATAATACTGCGTATTTTTGTAAAAAAGAAAAATGAAAAAAAACTCTCGTAGTTTTCGACATGTTATATTCTGCAGTCCCAAAAGACAAAAAAATTGTACCGAATCAGACAAATCTTACTTGCAACAGGCTCAATTCATATCAAATATCTAATATTTTTCATCATTCGGGTAATATGAAATACCAGGTTTTCTTTGTTTTCAGGTATGGCTTCCAAGTGGAACAGTGATAAACTACTTCAGTGTCGCTCGGTTGTCACCATCATCACGGCTGCTATAGGAGAATATTTATTTTTCCACTTTTAGAAATTTGTTCAAGATTTCAAAAGTGTTTATTAATTATTGGAAATGTGCCCAATGATTTGAAACTAAGCACAATGTACATCACAAGTGTTGTATTTTTTTTTGTTGTGTTCATTTTTAATAAGCGATTCTAACCCGTTAGATCGAACGCTATTTTTTCAAAGATGGTGGGTCGGGTAATATAGAGTAAGTACTATAAATACTATCTGAGTTGGGCTTCGAGATGGAAAGTTATCTGGTAGATAAACTGCTCAAAAAAATTATGGGATGTGAATTATTCATTTAAAATTATTAAATTTATTTATTAAAATTGAGTTGATGATTAACTCTTGCGACACAACTCTCTTTGTGAACACGTAACGATGCTCTTTGTCAATGTGCTATCAATTAAAATATTTAAAAATCAGAATTAAATAAAAACTTTATTTCTCGTAATTGTTTCGGGCAGTGTAAAAGAGGGAAAAAGTCTAGAAATAAAGTGTTCTGTTCCCCCTGTGGGCCCACCTTGACTGTTTTGGGGTAGAATAAGAAGATTGCATTTGCAACTCTTGTAAATAGATTCTGACACCACCGCATCATAAACTACAAAAACAAACGAAATTTTTATTTTTCATTGTCATAGACTCACTAAATCTTGTTTTTAATCAATTCGAATTAGTTCTCTTCATTTTGAACCCCCTATTTTGTGTTACCCAAGTATCCCATATTTTACCCCATTTAAATTATTTTTTTAAAATACCTTTTTTCTTAATTATAATATTTATTTTTAAATACGATGCACTTCTGTTTGCAAAGACAAGAAACCAAATTTTATAAAAAATACAAGTTTGTACTATGTTTAAAATTGCAATAATCGAAAAAATAAAAATGGTATTCCATATTACCCGAATATACAAGGTATGCAAATGAAATTTAAAAAGACGGTACTGAAAAAAAATCACTGATGAAATTGAATTTATAACAAACGGGTTTTTGGACCTCATTAATGTCCAAGCAATATTTTTGCCCGGGGGGGGGGAGAAAATGGCATTTCCACTATCCTAAGGTAGCGATAACGTCGGTGATTAATTCCAGTGATTCCCGCACGGTTAACCTCTTTCGACACTCACCCATTACGCCGCTATCATTTCTATTGTCTACAGCCAGGACAGAATCTAGCGAAAGACGTAGTAGAATGGACGTGGAAAAAAGAAGAGAAGAATGGCTCTGAGATTGGTGGGAAAAGAGATCCAAAGAGAGAGACAGGGCTGGAGTTAGAAATCATAGGCTACGAAGATAATGGCCGCCTTTTCCTGGACATCTTCATTTACTGTGAAGCCATCGATCCGGGCTTGGTCGGAGGGGAATCGGGACAGTGGTTGGATACGGGAGAGGGGGGGTTCTCAGCGTTTTTCCAGGTCGCTCCACTTTCGTTATCTTTCCTGTCCAAATTGTTATTTCCGCCTTTTGTTTGGGTTTTAGCCTGATTAATGGTCTTTCGTTTGTGACCACAAACAATGTGGATCGACCCCCTTCCCGCCCGTTTTACCCAAAACGATTTGTTTCCAATTTGTTTTCTGCCTTTAAGGTTCTTATTTAGCCTACGGCTCGGTAAGATCTTTTTTGAACGATTCTCTGAATGTGTCTATAGCTGTTTTTTTAGATACCGATAAATAGAATAACATCATATCGGAAATATTTCAGAGAGCAGAATCAGAGTGCTTAATCAACAAAAACTTGTCAAGGATACTATTATTATTGGTGATAGTGCACACGCCAACACAAACAATTGTCATCAAAGAATTCATGGTCTAACACGAAACGCATACACGCTACCGCGTTTCGAAACGACAGCTCCGCTACCGTTAAAACGGCATTCCTGTTGAAATTTATCGGGAGAAAAAGAACAACATGCATGCAAATGTAACCTGGGATAGAAGAAGAAACAGTATGCAAATCTACGTCACAGTGTATAAAAGTCGCGGGCAGCTGCACATTTCGCACGGCTGCCGATGCAAGCGCGCAAATGTTTCCGGATTGGGAAACCCGACTGTGGGGAAAAACGCTCACCGTACATTCGTGCTGCTTCTGTGGTACTTCCGTTTGCAGCTCCGTAAATGAAATGCATGTCTGCTTTTCCAGTATTACTAAAGTGCGCCATTATCCCGGACGTTACAACTGTTAGAACGGTTTCACGCTGGAATAACTTCACACTGCTGGCATCCGCGCCTTTTATTTACTATGATGCAGATTTCCATACGATTTCTTCTTCTTCCCCAGGTTACATTTGCATGTATGGTGTTCTTTTTCTCCCGATAAATTTTAATAGGGATGCCGTTTTAGCGTTTGCGCAGTGGCCGTTTCGAAACGCGCTAGGGTGTTTGCGTTTCGTGTTAGACCATGCATTCTTTTATGGCAATTGTTTGTATTGGTGCGTACTATCACGTCTTAAAGTTTTCCCCATCTGTTCTGAATCACCCTGTATAAGCCAAAAATTCAGACCGTTTTCGGGGTGTGGCAGCAACATATACAAAAATGATTAGATATCAAACATGGTTCAAAAAAACTAAAACTTCAACTGACATAAGATGATATTGTATTACATAAGAAATATATATATATATTTATATATATATCACATCCGAACTTCAAAGCAAGAGGAATGTAAATCCAACTTTTGCGTTTTTTAGCATTTCAAGTTTAATTACTTATTTTTATGTGTTTTATACAAATTCGTCAATCCATCCATGTAGATTATGAGATAGAGACAATTGCCATTTGCCCCTTTTTCCGTGGTTCGATAGTGCATGTATATCTGTATTACATTATTTCATGCTTTTGTCGACAATATTTTACTCAGCTTTTAAAATATTCTGTAAATTTTTCATGTCTTGAACTAAATTGAAATTGAATTGAAAATGAAATTGAATTAAAATAAAAAAACAAAGGCTCAACGAGGTGGCTGATAAAAACAAAAAAATTTACATATAAAAATATAGTTGTCAAACATAATTTAAAATTTCAGCAACGTATAAGTAAATTTTTATCAAACAACTAAAAAATATGAGAAAAATTTAATACCTTTGCCCACAATAAGATATTATAGTTGTCTTCATCTATATATAAGTAGGAATACATTCTCATTTATCCTAATATGAACATCGTATTTAAATTTCGAATGAAACATTTGGCCCAAACATCGGCAGTTTTTGCTGTATGAATCGCTTAACTATATTAACTCTTGATTAGCTTAATGATGAAAATTTTTTATTTATTGTGTGTGTTCTCTGCATATTTTCTTCGCGCAAGATACTCACTCTGAGATACAGAAATATATTATCAACCTCATTACGCAACAATTTATTTATTGAAACAACATTTATACCCAGTTAACGATGGTGACTAAAGTGTGATAGTTGAAATGCAAACTGACATTTTGAGTAAGATACTAGTCGATAGTAAATCAAACAAGAGAATTTCTCTTAAATCCCCGAAAATGCACTTCCTATTACAGGAACATGATAAGGGTATTTTTACAATGCACCAAAACATTCACTGACACTTTATAACGAAAAAAAAATCGTTTTAATTAATTAGGGTTCCAACCGAAGTGACAAAGTGTAGATAATACCATTTTTACCGCACCCGGCTGTTATCTGCACTATGACATTTAACACGGGGTTTGTTGAAAAAAATAGAAACGATCATTTACGTGAACGGAGTTGAAATACTGTTGTTGTCTTTCGAAACTAACATAAAGTTTAAATTTTAGGAATGTAGAGTGAGTTTCTTAAATGAGCTCATCCTAAAGTTTTGGCGAGATTTTAATTCGGTCACCGTTAAGAATCGTTTTAGGCTGCTGATGGGCTTTTTAACGGTAGTATAGAGTAAGTGAGTGCGAAATGGGTAACCACCTTAAGATAATTTTACACATGCTGTTGTACATTAGTTCCTTCGCTCATGATAAGAGCCTTGTTAAGAAGACTGGGCCGTAATGCGTTGTTTAAACTTGTGGGAAATGTTTGAGGGAATAGATTGCTTAATACCCCATGAAAGTAACGAACAATAAGAGCTTTTGTTCCCTTGCCTTTATTTATTTTAATCGGAAGTATTCCCTGTGTGAAATTTCTCGTTAGTAATGGAAAATTGAGAAAGGTTTGTTATTCTGGATGACGAGAGGTAAGAAAAAAATCGTATTCTTTCATCAAAGTACGCGCATGTTAATTCTTAGTTTTTAAAGATTATCAAATGGGAAAGAAGTTTTTTTTGCGAATGCCCATTAGTGTTGGAGAACATCATATTGTACATTTTTCGCATTACATAGTTCTTAATTTTTTGAATAATTCATATTACAGAGAAATGTTAGAGTAAAATACGGCCGTCTACTTAAAATTATTTCGCACCAATTGCAAACTCTTGAACATAACCACGGATTAAAACCGATAATGCAAATGCAGTTTAGTATTTTTATCCAATATTAATATCCGACATGACCTCGTAGGATTAAGTTAATGTCTTTGGTTAGTTGTCATTTATCACTTTTATTCCGAGTATATTTCACGTTGTTAAATGACTGTTAAGGGTAAGCAGCAATCTCTGGCGGGTTATATTTAAGTAAAAATAGAGATGAATATATACATTTAGTGCAGATAAAAGCCGTATATTACAATTTCTAAACATGAAAAATTTACAGGATATCGAAAAGCTGAATAATTATCCTTCTAATTGGCAACCATAGAAATATCCACGAGAGAAACATGTTTTCGGGGTATATTAAGCAAATGAGGTACCCGGAATGCCATGTCATGACAAAAAAATTCTGTGTCAATATTTAAAAAAATATGGGATGTTGAATTTTAAGCAACACACTGTATTTGTGTGATATGATTCACGTAGATTTGCAATAATAGAAAAATGTCATTTTTATTGCTTTTTCAACTTACTTTTCTACCATTGTTGAATATCTCTCCTCCACACATGGTATCCCATTCCAAAATGAGGTCAAAAATCGTTCTTGCTTGGCTTGTCAAGACATAGGAGACGTGTGCCTTTGCGCCATTCTAGGGTAATTGTAGAAATTTCATAAAGAATTCACATGAAAAAAATCAAATTTTTTAGGAGTTGCTTAGAAGAATCAATGCCGGAGCGAACTCAAAATATAAATTGCCTTCACTTGAAAAATATAAGAAACCCATGTTGCGGATGGGCAAACGAGGAGAAAATTGTTCAACATATTACAGGGCAATTTGTCACAAAACGATCGTCATCTTTGATTATTGCTAAAATTTCCAAATATTGCTAACAATCGCCAAAACTACAGCAAATCACGGAACGGTGTGCATCGAAGTAGAATGTACAATATTTAATGAAAACGTTAACTAGGATAAAATGTGTGTTAAATATTTTTAATTTTAGGCATATAATTATTAAAATAATCTATATCTAAGGTTTTAGTGACTAAAAAAGTTCAGGTCAGCTTTTTAGAAAAAACGAGATATTCTTTTCAAAACAACGGAATTGAGAAAAATGGGAAAAAACACGGAACTTATGATCACTCTAGATGTGAAAAAAATTATTTTAAAGTTTTTGGTCATTATTAATATATTTGTTGTATGTTCAGATAGTATGATGTTATTTTCACTGATCAAATCTGGTTGAGCGAATCACAGCCGCAAGTACACTACCAAATACTTATTTCTCAAATTAGTAACAAAATGTGGTTTTCGAGAAATATAATTCTTCCTTTAATTTTCAAGTCATTTCTTTGATGCAACAGATTAAAAAGTGAATAACTCACATTCGCTATTTTTAAACCACCCATGAGATTGAATACGTTTAACTTAATAGACTGGGGATTTCAAACGACGAAATTCCGACAGAACAACTGTGTATAATACAACATTCGGTTTTAAAAGCCCGAGCTGAAATCATAATAACCAAAGTAATAAAGTTTCTTCCATTTTTGAAAGGAAAATAGTTTAAACGTATAAAATAAGAGCAAGTTTATTCTTTAAAGAAGATCATAAACATCTTAGGAGAAGAGAGTTGTCGGAATCCATCTACAACCCCGTAGCCCATCACCTACACGAGCTAGTCTTAATCACCGTAGATTCTTGGCATACTTGACGATGTTTGCATTTCTGACATACTTTTCGCTTTTGGTTATGGCAATCGTGAAGAATTTTGCTTTACGCTCTTTCTAGTTTGAAACCACCGTTGATAGTAATTGTGTGCGTGTGTGGGATATGGTGGTAAAAGATGGGTGGTTATGACGTTAGGACATTTGCGGATGAACTGCTTTACATTCTAACGGTCTAGCAACACCATTCCTTCGAATGAAGAGGTATGTGACACTGAAATTAGCCACGTTAATTGTCAGCGGGAGCGGACGTGGTTTTTCTCGGCTCTTCTAAATGACTTCACGGAAAGACTTGGGATTAAAACTATTCCCATAAACGTTGACGTAACAAGTTCATAATCGGTTTAGTATATGGAAAGAACTATTTTTTAATACGTCAGAATTTTAATATCCGTATCTTTTGTAATCATTGAACTTTCGCAGATTTATGTAAATCGGACTTTTTCTTCGAGAGAGAGTGTTTCCTCTCGTATATCAATTCACCCGAGCCACATAACGTATCCGAAGGTAATATGGCATGTGCTAAGATTTAGTAGTTTTTCATAAAACCTGTTTGTGGGAAATTGTCAAAATAATTAATTTTAAAAAATTACATAGCATGTTATTTAAAAAGATAATTTATAAAAAGAATTGATTGATTTATAAAAAAAGAATAACATTCTGAGGTCTGCCTTAAGGGTTCTCCTACCTTTTAACATGATAAAAAAAATTTTTATTTAGAAATATTAAAAATATTATATATGCATTATATACAAATACAAATACAACGCCACAACAGGCAAAATGCCCAACGAGGTGGCTGATAAAAAGATGCCCATAAAAATATGGTTGTCATATGTTTCAAAAATACAGCAACCCAATTAAAAATGCAATTAACACAAATTACAAACAATATATACAATACACATGATAAAATAAGAATAACACATACACACATGTGAATTCACACATTTCAAATTTTTTCGTAACATATTTGATTGGGTATGCTATTCTATGTTAATGCAAAATTTTACATATCTTCAATGCTCAATTTTTTTACGAACTTTGAAAAAAGTGCATTAAAAACATCTTGCGTACATGATAAAATAACATGACTTCAATGGAAATGAATAAAAATTGATTCAAAGTAAAGGGAACTCTCCAGTTCATAAAAAAGTGGAAAAAGATTTGAGATCCATTCTACTAGATTCTACCATATATACTTGGGTTACAAAAAAAAATTAATTTTTTAATTTTTAAAAAACAATATTGACACTATAAAATCTCAATCTTTTTCATTATTTTATGAATTGAAGAGTTTGGTTTTTTTAAATCATTTTTTATTCAGTTACTTTGATTTCATGTAATTTTATCACTTGAGCAAGCTGAATTTATTTTTTTGCAAATTTGAAGAAAATCAAGTATTAGAGATATGTAAAATTTTAAACGGGAATATATATAGGATAGCAACACACAATTAAATATATGTGGTGAAAATTTGAAATAGATCAATGGGTAAATAATATTTTTAATAATATTTCTACGTAAGAAAGTTGTTCACCATGTTAGAAAGTAGGACACCCCTTAACAGAAAATATGAAAACCATTTGTCATATTTTAACTATACTAAAATAGTTATGTTTTCGGCCAATCAAGTTACTAATTTTGTTATTTCACTTAATTTTATCAAATAAATGTAACTTTTACTATAATTTTTATTTGAAAAATATCCAATTGAACCTTATTATTAAAATAAAAAAAGCTGAAGAATATCATTTTAATAAATAAGTAAAATAATAATTTGAAGATTTTTGGAATCAGGAAGTAATAACATTTGGGAGGGGGGGTTAAAAATGTGATTCTGATCACAACATAAGTAGAAAATTGGAAGGAGGGGAAGAGAATGAGAAAATCCGTTACACACTTGAACTTTTTGTATTAGAAAGCCGTGGATATCCGTGCATGTGCAATGATTATAGCCAACGTTGCCATGAAACAAACCTATCAAAAATCAACTCCCCAGTTCAATAACGATACACATAAGGCCAATTTTTACATGAAATTGAATTAGGATGAGTGCAGTAAAATAAAGTTAAAAAAAAAAAACTGAATATGCAGTAAACCGGGAATTAAAATTGTTGAATGATATAACCTGAAAAGAAATGCTAAAAATAAAATAAAATAAATAAATAGAAAAACTTTAACGATGTTTCGATACAGTATGGTGAACTTGCACCAAACTAAGCATCCAAATCAACATACTTAAATCATGCCCAAGGCATATAGTTGCATAGAATAATGAATAGAGAAGAATTTATTTGTGCAGAAACACATGGGCATTAAAACAGGAAATATCATACATATAATTCATGATAAACGTGTTTCACAATTCATTCACAGGAATAAGAAATTGAAGCAAAAATAGGAGATAAAAATTCATGGACCTGAACAGACAGTTCACATAAAGCAATGAAAAATTATTAATTGGCAACAGATCATGAGAGCACCATCCTTCTGATATTAAAAAAATGTAATTCTTATTGAAAGATAGCCATCAGCACTATGTATAAAAATGCTTATTTTTTGTTATATCAGAAGAGATTCCAATATATTTAGATCTAACAAACTGAGGATGAAGAGCCATGTTGCTTAATATTCCTCTATAATTGCACCGAGAGCACTGCAGATCAATCCATACGTATAAAGAAGTCATATCCGTCGAGCTACTACAAATTATTCAAAAATCTGAATAGAAAGTATGTGAAATAATCAATGTTCGAAATATCTGATCCCACGGATTTCGTAGAAAGGAAAAAGTTTTACTTGTATACAGCAGTAGCTTTTCCTAACGACCATTCTCCATGGACGGGTTGGGTTAGAAAGTATTGGTTTTTCTAGTGGGAAAGATCAATTTAAAATAAGACATGAAATGAAATCGATTTTTAAAAACTTTTACTGAGTCACGTGTAAAATTAGTATTACAAATTTATTTTTTATATAAAAAACGCAAAACTTTCTTTTTTTCGATATCGTTTAGAAAATTCTGAGAAAAAGCTAACGCCATTTGTAATCAAATGCACGTTTAAATTACTTTTAAAAATAATGATTACATTTGTTGGATTGTTCAGAGAATTGGAAATAATTTCTTAATTAGTTTTCACGGAATTCTCTCTGACATAGGGCTGCCAGTTTCGGAATTACATGTTTGAGTTACCTGACAATAATCTGACCAGATCTTCGATTCTTAATTCATAATATAATTTTTGTTTTATGGTATCCCCGACCACCTTTCTTAGCACTTTTGAATTACCGGAGTGAATTTTAAACACATTTTTTGATAGGAAGTGTGTCTTAAAGTGGTGAAAACAATAACCACTTTTAAACTACATATGTCATTTTCTATGAAAAATCTTTTTATGTCAAACTTTTTAAGCAAAATCCATGTAATATTCAAAACACGATTGCTCAAAAAGATCTATGAATGAAGAGTGTTTTGTTATTTTCACAGTACATTGAACTAGTAATGAGACAGGTTATGAACCAAAATTTAAAGCACTGTATGCTATGCTCATAAGTTCCACACAAATCTGCTGATGTACGTGCGATTTTTTTGAAATTTTAATCAACATATCATGTATAAAACTGTAATGTTGTATAATCACTGTAATTAAACAAATACATGTGATAGATCTTAAATTTTGGTTCACAACCTTTACACTATATGACAAAATATGCTATCAAAGTTTTGTGATGATACAATCAATAGAGTTCTAGAAAACATGTTTCAAGCTGAAGTAAAATGTCACAAATGACATTTTTCATAAAACGCGTTAAAATTTCTATTCAAAGATTACTTGTATGTAAAAAAACAACACTGAAGTGGGAATAACTTCGATTCTGAGCGTCATATAAACAAAACAAGGCTTGCTTCTGAATCACAACAAATGGGGGCTTTCATAAAAAAAAACCCGATATTTTCTTCCAAAGGGACGTTTCAAACGTATTCGTATACCTTAAAATTACTAAATTATATTTTTGCAGTTTATTTCCCCAATAAAAAGGTTTTCTTATAATTCGATATTTATTTCCATCACTGGAGCTTATAATGTCGTATCACCCACAGTTACTTTATATTCTTTGAAATTACTATTATAAAGCCATCTTCCTTATAATCATTGACAAAATCTATAGATTATATATCTTGTCTATCACCAGTTCTGTGTTTTCATGTCAGTTTTATCTGTTTGTACCGACCCACGAAATAAGAATGCTGAAAGAAGAAGGAAATATTTTATCATACAAGAAAAGAGATGGCATAGAAAATATTTCTATTTCTTCTCCACATGAGTTCTCAAAACACGATATTTCATCTTGTATTGAAAACAGTGGTGGAACATTGTGTTTGTAACTTTGAGCAAAAATGACTTTCCTTATATCATGGGAAAACCACAAAACAAGTCTTAAAGCAATATTTGCTTTTCCTCCTTCCCGGAGTCAACTTTTACTTATGGGTTTGTTTTCGTAAAAAAGAAGTAAAAAAATATAAAAAAGATACAGTACATCACAATTGTGATCCGATGAAATGCTATATCGTAGAAAAACTAAAAACTCCAAAGAAGTAGTGTTTGAACTATCACATATGTTCTGTTTTTTTCACTACTACTCATTCTGTTTTTGATATCGGAAAATAAGGAGTGGTACTAAGAATAACACCGATTGAAGGTACTCATGTGCACGCTGTAATATCCGGCAGGCTGGGTCGATAAAACTTCCACCTAATATATGACTTCCTGAGGTTTTGTAGGTTTGAAACATGTTAAAGTTTGGCAGAATCTTTCTTGACGATAGATCCTTATCCTACGTGTGAAAGAGAGATGGCGCCACTATGAAAAATCTTCGCACCGAGATACAGATATGGAAGAAAACCTGGGTATTAACTGCATTTATTGATATAATTGTGTGTACACAAACGACCATGATGCAAAATTGTCAAATGCTAGTAAATTGTTACTAAATTTCCCTGTTAGTTTGAGATTAGAAGTTAAGTTACGACTGAAATCAAGATTTTTGTAAAATTTGGATTTTATTTGTTGGCGTAATATAGGTCAAGGGGGGTGTTCAACCTTTAGGAGAGTGCGGGCCATGTCATTTGTTTGAAAACGTGTCGCGGGCTACTTGAATGATCTCTAAATGTATCGCGGGCCACTAAAGTGATCAACAAATAGGCCACGGATCACTTCAGTGATCTGGAAATGTGCGGCGAGTCACTCGAAAAAATGTAAAACTGTACCATGGGCCGCTGAAAATGTTTGAAACTGTATCGCGGGTCACTCAATGACCTGTAAATATGCTGTGATTCACTTAAATGATCTGAAAATGTGTCGCGGGCCATTTAATGGATTTGGGACTGTACCACGAAACCCCCTTAAGAGCTCTGGATCTACGTTGCGGGTCACTTAAGTGATCCGTAAATGCGTCGCGGGTTACTTAAGTTATCAGTAAATATGCACCACTTCATTTTTACAAAATTAGGTTTCAGATCGCGAGTCACATGGGCCATGGGTTGGGCATATATGATATAGGCCATAAAGCACCAAATGTAAATATGTATTACGCACCATTTGTACACAAAGTTCTCGGATTTGATGAAATGGAACTGAAAGAAGTTGAAAAATAGAACTAACTGAAAAAGTTTAAATCAAATTGAGAAAAATATAATTAAATCAAAATTGAATTGGAAAATCATAATTAAATCAAAATTGAATTGGAAAATCATAATTAAATCAAAATTGAATTGGAAAATCATAATTAAATCAAAATTGAATTGGAAAATCATAATTAAATCAAAATTGAATTGGAAAATCATAATTAAATCAAAATTGAATTGGAAAATCATAATTAAATCAAAATTGAATTGGAAAATCATAATTAAATCAAAATTGAATTGGAAAATCATAATTAAATCAAAATTGAATTGGAAAATCATAATTAAATCAAAATTAAATCGAAAAAAATTAAATAAAGTTTAAATTGAAAAGAAATCTAATTAACATTAATTTGAAAAAAGTTTAAATGAAATTGAAAAAGTTTAAATGAAATTGAAAAAGTTTAAATGAAATTGAAAAAAGTTTAAATGAAATTGAAAAAAGTTTAAATGAAATTGAAAAAAGTTTAAATGAAATTGAAAAAAATTAAAGTCAAATTAAATTGGAAGAAAATTTAAAAAAAGTTTAAATGAAATTGAAAAAAGTTTAAATGAAATTGAAAAAATTTAAATGAAATTGAAAAAATTTAAATGAAATTGAAAAAATTTAAATGAAATTGAAAAAATTTAAATGAAATTGAAAAAATTTAAACGAAATTGAAGAAAGTTTAAATGAAATTTGAAAAAAGTGAAAGTCAAATTAAATCGAAATTGGAATAAATTAAAAGCAAATTAAAGCGTTGTTCCAGCTATATATTTTTAGCCATATACATCATAAATTTTTCCTCGTATATGTTTTTAAATTAGTATGAACTTGTTGGTTTAGAGTCACGGTTTCAATAAGACATCAGCCACTATTTCGATGTTTATAGCATTTGTGCTCTGTGGAGCTGTATAGTTTTTTCCTACGTAAAATACCCCGCTAAAGCCTTTGTTCCCATCGTTAAGTACTCGTCCTTAATTTGTAGTATTATTGATGGAACTCGGCACTACGGGAGGGCTTCCACTTCCAAGAAGGCGAACAAAAGGTCTGAGAAAGAATAACAAAATCTTGTGGCAACATTTTTATCCTCGGTTTTGATCAAAGTATCCAGCTGAGGCACAGAAAAGATTATCTGGTAGTTTACGCCCCGCTCAGATCTATGGAAATCAATCATTTTCTACAATCGGCTTTGTATGGTGTTTATTTTTACGAGAGATGTGGGAGTGATAAACAAAAATATTTAAAACTCATTTTTTCAATTTGATCCATGACAAACACGGAATAAAATAAATGTCTGACATCAGAATCGAAAAATTTAATTATTAAGTTTATACAAATACAAATACAAGGCCACAACAGGCAAAATGTCCAATGCTGTGGATAAGAAAAAGATGTCCATAACGAATATAGATGTCATATATTCCTAAAATACAGCAACCCAATTTAAAAAACAATTATAAAAACTAAAAACTATAATTATATACATAATAAAATGTAATACAATGTCTGTAAAAATTTTTTATATGGTTGTCTTATCCAAGTATGGATAGCTACTCGATTTACCCAACAACCTCGATTTATCGTATTTTTTTTAAACGTGTCAAATGTATTAGAATTTACTACCCCAGTGGGTAAGCTATATATATATATATATATATATATATTGAATTTATTAAAAACTTTATTAGAGAAACATTCCCTGCGACACGACAACCTAGAATCGTCCCTTACCAATCGATACTGGTGTCCTCTTGTCGAAGCAGTCAATTGACGGCGTAGTACTAATTCGCGGTCCATACTATCAATCCCGTTAAAAATTTTGAATACTCCGATCATATCCCCCCCCCCCCCCCGACACCTGCGTCCCTCCAATATAAACATATTCAAAAAATCACTCTTCATGACTCAAGCCCGTATACCAACGAGGACACTCGTAGCTGTTCTCTGCACCCCTTCAACCAAGTGTATGGCCATCTCGAGGCATGGTCTTGGAAAACATTGAAGCATACTCCAGTCCAGGACGAACTGAGTCTTGGAAAATCGAAAGAAGGGGCGCGGTAGCCCAGGTCGATAAGATACTCGCCTGAAGTACCAAAAGTTTTTTAGACGTGTCGCGTGATGATACCCGTTCGTCCTTGTCAAAAACTAACCTGACACAAGGGTACAAGAGAAACGGCGACATAACCACAGAAAAACATTGCTACCGCAGAGAGTCCCACATCGAGTTGGTTAGTGCACCAACCCATCGGTGAGTGTAAAAAAGGCTGCCGTTCGAAATCGGCAATAAATTGTAGGTCCTGGTCTAATTAGCCCTCGTGTGCAAAAAATGAGCGTAGTGCGACAAAAATGATGCAATGATCAAATCGACAGAATGACTTTAGCTGATCGCGAAGAGACCTTTTTAAGGATGGAACCAATTAAGCAAGTTGCCCCCAATGCCAATCTCGTTTAAAAAATGCCTCAAGAGTTTACCATGTTAGACCCGTTTGAATGCCTTCGGGAAATCAAGGTAAACAACATCTACATTTTTGCCCTTACCCAAAGCCTTCGTCACGTGATCATAGAAGCAAAGGAGGTTAGTCACACATGACTTCCTTCTCCTTATTCCTGATGGTCATCTGACAATACATTATTCTCGTCTATCCATTTCACTAACCTCCTTTTGATAATAATTTCCAAAATTTTGGAGAGAGAGCTCGCCATACCCACTGAACGGTAATTGGACACAGCTCCTCTAACTACCCTTTTTAAATATCAACTACATTAGATTAGCCAGCTTCCATTCCTTTGGGAGGGTACCCTTAGCAATACAACTCCTCTAAATCTGTTCGATTGGCCCCAACAATTTACTAGCACATTCCCTGAGGACCCTAGGATAGATATTATCTGGTCCTCTATTAACATACCCGAAAAACGATTTTGGGTCAGTGCCAATGTTATCTACGCACCTAGATCCAACTTCCTTTTTTACTATCCCATATCTCTTTCTTCAACGCCCTTCTTTTATCAATAAACGGTGACAGGTCACCTAGTCCGTTTTAAACTCTATGAATGCTCTAAAATTTAGTATTTTGATTGTTTTGTTCATTATTTTTTTAGTCAGAAATCGCAAGATAATTAAATATGTTTATAAAGATATAGTTCTTTGGTAATATGTCTAGGTTGGTACAAATACGACATAATTCTAGCATTTTTTAATGGTCAGAGGTAAACAAGGTATGCAGAAAATCTTGCATGTCATTACTGTTATTAGTTATCAAATTCTCTCAGCATTCAACGCTTTTTGCTTACGGATGCGGTATCATCCCTTGAGAGCCCAAGTGGCGCAGTGGTGAGATGTTCGTTGATCATTTTTTGTTCCACCACTGCCATTTTCTGCACACTAGGGCAAATGAGACCAGGACCTAAAATTTATTTTTTTATACTCAGCGAGAGGTTGCTGCGCTAACCCTTTAGTGTGGGATGACCTGCGGTGCCAATTTTCTATGGTCATGTCGCCGTTTCTGTTGTACCCCAATGCCAAGAAAATTTCTCACAAGGACGAACCTGGTATCGAACTCACGACACCTCTAAACATCCTTTGGTACTTTAGGCGAGTATCTTATCTTATCTAGGCTACCGTGCGCAAGATGCTCCTTTACCACCAAGAAGGATATCTTCCAGTCCGTGGGGTTGATTCTGGGGGGAGAACATAGATAACGAGTTCTATCTCGTCGAACCTGCGACGACCGATAGATGGAATCTTCATTCCAACCCAACTCCATCGGTAGTAAATTGCAGAAAAGTAATTGTGCTGTTGTATGGTAAAGTAGAAGCTGCACCCCCTGGCATTAACACTCGAGGGTCTTGGAGTCCGTAAGTGACCAACAAGTTCGAAGGAGTTTTTGAAGGAAAGGTAGGAAAGGAAGAAGAACATTTTTGAAGGAGTTTCAGTGAAATATTTATCCTGGGTGTATAAAATATTATTACTTTGTTGGCGGCAATACGGTGTTTAGTACATTATCTCCAGCCAATGCGCTGTATTCCTACCCCGGATAACCATCAGAGATACGTTCTGGCATTGTTGTGAAGGCGCACTACACAATTGCTATTTACCAATGCTAACTACTTCACGACAATGCTAATCCACGTGTGGCGGAGATAGCCAGGGATGCCATACAGTCCCTTGCTTACGAGAAACGGTGTAGTCCACCATACTCCGTAAAGTGATGTAATTAATTATGAATTTTAGAACCATCGAAGTTGTAAGTAGTTCGCAAAAGTGAGAATCTGTATTCCAGGCCAACGACTTTTACCAATCACTTTACCGCATTGCACAGCTGGACACGTATTAGTGAAACTTCCTAGAGATCTCGGTGGGTATCATAATAATTCTTAACACTATTTGCTGTAGACCTTTTGTTTTTGATGATCAGAAACATAATAAATTTTTTGATTACCTTCAATTTTTTTAAAACTAATAACTCGATCCGTGGATATAGATATACAAATGTTTTTCTCAACCAGATCTCGTGTCACCCCTTTTCGGCCTGGGATATTCTAAGGAGGTCGTGGGTAAAAATTAAGTAAAAATGAAGCCATGGGAGGTGATTAAGGGGAGTTACAGAAACTTGTTAAAAAACCACATATATGAAGCATCTAAATGAATTATGGTGAGAAAAGGTGTATGATTACTTCTAGAATCTAGTAGGATACTCATAAAACTCCCACAAGATAAAGGCAGATGGGTATCTAGTCAGGAGGGATAGATATCTATCTGATTTATGCAATTTTTGTACGCTATGAATTTACTCAGAAATCTGGATGTTTGGGGCTTTGGTTAAAACATGCAGGTCTGAAAAATAAAGTATAGCCCAATGAGGCCATAGGCGGAAAAACATTAACCCTTTAAGTGGTTTTTAAAACTTTCCTGATCCTCGTTATAACTCCCACATAGCAAATCACTAAACCTTCTAGAAATCACCACCTATTTTCAAGAAGGAAAAAATATCTCGGATTGCGTGAGCAGATAAATGCTTGCCTAGCACAAAATCATAATAATAAAACAAGGAAGAGAAAAACTATCGTTTCATGTTATTTTATGCTGTAAGTATAATCCTGTACTACCTCGAAGGGAAAGCAAAAAACACATATTTTTTCTCCCCGTCTGTTATCAGACTTTGAACAAAAGCTAACGCCGCCTACTGACAGTTGATTGACTGACAGAACGGAGGGAAGGAAAACATGTTTTCGGGCAAAACTCTCTGTACAGAGCTGTCTGGATTGCTGAAATGAGAAGATTTTAAGAAGACGAGATATGAGTTAAGAAACACTGTGTTATATTGCTGTCTCAATTTATAGTATAGCTTCCCAAAAATGTTAAAATTCTAGCATAGATTTTCCACCATTCTTTGTATTTCGGTATTTCATCATAGACCTTATTCATATATAATTTATCTTATTATTCAGCTATAAACAACAAGAAAAGTACAGGTATTACATAAAATCCTACTTTTCCGGAAACGAAAGATTTTCGAATTTTTGAGGAAAACGATTTCCCACTTTTAAGAGAAAATCTGAAGTAGAAAAAAAATAACTATAGAATACGGATATTGAAGAGTAATTTTTCTCATAACATTTCCCTTGAAAGATTTAGTTTAAATATTTAAATAAATTTGTATTTATCGTTTTAAAAGATAGGTTTCTCGAATTTGTATGCCTCTTTCTAGAGAATGAAACTGCTTTGTAAACCTTCTTTGAACTATTCGGCTTCGTGTTATGATTTTCCTTAAAGACGCACATCTTTTAGCTGCGTTTCCCATTCCGCTTTTTTTATATCGTTTCCTGTTTTTCCATCCCATTCTCTTCTTCAGTCTTGATTTCCACGAGAGAAAATGGAATTCTTCTCTTATCCTCCATTTTCTACTACACATTTTCTTCATATATATATATATATACCGAGACCTTTTTTTTTATATTATTATTTCTACTCGTTTTCTGTTAGACTAGTCTTATTTCGTGCACAAATTACTCTGTGGTCATCTTGAGGTCTTTTTCTTCCTATTCTCTCATTGGGAAAAAGGGTAACAAATCTGATAAATGGAATGAAAGGATGGAAATATATAAAAGAAGAGACGTACTAAACGAAATGAGCAAGCAAAACTTCTGATTAAAATGGAAATATATACGTTGGTTCATTCTTTTCTTATTAATTCCTATTAAATTTTTCTTTTTTGTGGAGATGAATAGATAATTTAGGACAACGGAATGATCATGGAATAATTGTTTTCCATAGCGTTCAAGATCAAATTATATATCAAATTATAATTATAATAATCGGAATAACTATCAAATAGAATTCAATAACTAATTCTTTTAGGCCTGCTGGAAGGGTTTTACACAGTCCCTTTTAAAAAAAAGGTCGCGAAGCGTTTGTATGTATTATATATGTGTTTATTTGTGTAAATGCATATTTTTGTTTTTACTTGTGCTTTGTATGTTGATATCTGTGTATATATGTTTGTATTTGTAAATAATATTAAAAAATTAATGAAAAAATTTAAAAGCTATATTCATATCTGTGTCTGAGACTTGGAGAAACCTAAATCAAACTTTTGTATCTTTAGTATTTCCAATTGAAGCTTTATCTTTATGTGAGCCTGTTTTATCATGTCTTGAAGATTAAAGCCTAAATACCGCTATTTTTTGCTACATGACTGAATAAATAAATAAATAAAATAAAGTAACTGCCGATAAATATGCTAAAAAAGTAGTTCTTAACTCTCCTGCAATATCACACTTTTGAAATTATGTTCCTCTCTCCGCTCTCTAACTTCATTCTCTACATTTTATTTTTTTATATTATTATTTTTACCCGTATTCTGTCAGACTAGTCTTACTTTGTGCCCAAGTTACTCTGTGCTCATTTTGATGTCTGTTTTGCTTATTGCCTCATTGGAGAACAGAGTAACGAATCTGATAAATGGAATGAAAGGCTGGAAATATACAAAAGAAGAGACGTACTAAACAAAACAAGGAAGCAATACTTCTGATTAAAATGAAAATATATGCGAAGGTTCAATCTTTCTAATTAATTTCTATCAAATTTTTTTTTCTGTGAAGATGAATAGATAATTTATTGCATGTGAGTGATCATAGAATAACTGTTATCAATAATTAGCGTTTGACTGTACCAATAATGTAGTATCAATAAATTATTAAGCAAATTTAAACGCAACATTCATAATTATATCTGTATCGCAGAGTGAAAGAAACTTAAATGAAAATGTAGTGTTTTTTTAGTATCTTCGATTTGTTTAACTTCATGCGTGTGTGTCTTTTCATGTCGTGGAGCTTCAATCCCAAATATTGGTATTTCTTGCTACGGAAAGCACTAAGAAACTTCGACTAGATTACATGCTAAGAAAAGCCTTTTTGACACATGTTTTTGAAATCACTTTCTTCCGGCTCTAAGGTGCAGTTATTATTATGCATTAAGTCAATATTTTGATATCAATCAGAAGATACAATTCTTTTCTTTTTAATCAAATTTCTCATGAAATAAATTCAATTCAAATTATAAATGTTTTTAGTCTTGTGTTCGGTCATTATTTTATTTTGTTTATTTATTTTTATTTATCATCACAAAAAATCACAGAAAATACATATCCAAGGAGTCAATAATGATGGCTGTCACTGGATGTTAGTGAAAAGTAACAATTGAATATTTAATACTAGAATTTACTCATCAAAATTAAATTTTAATGACCATAAATTTTGCAAGCTATTAATGTACAGAAATTTTGTGATGCAACATATCAAATCGAAATGATTCAAAACAAAACAAATTTCGCGTGAAAATCCGTAACTGCTGAAAGCGCATAGTGTTCACAGAAAATGTCATTTTTGATTGCTACTTAAAAAATGTATATAGGCCATATACGGCAAATAGTTGATATATGAGGTTCTGAAGAAATACTTGAGAAATATGTGTAATAAGACGAATTTTTCTATAATGTTGAATGATAATGTACATGGTGTTTCAAGGAGTTTCCGAAAAGAATAAAGATTCTACGATTGGTATTAAAGTAATCAATACCTTATAAAAATTAATAATTAATACCCTATAATATTAGAGTAAATTATGAAGCACGATCGAAAAAATATTTCTCTCTCAGCCATGATAAATTAAATCTTGTAAACTAAACTTCGAAAATCAAGAATTTTGATAATCGCTATTCCTCGGTTAATTTTTCTCTAAATGATACGATGTGAGTTGCTCTTCTTCCTATTAAATCCTGTAGAACATTAGATCTGTGGTGACGCTAGTGCTGGTGGATGTGTCTGGTTGTTATTTCGGAAACATACAGTCATGACTCCTTTCTTTTTTTAGTTATTTAATAGAAGAGAGAGAGAGATTTTTACGACATGTTCGGTCGACAATGGGAGCCAGACTGAACTCCAATACAAGAACACACTAGATAATGCCTAGCTAGTGAGTGGCATAAAAAATATAATAAAAATATAAAAATTGTACAAGACAAGTAGCGCCACAGATCAATTAACATTTATTTGGTCGTACGAAATTTTCTCACAATTAAAATTTATTAGAATTATTTTCTTATCCTGCATTTTGCACTATATATTTTCTTTATAAATATACCGAAACCCCCTTTCATGTTATTATATTTACTCATTTTCTGTTAGACTAGTCTTATTTCTTGCGCAAATTACTCTGTGGTCATTTTGATGTCTTTTTTTGTATTCTCTCATTGGGGAAAAGAGTAACAAATCTGATAAATGGGATGAAAAGCTGGAAATATATGAAAGAAGAGACGTACTAAACGAAACAAGGAAGCAAATCTTCTGATTAAAATGGAAATATATGCCATGGTTCAATCTTTCTTATTAATTTCAATCAAACTTTTCTTTTCGGTGAAGATATATAGATAATTTAGTACGACAAAGTAATCATGGAGCAATTATTATCATTGAATAGCGTTTCACATCAACAAATTCATAAAAAATTTAAAAGTAATACTCGTATCTGTATCTCGGATTCAGAAAATCCAAAAACAAATTTTTGTATTTTTAGTAATTTCATATTAAATTGTTTAGCTTTACGTATTCGCATTTTATCATGTCATGAACATTTAAGCCTCTAAATTGATATTTCTCGCAAGAGAAAGAAAAATGTCAAAATGAAGCAATTGATATTGAAATCCATTATGAAGCAGTACTTTTTGACTCTCCTGTGCAAAATCAGGTTTTTGAAATTACACTAGTCTGGCTTTGAGCTATTATTATTCACCATGTCATAAATAACACTACGAGGTTGTAAATATGATCATCACATTTTTTTATCAAGATTCTAAAGCAGCAACATGTTGGAATTGTAAATACGTTTATTCTTATGCTCAGTCGTTATTTACTCATTGAAATTAAATTTCAAATTTCAATGGTCACTTATTTTGCGAGATATTAATGTATAGAAATTTTTATATACAATGTATCAAATCAAAATTATTCGAAACGGAACATATAGTTTGATTTTTTATCTAAATATCTCATGAAAATGCATAGCCATTGGAAGAGTAGTGTTAAATGTTACATTTTTCATTATGACATAATGACATAATACATGATAAATATAGTGGATGTTAGTGGATGGAGATTCACGAATTCCGAATGAAATTAAAATTCTACGTTTGGTTATAAGATTTAAGATGTATCAAAAACGACCAGCAAAAAAAAAGTGAAACTGAGCTGTGACAGATTTGGCCTCATCAATTAAAAATTGAAAAAATATGAAATATTGACATTTTTTCCATACAGCTCTTAACAATTTAGGCGGCAATGAAGAGATATCTCGCCTCTATAAAAGCCTCTTATTTTAGCATTGACAAGCCCAGATATTTTATAAAAATGATTTATCGGTGAAAAACCTTTACCTACTCCCTTTAGTTTGCACCTGCTTAAAATCGGGCGAAAGACTGCTTCATTAAAAAAGATATATTTACTGCAAGCTGTAATTGGGTTTGAACCTGTAGCTTTGTATTATAAAATAAATAAATAAATAAAAATAAATAAATAAATAAATATGGCATATCATATATATATGATTAAAAGGGGTTTAGTGATTACTAATTCCCGCTTAAAGGGATAGTCAAAATAACGTCAATTAAAAGAATAAAATTGCGTTTTTCTTTATTATACCAAAAACCACATCTTATCATGAAAAGAAAACTTGGAAGAGATATTCATGATTTAAGTTTTTGACTCGTGATTTTCTAAATAAGCCGAAGCGTAGTATCAAAATTCTAGTGAAAAGTGGCAAAAATCAAGAATTTAGATCAGCAATGCTCCCGTTAATTCGATTTTAAAGGATACCCGCGAGAGGAAATATTTCTTGTATAATAACAAAAAACCCAAATTATACATTAAAGCCGGTATTTCACTATAAAATTTTCATTAAAATGCTTTTATAAAACTTGAGAAATGCAACCATTAAATTTATCGGTTGCATTTGCTCGGATGTAACAGAGTTATATAAAAGAACTTTTACAAAACGTTTATAGTGTAATACTAGCCTAATTCACATTTTGAAAGCCACGCAAATTTTTTTCATAATTTATTAGAATGCCTCTCCCACATGATTCGGGGTTATCGTCAAAAGTTTTGATCGTCAGAACTCCAGCGTATACCGCGCGGGGCGGGACGCTAGGACTTTAAGCACGCATAGCCAAAAGTTGGCGTATTTTTTCGTGATAAGTATGTCCACGTTAACTATGGCAACCCATTATATCGCAGTCACGATGCTGTGATAATTTTTTTCTTAAATATTTGACAGGGTCTCTAGTAAGTATACAGGGTGTCTAGTAAGTATGCAGGGTGTCCAGTAAGTCCTAATGCGGTCTTTATCTCATCAACCATTCGTCGTGGTGGTATGGTTCTAATTTAAAACAAAATGCCCAAAAATCACTGAAGAATCAATCTGTAACAGTTTCGAGAGAGAAAAATGCAGTGTGTCATAAAATTTATATACGCCCCCCCCCCTCTAACTTAATTAGAGTTTGTTGGCCTGAATCTCATGAAGCCAACAGAAAAAATTTCATTTTTTAAAGACAATACTCGATGAGATATTTGGATTCAAAATCGGTGAAAAGTTATCAAAAAGCAGCAAAAATTAATGGACGATGCTCCTTTTCTTCATTTATGTTGTCCGTTATCAACTTTTCTCCGATTTTTCAATTCGAACATCTCAGTGAATTTTGCAGTTAAACTCATATTTTATTGGGCTCAAGAGAGACAGGGTAAAAACTTTCTAATTGGAAGCTAGAGAACGGGGGACCGTATAAAAATTCAGATTTTTTATTTTGTGACACACTGTATTTTCACTCTCGACACTGGAACATGGTAATTTTTGAACGCCTTTTGAGCATTTTTTAAATTGGAACTATACCTCTAAGACGGAAGGTTGATGAGATAAAGGCCGCATTAGCAGTTACAGGTCAACCGGTATATAGTCATGCATCACACGCTGCCGGTGAAAAAAAAAGTGGATTTGGTGGGGCTACCGCACCATCTTACATCAGCACTTCGAACTTTGGCCAGGGATCTCCACCCACTTCACGAATTGGCCGAAAAAGCTCGAATCATTTCTGAAAATCTGACTTTAGCCAAACCTCTTGCCAATTCACTAAGTGGACGCACTTCGGACTTTGGCAGTAACATATACATACCGAATCCTTTGTATAATTTTTGCTCGTTTTTTACTAGACTACTTTCATTTCCGGAAGGACTAATTCTGTGGTCATTTTGATTGTTGTCTATCTGATCTTTTTTTTTTTGCTTTAACATTGTGAAAAAGAGCAAAGAATGTGATAAATGGGATGAAAGATTGGAAATATATGTTAAAGACAAGTAGAGTAAAACAAAATGGGGAACAAAACTTCAGATTAAAGTGAAATATTTAATTTGATTCATTCCTATTAACTCCTGTAAATGTTTTTTTGTGAAGAAGAATAGATAATTTAGTACACCCAGGTGATCACATAGAATGGGTGTTATCAATAAATATTATTGAATTATACATTCATATAAAATAAATTCATGTAAAATGCAAAGGCAGCAGCAGGCAAATTGCCAAACGAGGTGGCTGAAAAGAATAACCGTATAAAAAATATGGATGTCAAGTATAACCAAAATACACAGCAACCCGATATAAAAGCAGATATCACCAAAGTAATACCAATAATTTATAGGGTGCATACTAAGCAGGGGAATGACATTTTACTGGCGAGCCGTTCATCCTAGAGGCATATTTCCAATTAAAAATATTTTAATTGGAATATTTTAATAATTCCAATTAAAAATTTCGAATTAACGTGTAGTACTCAGATATGTCATTCATGTTTCAAGGTGTCGTCTAGTTATTCAAATAAAAAAACTGACTTTATACCGTTTCTCGTGTGTCTCAAACCCAATTAGAAAGCTGTTGCCCTGTCTCTCCTGATGCCAACAAAAAACATTCCACGTTTCTTAAACGTTAAAAACAGTTAAAACGGTTTTTCCGCATCTAGAGCTGTTTTTCCCCAACTTTCCTCTTGTTTTCGAATTCGAATGTCTCATTTGAATGTCTCACATGAATATTTTTTACTTGGAAACGTGGAATTTTTGTGTTGGAATCAGAACACACATATATAGCACAAGAACTTTCTAATTGGGTTCTGGGGCACACGAGAACTATAAAAAAAAGTTATTTTCATTTTTTTAATAACTATACAACCCTTGAAACATGAATAACATCTTTTTCATTCATTTATTTTGAAACCCTTTCTTTTTGGAAGTAGGCCTCCAGGATCAAAGGTTCGCAAGTAAAATGTCATTCCCCCCCCCCCCGTTAGCTGAAAACCCTGTATAATGAACTGCGCCTGAAAACGAGGTTATATAGTTTTCTTATCTAAGTATGGATAGCTTCTCTATTTTACCCAGTATGATGATATGATGATATGTATTCGATGATATATTTATTTATCTAGTCCTGACTTACTGATTCATCAGCGCTGAACAGAAACCGCTGAAGCTATAAATATGAAATTTTGTCAGCGGTTTCACTTCATGATTTAAAGACCCACTTAGAAGGGTTTTTTTTTAATATTCGAGGTATTTTTTTAATATTTTTAATATTCCTAAGAGGGTCATAAGGGAGTTCAAAATTTGCATATAGAAATCATGCCGAACCGAAACCGCTGAAACTATAAAAATTAAATTTGATCAGTAATTTTATTTCATGATGTAAAGACTCAGTAAGAAGGTTTCCGAAACTCGACCCGTAAGAGGGAGGGGGGGGGGGTCATAAGGGGATTCAAATTTATGTGGGGCAATCATCGCTGAAGCTATAAATATGAAAAATGTCAGTAATTTATTTTGTAAAGTAGCTTCTTGATTTTTCACAATAAGACTTAATTTTTCAAAATTCAACCCCGAAGGGTCTCATGAGAGGTTCAAATGTTATATGGTGGAAATCATCACCCAGCAATTTTCAGAATACCAAATCCATGCGAAAAGAGCCGCGCGTAACAGGTAGTTTATTAATAAATTGATAAGAAAATTTCAACGTGCATATATACGTGAGGTAAGAAATGGTTGAAGCAGTCGGAAATCGAGTGAAGAAATTGAGCGAGTATCTTGAAAATATCAGTAACGTATTTAAATAAAAACAAACATTTTCTAGAATTTCATAACTGAACAAGAACTTTATATCGTCAGCGTCATACCAGAAGCATGAATATGCAAATTTCTCCAACGTGGGAAATAACGTTTGAATGCTTACTCTACCCACGTTAATCTATGAGTCATTTCCCTAAAATTCTTCGTAACATGCGTTTCAACAGGTGTTAAACATTCGCGATTTTGCAAAACGTAGATAGCCAAATAAGTTATCGAAGCAGCTGATAAACCCAAAAAGTGAAAATTTGCACATTCATGCTTCTGAATGAAAGGGACGATATATAATTCTTAGAATAACGATGACATATATGTCACAAACAAAAATTCAAAACACTACGCCAAAATATGCATGTTACAGTCACGATCTTGCAAAAGAGATCCAGAAAAGACTATAAATGCTAATATTTTAGACGCGTAAGATAGCCTGCAAATAAAAACCTAATAAAAATCACTTCATAATAGTTAATTGAGCCTTCCTTGAAAACAAACACCGTTTCCACGTGAAATGATGTCTTTCATAATCATAATTATCAACATCAATTTCCAATTGCAAATGAAAATCTATTGAAAATCACTTTGATTTCTTCACGATAGATAATTGTCTCATCATTAAGACCAAACATCTTTTCCACATGAAATGATGTCTTTCATATTCCTAATTATCAACATCAATTTCCAATTAACCAATTGTTTGCTGTGGCTTGAATAATTTCGTACTTCCTAAAGAGTAATCATTGGATCTCGTCAGAAAATTATTCGTTATTTTTTTTTTAACCTTACGGCGAAAGTTTGCTTAAAGAAAATATCATCTAAAGGTTGTATGTATTTTTTTTTATGCATATAATCCAAAAATATTACTTTTCTAAACTTTCCTAGAATATATAATTTTTTTTTAATTTCATCATCGTCAGATATTTGCAAAAGTTAAACAAGTGGACGAAGACTTGCCTCTATTGTTTGCCCCTTCGTCACACTTCTTTTAATCATCAAAGATTGGGGCTGGGTTAATTACTTCGAGAAAAGATCCCAAAGTAGACAAAAGAAAGATGTTAACGCAGAAAAACAATAAAAAATCCCAAACAAAATTAGCTGTAATGCCTATGAGATAGATATCAGCAAAAAGTTTTATTAGGCAAAGGAAAACAGAAAATTAACAGGTTTTCGTGTCAGTCGAAAACAGACCTGTGTGTTTTTACTTCAATATAACATATACAAAAATTATCGAATATAAATATCATTAAAATTTCTTTTGGGCTTCATACCAAAATTTTCCGATAAATTTAAAAATAAAAAATAAATATATAATTTAAATTTTAATTATTAAAAAATGAATAAATAAAAAAAATTAATTTTACGAAAATTTTAAATTTTATATTTTTATTTTATTTCAATTTATGAGCACCTTACTCTGGTGCTATTATAAAATATTCATCAGCTTACATTCGATTGTATGCCATAAACGCTAAATTTTTTTGAATGTCTAGTAAGTACTTTGTATTGGTTATTAGAGGGATAATTTCAAGACGAGAAAAATAAAAACATATCTAATGAAAGTTGATTCAAAAAAAAAAAAAAAAAAATACGATCATGTTAAATTAGCTGTTGGTATGAGTTGAAAAAATGTTTAAAGTTTCAGTCCAAAAGAAATGGAATATAACTACATGAAATACTTAAAAGAAAATGCAAATATTTGTGTTAGAAAATTCAATTGCACACTTACACAGGAATATGAAAAAAGAAATTTTCATTCGCGTAAAAAGCCCTGAAATTCTGCAGAAAACTCTGAAAATAAGTAATTTATAATTTATTCATGAAAGTATAAATAATGGCTCCATTTAAGAGATAAAAAACATTTATGGCTCTATATTCATTTTTGAAGTTTTTTTTCCTCCAAAATTATAACACACGTGAAACATTGAGTAAAACAATGGATACTTTTGTTGTGAATTTTGTTGCTAGAAGCGTCGCTGTAATTTTTTTTCCTTCTAGAATGTATTCGCAATGTGACATTTTTATGGCCATTATACATTCAATAACATCTAACTTTTGCTTCCGTGCATTTTTACATTACAGATGATTTTTTCCTTCTTTTGTTTGAAGCATACATGCATACTCAATCATCACTCTCTTGCATTATTGAATAAGTCATAAAACAGAATAAAATATAATTGAATTTTAAACACTCATCAGTGAGGTTATTGGTTTTTGAGAAGACAAATAGAATAAGCACGTCAATAAATTACTGTATAGAGTCTTCGATGCATTCAAGAGTTTTAAGTAGGTAGTATCTTAGACTATGAGTAGTATTAGAATAATTATGGCGATTATCAAATATGATTTTTTTTGGTACATAAACAGTTCATCTGGTGAGAAAATATTCAAATTTATTACCCTTCATTAAAAAGATACAAAATTTAATCCTTTCATTGACAAAGCATTGAACTATTCAGAGGAAACATTTTTTTGAGGAGTTATATGAAGCAAATGAAGTGCCTTAAATTACATGACAAAAATTCTTGTTAAAAAAAGCATGCGATGTTGCAGTATATAGGCAACGCGTGTAATATACAGGGTGAATCTTAACCCTACAACCGTGGTCGGTTTTTGAATATTTCCGTACAAAATCGCGGGGTAATTTTATCCGCTATGTATATAGAACGCGATAATAGCGTACCCCGCGATATTTTATAGAACCCGTGAAGCACGATTTTCGTATTGCCCTTCAACTACAGGGTTAATTCTGTTTCAGCTCGAATAACTCGTGAACCATTGGTTATAGAAATAGGCTTTTATTCAGAAAAAGTATCCAAGTAACGTACAGATTTTAGATGTGTCGTTCATTTTACTAGAGGAAATACTGTATGTTCCGAGATATAAAATTTATATGGTCCTCCTGTTCTCTACCTTTCAATTACAAAATTGTTGTCCTGTCTGTACTGAGCCCAAGAGAAAAAAAAGTTCCATGTTTCCAAGTACGATGTTAACTTAGATATTTCAATTCCAAATTCATGGAAAATTAGTGAAAGGAAAGCATATGAGCATGAGAGAATAAGCTTATCGCTCAATAAATGCTGTTCTTTCGCTCATTCTCAGCGATTGTGAGCTCAGATATCTTGACTAATATTGCACTTGAAAATATGGAATGTTCTTTGCTGGGCTCTGTAGACGGAACAACAACTTTTTAATTGAAATTTTGTATCTCAATACATATACGGTCCCTTCTAAAATAAATGTCATCAAGAATTGTTATGTTATTTGAATACTTTTCTAAAATTAAAAATGTGTTTCTATAGTCAACCTCTCATGAGTTATTTGAGCTGAAACGGACTCAAGTATTCACCGTGTACGATTTACACATAGAACAGAGAGAGGGTATAAAAAATATTCATATATTAGTAATGTTCATATATGAAAGAATAGGAGATATTCATTACGTATTTTTAAGCCATCTTGTGGCGATTGTTGGACCTTCAAGATTAGCTCACAAGTAACTTCTAACTTGTAGGAGTTGCTTGGAAGCATCGATGTCGGAACGAGCTAAAAAAATTTAGGTAGGCTGTATCACAGACACGGTTATAAGTTTTGACGTGAATACGTTCTTTCTGCTATGAATCGCTTGGTAGGTACTGACTTAATCAAATGGGTATCATCGGATTCGTGTCAAAAATATCTATCAGACAATACCATTAGCTTTCATTTGCGTTACGAACCTCTCGAGATGTTACAGAAAGCAATTTCGTTACGAGTGAGACAGGCGCGCCTGGTGCGCACACCGGAAGGGGGTATTGAAATCAGAGTGGTACCATCGGATTCACCTAAAAGATATCTATCAGACGCGATACCATTCACTTTCATTTCCGTTGTGAACGTCTTGAGATATTGCTGAAAACAATTTCGTTACGGATGAGACAAGCTAGTCTGATGCCTACAACAGAAGGGGTATTCGAACCAGATTGATACCATCGAATTTGTAGTAGAAATATCTATCATACGATGCTAATTTGCCTTGCGAACTTCTTGAGATATTGTGGAAAGCAATTTATGAACAACGAATGTGGCCAGCGAGCCTGGCACCCTTTTCGAAAAATGTATTGATACCGGGGTGGTACTATCGGATTTGTCTTAACGAGATACAGGCGTTCAAAGAATTACGCCACGCAACTTTTTGCGAATGCATCCAGTATCGTCAGATGATTGAAAAGACGTATCCACGCAAAATAAAAGGTCTTTATGAAACGCATATTGTTTGAGAACAACGCCGTCGAATGAAGTGTTAAACTGAGTTTTCCAATCACAAATGTTTTCACAAATTTCATTGTAGTTGAATTAATCAGAAAAGGAACTGAGTTACATGTAAATATAATTCAGCAACACGTTCGAACTAAAAACAGATAACCTCAGACTATTTTTCAGGCACAGCTGAATCAGAATGTAAAATAGTAAATCTTGACTTGAAACATTGTTCAAATCTTTTCGTTTTAAGCTTTCGATTTATCAGTGAACAAAACGTAAGGGTGGGGGGAAGAGGGCACGATGAAATTGCAACTGTGAAACAAAAGAAAATTACCCCAAAAGCTAATGAACAAAATAAAAATTCATCGAGCAGCACTTCATCTCCTTTTGAACGCTTAAATTCACTGAATTAATTAATAACAGCTGCTATTAATAACTGGAACAGAAAACTAACAAAAAAAGAGGGGGGGGGGAAATGATAATAATAAAAGAAGTAAAAAGTGAAGAATGTGTATGGAAGCAAAACTAAGCGAGGCGGAACTTCAAAGTGGGATACTGAAACATTAAAATCGCATTAAAAGGAAGACTTTCTAGAACCTGTGCTTTTCATTCGGTCACGAGTTTACGGTGTCGCAAAAATCTGCTGGCAAATTTACTGGTTTTAATTAATTAGGTGGTGCATTAATTGAATGAGAAAGCCTGCAGTAAAACAGTAAGGGGGTGTGGCATGACGTCGGGCGTTCGGTTCATTTCGCGAACAGTAACAACCGGAAGAGGACGAGGAAAAGGGACGTCTAAACAAGATTTATTATTAGTGTTTGTCCCGTTTTTTTTAATATTTTCTCACTCTTTCGAATTCTTGTTTGTTTGGTAGATGAAAAATACTTGATATGTAAAGCAATTTTATGTCGAAAAATCAATTTAATTTTTGTTTTGTCATTTTTATCAGTGATATGTTTGATCAGTTTCTGGCAGTTTGTTTTTGATTAAATAAAAAGAAATTGAATATTCTCGAAAAATATGTTTTGTAATCCTCATATAGTTAAAAATGTAATTTTTAAAACTATTCGTTTTTTGCATGGTCGACTAGATGTTTAAGTATTTTATTAATAAATATCGTACAATGAATCGTGGAGATATTATAGTATGAAAATATATAAATATATTTTATAATAATGTGCCCATTTTTAGGATATACTATATTTTTCTAGAGGCCGTATATGTTCAAGATTTAAAAAAATTAACTTTTTATATGTTCACCGTGTTATCTTACTTCTAATAAAAAGTTTTTGCCCTGTGTGTTCTGACATCTCCCAAAAAATTCTGCTGCCTAAGGGCAATATTAGTTGAGATATATGAATTTAATCGCTGTAAAAATTAGGGAAAGAACAGCATATATTATGGCACAAGCTTGTTCTGTTCTTCTCATTTTACGCTATTTTGTAATTTAAATATCACGGCTAGTATTTCACTTGGAAGCATGGAATTTTTGGTGAGTTCAGAAGAAACAGAACAGCAACTTTTCAATTGGAAGTAAGATGAATAGAAAGGCATATAAAAGTAAATTTCGTATATGGCTCTTAGAATAATATAAAATATCTAGACAATATCTAAAATTGGTACGTTATTTAAATACTTTTCCTAATTGAAAGGGTAATTTTATAACCAACGGTTCACAAGTTATTCGAGTTGAAACGAACATAAGTTTTCACCCTGTAGATATTGGATATATTTGACTGATAAAAAATGGTGATCAATTAGATATTAGAATGCTAGTTAAATATAGAAGTCTTCATTTGTACGAAAAGATGTATAAATATTGCAGAAATATTTTCAAATTTATGTGTAAGGTTTGAAATGAGAAGTATTCGATCGATGCTGGTAATGAGACCAGAAAAATACCAATTTATAGTAAGCCATTACAGGAAAAGGTGAAAATTCTGATTCGTGACTCAAAAAGTTAAACCCATATTAGATTGTTAAGATTTGAGATTCTTTGGAGTCTCGGAGACGACGAAGATCATTTCAGAGAATATATTTGATCCCCCTCGATTCAGTTAGAACAACGTTGTGAGTATCTGAACTGTTGCCACCTTGTTAAGCTTATTTTGCGGTTTAACTCATCGGAGACAAATATTTCTAGCGACATAATGAATTGTGGTATATCACTCTCTTCGATAAGTTCAAAGGATTCTTAGAGCATGACAGTCTTTTCTGCTACATCTATCATCCAACCATTGGAATTGCACTTAATTAAATACGGTAATAAAAGAAGCAGTATCCACTCAATTAACTGAAATTAAAAACTAATATATTCATCACATTTATACGATTGTTAATATAACTGGACACTCATTCAAATAATATTTTTGTCAAGTACAATTGTAGTCGAATGAAATAGTATAAAAACTGTGCATATTTAGTTTGAAAACAAAGCCTTGTAAAAGCGAAATTTTTAGATATGACCAAAAGAAAACAATTGCTTTGACTGCAAATAATAGCAGAAATTAATCTGTCATCGTAAATCGAATTTTAACTTTCGTTAGAATAATTTATCAGTATTGATTCGTTTAACATTTTGTTTTCTCAAATTAATACAGAAATATAAATGTATAAACATAAATTTTAACATAAAAAAGTAGATCACTTTCATCGTTCGAGAAAACTTATCGACACCTGAAGCCAAGATTTCTTTATGGTTTATCATTTTCATCTCATAAAAGATTTACTCAAGAGTGTGATAACCTCGATAACAGCTTTCATCTCTCGAAATTTTAAAAGATATGCTGTTTTTTTCCCCTAGCAGTAAATATATCTTCCAAATGGCCCGTTTTAAAGCTAGATTAAAATAGTCAAACAGTAAATCTGAAACCATTTTTCTGATGCCTTTTTTTCCGTTGAAACAAACATATTATACCGAGAACTAAGCTCTATAATCGACAAAACGTTACTCTGTATCGAGATGTATTATTCGTTCTTGGAGTAAGGGGAAATGCAATTTGTAACGAGAGAGTATGTGAAAGTTACTCATACCACAATTCCATATCTTTTTAAGGATCTTTCAACGGTTGAATGAGAAATTCTCTTATTTGTAAATCGATATTAACATTTCGTTGATGAAAAAGATATTTGTGAGCTTAATATGTTTAGTAGTCCCTCACTGCAATAAGACTAACATTGCAAGAAAGCAAACATTTTACGGAATCTGACGAGAATTTTTCCCCCACACGTTGAAATTCATTTTAAATCTATTTCATAACTTAATTTATTATTCTCATCATGGAGAAATATGTTTAGCTCTTGATGTTTAGAATGTATCGGTTTCTTCAAAGAGGCACGATACATAAAATATGATTTTTCATTTCTCGAATTTTACATTCCGAAAGCACGATCGGGAAAACGCATTTACTGCAAGAAAATATAAAAAAACCTGAATATTGAATTCTGCATATGAAGTAATGGAGAATATTTTATTAGTTTCAATAACCGAATGCTTAGTTGCATATGAAATTCCAGTCGATATCAATAAAACTTAAAACTTTCTATCGTAGGTGAAATCCCTTTGCACATTCAAAGATAAAAATATACAAGAATTTTGCGTAACCTTAGTGATTGTTGAATATATAAAGAAAACCCAAAAACTAAAGAAAAGGGTGTAGAAATTATTTTGCTTTCCAAGATTTCAATTCAATTTTCAATTTTATTTCCGTACATGAAAATATTACAGATCATTATAAAACTGATATGATTCTTGATACAAATGAGAGAAATAAACAATATAATACGAATTGTACATGTACAGTCGAACCACGGAGACAAGGGCATATAAATGCTCTGTGATAAGACCGTAATAAAAGCTTTTAGTAAAGACAAAAAATGAATGTAATGAATTTAATTTAAAATCTATATAACATTTGTTTGCCAAGACGAATTTACATGCGTGATTCATGCATCGAAATTCCGTTTTACTCATTCAAATTTTGTTGAGGAGTGAAAGTACTCTTTCAAAATTACATTTTCGGATAACACTGGTAATATATACTGAGTGGACAATTTTTATAATTTACCAAATATAGCAGATACCAATTTGCTTCTTTGTTATAATAATTTTATATAATTTCCAACAAATATTTGTCATTTGGGTATAGAAAATTAATTAATTCTTCAGAACGCTCTTAGAAGTCAGTTTATCATTCACCTCGTTGGGCATTTTGCCAGTTTTAACGTTGTTTTTTGTATGTGTATATTGTATTTATTTGTATAAGTTAGTTTCTTGAGATATTTTATAATTTTATCCTTTTACTTTAAAATTGAAACATTATATTTTTTATAATCTACGTGAGTTCTATTTAAATTACATTTAAATTTGATCCACGAAAAACCAGTCAAAATTCAAATATTTATATAGCATCACTAGAAATGAATTGAATGAAGCAAAAACGTGATTAAACTTTCAAAAATAAATTCAAATTGAATTCGAAAATCAAATTACAAATATTTCAATCTATAAATGGAATCGAAATATTTATAAATCCAGAATTTTTGATGCATATAGTCAATTCTTAAATAAATTAAATAATATTACCATTAACTAAATAATAGAGACGTTTTTATTCTTTTAATATGAACTCAAGTTTACAAACAAAAAAAAATCGTTCATTTTTCGTTTCAGATAAATACGACTTTTTTTCTGAATTTTCTAGTATCTTCAATCCAAATAAATATATACGTTATTTCATTTTACAAAATACTTCTATTTCGTGAAAAAAAAAATTGGGTAAAAAAAATTTTTTCCCGTATTATTTAAATTTTTTTTCATGTTTCTTTGTAGAAGTGTGACCCAATTTGTCAAGCGCATGGAATTCTCACCCATTATATCCTTCTGGCAGGACAAAAAAAAAAAATGCAAGCTTTGATTTGTCTTTTATTTTTATTCCTTTTATGTATCTATTTTTTTTTTATTCGCCTGTGGGAAAGAATCCGACAATAATGGCAATAACAAAGAAATTAACAAAAGAATAAAAAAAAACTCCTGACAAATGATGATTGATGATGTTAAGCTAAACAAACAAGCTCGTGTTGTTCGGGAACAAAATTGCTTTATCTGTAAAGCGTTTTGTTAATACTGTGGAAAAAGGCTCGAGTATAAAACAGAGTCTTTACAATTTACCACGTGCTGAAAACGTTCCAGTTATATTCCGGGAAAAACAAGTTTTTTTTCTTTGTTTTCTGTATTTTATTTTTTGAAAAAAAAAAGTTTCTTCAATACCGTTATTTTTATACAATTTTATTAAGAATTTTTTTTAGTGTGGAGGAAAATACACGAAATGTAGAGAGTAGTTTATTTGTTTTCTCTGTTTTTCCCCCAACTTATTATTTTTTTAGGGTTTTAAGTGAATTCGTTTGTTTATTAGCTGTCGCTGGACAAAAAAAAAAAAAATTGAAGGAATCTGAGACTTTGGTTTTTTTTCCAAGTTTTATGCTGATGAAATTGCACATCAGTGAATTTCAAGACAGTATTATTTGCTGTAAACAAGAAGAAATGATGGTGAGGACAATATGTCACTGGTATTGTTCTGATAGGAAAAAATTGTGAATGTCGGGAGCTTTATTTAACCATTTTAATCAGAGACCTTAAAAAATACCATTCAAAGTGATCATGTTTTATTCTAACTAAAATTGAGTGAAAGTGGAAATAGAAGGCGTTGGCATTTCCATGTCGAGATTGTTTCTTCGAACTGAATTATGGTAGGTGTTCTGACAGAAAATCGATCATTTTGCGGAAAATTTTCCTTCCTGTATTTTAATTCTGTAATTTGTGGAAATGTTGCAATTTATAATGTTGATTAACCTCCTACTTGATTATAATGAACACTGTCTTATCTTCATAAGGTAATATATTTGTTTTTATTCATTACTATTTTCAGCATGACGGCCGCTACCATTATTGCGCATCAATTTCGTAAATATTTCTGAGGAACTTCCAACGAATTCGCACATGTCGGAATGTGCCGTGTACGTATTCTGTACTTTACGTTAAGTTTGCTCCTGAGGAATGCCTGTATGATTTTTATTAAGTGTTGCTATCTTCCCTACAAATTCGGAATCAAACATATCGGCACATTATTTTGCTTGTTATATTATGCGTGAAATTTTTAAATATTGCAGCACGTCGGCTGTGTAATGATCCTTAACGGTATTCAACATGTAATGCAACCTTACTGAATGTACGACACAAACAACATGTGATGCCTGATGCATGTTCAAGAACATGTGATGCCTGAAAATGAGTCATGTTGTGCGATGTGTCTGGAAGGTGGAAGGGCCAGTGCTCAAAGAGAACCACATCCAAGTATATTTTCAACGGGACACAGTATAGACTATGGAAGTTCTAAAAATGTTAGCCTAAAATAAGACCCCCACATGTATCTACAAAAAATGTGGCAGGTCAAAGCAATGTGCACGTTTTTGCGAAGAGTTGTACAAATTCATGTCCATGACGGTATCTTAATTTTTTTATCTCTTTGAATAGGAAATAAGTCAAACCTGAGTCATCTAATTATATTCTATGAGTTCGGAGTCGCTACATATTTCATCAGATCTCAATCCTATCGAGGAGATTTAGGATGATATACTGATATACAAGCGGAACCTCTGGACATCTACGACGCCAAATTTTGTTTCCAATAACGAGGATTGTCCGTGGATATGTTATGAAATACAGTAACAACTCGAAGTTACGCGACAGGTGGAACCGATAATAACCGCGTAAGTCGGGGTACGGTTTCGCATAAAAGACGTATGAGAGTATTACTTAATTAGGACCAAAATTTATAGGAAAAACGCCTATCTTTTGCTAAGAACGTTATTGATAATGCAGTTATTCCTGCACAACATACTTTTTAAATTGAAAATTGATGAAATGTCATTTTTATCATAATGGCTATACAAAATACAAGTTACATATACACTATTATTATATACAAAATACACTATTAGGATAGGACTTTAGAAAGGTCCATATTTCCTGAAATCTGTGCAAACGGAACTGTTGTGCTTCAAATGTTGCCATAAAACCTTAGTTGCAGAGGCAAGAAAACAACTTTCACTCGTGGGTTCGAATCAATTGTGATTATGCGTGAATTTAAGAAATGGAAAATTTTCACAAAAAACGCGTAACTTGAGGTAGCGTAAGTCGAGGTATCACTGTACACTAAAGCTCTAATCCACGGGATTCAAAAAAGCTTTCGTCAATATAAATTGTTTATTATACGACGCTCCACACGACAAACACGTTTTTCACAAGATAATTTCATTGGGATTATTTTCTATTCGTATGGCACTTCTAAACACACGTCGCTGATTCATTATAATCAAACATGTCTTACCTTGTTATAAAAGAAAAAGAATAAAAAAACACCAGCCCCTCTCATATTGTTCAAAACAATGATGTCTTAAACACGCATGTGCCAATCCCAATAAAAAAAAAAAGAGAAGAAATATCGAGTATGAGACAAGCGATGGCAGAATGTAGGAAACCTAAAGGTTTTGCCGTTCTCAATAAATGCCGAACGAATGTCAGGTCTAGCACATATTATTCATTCATTCATTCGCAATCAATTCCCACGGTCCGCGTCCCGTCTTTGCTGATTTCGGTTTGATCGATCAAGGAGTCGAAAACTTCCTAGAAACGATGCCCAACCAGAAAAGCCAATGGGAATATATATATATATATATGGATAAGAACCAGTAGAAAAAAAAAAGTAAAATAAATAAATAAAAAAGAAGCGAAACCAGGCACTAAAAGCGTAAGAAGAAGAGATCGATGGGAAGAGACAAAGGCAATCAGCAAGTCTATCGAATTTCGAATTCTGAACTATCCTCATGAGCTTTCCGCCAGCGATTTTCTCTCCGTCTCCTCTCGCAAAACCTTCCAGCAAATACTACCCAATACAGCTGAGAAAACTTTCCCCCTTATTCGGTATTTTTTATGTATCATTATTATTATTTTATTTCCTCTCATTCATGTTTATCTTGATACCATTGCGAGGTGAAGTTGAAATACAGCTAAACGAACATTGGTTGTTATTATTCTTTTGTCGAGTAAAGTTTTATAAATCTATTTTCACTTGGAAAACGAATATGAACTTTGATAGAAGAAATGATTAAAAACATTAAAAAAAACGAAACAATGACAAACAAAACAATGACATTGTTCCCATTGCAACTGCCACCATCGAAATTATGTAAAGTATATTTTGTGTTTCCCCGTTCCCTTTCTTTTATTAAAATCACTATTATTATCTACTAGCTATAATACCCGGCGCTGGCCGAGTTTTCTTCAATCACTGGGAGGATTGAAAAAGTGACAAATTATTATAAAGGAATAAACTATTATACATAATACTGGCAGATTAAAGAAATGGCAAACCATTGTAAAAGCATATACTCGTTTGGAACGAATGGTTAAGCAACCAAGGTAACCATTATATATAAACGTTCTGAAAGTCATTGTTGAAGCTAAAGAAACAATTGTTGCAAATAAAAAAAGCAATTGATGCTCGACTTTTTTCGCTCATTTTGGACATTTTGCCAGCTCTGACGAACTTTTAAAGTAGCCTATCGTTCAATCCTGCTGCTCCTGTTTCGTATATATGCAAAATTTGGTGACAATCGGTCTAAAGTTGTAGATTTGTATAGAGAACATACACACACAGACAAACTGAGAGACAGACAGAAAATAAATTTTATATATTACTAGCTATAATACCCAGCGCTGGCCGGGTTCTCTTCAATTACTGGGTGGATTGAAAAAGTGACAAACCATTATGAAGGAATAAACTATTGTACATAATACTGACAGCATTAAACAAGTGACAAACCATTATAAAAGCATATGCATGTCTGATACGCATTGCTAGGGAACCGCGGTAACCAAAGTAGACATTCCGAAAGTGATTGTTGAGGCCAAGAAACCATTGTTGCCCACAGATTTTTGACCATTTCGGGCATTTGCCCAGCTCTGACTGACTTTTAATGTAGCCTAACTCTCAATCTAGGCCCCTGTTTGGTATATATGCAAAATTTGTCCACGATAGATCTAAAATTGTAGATTTGTATAGAGAACACACACAGACAAAAATCATATATATATATATATATATATATTTTATAGATTATTATTTATTATATAATTGTGTTGAAAAAAAAAAATAAAATAAAATTTTCTGTCAATATATACTACTCTACTATGTTGTGATTGCCAGTATGTGTCAAGTCGGCTTTTTGGCAAATTTTCCCCCTGCTCTTTGAAATAATAATAATAAAAGTGTTTTTGAAAACAAACATACTATCAGGTAATAAGGATACAACTTTTAACCATTTGTGTTTAGCCCTTTAATTTGGGGCAAGTCAGGACCTGCACATAGGCTACTGAAGTGCAATTTTCTGTAGTGATTCAGTATTTTCCTTCTTTTTTTTTAATAATATGATCCTCACGTATTCCCAAGGGATCAGCATGATCCGTCCAGGGAATTTGTTAGTGATATACAGCAGCCTCGTTTGCAGAAACTGTCATCGTGATTGTAATACAGATACGGGAAACATCCATGTGCCATTTGTGTGTGTGTGCGTGTGCAATGTGGTGAAATACTGTACGTTTTTCCAAGTATGGAAATCATTGGCTTGAGAAATTTGTGTCAGATTTGGCTGCCAATGTATATGTTATATATATTTATATACATAACCTTTTATACACATACACTTCATTTTCATGTTTGTCTTATGTGAAATGATTCACAGTCTCAATCAATAGTGTAAATTAACCGAATCTGCATACTGAAAAATTATTGAAAACCAAATACTTATGACAATGGGGCACTAAAATACAAATTAATCAACAAATATGAGAAAGGTCACATGACTCATGTATTTTTGTTCACGCTAACAAGCCAAGTCATCAGTTTTGTCTATGAGCGGAGATATGGCGAATCGTGGTGTGAGCATTAAAACGAACGAGACGAGCAGTTCCCTTATCAAAACACAAATGGAATTCCTCAAATTACAATGAATTAATGAAATATATAGTATATATACCTGTTTTTTATTGAAACCACTTACCAGATAAAATGAATTCTAATTCTTATACAAAATTATTTGGGAAAATAATTCAGATATCATCAAGTTTTACGGTTTTTCAGCGGTATTTCAAAACCACAATTTTCAACAATGATAACAAAAGATGATTAACCGATTTAAATCAAAATTGACAGTTTTATTTGCACTGATAAAACCATTAAAATGAACTAAAATATTTTATTTATAAAAAAATAATTTTATTTTTTTGAATTTTTTTTTAAGAATGGGTCAATGAAATTTCAATATTATTGTCAATATTTAATAAAACATGGGATGTTGCAATTCAGGGACTACACTGTATTTATATGATTTACATAGATTTGAATAGAATAAAAATGTCATTTCTTGTTTGTCAACCTACTTTTCTATCATTGTTGAAGAATGCATAGTAATGTCTCCACACATGGTATTTCCTTCCAAAATGTAAGGGTTAAAAATCGTTCTTGCTTGGCTTATCAAGAAATAGGACATTGTGTAACTTTGAACCATTCGCTGGTAATTATATAAAATTTATGAAGAGCTCACAAGTAAAAATCAGATGTTTAGGAGTTTCTTAGGCCGGGATTACACTATAAAAGTTCGGTAAAAGTCCCTTTATAAAACTTAGGAAAAACCGTCAATAATCGTATCAATTACATTCGCTTCAATGTAACCAATGCGTTTATTGGTGGCATTTTTCTAGTTTTATTAAAGAACCTCTATCAAATTTTTATAGTGTAATCCCGGCGTTAGACGCATCAATGCGGTAACGAGCTCAAAACTTGGAGCTCACTCACTCCCAGAAAATATTTGGACACAGCGATGATTGCGTCATATGACCTTCGAAACCGTCCCCTCCCCCCCACAGACCTCCCCCTTAGACGTTGAATTTTGAAATATGCGTTTTTAGTATGTGTCTGTCCGTCTACATTACAAACTACTAAAACTACTGACAAAATTTTATATTTATAGTTTCAGCTGTGTCGACGAAGAGTGATTTTTCTATATACGGTATATATATATATATAACCTTTGAACCCTCTTATGACCCTCTTTAGAGTCGAATTTTGGAAATACCTTTTTAGTTAGTTTTTCCGTCTTGAAATGAAACTACTGACTAAATTTCATAATTATAGCTCCAGCGGTTCCGGCTCGGCGTTGTTTCACTCTGTTACCTTAGAACCTTTTTTCTGATTCACTTCTCAACTCCAGTCCTGTCTCTTTTTCTAAAGCTGGTCTCCTGAATCTTCTAAAAAAACTAAAACCCCACTCTACTGGCCCCGATGTGATCCCAAATAATATCCTCAAATTCTGCGCAGATGAAATTTCCAATTATCTCCTCATTATTTTTAACGTCTCACCGATCACATCTAACCTACCCTCTGACTGGAAAATTAATAACATATTTCCCATCCATAAAACAGGTTCACTGTCCCACCCCCCTTAATTTTAGACCTATTGCAATCACCTCCTCTTGCTGCAAGCTCTTTCAACGCAGTTGCCAAGGAAATCCGTACCCACCTCGACTCGATTAACTTTTTCTTCCCTAACCAACATGCATTTAGATCATCGTTATTTGTATCTACCCAGTTAACACTTTTCATACATGACTTAACAAACACCATTGACATAAACCTTCAATCCGATATCATTTTCCCAGATTTTTCTAAAGCATTTGACAGGGTGCCCCATAAGAAACTTCTACTAAAAGTTTCAAACCTTTGTCTAAATGTTCAACTGCTTAAATGGGTGGAGGTCTTCCTCTTTAACCGCAACCAGTTTGTCTCATTCAAGGGTCAGAACTCCCCATTTCTGCATGTGAAGTCTGGCATACCCCAGGGTTCGGTCCTCTCGCCATTATTATTTCTAATTTATATAAATGATCTACCCGACTCCATAAACTGCCGTACCAGACTCTTCGCAGATGATTGTGTCATTTTCAAAGCAGTGTTCAATATATCCCCGACTTAACACAACCTTAACATTATTTCCGACTGGTACTCAACTTGGGAATTACCCTTGAACTCCTCAAAAACAGTTTTTACGAAAGTTACCAGTAAAAGAATTCCCCACGATATATCCCTTACTCGATAAATAATTTTTTGATCTCTTAGGTATCCCATTATAAATGTCTTCCGATCTCCGCTGGAATCTTCACGTTGATTGTATTTTTATCAAATGTCTCCAAAAACTCTTTTTCCTTCGTCTTAACCTGAAAAACTCCACCCGTCATGTCCGTCACCTGTGCTACCAGACATATATCCTCCTATGCCTGTGAAACCTGGGACCCCCATACCCAAACCAACATAGACAAATTAGAATATATCCAAAATAAATCCACTCTATTCATTTTAAACCGTTGGTCTTCGTCTGTCTCTATATCGGAGTTCAAGTGCCAACTCAATATTCAACCACTCTCCTCTCTTAGACTAATCTCTTGTTTAACTGTTCTTTTCAAAATTTTTCATGGGTTTTGTAATATCGACATTTACAACATTCTTATTAAACCCTCACATTTCTCTGTTAGACTCAACCATTCTCAAAAAATACAGCCATTCTTTGCTTCTTCAGATTGTCACAAATTTAGCTTCTTCCCAAGAACTATTATCGACTGGAACAACCTACCACCAAATATTGTAGATCGTACTGCAATTTCCGAATTTTCCTGTATCATCAATCGTCATTTTCGTCATACATAACTTCCGCATCGTCTTGTATAGGCCTCGGCCAAACAATATTGAATAAATAAATAAACCCTTTTTATGATCCCCTTAGGGGGTCGAATTTCGAAAATAAAACCTTCATACTTAGTCCTTGCACGATAAAATGAAAGTATCGACTGAATTCCATATTTATAGTTTCAGCGGTTTCGGCTCAGCATAATTTATCTATATAATCTTTGAACACTCGCAGGGGTTGAATTTCGAAAAACCATTTTTTGACCAAATTTCATATTCATAACTTAGAGGTTTCTGCTCAGCGATGATGAATCAGTGAATCAGGACATGTCATTATATAAATAGATTGTTGCTGATGAATTTGAAATGCAGCTAAACGGACATCGGTTGTTTTATTATCCTTTCGTTTTATAAATCTATTTTGACTTACAGATATGAACTATCATAGAAGAAATGATTTAAACTATTACAAAAAAAGTTGTTTCTAAAAACAGACTATCAGGCAAAAACTTTGCACTATCAGGTGATACTGATAATAGTTTTAATTTTTTGTGTCCATTTGATAATTAGTAGTTTATAAAGAAAATATGACATAATTTCTTTCATTTATGGTATCGAATATCGAGATTAAAAATTCTTTGAAAAAACTATTTTTATTTCGAATCATTTTCTATTTTTTATCCAATTTTTATTTCGAATATGATGAGAGAAGTTTCCAATTTCTACTATCTCGATTTCGATTGAAATAAAAACGTTATTGCTTCGTAGCAGTTGAACACGGTGCTCATTTTTTGTGATTCATCATCGTTCGAGAAAGTCTACCCTACATATTCAGTTATATAAAGTGATGTAAAAATTGTAAAGGGGTTATTATTTTCCATATATATATATATATGTATACAAATCGAGTTCTTTTCCAGAACTCAAGCTGAATTTGTAATTTTTTTGAAACAAAATTCTAAAAATATCTATCTCCCACGCTACAACTTACAGAATTGTTTGATTGAATTGAAATGATGTCCAGGAATTAATATCTACAAGTTTCTGCTGTCGTATGATACTGTATAATTATTTAATTCATCCGAAAACACAAGGATTTGGTATAATCGCACTAATCATAGCAATAAATTGAAACACACGCAATAATTAAATAACATTGAAGATTATTAAATTTTCCAATACGTATTATTCTTGTCAGACTTTTTACAAAACTGCTTAGTAATTAGAATTAAGTAATATTAATTCTTATGTTAATTTTAAGTTTGACTGATACCTTCGGTCTTTACAACTGTTATAAATTTTGCTTTTTATAGGTAGATACATTTTCTCTAAGATATACTCATATTATATGAAAATTAGTGATACGACTTTATTCTCATTACTTTCAAAATATACACACTAATTGTTTTTTTTTGCGTAATAATCTTAATGTCTGAGAGCCGATAAGAATAGCGTCTGAATATTTCTAGTATCTAATTTTTCCTAGAATATAATGGTTACTGCCGATAATTTTGTAAATTACCGAAGCAATTAACGAGTTTATTCCCCATTGGATAATTTGAAATAATGCTATATAAAAGTAACTCGAGTTCTTTGTTGTTAGTTTCTTTTAATTTTCTCATTTATTGCACCTATTTTTTTATTTTGCCCAACAACAGAACTATCTCTTAATCTTATTCGTATGGACAAAATGAAGTTACTAGTGCTGTCTGATGCCTTCCAATCGTTTAACCACTGTTCAATTCCCCGAAGTGATATCTTCTTGTTCGGCATTCAAGACTCGTCTCTAACGTAAGCCTATTTAGTCTGAAAGTCTCTTCACGTCAATTCAGCAAACGTTTTGATCGCAAGGAAATGAAATTTTCTGAATGAGTACAGCCACATATGAAAAAGTCACTTTCCAGAAAAGAAAAAAAATTATTGGGACCATGTTGAAGTGAAGCATTGGTTCCAGGAAACACTCTATACTTCCAAATCACGCGGCGTGCTCTGGGTGCAAATTAATCTAAGTTGTGTGGAATACACATATAAAAGGCATTGAATTTATTTTTATTTTGCTGAATTTTAACTCTCTAATTGGCATGCATTGAAATATCCGGAGGAGAAAATTTTTGAGGGGTTATGTGTTAAGCAAATGAAGTACCCTGAATGCTATTACATGACAAAAAGAATTACTGTCAATATTTAAAATAATACGGGATGTTGCACTTCACTGTATTTATATACTTACGAAGACTAGAATAGTTTAAAAATGACATTTATTTTTTGTCAACTTACTTTTTTATTAATGTTGAAGAATGCAGAACGACATGGTACTACCTTCCAAAATGTAAGGGTCAAAAATCGTTCTTGTTTGTTTTGTCAACAAATATGAGGCGTGCAAAACCTTTAAGTCATACTACTAGTAATCACAGAAACGTAACACATAACAGAACGTTAATTACATAAACAGCTCACAAGTAAAACCGATGTTTAGGAGTTGCTTAGAAGCATAAATGCCGAAACGAGCTCAAAATATAAGATACCTTATTTGAAAAATATAAGAAGCTTGTGTTTCTCTCTCTCTCTCTCTCTCTTGAGACGAACACGGCTTTTATTAAGTTGACATAGCAGACACAAATTTCCAATGCTTGAAATTAACCCTTAAGTGCTCAGTTTTTTTCGAGCTAATAATTTTTTTTCACAGTTAATGGCAAGTATTGAAAGTCCGAAACATAATTAAAAAATATATATTTCAAATTCTACTGCTTATGCAGGGCCTTATTGAAGACGTGTCAAAGCCTCAAGAATCGCACATAAAATAAATGTATTGAAGTATAACATAACTTACCATAACACTAATTTTTTTTTGATTCAATCTATATTAAGAATGAAAATTCGAATCGCAAACTTCAAGGTAAAAAAAATGCGAACAAAACATTTTAAAAAATTTGCGAAATCACATCCATACAAGCTGTACAACAAACAAAGAGTTGCTGTGGTACATCTACCAGAATATTCAAAATATAAAATGAAAAGAATATGACTCCACACAACACGCGAGGGTATTCAACATTTAGGATAGTGTGGGCCACTTCACTGATTTGAAAACGTGTCACGGGCCACTTGAATTAAATGATCTGCAACAGCTCCAACATTATAGGTCACTATAGCGATACATAACTGTTCCACAGGGGGATTAAGCGCTCTTGAACTTCACAGTCTGTCACTCCAGTGACTTAGAAATGCACTGTGGGTCACTTAAGTGATCTGGAACTGTGTAGCGACTCTCAATTATCTGATCTGAAAATGTGCCGTGGGACACTCAAGTGTTGTAACAGCAACGCAGGCACGTTAAGTTATCTGGGACTGTACCGTGGGAGTTACTCTTGGGATCTGCAACCACACCACGGGAGTCACTTAAAGGTCTGGACACACATATCCGCACCGTGCCAGGACCGTAGCTCGGGCGTCAGTTGGCCGTGGCTCGGCTCGTTCCTCTTCAGACCACACCTTTCCGTGTGTTGCCCGTGTCGCTGCCGTATGCTGACTACGAAGCTGTGTCGATTGCTTCAAGTCTTTAACGCAGCCGGTTCGGTGTAATCAAAATGTTCAGTAAATTAATTGCCAAGAGTGATTTGGATATAATAACCCTAGCGTAAATTAAGAATAATTAATTGTTGTAAACATTTCTGTAAATAATCTATACATGTATATAAATTTTTTATTTTGGATTGATCTCCGATAGATTTTTTGTATGTGACAAACCCGCAAAAAAGGATAGGATCTATTTAATGCAGCTGAAAATAAAAAGACGGCCATTTGCTTAGTTTGACTATATGCATTCTTGTTTATAGTTTGGAGAGAGGAGATTATTTACGGAGTGATAAAAGAGAGGGGAGAGAAGAAAAAAAGTCATGTAGAAATTAAAACAATCTGTGGGGGAGAGCGGTACTCTCTTCCTCACCTACACACTCGTTTTTTTTTAATTCAGAGTCAACGGCCATCATAAATATAATCATCTGTAGGGGCAGGTGGTGTCAAATTCCGATAACACCTCGGAGAAGTGTATCTCAGCTCAGTAGGAGCATATTGTACGAAAGAGCGAGCATATCTTTTACTCTGTGTGTGTGTGTGTGTGTGTGTTCGCGGAATCTTCTAAACTGAAAATTGGCTCCTCTGCAGATGGCAAATGGATATTAAAATCAATAACAATTGGGGTGTTTAGTTTGCCGGGGCTTGATTCAATGATAAAGCCTCACCAGTCAGTATTCGATAGTAATTTAAAGCACTCATTGCCAAAGTCCCAGTCGCTGAAACACCTTTGTCAGATATTTAGCACAAAGGTGCTCGACTTTTTGGAAGGTGTGGGCCACATCAATGTTTTGAAATATTTCGCGGACTTCTTAAGTTATCCAGAAATGAGTCTCGATCCTCCAAAATTATCTAAAAAGAAGTGGCACGTGCCGCTTAAGTGATCTGCAAGCGTGCCGCGGGCCACTCGAGAGATCTGGAAATGTGCCACTAACCACTCAAATAGGATAATCTGCAAATGTATCACGATCCACTTAAGTGAATTGGAGGTGTGCCGTTAGTCGCTCAAGTGATTTTGAAATGTGCTTGAGACCACTCGAGAGCCTTGTTTTGTTTTTTGTTGTCACGGGCCACATCAAATGCTTCCGAGGGCCGCATTTGGAGCACAGGACATGGGTTAAGCATTTATGGCTTAACATGTTGCATCTGATGTGAGTACCAAATTTAAAATGTCTCATATATTTTCCCATAAGAAAAAACCCAAAAATTTTCGAACCGTTTTCTATTTATATATATAATTTATGTTAAAACCAAAACAATGATTCATTTATAGAGCATCGGAAATTAAACCCAGTTAGTTTTCCAAGTTTACATTATTATTTTAACAAAAATCTCCCCGGCAAAATTTCGTTATATGCTATGTGAAACATAATTTTAAACTTTGTTTTCCCATCAAAGTTGTGAAAATGTTTATCCATATGTTTTCTACATATTACGCTAGTACCACAGAAGCGGGGCCAGGTGCGTCTAAACAATTTCGGGCACGAAAAATGTTTAGGACACCCCCTCTCTTTTAACAAGATTTCATATATTTTGTGGGAAGAGGGAATCGGCATACTGAATATACACGAACGCTAAGAAATACCCCCATACAAAAAAAAAATAATAATTACACAAATGTGAATTAACACAAAAATTAAGGAAAACTTTAGAATCGATGGATTAAAAATAATTGAAAGAAATTATTTCAGTACCAATGAAAATTCAGAATTAATGAAAGAAATAATTTCGGAATAGATTAAAATTTAGAATTAACGGAAGAAATAATTCCAGAACTATTGAAAATTCATAATTAATAAAAGTAATAATGCAGAAATTGATTAAAATCAAGAAATAAATGGAATTAATAATTCAGCAATTGATGAAAATTGAGAAGCGACAAAAAATAAATGAGCTCTCTCCTCTTTTATAAAAAAATCTGCGCTCTCTCTCTCTCCCGAGCCCGCACCGTCACCGTAAAAATATAAAATAAAATAGTTGGTGACGGTGCGGATGCGGTGCGGTGACGGTGCTCGGCTACGGTGCGGATATGTGTGAACGGCTGCATTGCTTAGCAAAGAATTATTCTTTGACCGTGTGGTGACCTACACTCGGCCGACGCACGTGTCGGGCACGGTGCGGATATGTGTGTCCAGACCTTAAGTGATATTCAATTGCACCGTGAGAGTCACTTAAGTGATCGTGGAGGATGCCATAAGACACTCAAGTAAGGAACTACTCCACGAGATCTGGAAATGTGCCGTTTAGTTAATTTTTACAAAATTAAGTTTGACGTTGCGGGCCAGATCAGATGACTCAATGAGCCACATGTGGCTAGCGAGTCATGGGTTGAGCATGCATGTGTTCAATGTGCTCAAGGCGATTCTGAATTTTTATTTTCAAACTGACTGCAATAATGAACGTTTTTAAATAACCCTTTGCACATATATGCAAAGCTACGCATTTAAGAGTTAAATCATGAAGACCTTAATATACACAAAAGTAAATATCGGAAGTATATGTTCTAGTAACAATAGTACTTTTTGGAACGAACTTTTGTTTCGTATTCATTTAATTGGACTCTGTACTTTCGATCTTCGAAAGGCAAACACAATATTTGGTGGCGTTTCCAAGGCGAAATCGATAGGAGGATCGTAGAAACTGAAAATGACTTGGAATGTTGTTTTTGTCTTCCGATCGGGTGTCTTTCAGTTTCTGATGCCTTCGGGATAAGGAGGTTTTCGATGGTGGACTTCTTTCTCAACGAAAGATGGGCTGTCTGTCGTCATTATATGTTGCGAATCCCATTCGCACACGGCACATGACAACTCACACGTCTCCGCCCTCGGGGGGGATCTTGGGGACGGGTCAAGAGATGTCATCTTTGCATTAGCGAAAAAAAAAGAAGATGATTCTTTGCCCAAGGAGATACATACCTCAGTATATATAAGGTGTTTTTCTCCTCTAATTTCCTTTTTCATTCTTAGATGTAAAATTCCATTAGTAAATACGCTCACATGTGCCTCTTAAAACTTCATCCAATATGTCACAAGACATTTCACCAGAAATTGAAAAATCTTCATTTTATTATCTCAAGTTTTATATGAAATATTCAGTTTTACGAGAAAATTCACTCTTTGAAAAGTTAGTTACTTTCTATTAAATCTGTCAGCATCTCTCTCTTTTTTTGTATTTCTATTAAATTTAATCTCTTCTAGATTTCAAATACAATAATTCAGAATTAAGAGAAATTCCAAGACTGCGGAAATTTAATAAAATATATAAATGAGACTTTTTTTAATATGTATGTAAATGTGATAAATCCGATAAACTATGCATAATCATCTCACAATTTTAACAAGTTTGATCAATTTTCACATTTACTTGTGATTATGTGTTAATCCCCAGCTCCTATAAGTAAATGTGATAAATCGTGAATGAATTACTTAAATTTACCGGATATCTCGCTTAAATTTAAGTCTAGGATGATGGATTCGATCGATGATGTTGATTATGTTTAAAAATGTTGATCAATGTGAAGAAAGTTAACATTACAAGACTGATAATACAGTAAAACCTAGCTACAACGATACTCGATGTAACGATAAATCCTTCTACGACGATATTTTTCAGTTCTTGTTTGGAAATGCCTATAATTATATGTTAAAAAGCTGTTCCTCCATATAAGGATAATCTCTCTACAATATTTTTTTTCACTCCAGTGTCGTTATAACTACATTTCACTGTAATTTATAGGTTTTCATGCTTATACAAATACAAATACAAGGCCACAACAGGCAAAATGCCCAACGAGGTGGCTGAGAAATAGATGCCCATAAAAATATGGATGCCATATATTTCAAAAATACAGCAACCCAATTAAAAATGCAATTAACAAAAATTGTAAACAATATATATACATATGATAAAATATTATACAATGCCCATAAAGAATACTTATGGTTGTCTTATTCTAAGTATGGATAGCTTCTCCATTTACCCCAACATGTTTATCGTATTTCTTTTTAAACGTGTCAATCGTGTTACAATTTACTACCTCCGGGGGTAAGCTATTCCATTTATTAACAACCTTATTAGAGAAAAATTCCCTGTGACATCATAACCTTGCATTGTCCCTCACCAATCGATACTGGTGTCCCCTTGTAAAAACAGTCGATTGGCGGTGTACTAAACGTTCATGGTCCATCCTATCCATCCCATTGAAAATTTTGAACACTTCGATCATATCTCCTCGACACCTGCGTTCATCCAATGTAAACATATTCAAAAAATGAAGTCTCTCTGCACTTTTGGTTACACCAAAAGCGCTGAAAAAAGAAGTGCTTTTGGTTTTGTGCTTTTCGTTTTCAAACTAACTACAAAACTACTAATAACTACAAAGCTTTAATAAAAGTTTTGTAGTTGCTATTCATGTTTTTATTCCTCAGTTCCTGTTCACCGTTTCGCTACGCCAACTTATCCATCCTAGAAGTTGTGCCAACCTACCTCAGATGTAGGGCAAGTTGGTAAAAGTTTTTAACAATTCATTAAACAGATTTAACGAAATGCGCGTGCAACTTTAACCCTTTCTGACCCAAGCATTTATTTTTTGGAATTTTCAAAATGCTTTTGCGCTTTTGATACTCAAAAAATGCTTTAAAACATATATGTCAGCAAATTTGTAATTTTTCTATTTCTTTTTTTCAAATATTCAGGTTTTTTATTTATTTTTTGGTAAGAAATGATTCATTTCTTTCAACAATTTTCAGCCAAAATGATGCACGGAAATTCATCTTCGCAAAGTTTTCTCCATAATTTTATTGCTAAATTTTATGTAATAAATAACACTTTTATTGGAGGCCCTTTTTTCTGTAAGCCATCTTAAACTACCCCACCCCCCCCCCCCCAAAGTTGAGCTCTAAGTGCTGCTCTCTGATGAAAAAAGCCGCCAAAGTTCATATTCTCTATATTTCGAACACTCAAAACTTATACAATCCTTCTAGTGAGGGCGTAACTCTTTGAGGTAGAAAGAAAAATTCTACAGTGAGATAAAACAACCTACACATTTGTGGCGCCAGGGTCTGAATTATTATCCAGAGTATGTGATATTTTCATCATTAATTTGCAGCCAAGGAGTATTGCTATTCGCAGCATTGGTCATATTTGCTGTAAGTGTTACAGAAAAATCACAAAAAGTAAAAACGAATGCACGGTCTCTCCTTCCATCTATACCTTATTTACAATTAATTACAGTTTACAATATCGAATTCGATAGAGAAGAATTTTTTTGTTGATATGAAGACAATTTTGTTGCATGAATACTGATGCTTGTTGGCCGGTATTCAATTGTTTTAATGCTTACCACGGAATGTGAAGTTCAGTGAGCGTAAATTACAGAAGCTACCGGAGTAAACCAGAGATTCATTGTTCGGAGATGATGGATGGGCGTTATCTTCCAACCGCCGTCAGAGCTGTCAACTTCTCAAATGAAGACAGTGGATTTATCAGTTTAACTCTCTTTTGCCACTCCATTGTGCGCATCACTGTGACTCATTGGCCGCTGTCAAATCCACCTTTTAAAGCTTGAACTACCGCTCCATCTGTCCCTGGCAAAAGTACCATAAAGTTATCAATCAAATGTGCAAAATGTAAAGATAAAATCATCGCTTCAATATTTACTGGTTTTTGAGAACTTACCCAATTTATTTCATCTTCATTGTAATTCAGGTATTATTTTCCATTTTCAAACTTTTATAAGCTACTGTTATTTTTCAAAAAGTAGTGTGTCATTTGTAGGTTCACAAGTCTCGTGGAACAGATAGCTGATGTAACGAAGTTTGAGAAAATTGGAGACTTGATATCATAAAGAGAGAGTATGTTCCAGCATTAAGAAAAAATGATTAAAAATTTTGTGAGCATGATAAAGTAACACGACATTGTTAAATGACAATAACGCAATTGAATAAAAATTAATTCAAAATAAAGAAAACTGTTCAGTTCATAAAATGAGTTAAAAGATTCAGATTTCATTGACGCAATCGTACTTAAATTTAAATTTAACGTTGAGTTTTTTTTTATAAACCAAGTATTTCGGAATGTATCTCAAATATGTCACCTCATTTTATGAACGAACAATTTACATTGTTTCGAATCAATTTTCATTTAAGTATATTCATTTAACGCGCGTAGTGTGTTAATAATGCATTTTTGTTTTCATAATCTTCGAATATTTTCAAAAATAAGTGTTAGAGATATTTAAATCATTGTATTTTAACATAGCATAGAATACATAATCAAAAATACAATGGCTAACGAACACCTTGACTAACGAATTTTTTGGCTAACGAAGATTTCTTTCGTGATTTTCCTGGCTCTGCTAACGAATACGGATTAAGCAAACGAACATTTCCGTTGATATGGATGCTCACGGCTAACGTAACACAGCCGCGTTGTGAGCTGAATTTTATCTCCAATCATGACATCAGAATTACTACTACTTCACCAAACACCAACTCTGGCCATATCGCTATATTGCAATTTACTGCCATTAGCGAGATGGGTTGGAAGTGAAGGCGCTGTCTATCGGTGGTCGCCTCGAGTTCGTTAGGGAAAATATCTTATCTATATCCTCCCTTGGGTTCGAACCAGGGACCCTGGCAACAACTTTCACGATGGTAGACGAGCATCTTACCACCATGCCACTCGGGCACTTCATCAGAATTACTGTCACTCGAACCCGATTAACTCATGTCCACACGAAACCTTTCATCAAATGTGTACCTCTACTCCTTTTCTGAAAGATTTTCAATAATTTCATGTAAGCTGAATGATTTAGATAATAGAAAATCTATAGAAAAAAAAAGAAATTAGAGCACGCGTTCTTCCAGTGCAAGACTCTAGCACCAATCCGAACAGTCAGGACATTTTTGAAGCCTATCTTTTCCATCTGCATATATCAGACGCAGAAATGAGCTGACCAAATCACAAATGGATGAGGACATCTACGAACTCAACTGGGTTGTGTCAACACCCAGACACACACTTGGTTGTGTACTTAGTGTGAAATAAAATGATCTTTAGTACCTTATGTTTCTGTAAATTCTAATTTGTACAATTTTGAAGCTGTTAATTTTAATCTTCGGTCAACTTTTATCTTTTTTGCAGTGTTTCTTTAGTATTTTATAAATCTCTTTCATCAAAAATTTTGGGTCGTTTGTAACGAATTAAACAATTTTACATAGAAACAGAGTAAATCACGTTTTGGCTTACGAAGATTTGGGCTAACGAACGATTTTGGAACGAATCATCTTCGTTAGCCGAGGTATTAATGTACTTGTATTAAACTTTAAATAATAGTTAAATATTATTTTAATGATGTTTCTACTAGAACGTAGTTTTTGAAGGATCCTGATCATGTTAAAGGGTATGAGGTCCCTTTTAGTAAATAGATGAGAAATATAAAACCGAAAGAGAAAGTGGTTCTAAAATAAAATTTCTCGTTGTGTACCCACAGTGTAGGCTAGTACTTATGATTGTAATTTTTTTCCCGAAATTTCGTAATATGAGATTAGTTTTACTGACAAAAAGAGAATTGGCGAAATGGATAAATCTATTAATATCCTTAGTAGTGTCCTTGTAGACATTTGTGTGTGTGTGAGAAGTTAATTACATATTATAATTTATTTGAATAACGGAATTCCGAATGGTTATTTACATACGCGAAGGAAATGGCTAAATAATTTTGAAATCATCGAGACTTTGCATCTAATCTCAAGTTAAAACAATAAAAAATATATACATTAAACTGCGGCTTCACTTGAAACAATAATCACTAAAAAAAAAACAAAAAAAAACACGGTACAATCTAAATACTACACGATGCTGCACAACGGAGGTTCAATAATTCACATTGAATGTTTTAAAAGAAATTTTATACGACATTTAACGCTCAATGACCATGTGATCAATTCATTAAATAATATATCAACTGGGTAAATGGGTTACAAAAACATTTTATATGCCTTTCGCCAGTATCGTTAATTTAAATATTTCAAGTACGTTTAGGTTTAGAGTTAACAATAGGGTATTTTCTCCAATATAGCTTTGGTGGATGAAGCATTTTAACTAACTATAGCTGTTTCTCTTTGAAGCTTCAAAAACCAATTCCTGTTAGGCCTAGCGAACTCGTTTAAAGTCAACTGAGCGTGAAATTAATAACTCGGAAACTTTCCACCGCTTAACCCCCAAATGCATAACTAAATACTTTGCGCAACAGCTTCCAGTCTAGAGACATTATTTTCTTTGCTTAGAAACAAAATTAAAACTTTTTTTACCGTAAAAAAACATTTTTATATAAATTTTCTTTTAATTCACGTAAAATGTAGACTTATCCTTGCTACCGGTATTTGTATATATATATATTTTTTTTCTAATTACCTCTATCCATCTTCCATTGAAAATTTTAGGAGAAATGTCACAAACACGCTGTCTTTCTGTGTGCTTTTTGGATAAATAAAAATACCAAATATTATTATACTCAACGGTATGTGGATTATCACTAATGAAAATGATAAATGCATAATATAATTTAATTTAGCATAGAAAATTTTCGTTACAACTAAATGACATTAATACCGTTTTGTGAAATAATTTTTGACAATTTTGTAATTGGAATTTAAATATGGATTATTTTTTCATAATTTATTTCAAATGTGAGATCGCAATATGGTTATTAGAAATAAAAGATAAATTTATATAATAAACAAGATTGTTTGAATCATAGAAGCTTTAGAACTTTTTCTTCATGAGTCTGTCTGTGGTATGTCGTCGTTTACATTTTATTTAACTGTATTACATTGAAACGTTTATGAAAAAGGTGACAAAATGCCTTTTTGTGTACTGTTTGGATAAATAAAAATACCGAATATACTATACTCAACGGTATCTGAATCATTACCGATGAAAATCATAAATACAAGATAAAATTTAATTTAACATACACCGTTTTCGTTATAAATAAATGAAATTAATAATGTCTATGGAATAATTTTAGACAGTTTTTGTAGTTAGATTATAATGATATCGTCTATAGGATAATAATTTATATTAAACGTGATATCGCAATTTTGGTTAGAAATAAAATATTCTAAATATTTAGTGGATGAGATATTTGAATCACATAAAAGTCAGAATAATTTATTTGTGAATCACTGTGTGTGGTATCTATGTTCTCTATTTTAGCTTACCCTCGGAGGTAGTAAATTGCAACACAATTGACACGTTCAAAAAGAAATACGATAAACATGTTGGGGTAAATCGAGAAGCTATCCATACTTAGAATCAGACAACCATAAGTATTCTTTATGGGCATTGTATAATATTTTGTCATGTGTATATATTTGTTTATAATTTTTGTTAATTAAATTTTTAATTGGGTTTCTGTATTTTTGAAATATATGACATCCATATTTTTATGGGCATCTTTTTCTCAGCCACCTCGTTGGGCATTTTGCCTGTTGTGGCGTTGTATTTGTATTTGTATTTACCTTTATCGATCTTACATTGAACAATTTAGCAGAAACGTCACAAACAAGCCGTCTTTTTGTGCGTGTTCTTTGGATAAATAGAAATACCAAACATATTATACTCAACTGTATCTGATTAATCATTGATGAAAATGATAAATACATAATAAAACAATAATAAATTATTTTCATTTTGGCAATGGGGGTTTTAAAATAAAATAGTATAAATGTGTAGTCAACAAAAATATTTAAATTATATAATTATACAGGATTTCCTGTAAGTCATAATTTGGTGTTCAACCGTTCGTCGTAAAGGTGTGGTTCGCATTTAAGCCCTTAACTGCTGGGCGTACATATACTCATTACGGAGTCTATGCATCAACTGCCACAGGCGTATTTATACGTCTTTACAGCACTTGAGCGAATAAAGGTGGCACTGGGGAGCGGATCGTGCAAGACTTCGTCGGCAGTTAAGCGGTTAAAAAAATGCTCAAAATGTGTTCAGCAATCACTCTGTACTAGTTTCGAGAGTGTAAATACAGTTTGTCATAACAAACTAACTCTTTATATGCCCCTCCCCCGTTCCGTAACTTCTAATTAGAAAGTATTTGCCCTGTCTCTCCGGAGGCCAACAAAAAAAATTCCATGTTCCCAAGTGCAATATATTCCCTGCGTTATTTTTCCATTCAAAAATCGGATTAAAGTTGAGAAAGTATAATATAAATGAAGGAAAGATGTGTTGTCCGTTGGCGTATACGCTGTATTCCCCCCCCCCCCGACGTTTCTTCAATTTTTGAATTCAAATATCTCAGCGAATATTGTACTTGGAAACGTGGAATTTTTTCGTTGACCTCAGAAGAGACAGGGCAACAACTTCTAATTAAGTTAGAGGACAGGGAGGAATCGTATTTAAATTTTATGATACACTGTATTTTCTCTCTCGAAACTGTTAGAGATTTTTAGTGATTTTTGAGCATTTTTTTAAAATTAGAACCATACCTGTACGACGAATGGTTGATGAGATAAAGACCGTATTAGAACTTATTGGAACCCTGTATAATTTAAATATCTTCAAAAGAAATTATAAACCCCAGAATAATTTATTTGTGAATCACTCTGTGGTATATGTGTGTTCGTTTCCACTGCTTCTATCCACGCTACATTGACAATTTTAGGAAAAATGACAGAAACACCAATTTTTGTGTGCCTTTTGAATAAATAAAAATATATTTTTTCTGAAAAATTCCTGAATAATCACCAATGAAAATTATAAGTACAGGATAAAATTTAATTTGAGATATAAAATTCTCTTTATACCATCTAAATTACAATAATTTCTATGGAATCATTTTAGACTGTTTCTATAGTTACATTAAATGTTTCTTTTACAGAATAATAATTTGTTTTAAACGTGATACCGCAATCGTGCTTAGGAATAAAATATAAATGTGTAGTCAACAAAATATTCGAATTACATAGACTTTAGGATAATTTATTTATGAATCATTCTGTGGTACGGGTTTCCTGTTTCCACTGCCTCTATCTACCTTAGGTTGAAAATTTTAGGAAAAATGTCACAAACACCTTGTCTTTTTGTGTTTTTCGGATAATTGGAAATACTAAACATTTTTACGCTCAACGGTACCTGAATAACCAGTGATGAAAATTATAAATATGGGATAAAATTTAATGTAACATACACATGTTCTTTATATCTAAATTACATTAATACTGTCTATGGAGTAATTTTCGACAGTATTTGTAGTAAATGGGATTTAACCATTTTTGTGTGTGTGTGTGTGGGGAGGGGTTTTTTGGTTGGTTAGACATATAATAGTATAAATGTGTATTCAAAAAGATATTTGAATCATATAAACTCTAGAATTATTTATCCTTATGAATCATTCAGTGTTGTATGTCTTCCGTTTCCACTGCCTCTATCCATGTCATATTGAAAATTTTAGGAGAAATTTCGCAAGCTCCTTGTCTTTTTGTTGGTATTTTGAATAAATAAAACCACTGAATATATTATATTTAATGATATCTGGTATCATAATAATCAGTGATAAAAATGATAAATACAGATAAAATTTAATTAACCATACAAATATTTTAATTATAATTGAATTACATTAAATACTGTCTATATGGAATAATTTTATGCACATTTTGTAGTTACAATGAATATCTACTATGGAATAATTATTTATATTAAACGTGATATATATATCACACAATGGTGGTTAGAAATAAAATGTTATAAATGTTTAGTCAAAAAGGTATTTCAATCATGTAAAGTTTGGAATAATTTCTTTACGAATTACCCTGTGGTATATTTGTCTCCCGTTCCCACTGCCTCTATCCATCTTACATTAAACATTTTAGGAGAAATGTCACTCCTACCCGCTCTTCTTTATTTGTTTTGTGGATAATTAAAAATACCAAATGTGTTATACTCAACATTATCTCAATAGTCAGTGATAAAAATGATAAATACAGGATAGAATTTAACATAGGAAATGTGCGTTATAACTAAATTACACATTAATACTGTCTATGGACTAATTTAGTCAGTTTTTGTAGTTGCATTAAACATGCCTCCTATAGAATCATTGTTTTTATTAGATGTGATATATATATATATCTCAATTTTATTCAGAAATAAAATATTATAAATAAGTAGTCAACAAGATATTTGGATCATATAAATAAACCAGAAGATAATTCTTTAGTAATCACTCTGAAGTATACGTGTGTCTCGTTCCCATTTCCTCTATCGATCTTGCATTTAAAAGTTTAGCAGAAATGTCACAAATACTCTCTCTTCTTATGTGTTTTGCGGATAACTAAAATATGTATACCAAATATATTACTATAATTAAAGCTGAACGGTATCTAAATAGTCACTGATGAAAATGGATAAAAAATGAATACAGGATAAAATTTGATTAAACATAGAAAATTTCCATTATAACTAAATTACATTATCACTGTCGATGTAACAATATTAGACAGGTTTAGTTACAATATGTCTCAAATACAAATACAAATACAACGCCACAACAGGCAAATTGCCCAACGAGGTGGCTGAACTTAAGAACATCATGGATCCCCGAACCATTTTTTGGAGGCCCTACCTACCACTGCTACACCACACATGCACTCCCCCCCCCGCGAAACCCCCCAATGAACCCCCAACGAATCGGTACATGCGGGAATGTGCGTGTACATGTAGTGCAACCTGACGTAAAGTTTGTTTCTGTGTAATGCTTGTTATGTGTAGTGCTGTCATCTGCCCCCAGTTTTTCTAACTATGCGTGAAGTGTTATGGTTGAATGATTTATCGTTGTAGGACTGTTGCTCTCTGTGGCGAGACTTCTTAACGGGGAGATCGGCTCGCATTTGCGCCTTGAAGTTGGGAACCACAGAAAACCAACTTCAGCCGACCACCACTGTTGGGTTCGAACCCGGATCCTCGCATCACGAGTCCGGCACTATAACCACTCGACCACCACAGCGGTCTCCTATAGAATAATAATTTACAGTTGACTTGATATCGCGAAGTGGTGGTTAGAGATAAAATATTACAAATAGAGTCAACAAGATATTTGAATCATATAATCTTCGGACTAATTTCTCCATGAATCATTCTGTGGTAGGTACACGTGTCTTCCGTTTCCAGAATATTGTAGACATATATTATTCATTATTAAGCATTTCTACTTAGATGTGTTGTAGAATATTCTATGAAGTAAAAAAAAAAAAAGCAAAAACAGATGAAAATTTTTGGAACACATTCTATGTGGATTCATGATTCAAATGCGGTTGAAGTTAAAATTTAATGACCTCATCCTTTCTTCTAAGATCTTCAATTTATCGTTGCTTGTTATGATGTTGCAAAATCCCGCCTTTTCTTTTGAGAGGAATACTTCAAATAAGATATTAAAGAAAAGGGAATGTACTTTTGAAACGTGTGTGTGTGAAACTGGATTCTTTCCTTCTTTTTATTTATTTATATATTTTTTTCATCTCTGAGAAGGAATGAAAAATTCCTAGAAGGATTCAGTATCCCTATGTAAATGTGGGGTATGGAGGAGGCATTTTCAGCAAACCACAAGAGAAAATGAATATCCTCAGCAAAAAAAAAGTAAAAGAAAAATACTACCAAAAAGAGAGAGCACAGAGAGAGAGAGAGAGAGAGAAGGCAGAAAGAGAGTTTTGAAAATTTAATTCCATCTACTGAACTCGTTTATGCGCTTACTTGAATTGCCTCTCGGTTACCTTGTTATGAAGTCTAAATGTTTCAAAAAGGAGAAAGTGGGCTTAAATTACTTATTTACTATTCATTCCGTTCTAGATCATTGAAAACTATGTTATACTTTTAAATGAGTCATAAACTGCAAACATAGTTTTCGCGATGCTCGTGCTAAATTTCCAAATAATAATAATAAAAAAACCGCAAAAATAAAAATTTGAGATACAACAGAGGGTAAAACCTATATATATTTTTAGGATTTTTACGCTCTTGAACTTTCGCGAGCTGATTACATTTGGAATTCGTAGTCTAGCATGGTATAAACTGCATACATTTGGTTTTATAGGTGTGAGGTTGAAAATCTTTGTCGAATAGAGTTTTACGAAAGAACGCTCTCACTTACCAAAAATAAAATTCCAACACGGATTTTTAGAAATCAATACTTGTATACAGAACAAAAAATAAAAATAAAAAAATAAAAGAGGGACAATTTCCCTCGTTTAACTTGAAGGAATGCGAATTTCTGAATGTTGGAATGTACATTTGAAATGCTCACCGAAGAATGAGACCTAAGCTCAACAAAGTTCCTGCCGATGCAAATTGATCTCATAAATCACCGATTCCCTTCATTCTTCACATCTGGTTTTGTGCAAGCTACGATGATGGTTCCTCCAACGATAAGTAACTACGTAACTCGAAATGATGATGTATATAAATGGCTAAAGAGCGGAAGTTACGAACATTAAGTTTTGTATAATCGCAGTATATATTTTGAGTACCGTGTCCGTTCAAATTTTACAAAGAAAATTCGATTTCTAAATAGGTTGGGGGAAATATGTTTTTACTTATAAATAAAGATCGCAAAACCTTCAAATAATAGCGAAACTGAATCATCAATATCAGTGTTTCTTAACCTTTTCAAACCCAAGGACCAGTAAACTGTCTGAAACATATCTACGGGCTACTATGAATAGTGTGAATTTATGACCCGTATTTTATGGGACAATCATGTATTTCTTGTTGGATCGACTTTTTTATACATTTACCCAGTTCTTTCAACGAACCTCATTTTAGAGTCTGTTATCTTCGCTAAAATTATGAAAATGCAGATAATTTTCATAACTTTATAAACTACGTTAGGATAATTATGACTATAAATATATTTTTTTCCTGGGAGCTTCATTTCAATTGTCATTCTTCACTTCCAGTATCCTCTCTCCCCAGTCACTTATCATTGGTAATTTTTTAAAAATTTCAACAATAACTGGTGATTTTGCCGGATTATAGCAACGTCTCTTGCCGTATTCAAGATTCCAATTTTCCGTATATTTGAAATTTATGAAATTTGGTCACCAAATTTTAACGAAATTTTTCGTGAAATACATTTCTTTACTGCGGTTTGCAACAACCCTTAATTTGGGTAACTTTAGCAGTAATTGGCTACCTCATTAAGAATTACACACTTTGACGACAATTAACGATATCCCGTGTATACGATTGCATTTCCCCGCATTTCTCGTGCTACAATACAGGGGTTGGACAAAATAATATGAAGACCTGTTTAATGAGACAACACTCGAGGGAACCTGTCGTATACTTTTGCCCTCTAGTGTGGAAGAGTGCTACCTAGCGTTCGAGAATGTGCACACATCAGTCTAGTCGTAGCAGTGATAGCGTTCGGATGCGAAATAGTATACTGGGGCGTTAAAACTTCGTTATGGCTTTCCTCACAGATTTCGAAAGAGGCATGATTGTTGGAGCCCGTCTTGCCGGGGCCACAGTAATGAAAACGGCCACCCTTGTTGGTGTCGGGAGAATTACCGTGTCGACGGTAATGACAGCCTATTAATAAAGATCTTGTCTCATTTCACGGGTATCATATTATTTTGTTCAACTCCTGTATCGTCACCCAAAGTATGAGAATCTAGTTTTTCATTTCAACCGAAGAATATATTATTATTATTATCCCCCCCCCTCGTTTCACAATCGATATATTTTCATTCTATTCGAATAAAATTATCAAGTCTGACTGTGGAGCACCTGCATTATCGTCCCCGACCATAGGTTGAGAAACGCTCATCAATATCATTCCATCAATTCGTGAAGGAAAAGCCAAAAAAAATTGTCTGGAATGCATTTTATAATGACCATCATCACACCTCGGTATTTTTCTACTATCCTTGTTTATTATTCTAAGAAAATATATATATATTTTTTTTTTTTGCGGAGAATACCAAGATCCAAAAATTTTCTTTTAGATCTTCCGTTCTAGTTGTTGAGATAAAAAATCAAAAAAAAAAGTTCCCATAAATATTTCTTCGATCTTTGCCGTAAGTTTATGTGCATAAAGGAAAAAGAAAGTTGTTGCATTTTGCTATTTTTCCCCTTTAAGCCGTCGTTGCCATTTTAGTTTTGTTCAACGCGAGAAAGCATGAAGGGTAAGAAGCTTGAGAGGGAGAGAAGAGAAAAGATGGCGGGTATAAGTCTCTCGAAAATTGACTTGGCAAAAAACAAAAAAATGTGAGCTTTAGACGTGACTAGCCTCTAAATACACAACAAAATAGCTATATTGCAAAGCCAGCATTAACTGTAAGCAACTAGATGTTGCAAAACGTTTATAGCGTTTGATTTTGAATTCAAAACGTTAATGTTTTGAATATTTATTATACACAATCAAACTGACCTTATAACGATATTTCGGCCATTACGTCAATAATTGACAGTCCGGCTCGATTCCCATGTATTTTAATATATTGTTAAGGAACCTTGCTTATAACGTCAATGAAATCACAACGGCATCGTATATAATGGCATATTTTTCATCGCTTTTGCTTCCGTGTTTATGGCGTTTTCCAAGAAACTTCTCGAGTTACAGCTCATCACATTGAGACAGTCTGTCATTGTTCTATCGATTCCTAATGTTGAAAAAAAAAATGTATTACATGTTTGACGCTCCGATTTGCTCCTCATTGACATGACCTATATACGGTACATCGTTTTTCGTCATTCCCGATTGTTTTTTATAAAAATGTCCCGTTTTTTGTTTTAGATTTTTTCCAACGGATCTGAATTTAATTCTCATTCGAATCAAATATAAATGTTTGCCATGTTCAATTTTTTCCTCCGTGAAATATATTCAAAATCACTGCAGATATTTTCTGTATCTCTATATTTCTCGTCAACTCTAATTTATAAGCAATATTGGGTGACTTCGCCTACGATTGGCAGCATTTTTGGCGAGAATCGGCGTTTTCTCGTATTTAGGATCCTAAAATTTCGGGTACTCTATCTCTCTCTCTACATATGTATATAGATATACACAGGGTGTCCTGTAAGTGCCGATTCAACCTTTATCCCATCAACCGTTTCTCATAGAGGTATGCTTTTGGTTCAAAAAATGATCTAAATACAGTATGTTCAGGCATCACTCTGTACCAGTTTCAAGAGCGAATATATAATGTGTCATAAAATAGAAAATCTAAATTTATACGGTGCCCCTGTCATCTAATTTCCAATTAGAAACCTTTTTGCCTGTCTTTCTTGAGACCAACCAAAAAATTCCATGTTCTTATGTACTGTATTTTCTGAGATATATTAATTCAAAAATCGGAGAAAAATTGGAAAAGAACAGCATAAACTAATGGGCAACGCTTCTTTTCCTCATTTATGCTGTTCTTCCCAAATTTTCTCTAATTTTTTTAATTCAAATATCTCATTAAATATTGCACTTAAAAATATGGATTTTTTTTTCTTTGGCCTTAGGAGAGACAGGATAACAACTTTCTAATTAGGAGTTAGAACACGGAGGTATCGTATTAGAATTTAGATTTCTCATTTTAACACAATGTATTTTCACTCTCCAATGTGGTACAATGATTCTTGAACATATTTTGAGCAGTTTTTAAGTTTAGAACCATACCTCTACGACGAACGGTTGATGCGTTAAAGGCCGAATTAGGACTATCTCTGGGCTCGTCATCAGGGGGAAACGATCAAAGAAGAGTCAAAAATTATACAAACGTTTCTGATTGTACATTGGCCTTAAACCTAAACTAATGTACTAGTTCCCCAACGTTTGCAACGAGTACTTAGAAAAAAGTAACATAAAATATCAACGAAACAAACATAAACGAATATCACTCCACAATATGAACAAAGATGCAAATATGAGATGCAGAAATAAATGATATAATCCAAAAAATGGCTTACCAATAATTACATCTTGTGAGGAACAAGCCTCTGGACAGAAATCTTCCATCTTTATTATATATATATCTTTGTTTATATCGTGTGGTGATATTATTCGTCTTTGTTTATATCGTGTGGTGATATTATTCGTCTTTGTTTATATCGTGTGGTGATATTATTCGTCTTTGTTTATTTCGTTGATATACGTTAAATGTTACTATTTTCTTAAGGACTCATTGCAAACGTTGGGGAACTAGTACATTAGTTTAGGCTTAAGGCCAATGTGTAATCAGAAACGTTTGCATATTTTTTGGATATTCTTTGGGCGTCGTTTCCCCTTGATGACAAGCCCAGAGAGATAGCTTTATATATTCACCTCAACCGATTTCGTCAATTTTTTTTTTAAATTTGAAATATTCATCTTCGATTTTTAACGGTTGAATGCTTTTAGCATAAAGCTAAGTTACTTTTTTTGAAATCTTCCATCTTTTTATATTTTCTCACACTATATATTCCAGCTGCCTTTGGCGCTGATATTGGTTTGATATTCGGACTTGTAAATTGTTTTTTAATTCACTCAACTGGGTTATATTTCTACTCGAATATATATATATATATATATATAACCCAAATCATAATGAAACAACTTCTGACACAGTATTTGGTATAGGATCTGATTATATATTTCTTGTCAAAGGTCTTGAAAACGCAACCTCGGTTGTAACGACAACTCGGCTATGTTGAAAAAGTTTCGCGGAATTCAGTGTCGTTGTATCTGAAGTTGACTATATTCTAAAAAAATTATTCTAAAATTACTGAGAGAGAGAGAGACTTATATTTTTGATGAGAAAGGAATTTATAACGACTCACAAGAACCAGTTATAATAAACATATTACCTCCCTAGAGAAAGACATTTTAAACAAAATGTAAGAGTGGACTTTATATTAATTTAACTTATTCCAGGAACGGCATAAAATCGAAATTCACTCAGTTCGCAAAATGAATAATGATCTACTTCCATGATTATTAATAATTTCCTTCAAAATGAATAGCTTTCATTACATAAACTTGTTCACATAGTTATATACCGAACCTAGATATGCCACAACGGGCTATTTAACAGCAACGTCCGAACCATCAAATCTCGTTAAGGGATTCTATACCGGAACTGCAAATGGATATATCCGTTAGTAGCACTCGTTATATTTTACCCGGTTTCGAGGGCTAAAGAGATGAAATAAGCGGACGCGTTTGGATTTTACGAAATAAGTCGTCGAATAGCAAGAATACGTGTAGTGTCCCTCTTTATGGCATAGAAACTATTCCTTCCACAACGCTTTGCAAAAGATTCCAAACGCTGAAACTCTCATTCAGCTTTCGGAAAGTTGTTAAGAAGACGCAAGCTCGTTACGAGTAAACTTCCCTTAATGTTATACCGCTCCTCTATCACAAACATCTATTACCCATTCCTAACTAAAAAAGAATGGGTGGTAAGAAAAATTTTAAACTAATTTAATTGCTGAGAGGTGGGTGCAAAATATAGAACTTAATTATTATTATGCAAAAGATTTACAAATACAACGCCACAACAGGCAAATTGCCCAACGAGGTGGCTGACTTAAGAACATCATGGATCCCCGAGCCATTTTTTGGAGGCCCATTTGGAGGCCATTTTAAAAAATATATAAACTTCAAAACTGAATTCTATTTTATACTTCCCATATAATCTACATGGAGTTCGGGAGGATACCAGTGGCTTTTAATATATTTAAACGTACTTCAAATTGTTGAATAAAATAAATAACCACAGAATCATATACTCAAACTTTGTATTAAATGGTGTTTCTACACAAAACAAGGCTGGGGATACCGGCTTTCTAACTTTCTGTCCGAATTTCTTCTAAATGAATTGCGTAACATGGAACAAAAAACGGCTTTCTTTCTACTTTTGGACTCTCTTGGAATCCGTGATTGATATTTTTGTGAATAAATTCACGCAAAAAATTGTGCTCAGCAATTCCAACCCCTTCTATAGATCTTGCCTACCTCAATAATTTTAACAACAAAATATACACATTAGCCCGTTTACAGGTTTGTTGTAATTTTGTTTTGGGTTGTAGCCGTTTTCACCACTACTGCCCTCTTTGCGACAGGCAAGGCATCACGGGCTTTTTTTTGTACCTGCCCGACGCTAATTTCCCTACGCGATCACCTCTTTTTGATATCTCTCAACCCCTACCTTTCTGATTTAAACCGTTTTTTGAATACCAAGCAAGATCAGGTCTGCGATTTTGTTAAATCTAAAAATTCACATTTGTAACGGGCCCGTGTCAAGTTTGTTTATTTTACATCTTGAATTTCATGTATTTTTGTGTCTAGTGCTGTCATGTATACTAGTGTCTATTTAACACGTTAACATGCACGTATCTTAATTCACCCCCCCCCCTTTTTATCTTTGTTTATATGTATGTTCACGGGCTTCGGCCTCAAGCTAATAAATATTTATATTGATTCTCTAATTGCTAAATCGGAGGTTCATTTTACTACCACATGCCGACTAAAGTTTTCAACAAAATTCCAGAATGTTTAGTGCAGTAAGTTCTTTTTAATCCTGCGGATGAACTCAAAGACCGCAATCTGAGAAAATCGGGTTCAAAATTTCTCTTTGCTGTATACATTTACACTATAATTCATATAATTCGTTTCTTCTCTCTCTTATTTTGAAAGGATAAATTAACCAATTGACATGTAATTTTTTGCGTTTGATTTGCAATTGAATAAAACATTTTCAAAAAATCGTCTTCACGGGCCGTAACACCACAATGACAACAAAAATAAGGCCCCAAAACAATAAAATTTTATTTTTAAAACATATGACTAATTATGACTCTTCCTTCCTTCCATGTCTAACAAGCATTACGATAAATTAGAAAAGTACACAAGAAAGTTGAAAAATTTGTTATTATAAGAATATAATCGTTCACAAAAATGAATGTCAAATTTGAATTTTGAAGAGAACGAAGATAAAACATCGGCCGAACCTATGAATTCACTGTAGTATTAGTTACCACACACAGAAAACAACTTGACATAGTTCTAACCTACAAGCACGTATTATCTTTAGAAAATACGTTAAATCCAATATTGAGATAGCTGAAAATTGATTTCATGAAATTGAATAGTTTTAGTTCATGTTTACGTTATAAGGTTTCATCCATTTATAACTTTATAAATTGGTACTCTGAGACGAAATGACAAGTATAGAAAGTGGGCAAAGTGACCCCAAATCTCCTATGAAATCTGGATGACATTGCCCACTAAAATAAAAATTTTCCTATAAGGTACAAAATCAAAACTGTCCAATTGCTTTAATATCTTCATTACATTTGCTAATAGTAATTGATGGGCCTCAAATGAAAAAGTTTCGTCTTCAAATTTTTCCTGATAATGAATCTCGTTGAAAAACCGGCTTATTGGACATACCACTTGCCAGAAAAAGCCTCCAAATCTCAGTATGCCTCATTTACATGTAAAGTAAATACCTTTGCGACTGCAGCGCCACAAACGGTCACTCAAGTAAGTTTTACACGCCAGAAAACTTTTTTTTCAAAACTAGGCAGTCATCCCAGTTGGCAGTACGTCATTTATTTTGCATATATTTTTCATACTTTATTATTTTATTTGTCACTTTTACCTACAATTTGTTTGTAAAAGATTTTCGTCTTTCATTCAATGAGTCAAAAAAGAAAAAAATATATTATTTCAATATATTATTTCACCGGGATATTTAAGTTTAAAATTTACGATTTTCACCTTTTTCGTTACTCATTTTTTGGCAAGAATTTTCCATTTTAGGGGACCAGTGATGAGATAAACGAAGTTTAACGAGAAGATCGTTTTGTGTGAGACTAAAATAATTTTAAACTGCGAAATAAACACATTTCAGGGCTTGAAGTAAATTTTTTTGCCTGTTGTGGCCTTTGTAACTGTATACAATGCCGTCCCGTGGCAGGGTTCACTCGGGATATTGCCGCAAGCAGTTTATCAATTTAATCCTAATTTTTTGTAATAAAATAAATATGATAATAAATGTCAAATGCAACTCTTAAAATAAATACTATGCATACATAATACTGTATAATAAATTTAAACATGGTACGTATTGATCTGGTGGAGAAAGAAAGGACTAGGAATTGGATCCAGAATTTTTGAGCGAGGTAACGGATACTATTGGTTTTTTGAGCGCACGTTGATAATGTTTTCGTTTTTATCTTCCGTATTGGTTTCTATACACCCTATGACGGAAACGGTAGAAGAAGACGGCATTGATTCCATATGCATTCATGTTTAATGTATGTGAACTAAACTTACGAAATGCTGAAATATTAGAGGTGGCATCCTCTAAAAATACAGTTTCTTTCACAAGAATCGGAACTTTTGTTTTCGCATTCTTTTTCTCGAACTTGTCAGGTTTGTTCAAGTATTCTGCCCTCGGATATTTCATAACATACCTTTAAAATAATACAATATATTTCGAATAAACTTTCTTGAATTTTTTTAAAAAATTTTAAATCCACTCGAGTGATTTTATAAGAATATTTCGAAATGCTAAATTTTCTAGCTACGTTATTTACACAAAATCTCCATTAAGAAATCTTTCTTTTTGATTCTTCGAAATTGTGAAATTTCATCTCTCACCTCATACATCAGTGATTTGCTGAATTAGAACGAAGCTTTTGTCTGAGAGTTTTCTTTTTTATCACGTGCAACGCATCTAAATTTGAAACGAAATGTTACTTGACAAATTCCTATATTAGAAATTTCCATTAATAAGCTTTTTATTGAGAAATTCTGTTGAATTGTGAAATGAGCCTGAATTTCGAAATGATTCCTATTGAACGCTTTTATTGGAATATACAGGGTGTCCTGTAAGTGCTGTAGCTCATCAACCGTCCGTCGTAGAGGTACAGTTTCAATTTCAAAAATGCTCAAAAGGCGTTAAAAAATTATCCGGTACCAGTTTTGTGAGTGAACAAAATAAAAAAAAAATCGAAATTTTTATACGTTACCCCTGTCCTCTAACTTCCAATTAAAAAGTTGTTGATCTGTCTTACCTGAGGCCAACAAAAAATATATCAAGTCTCTAAGAGCAATGTTCGTTAATATATTCGAATTCGAAAATCAGAAAAGTTCGTTAAGGACAGCATAAATGAGGGGAAAGGAGCGTTGTCTGTTTGTATTTGTTGTTCTTGCATAACTTTTCTCCAATTTTTGAATTCAAATATCTTGGAGAATATTAAACACGAACACTTAGAAACACGGATTTTTTTTCTGTTGACATCAGAAGATACAGGGCAACAACTTCCTATTTGGAAGATAAAGGACAAGAAAACCATCTAAAAATTTAGATTTTTTTACTTTGCCACACACACCGTATTTTCACTCCCAAAACTGGCACAGGGTAATTTTTGAACGCTTTTTGAGCATTTTTGAAATTGGAATCATACCTCTACGACGGATGGTTGATGAGATAAAGGAAGCATTAGCATTTACAGGACACCCTGTATATTCATCAAAATACGAAGTGGGTACGAATGTACTTTTGACATATTTCATAGGAAAATAAATGTACATCTATATTAAATTACTTACACGGATACGTAGTATGTGGACTGGACCGAAGTACGTTGAATTCAATTTTTATGTTTGAAATTAATTCTGTTGCAGAAGTGACTTATACGACACAAAAACAAATTTCAGCAATTTTATTTATTTATTTACTTTTTTTTGTGACAAAATATTCAGCGACTAAAAGGGGAGAAAACTCGATTGTTTCCTATTTTGTTACTAGTTAAAGCTACAAGTTTTCCTACTTTCCTAATTTATTCAATCAAAAAGACATTGATTGGGCAAGTTGACACAGTTTCAAACCACGTGCCTAGAAGTAGTAAATAAAGTAATAATGCATGATATTTTCATGTAGTAAGCCTAATGAGCAAAATAAGTTATTTTCACTTATTATTAACAATGTTCTGAAATACTTTCCATTGTAATTTTTTTGACATTTTTTCCACAACAGAAATAAATGACTAGTGATATTATTTTTTATGGTGAATAATATATAAACGCAGGATTTTTTCCTAGTGTAATTGTTAACTCATGTCACATTTTGCCATCGGTTCATTCGTCATCTGTATAAACCTGCCACATCATCTGCAGCCACATGAACGATCAAGTAAAAATGTGTTTGATTTGTTAGATATAGCGGAAAAAGTGCAAAAAAAAAATCCTTACCCAAGAAGGATATCAAGAGAATAGAAATGGATCCGACAAATCAATATCGACGTCATAATGATATTGAGATAATTGAATTTCTTAAAATTAATCAGCTGGTCAACTGAAAACTTCTCGCATGCCTAAAACTAACATTTCAAGATCACGTATTACTTTGATGCATATTTATGTGACTTCATTCATGATATTTTCATTATTTTCATTAGAATTCAATGCGGGTAAAAAAAGCATTCTTTGACCAAAGGTGCATGATGATAATAATAAATTGAATATACAAGACATTGCATGGTATTCTTTTGATTTGCATCTGATTATATCTACACAATTTCATCCGGTATGTCGAAGTATTTTCACAAAGAAATACAATAGAAATATAACACAGATGTGTCCTAAAATATGATTTTTCAACTTGTCTTTTTTTTTTCTTCTGAAAAGAACATCAAAAGAGGGATGACGGATCCTAAAATATTTACACACAGCACGATATTTCTTTTTTCTCATACTGTTGTCGACATTGTTATTGTTTGATATTACGTTACTTGAAATAACATTCAAGTATCGTATTTGAAAAACAGAAAATAACGTCGAGAGGATAAAATACACTGACAAAAAAAAAGCATTGATCACAGAGAGATTTGAAATTCGAAACTTCAAACCCTTTTCAAAATTGAGGAAATTTTTGAATTCGACAACAAATAATATCCGTGCACTTATTTTTATTCCACTATTATTTTTCTTTTTTTGAATAGAATGTTTTAAGTTAATGATGCTGCATCCAAAAAAAGAAATACAGTATTTTGAATAGATACTGAAAAAGAATAGGTAAACATCTCAAAAGCAAGTTTAAATGTACTGAAATATATATAAAAATGATATTTTTCACATTTTTTAATTCTATTCGTGATTATTCTAGTTTCAATCTAACTACAACATATATGTTATATTTTTCATATTTTCGCAAAATAAAATATTTTGAGAAACAGAAATTATTATTTGCGATACATTGCATAATGTAATAATGAAAAATAGTTTCAAATTTTAGGGATACATATATCAAAATACGCTCAACCCTGCGCAAATATGTGAGTTTGCTTTTTCTCACTGTAGAAATTTTTTTTCAACCACAGAAAATTAAAGTCTGCCTTAAAGGATTCTGTAAGTTTCGAGTTACAAATATGGTGAATATGAACTTTTTGGGGGCTTTCATCAGAGGGAAGCACTTGAAGTTGACTTTCAGGGTGTTTCAAGATGTTTTCAAGGAGAAAGTTTCTCCGGGGAAAATAATTGATTTATTACATAAAATTTAGCAATTAAATTCTGGAAACAGTTGGCATGCAAATATGAACATACCCTACATCATATTGGCTGAAAACATTTAAATGAAGTGAATTTTTTTTTTCTCAAAAAAAATTGAAAATTTGAAAAAATGAAGATTTGCTGACATTTATGTTTTGAATGTATCTTTTGAGTATCAAAAATTCCAAAAAAATATTGAAAATTCCAAAAAAAAAATAATGCACGGGTCCAAAAGGGTAAAGTTTTATAATATTACAAATCAATTACTTAATGCATTATAATGGGCTAAACACATCTGTGTAAGGATATGCCTGACTAGCATAGCTGCCGCAAACGACATTTGAATGCAGACCTACACAGTCAAACGTTGGCGATAGGGCGATAAAAATGACTGCGCAACATAACTTATTGAGACTAATAACTACCCAAGATTTTTTTATTATAAAGAAACCATGGCCTCAAAGTTATAAAACATGCGAAACAACTGATTTTGTCAGGAATGTATGATTGAAAAAAAAAAGTATTCAGGTAAAAAACAAAGATTAAGTATTTTGATAAGCTTCTCTTATTTCATGGTTTCTAGGTTTTAGATAAGAAATTATTTTATCGATCACCTGTGCATAAACAAAAATGCACAAAGAAGACAGTTATAATAGTACGCTTCAACTGTTCATGAATGTTTAATAAAAAAAATCGGTTATATTACGATGCACATAATGAAGCATTGTTTGTTGCAAAGAAAAGCATCAAAAGAGTATCAAAATAAAGTTTTCTGATACATTATAACATTTTTGCCTATTTAGATTTTTTTGTCGAAAATTTCTCAATTTTGTTCAGTTTACCGATATCTTTTTGTTTTTTACTTAGTAGATAGGCAATAAACAAGAAAGAGGGTAGGCGACCATGTATATTGGGCACAAGCAGCCTGAAGGAAAGTTCCGTAACTCGCACAAGCCTTAGACGAAGTACAATCACTGCATCATCCTGTCAGTAACACTTGCCAAAGCTCCCTAGTCATTAAGTTCGCTTTAACCAAACCTCGCGGCTACAGTTAACGAGAAGTTAAAGGCTAAAGCAAGCGAAAAACCTTCGTGCTCTTAATTTCTCTTTTATTAACACGCTACATTAATTCCAGTATACCATACGCTCCAGAAAACAACGCTGACTCGGACACTCGATCATATAACTACGGGAGAAAACACGGTCCTTTTGTTTCACCTACACAGGTTTTTTTCCACCAATTGATGCACTATATCAACATCAGTCAAAAACGTTGTATTCTAAATTTCTTGCAAATAATTATACGGGGAAAAAGGTAAGAAAGTACTTTCAGAAGTACTTTCTTACCTTGTGACAACAATTGACAAATTAGACAGCATTCTACTAATTAACCCCAACATCTGATAAGTCTTTTCAATCTTTTAATTTCGCATCTCTTATCCTACCTTATTTAAGCTGAAATCTAAAGATAACTAAGTTTGTCCAGAAATAGGAAATATACGTTTGGTTGCACTGTCCTGCTGGCTGTCCTTAGGGGTGTGCGACAGGTGCGGTCGCACCAGGCCACGTACAAAATGTAATAGAAGTGAAAAATTATACATTTTTATACTGAGAGATAGAACATTTCTTGTGTACATATGTACTGTATATATAATTCTTGAAACTAGTCCTTTAATTAATTTCAAATTCCCATCAATTCTGCGATTTTTTCTTCACTTTTACCTGAATTTTCATCAATTCTGGGATATATTTTCTTCACTTAAACCTGAATTTTCATCAATTCTGGGATATATTTTCTTCACTTAAACCTGAATTTTCTCTCTCTCTCTCATCAATTCTGGAATAATTTTTTTATCCATTATGACTTTACATCAATTTCGGATTTTTTTTTTCTCAATAATTTTGGATTTTCATTGATTCTGGGATTTTTTTTTCTCAATAATTTTGGATTTTCATTGATTCTGGGATTTTTCCTTTCATTAATTCTGGTTTTTTTCTTTAATAAATTCTAAACTTTCATCAATTCTGGAATTATTTCTTTCAATTATTTCAAATTTTTAATTCATCAATTCTAAAATTTCATTAGTTTTGAAGCTATTTCTTTCCTCAACTTAAATTTTCTTCAGTTCTGAATTTTCATCGATTCAAAATTTTCATTAAATTTTTTGTTAATTTACAATTGATTATAGCTTTCTTAACTTCATATTTTCCAGCATTTCTATGTATTTTGTGTCAATGCATGAATTTTTGTCAGTTCCCCTTTCACATAAACATGATAAAATCAACGCCAAGGAGCCCCTGTAACCATTTTCGCACCGGGGCGCGCATGTGATAATGGCGGCCCCACATTTTGTAACTGTGTGAGTGCTCCAACATCCGTTTCAGTAGTTTTGGTTAACGGTTACTCTTTCAGGTTGCCCTGGATATATTCCACTTAGTCGGTTCCGGCACAATTACCCCATTCGAGGCAAAATAATGGCAGTATTGGTCAAAAATGAAAAAATTATGAAAGTTTGTGGAAGCTTCTCCTACCGAGTAGGATTTAGGATAACACATCTACAGTTTTAACTAACTGCAACTTAATATAGTTTCGGGACATCCTACCTGTTCTAACCAAATCTGATTTAACGATTGTTACGTCTAATCGCTAATGAACTAATAATCAAGTTTTCTGATGGATTTGAACCTGAAATCTTTTTATTGTTACTTGATAGTTACCTACTGTTGAAAAATGTACGGGGTTATACAAGTAGAATTGTCTGAAGGAAATTAATTAAAATTTGGTAACTGGTTTTAAAATAAAAATAAAATATAAATTGAAATTTGTCGAGATATATTGGTGATTGAAGTCCTAGATTTCTTAATACGTTATACGTGCTAAAACTACGAAGTATTAAAATTAATATAGAGAGAGAGAGAGAGAGAGAGAGATAAAGATGTGTGTGTGTGTGTGTGATATTTTGATTTTTTTCAGCCCGAAATTTTTTTCTCTAGAAAAGCCTTTTTCTGGATATTATGGCTCTAATTGAACTCGAAAAAAATGTCTACTAGTCACTGCCGGAAATCGAACCCGGTCCTCTTACAAACCGGGAACATACACACAAGTATGCTATTCGTATACACCACATGAATGAACGCCAAGACTCTGTCACCGGACTTATCCCGTTGTCGCGATCTCTTCCAGGTCAGCTCGTGCAGAGTGTGGAGCAAAGTGTGTATACCTAACAGTCTGAGCGCGTATCTAGTGCTGTGTGTTGATTTTCAATGTTGAAATCTGTATTTTAAATTTTGAGTGAAGTGTAATGATTGAATATTTGTACCGCTGTAGGCTAGGCCTGTTACTCTCCGCGGCAAGACTTGTTAATGGGGAGATCAGCTCGCATTCACGTCTCGAAGTTGTGAATCACAGAAAACCAACTTCAGCCGACCACCACTGTGACACCAGTGTGGGATCACCAAAATACATGACAGGAGACATGATCTTTTTCCTTATTTACGCACTGTGGTGTGACGCGATGAAGGAGATGCTCAGTAGCTTCCCTTAACTTCAGCAAATTGGCTCCAGGTTGCGGTAGTAGCGGGCGAGTGTGACATGATTTTGATTTTTTTCTCAGCTCAATGTATAAAGGAAAGACTTTTTTCTGAACATTATGCTGAGGTGAACTCGGAAGCTTGCCCGATTTTCAAGGGGACTGGGTTTAATTTCCGGCGGAGACCAGTAGTCATATCTTTCTGAGTTCTCCTCGGTATAATATCCAGAAAAATGTTTTGTCTTAATACGGAAAAAGTCGTGAAAATAGTGGAAAAAATTTCCAATTATCGATATCACAAAGAACTTTCATACAAGAAAGAGAGAGATATGTTTAAATTTTAGAAATTGATATTTTTGGCATGAACTATATAAAAGAAGTATCATCAAACATATGCAATGACACATTAACATTCTTAGGACAGTAACACTGATATAGTATAAAGTTTCTATTCTGTCGTCAATGACTGCAGTTTTTTCTTTGAATTAATTAATTAATGATTCGTCCTTGCATACGGCAGCAGCCATTTCTTCCATGTAGCATGGAATGTTCATGGAAGTAGGCAACACTTTTTAATTCAAAATGAAGTCGTTTATAGTGAAGCAACTTCGTTACCATGGGTGCAGTGACTATACATCTGCTTTAGAGCACCATACACAACAGGGATCGGTACGCAGACAACAGTCTGGTAGCACCAGGTGATTCACTTAGCCAGGGAATAAATTTGTCGTGTGTTGGTCGGCCTTCACGTGCCTTCTCAGCTGATGTCTTACTTATCACATCAACGGAACTTGGTGTTCACTGCCTTTACTTCAGTTAATCGCAGTGTTGCTATTTGTCTACGCTCATGCTCAAAAGCTAAGCAACAAACTGATAATTCTCCATTATAACGGTATGATGATCTGGACAGAAATTGATATTGGTGCCAGCATCGACCTTCATTAGAGGTTCAGAGACGGTAGTGCACTATCTAGATCACAACTTTGCACCATATGCTCGCGCTATTTCTTTCTGTCACGGGACCTGATGGCATGTTTATTGACGATAATGCAAAATTTAACACAGTTCGTAATGTCGAGCATTCACGTTCAGTCTGAGACGCTGACTTGTATGGAATAGCAACCCATTTCATTTGACTCGAACCCAATAGAAAATATATTCCATTTAGAAGAAAACATTCAACTTCTCTCCATGAACCTTTCCAAAGCCTCGGTGAGCAGCGAACAAGTATTTTGCTTAAATTGACCCTGATGACACAAAACACCATTGATAATCTTATTATTGGTATGGATTGACATTGTGTCGGGCGTGTGTATCCAGAATAGGTGGTCATATTGGTCAAACTTCTCCAACTTTTTGGGATTCAATATATTAGTGTTCTTTTTGTGCCAGTTATTCGATTTTGCATTTGCTATTCTCTCTATAATTTCACCAGAGAGTGTCCTTTGCTTCATCCTATGATCTGTGTAAACAACAACAAAAAATTATTAAAAAATTTGCTTATACTTCCATTTTGTACTTTGTTGCCTAACGTTTGAGCATTCACGTTCAGTATAGTTACGGTAGTAGTATTAGGTATCAGTCTAGTTACGGTACACTTAAACGACGAGAAAATTAAACAAAATACTTATTTCTAGATAACTTCGAGCTTGGCTGGGAAACCAACAAATACTCTTTTTTCTTAAGCTGAGAAATTTTTCAACCTTTGAAGATTTTCGAGCATTTGAAAATGCTCGAATTTAAACTTATGTTGACACCAAGCCAGCTCGTGACTCTTGCGTTATTTCATTAGCTACACGTAGTTGTTGTAAAACGTAGAAGATGATCACTAGATCGAGTATATTGTGAATAAGGGGCCAGTTGAGACATACAATCAGTTGATGAATGATATTAATTTTTTTAATTGTTTTTCCCAATCACTTGATGAGTATTTACGTTGATCAGTGATGTATGAATAAAAAGTTATTTTCAACCATTTGCTTTATATCAAGAAGTTGTTTTCCCTTTTCATATCTGCTGGTAAATTTCAGTTAGAATGGAGGTTTTTTTCGTGTATTATTAGTACCCACCTCCTGAGCCCAACAAGCAAATTGCCGTTAAGGGCACTTAACCAACTACTTCTGTTAGATATATCTAGAGATATATATAGATAAAAAAAACGTGTTGGTGGAAAAAAAAAAAACACAACATTTTATTTAATGGTGGCAGCAGATGCGCAAATGCATGGCTAAAACAGTAAAAGGAATTACGGGAATCGAAATCAGTTTCTTTCTCCGTCATAATTCTTTCTCGGGAAAACTAGAGATAAAAAAAAACCTTTTGCAAGAAAATACCTTCCGCACGGCGCAAAAAAAACAAACAAAAAAAAAAATACTGCAAAATTGTCTGTTTCAGACGGATGTAGTGTTGTAATGGCTGCATTAAAGTAGATGGCTATTGGTTAACCGAGTATAAGCAATCCTGGCAAAAAAACCTAACTAAAGACAGAGATACATTGGAAAAGCAAGGTAAAAAACTGCTTTATATCGAACACTATGATGATGGTAATAACAATAAGAAATCATGTTCGGAAATTTCCCGTTTTTCCTGGAAAAATATAGCACTTTCATTGTAGGAAAATTTTTTTAATTACGTATCTAATGATTTTTTTTATTAATTTTTTCTTCTGTTTACTGAATCTCGTTATTTTTTTGGAGATACGTATCATGTTATAGCAAGCGAATGAAAAATAAGAAATTATTACGTTCGATTCGCTCTTATCCGAACCTTAACTGGCTTTAAGAAATCGCGTTCTTGACTTTGTTGTAGGTGATCTCGTTACGTTACTACAATATGTTTGGATAAATAGTTAGTAGGGCTAGGATCTTTATGATCTAACAAGTTGTGAAAAATGTTCTACAAAAATAAATTATTTATACGCACTCAAATACACACCCAAAAAACTAAAAATGTGCCCTATATAGCAGAAAAAGAGACCTAAAATGTTCTTTACCTATTCGTAATGAAATTAATTTAAAAAAAATAACGAAAATGAAAAACATTCATAAAATTAATGTTATTTAAAGAGAAATTATGTTTCTGAATCTCTTCAGTTTACTTACTACCTCATGTATATCACTGAATCAGTAAGTAATACAGGCGAATGCAACAGAACGGACTTGTAGACCTGAAGTTCCTACACCAGCTATGGCTTCGTCCGAAAACAACGAAGATATGAAAATGTTGAGGTATTTTTTTATCTACTTGACCTGCCCAGAATGTATTAGAGTATGAATAAATTTACAGTCATACTATCATTGGGGGGAGGGACAGTAGAAAGGGCATAGAGGGACCACTATTCAACCTTGAGTACAAGACCAGCTTGCAACAAGTCTATACCGGAACAATTTATCTCTAGCTTGAAGAAATGGTAGAATTAATTTGTAATAGGAATGTGTGTGTGTGTATGTACAGGTTTCCTGATTATTAAGATCCACCCTTTCTTTATCTCCGTTTGGTAAAAGGCTTTCAGTGGAAAATGAGATGACTAGGGAAAAAAAACCAACATTTATTGAAAATGCTAAAATATAACTAAAAATATGAAGATATACCTTAAAATGATTGAAAATCATGAAAAAAAATTTTATTGAATAAAAAAATAGCGAAATATTCAAAACCATAAAAAAAATATGCGAAGTCATAGAAATCTTCGCTCTAATAATTTGTATTAGTGCATGAAATTCCCTATTATCTCTATAAACATAAAACTTGTATAAATCATAATATTTTAAATTTAAATTGAAATTTCACAGCCTAATCCGAAATGCAATAGGTAAATCAATAGTAAATATCTAACAGATTCGTTTGTGCAAAATATACACGTTATTGATTTTTCACTGGTTCAAATCTCCCTGGTTTAACTAGATTTACTCTGAACGGCTAATCCTTGGTTTCAGTTAAGTCGGTTAAAAGAGTTTATACTATGAATATAAATGCAAGTGAAAATGAAAAAATCTCGAGACCAGTATTTTTCAGATGTAAATACTGTAATACGAAGAGGATAAACGAATTTTACTGGCGATGAAAGATTAAGATCTAGTGATTAGTGATGTAACGTGAAAATCTGAGGATCGGTTGTATAGAGATTACGGTATTTTGCTGCGTATAATTCACGGACTATACGTTAAAAATCATCTGAATTTAATAATAGGGATTACATACCACTGCGTAGTATCTGAAGCTTTTTTAAGAGGCTAGAATAGAATTAAATATTTTTAAAATAATTTTTAGAAGATAGGTGTGTATTTTAATACAATTTTATTTAATGAATAAATTTTTAATGAAGTATAGATTCGAAAAGTTTTCACAAAAACGCGACCCAAGAAGCTCTTTCTTTCGTTAAGATTTCATTATTGGCGAATGAAATTTTCATATGTGGATTATAAGATTATAACACTATATGATGACATATTTCTCAGAGTATTGAAACTCACTTCCGTGGGTTATACGCAGGAAAATATGGTACATGACTCGTATATATAATATTTCAACAAACAATATTGTTTGACATTCTTCAAGCTGTACGAGCACTGAAATTTCTGGAAGCGTGTATGAAAACTTAGTTACAAGGTATTTTTCACAAGTTTCTAATAATTATTTGAAAATAATGTTTTAACATTTACGAGAGAAAAAATGAATGGAATCCTTCAGAATATCTCAAAATGCAATTACGTTGAGAGCTGCTGAAGATAAGCATTACTGATTCTAGAAGAGAAGAGAGGATAAAATGCAATTACTTTACTGTTGAAGCTCTAGTTCAATTTATGATTTTTTTTTTCCTGTTGTTGTTGAAATGCAGCGACGTTCTATTCAGAAATACATTAGAATAAAAATCGCAAAAAATAAATAAGAAATAACAAAAAAAAAATCAAAATATTTAAAAACCAATTTTCTAGACGATATATACCGCCACCCTTCTGTTGAAACATAACTGACTGCAATCTCGCAAACAATATAAGCTTTTCCATTATTTTTCTTTTACTTCCTCTTGAAAACAAAAAAATAAATAAATAAATAAACTGATAAATTGATGAAATCACTGATAAGATAAACTTAGACACCTTCCAAAGATAAACAGCTTACTAATCAGTCGCATATGCATGAGCAACTAAAAACATTTCAAGAATCGTGATTTTTTTTAATGAGATCTATGCAAATCCGAAATAACGTAATGAAATTTCCTCGATATAAAGCTACATAATTGGATGACAGTAGTAGATATTTTGGAATACAAAAACACTGTGTCTATAAATACAAAATTTCTTGGAGACATAAAAGACAGAAATATTTTAAAAGTCCTGTATTTAAAAGAATGTCAAAAATCACTACTTAGACAGGAATTCGAACTAAACCACTGCATATAAGGTTTGAATCTGTGGTGACATTAGTGGTGATTGAAAGAAACAACGTCGGCTGTAATTAATTACAAGATGAAAGAGTTTCTGTCTTTGTGTGATATTTGATTCTCCACGACTAAAACAAATGTTATCAAGTTCTCTTTTAATGAGGAAATAAAATCTGAATGGCCCTGACTGATGTCATGTTTTACCCAATAACATTTCCGAGAAATATTTTGAATTTGGAATTTATTTAACATAGAAACACAAAATATAACGATGCTGAACAAACACGTGTTACCAAGTCTTGCAAAGGGTTGAATATTTTGAGATGTGTTTATCAGAGTCTATTTTTACAGCATTCAAAATTGATGTACATTTAAATTAATCAACTTTATTCATTTGAGTTGATATTAATTAATAATCATTTAAATGTTTTAAAGATTTTTCATATTTTGTTTTTTTAACTTCTTTTATTATAGCGTTTCTCTACCTTTCTAAACCCAAGGACCACTAATATATCTGAAACAATTTGACGGACCACAAACTTACCACGTGTCTGCTTTCATTTTCTCATTCTTAAGAATGTCTCTTCGTTGTTCTCCTAAAGTCATTCTTTTACTTTTCCGAAGCTTAGTACGTCCTGGACTGGAATACGCAGTGAATTTTTGGAGACCTTAGCTACATAGAGTGAAATAGACTTGGTTGAGAGGTGTGCAGAGAAGAGCTACGCGTGTTCTTGTTGGCACACAAAGCTTGAGCTATAAACAAAGACTTGATTTCTTGAATATTTTTACATTGGAGGAACACAAGTGTCGGGGAAGAAATGATCGAAATGTTTAAAATTTTCAACGGGATGGATAGGATGGATCATGAGTTATTACTACACCGTCAATCAATTGCTTCGACAAAGGGTCACAAGTATTGTTTAGTAAAGGGCAATTCCAGGTTGTGGTGTCGCAGGGAATTTTTCTCTAATAGGATTGTCAATAAATGGAATAGCTTAAATCCAGGGTGTCGTGAATTGTAACACAATTGACACGTTTAAAAATAAATACGATGCTTATAATGGGAGGAATTGAGAAGCTATTCATTCTTAGATAAGACAACCATAATCTTCTTATGGGAAGTGTATCATATATTATTAATTAATCGATTTTTTTCGTGATATATGCTCTTATATTGGATTGCTGTATTTTCGTTATATTCCCACATCCATATTTTTAGGGGTATTTTTTTCATCCATCTCGTTGTGCAATTTGTCTGTTGTGGTCTTTGTATTGGTATTTATTTGGATCTAGGTGAATATATTATTTGTAGCATACAATATATATATTTTAAAAGTTTCTATTAGTTATAATTCAATTTTCATGTCTGCTTGTGGACGACCTCTAGACCGCGGACCATAGGTTAAGTAACAATGTTTTAAAATATTTCTCGTGTACAAGGAACCAAGGTATATAAATTGCTTCAATATTATAGTTCTTTTTATTGGATTTTACCAATTCATATATTGAATTCCAAATCATTTAGTTTGTATCATTGTATCAGTTTGCGTTTATTTTGAACCAGGCAGGGTTTTTCTGAATAAAAATAAAAATTGTGAATGTTTGAATTTTAAATTATGAATTTTGAAACTACAATCATTATCGCAGTCTTTTACATTTATTTCAGACAACTATAAATTCTAATCTAATGTATTTCAATTTATCACTTATTGCCACAGCTTGAGATTTCTATTTAAGACTCATTGAAAAAATTTCGCTCAAATAATTAAATTCACTGAATTGGTAGGAAATATGGAAGGAGATAGAGTAGTCATGTTATCAGGGGTGCTCCTACACAGTTAAAAAGATAATATGTGTACTATTTTCCTTCTTTTTGATATCACAACTATATCGCTTAACTACAGTTTATTTGGTTTTTCTATGCTCTAAGGCAATTTTGCAAATTATATTAGTTACTTTTATGTCAATATCATTTAATGTTTTTGTTATTTCAAAGCATATAAATTATTCTAATATTTTCGAAAATGTACCGCAAGTAGAAATTACTCAAATTACTTTGACAAATCGAAAAAAGAGATATCAAATAAGTATTCGTGAATGTATATTTCGTTCAGTTTCTGTTCGAATAAGATGTTAAAGGAATAAATATATTCAGAAATCGAATAACTCCGAAATTATTTTTCATATAACCTTACAATCCCAGGTAATAGGATTTATAAAAGGGCATGGAAATGAGGCAGATCAGAAGATCGACAAAATACTATAAAATATCAAAGTCGAAACGTCTTCCAACGCTTTGAACCGAAGAAACACTTTTTGCCGACTATCCCTAGAGCAAACACGGAAGATAGATCGAGAAATGGCCGTACAAATTGGTTTCTGAGCGCAAAATAATAAGCCGAATAACAAAAAAAAAACGAACAAAAGAAACGATTGAAGAGAGAGAGAGAGTGAGGTGCAGTGTTTTTATGCCGACAGGTCACAAGACCCCTTTTTTTTGTATATTTTCTTGGGCAACATCTGCTATGAAAGCACTTGCGTAGAATATTTCAAGGGACCCGATGCGAATGACAACAATGATATTCGAGTTATTTAAGCCGGGTACATAAAATATCAAGATATTAAGTGCCGTTTCTGTGGCTTTCCCGATAGTTTTCACTCTTTTATATAATCATTTAGAATGATAGCAATGCTGTAAATTAATAAAATCGGATTACGTGTAGAAGCTACAAGTATGACAATTTCCTTTTATTTTATCTAAGAGAAAGCACACTTGCCCGGTATGCAAGAGGATCTGGGTTGGATTCCCGGAGAAGACAGCTACCTTTTCTGTCCAAAGGTTCGTAGCAGATAACAAGCAGAAAAATTTCTTTCCCAATGCATTGCGGACAGATAAACAACATAATCTCTTTAGACTAAATGAAACTAGAAATGCATCATATATAGGTTATATTCTCTTAGAAAATTTAAAATCGTACCTTTTCGAAGGAAAGAGTACAGTGAAACTCGACATTGAAGATTCCACGACATTTTGTCGTTATAACCGAGGTCGGCATTTCAATACTTATTTCGTAAAAAATGAAATCAGATGTAATCAAATACAGCGCATGACGTTAAAGGCAGGGCCACACTCGTCTCAGGGCTGGTCCAATACGTTTCAAGGTTCGTCATGAACAAGTAGTGTGGCCGCTCCACTATTGGCAATGGTCGTTAAATATTGGAGGATGGAAGGTATTGGAAGACTGGTCGAACAGAACAACCATTACCTTCCAGCTTCCAACCCAAGTCTTAGAAGCTGCCTTCCTTTCCCATCTTCCAATTGGTCTGGCCCACACATTGGTCGAAGACCGCTAACAGTCATAACACGAAGAATGTTCTGGAAACACCGGTTCTGTTCTTGTTATTGGCAAATATTCGCCGATGAACATTGAGATAGGCTGGGCCAGTGTGCAGCCAACCTCGGCTGCTCCTGCTTCATTGCAGCAAAGGAAAGCAAAGATTTTACTCAAATATTTTCGAATGACTATTAGGTCAGGATTGACACGAGTGTGTCCCTGGCTTTAGGATGCGCATATTTGTAAAGAAAGATGTCCTCTCCACTTGTTAATACACGGTATACTGTAAACTGGCTGTTAATGTAGAATTGTTGTGATTTTTGGAAAGAAAAAATTCACCTCCACTTGTGCGGGGACTCGAACTCACCCCTCTTACATTCCGGAGCAGTGCACTACCGCTAACCTATAGAAGCAGATAGAACATTTCTTCGCAGAAGAATATATATGCTTAGTGGTACCGTACGATGGACGGTGACAGCAATCAGGTAATAGCTCTTAAATGACATCAAAGCCACCAGATGGCGATATGTATGTAGAGAAAAATACATCCTCTCCGTATATTAATAAAACTGTATATACTGAAAACTGGTCGTTTATTTAGAGCTACTGTGATTTTTGGAAAGGAAAATTCATCTTTGGCTCTGTGGGGGACTCGAACCTCTCACACTAGTTCGGAGTGCGAGAGGTTTGATACAGTTTAGTAGCTCTACACAAACGGCAGTTTTCAGTATATCTCGTACGAGCATATTTGTTCGAGAAAAATACGGGATATTGGGATATACATAGCCCATTTTCCCAAAAATCTGGCCAATCGTCGGCGAAGTTACCAAATATTGCTTAAAAATGGCGATAATTAAAGTGCTGCAGCATATCTGCATTGATTTAAACTTTATTGCACCAAAAACAAAAGAAAGAAACACATGGAAATTATGTGAGATGAATGTTTATTTTTGTAGTCACATTTTCACTATACCACAATTTATAACTTATGCAGATCAACTTCGTCTCTGATTTTAGTTATGATTATGAATTCTGAACAAAGTAAGCTTCGTTGAAAAAACGGGACATTTCTATGAAGGAAAATCGGGATGGGGAAATGTACGGAAAAATACGGGAATGTTTGTGTGTGTCAATTAGCTAGTCGGAATGTCAAACATGTAGTTAATCATATTTTCAGCACACACACACACACACACACACACAATCATCGTCTTAATGTGCTGTTATAAGTCTAGGAATTCATTAGGAAAATGGCATAAAAACTAAAGCCAAATATGTCGTTACATCAAAAGTTGATGATTTTTCATTGGCGTTATAAACAAAGTTCATCATGTCTATCATAATCAACCGGGGAGCACCAATTATTGATGTTATAGCCGAGGTGTCGTTATAACTAAGTTTCACTGTGTTTCAAGTTCAACATTTGCATGAACCGTAAATGCGCATTCAAAGTAATTTAATAAGATCTTACATATATTTTGTATTTCGATTACCTTCAAAAGCATATATTTGTGTGAATTATTTATCATGAATGTGGTAAAAGATCCTGCAGAAGTACTTCAAATAAATACCAAAAATATAGCTACTATCTGCATTTCAAAAAAAGTCTTTCTAGACACACACACGATCAACTACCGGTATGGTAATTAATTACATCCCTCTCGTTCAAGATATTTTTCAGCAGAAAACGTCTGTGACGGTATGTTTACATGGAAAAAACACTATGAAGCATTACTTTGAGCATCGAAGAAGTAATCTTAGAAAATATACATCAACCAAACTATATTACCGAGAAAGGATAGAAAATTTTACAATAGTCATTAAAAAAATATATGGGCTGTTATCTCGAATAATAATGTCGTGAAAACTTTCAATTTCCAAAAAAGAACAAAAAACGGTAACATGTTTCGATTTATCACCTGTTCAAACGAGCAAGTTTTATGTTCTCACACTTTAAATTTTTAAAAATCGAATTCCACATTTTTGTGTGATGGAAACCTGGCGTCTTATGTTCGAGACACCTTCATTTTTAATGCCACCTTCTAAGTAAGAAGTACGAAAATCATCTTTAGAGAAAGAAGCCGAAGTTTTCCCCCTTAACCCCATTCGGCGCAACCGGTACCTGAAATATATTTTACTTTTGGGGCAGAATGTTTCAGCCTCTCGCTGCTGGCGTATAGTAAGACATAAAAGAGCTTTAGAGCCGCGTCCGATGCGACGCATGACCCTCATTCACAGAGATTTCGCTATCTAAGATAGTACGGAGAACATTTAAGGCCGCCCGGTCTCTTTCTAAATCAAATTTATATCTACAGGGGAACTTGACAATAATTACTCCTAAGGCGACAATATGTTATCATCATGGACTGACTAGCTTCGCAAGCTCTTCTGCTGAGTGGTAAAAGTAGAGTGCCTCGCCATATAACAACACATACGGCTCTTGACTGGAACGCGTTTTTCTAGCCTCCATTCCCCCTCGACAACAAATGTATGACTGCGTGTGATGTTTGGCATAAATCTGAGTGACCTTCTGAAACATTGTACAAGAACATGCACTTTCAACTATCCAGTTATTTTTGCTGAGTCGGGTCATGGGAAATCTAATTTCTCGGAAGTGTCCTCGTGTAGTGTGATTAAGTTTTGGCGAGAAAACAGATACATCACAGAAAACGAACGTGCATATTATATAAATGTGGAAGATACGTATTTAAATAACGAATTTTACTAGTTTGATCATTTTATCAGGGAAGAGAACTTTTTGAAGGTACACTCATGCTCAAAAGTTGAGCAACAAACTGGTAAGTCTCTGTTGTAACGGTATTATGATGTGGACGGAAACTGCTATCGGTGCCACCAGCATCGACCTTCATGTCTTCACTAGAGGTTCAGAAACGGTAGTGGACTATCGAGATGACATATTTGCACCATATACTTACACCATTTCTTTCTTTGACGGGACTTGATGCCATGTTTATGGACGATAGTGTCAAAGTTAACACGGTTTGTGTTATCGAGCTGTTAAAATTCTCGTTACTTAAAATGTAAAAAAATTAAATAGAAATTTCAAGAAAATGAATCGCGTGTGCGTCGCGAAAACAAAGAATTACTTGACTCCTTTGTTACATAATCATAATATATACAAATATAAAAAAAGAGAACAAAAGATTAAACTATACCGCATCTTTTCCGTTGTGCCTTTCTACCATTTCATTCTATATAACATACATAATCAAATCACGGACATCGTAGTCCTGCTCAAGTACTAATTTTTCATTTCTTCACACATCGACATACTCATCAAGAATCGCCTCCGAGAGAAGCGAAACTAACAAGGTAGTGCTCCTGGAGCGGGACTTTGAGCCAATCAGCGTGGTGAATGGGCCTTAAGTCTACTAACGGGCATGGATGTCTACTAACACTAATAAATACCCTGGACAGATCGTAACGATCTCTTGGGAATACGTGCTGATCACGCGTTATTATTAAAATTGAAAAAAAAATAAATGAAGCGATCGTTTTAAAAAAAAAGAAAGTCAGAAGTTTCCAGGAACTTGGACTTCCCGACCCCTTCAGAGTAAAAGTGGACCTCGTCCATCTAAGGAATGGTAATGGAAAGGAATCTAATGGAACGATCCGTGAGGTGGTTCACCAGCAGGGAAAAAGAAAGAAACCCATACACTTTATGTACAATATAGCCATCCAAAACAATAATGATATAATTTACATAAAATATGTTATGACTTCGATCATAACAAGCATTTACGTTCAGTCTAAAACACTGACTCGTATGAAATAGCCACCCATTTGACTTGAACCTAATAGAGAATATATTAGACATCCATGAAAAACATTCAACTGTTTTCCCTGACCCTTCCCAAATCCTCGGTGACTTGTGAACAAGTCTTTCGCTTGAATTGACCCTGATACCGCAAAACACAATTTATTGATAATCTTATTATTGGTATGGATCGACGTTGTCGAGCTTGTGCATCCAGCATAGGTGGTCATATCCCATATTGGCCGAACTTCTGGAAGTTTTTTTGTGGCTCAATGTATGATTTATTCTTTTCTACGCCAGTTATTCGATTTTGTATTTTCTATTTTCTCTGTAATTTCACCAGAGAGTGTCCTCTGCTTCACCCCGTGATATATAAAAACTCCAACTGTTGGATTTTGTTGCTTAACTTTTGAATATTAGTGTAGTTCCAGACATGTGTGAATGTGAAATTAGATCTCAACAATCACGTGATGTGATACGAACTAATTTCTGCACTTCTGTACATACTCTATATAGTTTTGCAATGATGATTGAATGTGTTCAGTATTTTTCGAAACAGATGATTTTATTTTATCCTGACCAGCAAACACCCTTACTGAGCCTGAGGCAACCACCGATAAATGGCGCATTCATTTCTGATCCAACTCGATCGGTAGTAAATTGCTGTATGGCAATATGATCAGAGTCGGTGTGCTGTAAAGTAACCAGCGTTTATAGTTCATTCAGAAAGGCACTGAAAAACATGGTAAGGATATTGATGGAAAAAATACTGCATTGTGTGTGGAAAAATCTGAAAAATCCACAGTTTCTTTTATATAGTCGTGTTGGGAATGATGATCATCAACTGCTGTCGTGGCCTTCCGGTTTTTCTGTGATTCGGCCACAGTAATACACTGTAAAATTTTGTGATTGAATGTCGAATAATATGTGTAAACAGTAATGTCTTTAAACTACTCTAAGCATTTGTAGACTTCCTGTATTTTCCACCAGTTTGTACGAGGTGTTCCGATACCAGGGCCAAAAAATTCTAGCAAGGATAGGGTGCATTCAGATGGCTAGAAATGAAATGAAAATGCTTTCCTAACGCACGGTAGCGTACACAAGAAACTGCAGAAGTGGGAGGATATCACTTAAGTGAACGTTTGTTTTAATAATAAATGTACATCAATAAAAGAGTAAAAATCATTCAACATAGCAACAGAATATTTTACAGCGTACTACTCTTTTACCGTTCGCCAACTCCGATCATATATCGCCGTACGGCAATTTTCAACAAGTGGAGTTGAGTAGGTAATGAAGGCGCCATCTATCGGTGGTCTTTCCAGGCTCGGCAGATAAAGCACTTGTTTCTAATGTTCTTCCCCAGATTCGGACCCATGGACCTTGACGGTAACCTTCATGGTAGAAGACGAGCATCTCTTGCGATTGCACCGCTAACAGTGTACTACTGGGTCAAAATCGGAAGAACCAGACAGCCATAAAAGCAGTTGATCATCTTTCCCAACACAGCATTCAGCGCTTTTACAATCTCTCCTATCAGCGACAAACGAAAATTAAATGAAACTTTGAGATATCTCTGTCTTGTAACATCAAACACAATCAACATATCTATCTCTTATACCGAATCCCTAAAACAATCACGAAACCCCCTTCAATCACTTGCAGACACCCGGCATAATGGAAATTGAAAAAAAAAGTACAAAAAATGTAAAATATTGATCTGAAATAACAATAAACAAAATCCACGCAGACTCCAACTCAATTTTTATAGACTTGAGTTACACAAAACCCCGGGTATAGAAAAAAAATCCGAACACGAGAGTCTATCGTTTCTTCTTCTCCTTGTAAGATATTCAAGCATTCTATCGTTTCTTCTTCTCCTTGTAAGATATTCAAGCATGTAATATAACAACGAACTCTTAAAAAATATATCGATATGTCTCTATAGTTTGTAAGTCAGTCGAAAAATTATTGCTTGAGGCTGAACTGGGAAAAGATGAGAAATTCTCGGAAGTATTGACGGATAAAGTGGCAGTTTTCATCATTAAATAGTTTGAAAGGTATATGGCTGAGAGGAAACTTTACCGCAAGCTGTTCGCACTTAGCATTTAAATTACCTTCACGTGAAACTCAGCCTTTAATTAGCATCTCTAGCTGCACGAGGGATGGAAATATTTATTTTTCGTCCAGCCAATCTCGAAAATCCTCCATTCACTTGAGGATGCACGAAAAGCAGATTCATCCGCTCTCCATCTGATACGGAATCCTTTTCGAGCAATTTAATAGTTTCTCTGCAATTTGAGACCACATTGAATTCCCGCAAATTCAGGAAAATGGAACTACTGGGAAATATAAACGTAAAGGGTAGAATTTCCCCCCGAAATTAAATTTTTTATTTTTGGAAGAATGATGATTGAAATCATTTACATACATGGAGAATGCACGCATATTCGTGGAATTTATTTCCCTTTTTATCATAGAGTACTGTGATTTTTGCCGCAGTCTTTCAATTTTGGTTTTTTTATTGCCGTATAAGAGAGCTTCTGCGTAAAATCGTCTTCCTCGACAGTTGGAAATTTTTTAAATCTTTTATGTCACGGAAATGATAACTGGGCTTGTTTTAGTAACGTTGATGTGGAATCCGGTGTAGTAGAAGAATAAAAAAATGTGTTGTCTTTGTGTGTGTGTGTGTGTGTGAAAACTCGTAACATGATAAGCCTAGGTTTATGGCATCGCCAAACGTGATTCACTTTTCTCGGACCACAAAATTCAATCGATATACACTTTCCGCTGTCGTTCGACATCTAGTTCTATAAGAAAAAAAAAATAGGATCCTCTGTTGAAATATAGTAGAACTTGGTTAATTGGAATTTTCGATAATTCGAATTTTCACGAACTCCTTTTGGAATTTTTTATCTACTTTAATGTTAAAATTGATAACTGATAATTGATTATGTTAAATTTTGTTTTAATTCAAACTTTTTTCGCATTTTTCGGGTAATTCGAAGTTGGAGGAAAAATAATCACGATTTTTTTGAATGAGCAAATTTAGTTTGGAAGAATTGTACAAGAGCAGCCAGACTGTTTTTTTCCTTGTTTAAGTTGTAAAACAACAAATGTTTAAAGGCTAATAAAAGTTTGAAAATTTAGTTTTTTTTCTATACTTTTTTTTATAATTTAATGCCCATTTTTTTAACATTGTTCAGCTGGAGTGCATCGCAATTGTGTACCACTTAATACCGATTATGCTTTCAAACTATAGATCAAGGTGTAACTTTTAAAATCTGAATCTTTATGTCGTCGTTAAGAATATGGAAAGTATCGGAAAGTTCAGATTGTGTAATACGTTAATGAAAATATATTTCCTTGGTAGGATAAAAATGATAAGAAAAAATTTGGGAAACAATTTCTTAATGGATGATGATGAACTGTTTCCGTAAATTTGGCTTTGAACGTGGTCAAGAAATTCTTCAATGATTCCGATTCCAGAACAGTGGAATGATATAGCAAAGTTAATATAAATTATATTATAATTATAAATTATTAAAAATTGGAAAACAGTTTCGTAACCGATGTTGAAAAAAAAAATTTCGTGATTGATAATTATTATCCTATGTGAATGTCGATGATTAATTTGCAGTTTGTAATCCAAGATAGATTAATTTATTAATTCGAACTCTTTTTCCAGTGACTCTTTGAAATTCAAATTAACCAAGTTGACTATACTACAATTTCAAAGGGAGTTAGAATACAGACATTAGAATTCGACTATTCATACATGAAAATCTTCGAACCTAATCCTGTATGGATTAAAAAATTAGTATATGCACAATAAATTTGTTACATTTTAAACTAAACTCTAAATTAATTTAGTTCAGATTCTAAGATTGATAAATTCTAAAGTATTAAACCGATTTGCTTTAAAGCATAGGAAACGTGTCATTTGAAAACCAATCAAATTCTAAAGTAATTTATCGAAATTCATTAACTAATGGAATAAAACGTTTGCGTTGATATTAATATGTAACTATTTTCGCCTCGAAATAGCTTGAGAACAAATATGAAAATGCTTATGCATATTTACTAATATATACCGGTTGTTTTGCGCAGGATGTCTGAAAGGAGTAAAATTTCTACGGTTTATTTCAAAATTTGAAAAGAATACCATGAAAAAGAGTTAGAATTAGCTGTTAAGTGTCATCTGTGTAAATAATAATTGAAAAAAAAATTAAAAAATTCAATTTTTATACTGCTCTAAATCAGGAATATGTAAATTTATAATTTTTTTAAGAAATATTGAAAAGATTTACTGTTTGCTGTAAAGGCGGTGATTATATTTTTTTCTTTTCGCCACATGCTAAAATAATCGTGGCAAAAATTTTCAAGACATCCAAAGTATACACAAGATTCTCGCTATTATAAAGGATTTTCTATTTTATAGGATGAACGCAGGTGTCAGGGAGACATGATCAAAGTGCTCAAAATTTTCAGCGGGATGGATAGGATAGACCATGAATTATTAGTACACCGTCAATCGACTGCTTTTTCAAGGGGACACCAGTTTCGATTGGTAAGGGACAATGCGAGGTTATGGTGTCGCAGGGAATTTTTCTCTAATAGGGTTGTTAATAAATGGAATAGCTTACCCCCGGAGGTAGTAAATTGTAACACAATTGACACGTTTAAAAAGAAATATGATAAACATGTTGGGGTAAATCGAGAGGCTATCCATACTTAGAATAAGACAACCATAAGTATTCTTTATGGCCGTTGTATAATATTTTATCATGTGTATATAGTGTTTATAATTTGTATTAATTGAATTTTTTCAGCCACCTCGTTGGGCATTTTACCTGTTGTGGCGTTGTTTTTGTAATATTTCAGTGATTTTTTTTATGCATTCAGTTACCGATAGTTCGAGTTCTTCCATTCTGATATTTTATATGACCATCTCTGTAATCACTTTGGGACTTGCTCGAATTCTACAGGGTAAACTTTTAGTACAGTAGAGAAAGAAGCAAAACTTATCCTTTGACATTTTTTTAGATTAGTGGCAGTATGGACATTTTAATTTGTTTTTTTTCAATGCATTTTCTGACACTTTTTTTTCATACTTTAATTTCATTAATATATAACCTTAGAATTCTTATTCCTTTTAACCCTTAACTGGCGTTGTAAAAATTATTTGTGTAACTGGCGTCGTGGGGCCATTTAGAATACGTGGGGTCAAAATGACCCCACTATGCCAGTGAAGGGTTATGACTTTCGTGGAAAGCCCTGTATACTTTTAGATGTAGAAACATTACTTCATAGATCTCAAAATTTAACTTGAAGCAGAGAGATAGAAAGCAAAAACCTTTCTATTGACACTGTCAAGCATATATTATTGTTGTTGGACGCACTCTTGAGCAATTATTGTAATCATTGCTGTAAAAAAGCCATTGTCAAAGATGCTGTAAGCAAACAATTTTGTTTCCATTCATTCAATATTTCTTGTGTTTGTGCCTTAACGCGTTATTGCGCCCATACATTTCTATAAAAATGTTATTACAGTGTGCTCTGTCACCCTTTAATGTTTACCCCATGAGTTATGAATCACAATGAATAACGAAAATAGCGAAAATTCTTTAAAAAAAAATTTCGTTGTATAGAATATTTGTATATGAGAACTCTACTAGATTTCTGTGTATTCTGTGCACACATTCATTTTTTTTTTTTTTTTGCTCATATAACATTTTGCTGATAGTACCGAATTGTTGTATTGTACTTGTAGTGTTTTTGAATGGAAATACAGTGCTTTTAAAGCAATGCAATTTAATAATAAATGTTAAAGAATTTTTTTCCGAAAAAGGGATATTGAATTTTATTGAATTTTATCGTGTCGGTATTTTTGAATAATTGCTTTCAGCGACGAGAATAATGAGGTTTTTTTGTTTAGAATAACTCAAACATTATGACTAAATACTGAATTTTCAACATTTTATATTAAACTTATTTTAGGACGGTTCAAAAAAGATTTTGAATCCAAATTTGAAGAGGTGGTAGAACGCAGTAAGGCAATGATTTTTACTTATAAGATGCGTGGCTGGATAAGAACGGCACTAAAGGACACATAAAACGTCAATTTCATGTTAAACAGGTGCTCGCGGCGACTTATACTATCTTCATCTTTCGTTTCCGACTATACATCCCACGACATAAAATGATTATAGCAGTGAGTTCTACCAAGTCTTAAAATTTGGCACTCTTCTTTTGAAGCAATGAATCACGATGTAGGCCTATGAAGAGAATGGTGGCACTTTTATCTTAGCGAAGAGGGTGCTTGTGGCTCTCTCTTCTCGTCTTCTCCCAAAGTTATTCTTCCTTTTTTCCGGGATTTAGTTCGTCCTCGACTGGAGTATGCCGTAAGGTTTTGGAGACCATACTTACAGATGGTCATTGACTTGGCTGACGGGTTGCAGAGAAGAACTACGCGTGCTCTTGTTAGAACATAATGACACTATATTGATTTCCTGAATATGTTTACATTGTAGGAACGCAGTTGTCTCGGGGGTATACGATCGAAGTGTTTGAAATTTTCAACGGGATGGATAAGATGGACCATACACCGTCAATCGAGTGTTTCGACAAGGGGACACCCGTATCGTTGGTAGGAGACAACACCAGGTTGTGGTGTCACACGGAATTTTTCTCCAACAGGGATATGAATAAATGGAATTGCTTACCCCGAGAGGTCTGAATTCTAACACAACTGACACGTTTAAAATGAAGTACAATAAACATATTGGGATAAATCGAGAAGTTATCGATACTCAGATAAGACAACCATAATCTTATTTTATGGGCAGTGTATTGTATATTATTAATTATTAGTCTTTTTCTTTCGTCACATATGTTTTTATATTGGGTTGCTGTATTTTTTAGTTATATTTGACAACCATATTTGTTTTACTGACATCTTTTTGTCAGGCATCATCTCGTTGGGCAATTTGCTTGTTGTGGCCTTCTTATTTGTATCTATTTAAGTTTCATTTCTCCGACCGTACATCCCATGACAAAAAGAAAATGCCTTAGTGTTTATTCTACCACATCTACAGTATATAGTTTAAGTCATTTTTTTTGAAGCCCCCATCTGTATGTGCATGCACTTTCGAATGAAGGAGGAGTATTAAATCCACGTAGATAGATAAAAATAAAGTCGTATCTTCAATTCCAATTTACTTTATTGATCTCTTTCATTTCTTCAAAATGCTCACCATCGGAGGCACGAGTCAGTACATGGACGTTACTGAGCGAAAACAAGAAAATGAAGAATAAGAAATAATATATACGTATCTATAGCCCTCCCGTACTTTATCAACAACAAAATCTTCCGCAACACGATCCGCATCTGATATAATGCCAGTTTTAAATATATAAAAAAAAATGTACACACACAAAACACAGCTTGAGAACATACAATCCATGCTCAATCAGTTCATGTTTATATAAATATACACCCAGTGGCCAAAAAATTAGGAAACTTACACTAATATCGTGTGGGATCTCCTCTGGATTTTCTGACAGCAGACATTTTTCTAACTATAGACTCTACAAGTTGCTTTTAGAGAAGATGGTGTTTTGGAGCTTTTAACAAACCTTTCAACTTCGTTGCACAAATGCTCAATTGGGTTGAGATCGGGTGGGATCTCAACCCAAGGGGGACATTAAGGGGGTGTCCCCCTTAAAGCAATTGAAACTCTGAATCATGTTTCTCAAACCCATTCCAGCCCCTTCAGGGGGGGGGGGGGCATTGTCCTGCTGGAAATGGCCATCATCATCAGGAAACATGACCATAAACGGATGCACGTTGTCAGCAACGATATGGAGATAGGTGCAGGAATTTACGGATGTTTCCAACGGAAATAAGGAACCAGGGGCATACCTGGAAAATGCTCCCCCGACCATGATTCGGCCACCAGCTGCTTGAACAGTCACCATGTAGCATGCCGGATCCATGGCTTCGTGCTGCTTGTACCATACACGGATCCTACCATCAACGTCATGGCGAAGATATCTTGACTCGTCAGACCAGACAACCTTCTTCCATTCATCAAGTGTCCGATTTCAGCTTCCTCTAGCCCACAAAAGCCGTATTCTTCTGTTTTGTAGCGAAATCGAATGGATTCTTGTCGGTCTTCGGGTATTAAAACCCCAATTCGTTTTAAGATCCTTCTTGCAGAGAGTACGGATATGCTTTGCGATGGTCCCAAGTTGTATTGTGCTGCAATTTGTTGCGTTGTGGCTCTTCTGTTCCTGTACACAATGCGTGTCAGTCGCCTAGCACCGCTTTCGTTCACAAGCGATTTCCGCGCACTATTACGCTTTCCACTGGAAGTTTTTTCGCTTGGCTGCCATTCTTTGAAGACTCGAGATACTGTTGTACGAGAAAAGCCAAGAAAGTTAGCGGCTTTGGAGATACTGGAGCCGCCCCTTCTGGCGCCCACAATCATGCCACGTACTAAAATCTCTTGTTTTTTCCATGAAGAGGCAAATTGCAACATTAACTTGTGCTTCTGACCAGGAGAAAGCTTTTTATCAGCAAATCCGGTTTATTACTTCAGCGTACGTGCTGCACGAGCCAGTCGAAGTTTGAGTGAGTGAGGGGTGTTCCTCATTTTTTTTTGGTCACTGAGTGTAGTTTGACAAGATAACTTAACACTGTATTTTTTATTTTTTTGATGTACTGCATGAGACAAGATAAAATAAAAATGGCATTTTTATATATATATACAGTATAATACGATTTCATTCTTTTCAGTGAATCAAATCTATAACTCAACCTTTGTCTTAATTTTGCTCCCATTCAGAATTTTTTTGAAAATCATTTTGCTCTATTTTTATTTTTTGAAAAAAAAATTCATCCAATGAATTTACATTATATTCATGGCTAAAAATTTCACGCAGTTTTTAGGACTGAAAATTTCTTTGAAATTATTATTATATATATATTTATACGTTACTCTTTAAAATGCCAATAGATTCGAAAACAAAGTTTTTTTCAAGTCTGATACGTTAATCAGAATTGCTATTATTTTTCCTCACTCTTTATCCATCTCAGTGATTATTAAAGAGGAGTTATTATTGATTATTAAGAAGACAAATTAAAAACAAAATTCATTTAGAGATATATAAAACACAAACGATGTGTAAAACATTGAAGTTGTTTATACATGTTGATTCTGAACTCACACAGACAAATTTCAAGTGATGACTGAGAATTCTAATTTAAAAAAATAGTAGTTTTATAGCAATGTATGAAGACGAGTGACAGATCTACGCGCATACGTAAGGACTTTTTGAAGAAATATAAATTTTTATTTAATTTTTTTTAATTTATTGTCTACACAAGTATTTTTAAAATACAGTAAATTCTCAGACGTGATCAGCAATGGTTATACGTGACTAGCACTTTCAATAAAGTAATAGTCACATTCACGAATATGTCATTTATTTTTAGAGCCGTTACAGCCGCAACTAAAATTCTAGTACTTGGCAAATTCTCGTAATAAAGAACCTGATGTCCTCATGAGAAGAAATCGAGACTGGACGAATATTGGCCGATCTCTGGCTGGCCAAACGAATGACCAACTGCCAATCTACCATATCCCGAAATTGGAACCTTCGTGATTGTACCGTTACTGCTGAAATATGTACTGGTTCCCCACGAAGCTAAAATTACAGTGGATTTTGAACGGCAACTGAAGAGATTTCGGTAATACCTCTTCTAGAAAAATACAACGAGTCGATCTGGCAGCAGGTATAGCCCAACCAATATATCTTTGGTGACATCTGATCACAATTACAAAGAATCACCATTATAAGAATTCAGACGTATAAATAACACATGAGCTAGCGTTCGTCCATGCATGACAAATGTGCAAATTGGGTTTCTGTTTATGTGTAGAAACATTAATTTGATTTCCATGAATAACTCTTGTGCCTGCGCATAAACGCGTCACTTGCGTTCATATATTGTATAATAATATTTTTACTAATTGAGAGAGATTTAGTAGAACTTTCTTAAATCTCGTATCTCTCTCTCTTTCTCTAAGGTTTGTTCGATCAAGTTGTTTTCTTTGTTTTAATATTAATTTTTGACGTTGTGTGTTAAAGGGTGTCCCACAAAGGACTCTGTGATTTAAAATGAAATAACTCAGAGACGGTGATCGATAGAAGAGTTAAGCAAGTGGTATGTCCATTTTGAAAACCGTAAAAAATCTGATACAGCAGTTGTGAAATTACTTACAAATGGTGCCGGAAGGTGACACTGCATGCACACTGGAGGTGCGTACAAAGTCTTAGAGATAGGCTATGAGCTGTCCTTTGCAAGCAATCATTGCAATCAAATCACAATCGATTCAAAATGTGCACCTTTCTCTCTTTAGCAGCACAGAGATGGCGCAAATGATCATTTCCAGAACGGTATGTTACAGTTTTGGAAGAATTTGTGACCTGGGTTAGAGGATCAACGAAACTTTTCATGGTTCATGCAAGATGAGGCCCAACCACACCGTACCACAAATGTTTTTGCCTTTCTTGAAAATCACTTCGGGAATGGAATTATTGCATTGAACGCCGCTGTGGTGGTCGAGTGGTTAAAGTGCCGGACTCGTGATGCGAGGATCCGGGTTCGAACCCCACAGTGGTGGTCGGCTGAAGTTGGTTTTCTGTGGTTCCCAACTTCAAGGCGCAAATGCGAGCAGATCTCCCCGTTAAAAAGTCTCGCCACAGAGAGCAACAGTCCTACAACGGTTAATCATTCAACCATAACACTTCACTCATAGTTAGAAAAACTGGGGGCAGATGACAGCACTACACATAACAAGCATTACACAGAAACAAACTTTACGTCAGGTTGCACTACACGTACACGCACATTCCCGCATATACAGATTCGTTGGGGGGTTCCGCGGGGGGGGGGGTGCATGTGTGGTGTAGCAGTAGTAGGTAGGGCCTCCAAAAAATGGCTCGGGGATCCATGATGTTCTTAAGTCAGCCACCTCGTTGGGCAATTTGCCTGTTGTGGCGTTGTATTTGTATTTGTATTCCACATTCATTTGAACAGGCATGGACTAGTCTACATACTAACCTGACTGCGACTAGTTTCTCAGCGATGAATTGAAGGACTGTTTTCCGGAACAATCCTGCAACACTGTGGGCGAGCTGCAAGATATCATCAGTGAGGCACGTGCGTTTATTTCCTTTGAGACACTACAGAGGGTGACTGAAATTTCATTCTTCGTTTGTACCCTCTCTATGCTGCGAAATATGCACATTTTGAATCGATTGTGATGTGATTGCAACGGCTGCTTGCAAAGGACATTTTATATTTCTCGGACTCCGTACTGCGACTTCATTGCGCAGCGCCACCTGTCGGCAAAATTTGCGACTAATTATGAAACTCCTGTATCAGATTTTTGTGGTTTTCAAAATATATCCATAACTTCTTTCAAACCGAGCACAACTCAGGTCTATAACCATCTATGGGCGATTTACTACCTAGTGGCTTGTGCCGGATGTGTACCTAACAGTCTGAGTGCGTATGTAGTGTTGTTTGATTTTTCGGTGCTGTCATCTATATTTCAGAAGTGAAGTGATTGATGTGTTATGATCGAATTACATTCTTACTGTTTGTAGGTCTGTTGCTCTCTGTGGCGAAACCTTTTAAGGGGAGATCTCGGCTCGAATTCGCGCCTTGAAGTTGGGAACCACAGAACACCAACTCTAGCCGACCACCGCTGTGGCGACGGTGGAGTTTGAACCCGGGACCTCACGACGTGAGTCTGTCACTATGACCACTCGACCACCACAGCGGCAAAAAAAATGTATATATATACATACTACTTGTTTTATTCATCTATCGATCACCGTTTCCGAGTAGTTCCACTTCAAATCTGGGTGTCTTTTGTGGGACACCCTATATGTACCTATAATTATTTCGCATTTGTCACTGATTTTTACTTCATTGTCATTACTTGTGATGTCATTCAGGGGGGTTTCGATTTCAATCATAGCGATCAAATGAGATCACTCAAATGAAATAAGCGGGGTGACACTGTCATGAAGATGATGACCATAACACGTATGCCCAAGTAGGATATGGGGGCAGGTTGTGTTCCATCAAAAAGAATCAGGGATTATAATTGAGTGATCCGAATCTCGTTACCGGTACCTTCTTTATTACGCTTAAGCATTTAATTTTCTTAATAATAGGCATCCATGAGACATACGTAAAATAGCTTTCCCCGTAAACATTTCTTCATTTCAATCATACAAATACTCAACTCATTCCGTAGAAAAAAAATGTGTTTGTTTTCAGACATTTTTTCGACTGATTTTCTCAGTAAATTTCACAGGATAATCATATAGAACAAACAACGCACGATTTTTCACATCATTCATAAATTTCGATTCATATTTCGCGTGCAACATGCAACTATGAGACACGCAATCGAAAGTAGTCTTCTTGATATAAAAAGATGGATTGTTTTTTTAAGTTCGACAAAACTCCATGCCCATCATCTCTTTGATTGCAGCTGCTAGAATGATCAGAAACATCGGACAGTCCATGGGATTTGGCCTCAAATAACTCGATCCAGATGAAGACTTGCCTTCTTCGATTTCTTCTGGTTCCGTTTCCGTTCCTGTAACAAAGAATCGACGAATAGTGCGAAAAAATTAAGATACATTATTATTATTTTTTAATTTGGACAAAAGTATTATTCAGTATTTTTCAAATGCAAATTCAACAAAACTTCCGAAATGAAAATCAAAATATATTGTGTCCACTTGTATCCCCGCGTAAAAGTTTGTCTGATATACATGTTACGGTAAATGGGATAAATAACCGGTTCTTATGCATAATCGCCAATCGTCTCGGTAAGTTTGAAAATTTTTCTTACACTTATCACTTTTACCGGTGATTATACGTAATTCCCGAATGACGCTGGTAAGTGATAAATATGGAAGAAATCATGCGGAAATATCACTTGAATTCAAACACTTATCAGTATCTCCCTTATGTGATGGGTGCACTACACACATTTGGCCATGAAAATTAAATTAAATTAATATAAGTGGTATAAGGATAAAAACCTATGAATTATTATGTGTTTTGTAACGTTAGCTTCCTCCATATTTATCAACATTTTTAAATCAACATCACACACACACACCGATCGAATCCATCATCCGAGACTGAAGTTTGAGAAAAATGTCCGGTAAAATTGAGTAATTTACTGACGAGTTATCATATTTATACCAATAGGAGCTAGGAGTTATTCAAATCATCGGTAAATGTGACAAATTTGCAAAATTTTTCAAACTTATTAAAATGGTCGGTTTGAAACATCAGAGATGAAACAACCCTTACTATATAGCCCTGTGTGGTGTATACAGGATAGTGCGGTTATTCGGTTTGCAAGAGGATTGGGTTCGATCCTTAGCGGATGCCAGTACACTTTTATTTCCGAGTTCTCCTCGGCATAATATCCAGAAATAAGTGTTTCCTTCAATGAACTCAACAGTAAATACAACAATTACCTGGTACAAACCTCGTGAGAAACATTGTTTTTATAAAATATTTAAACTAATGAGAACAGTAACCGAACTCAGCTGTCCGGTTAATGCGATGCACATTTCGATTCGAATTCCGCAGACGAATAAAATAGTCTAGTATTAAGATTTATGAGCAATACTGTAATATATGGCATACCAGAAGTTTTGTTCTTATTTTTAATGTGCAAAAAGTTGATGTAGAATCTCACCTTGTTTCCTGAACCCGTGATCAACAGCAGATGAAGTAGCTCCGCCTGGATCTCCTTTCTTGTTCAATTCAATCGACTGCTCTATTTTTCTCGATCCTGCCGTCAAAAAGGAAGAAATGATAGCAATCGAATGCCAAATGCATAAAAATATCAAAATGCGCATATGTTTCCGAGAAATTCTTTATTGAAATTGAGATCGGAAATATGAATACAAAGAGGTCTGAAATTTATTCTTAGCTCTTATTCTTTGAAGATAAATATCTGATCAAACTCGGGGAATTTTTGAAGGGAAAGTAAACAGAAGAACATTACACATTATTATTACATTATTTTAAAGGAAGGGAGTCAAACAATATTCAGAAATGCTTCCACATTTGGCTGTTAAAAAAGTATATCTTTAAATGGAATCAGGCTGATTTAAATACTAGGATTGACAGGAATAAAAAATTATATTCAAAATCATTGAGGCTGAGATGTAATAAATTAAGTGTTTATGCTCTTTTAGATCCAGTATGTTTTAATTATTTTAAATTCTATAGGTTTTTTAGGAAAAAAATATATATATCCCGCATATTACTTCAGAAATATCATTTTGTAAGAATGATATGAATATTTGTTTACCTTTTCACCATCACGAGTATTGAAAATAGTCAAATGATGATCAAGTTCTAAATACTCAATAGAATGTTGCGTTCAAATAGGGAATAAATTAATTTATAAAATATACGTACCATCCGTCTTGCTCGATTTGCTGACATAATTCGGAGTAGTTGCTGTAGTTGTTGGCCTTGGTATTTCTAAAATGTAAATCGAAATATATCTCATATTTTTCTCAGTAACTGGTTATTACCAAAAGTTTTGCAATAATCTTGTTGAAAGCAACAACATTTTTATTATTATTGTATATGTGTGTGTGTATATATATATAAACTGAAGAGCCAAAAAAACTGGTTCAGGCATGCGTATGCAAATAAAGAGATATGGAACCAATCAGAGTACGGCGCTGCGGTCGGCAACGCCTATATAACACAACAAGTGTCTGGCATAGTTGTTAGATCGGTTACTGCTGCTACAATGGCAGGTTATCGAGATTTAAGTGAGTTTGAACGTGGTGTTATAGTCGGCGCACGAGAGATGGGACATAGCATCTCCGAGGTAGCGATGAAATTTGGATTTTCACGTACGACCATTTCACGAGTGTACCGTGAATATCGGGAATCCGGTAAAAAATTAAATCTACGACATCGCTGCGGCCGGAAAAAGATCATGCAAGAACGGGACCAACGACGACTCACGAGAATCATTAAACGTGACAGACGTGCAACCCTTCCGCAAATTGCTGCAGATTTCAATGCTGGGCCATCAACAAGTGTCAGCGTGAGAACCATTCAACGAAACATCATCGATATGGGCTTTCGGAGCCGAAGGCCCACTCGTGTACCCTTGATGACTGCACGACACAAAGCTTTACGCCTCGCCTGGGCCCGACAACACCGACATTGGACTGTTGAGGACTGGAAACACGTTGCCTGGTCTGACGAGTCTCGGTTCCAATTGCTTCGAGCTGATGGACGTGCACGGGTATGGAGAGAACCTCATGAATCCATGGACCCTACATGTCAACAGGGGACTGTTCAAGCTGGTGGAGGCTCTGTGATGGTATGGGGCGTGTGCAGTTGGCGTGATATGGGACCCCTGATACGTCTAGATACGACTCTGACAGGTACGTAAACTTCCTATCTGATCACCTGCACCCATTCATGTCCATTGTGCATTCCGACGGACTTGGACAATTTCAGCAGAACAATGCGACACCCCACACGTCCAGAATTGCTACAAAGTGGCTCCAAGAACACTCTTCTGACTTTAGACACTTCCGCTGGCCACCTAAATCCCCAGACATGAACATTATTGAACATATCTGGGATGCCTTGCAACGTGATGTTCAGAAGAGATCTCCACCCCCTCTTACTCCTACGGATTTATGGACAGCCCTGCAGGATTCATGGTGTCAATTACCTCCAGCACTACTTCAGACATTAGTCGAGTCCATGCCACGTCGTGTTGCGGCACTTCTGCGGGCTCGCGGGGGCCCTACACGATATTAGGCAGGTTACCAGTTTTCTTGTCTCTTCAGTGTATATAACTATTATTTCCTGCATTATACTTTAATTATGCAATCACACACAAAAGAAATATATTAAAAATAATTTGAGCATGTAAAATGTATAAAAAATAAAACGCTAATCAAACGCCAATCACTGCTTGATATTGTTTAAATAAATTATTTATATATATCATAGTTTAAATTAAATTATCATAGCCGAAATTACCGTAGTGAGAGAGTGCTTATATACAGGGTGCTAAGGAAAGTTCCTTGGACGCACTTTACTAGCAAACCGTAGATTTTAGAGGCATACTTCTAACTCAAAAAAGTATCCAAATAAGGTGTAGATCTCAGATACGTCATTCATATTGCAAGGAGTTGCAGAGTTAGTAAAATAAAAAAGTCTAATCTTTTATACAGATAACCTTTCCTAAAAACCCAATGAGAAAATTTTTGCTCTGTTTCTCTTGAGGCGAAAAAAAAAACTCCACGTGCAATATTCATTGAGATAATTGAATTTAAAAAACGGAGAAAAGTTGAGCAAAAACAGCATAAACTATCGGACAAGCTTATTATGCTGTTCTTTCCAAAAGTTTCTGCGAATTATCAAATTCAAATATATCAATGAATATTGCACTTAGAAACGTAGAATTTTTTTTTGGCCTCAAGAGAGACAGGGTGACAACTTTTCGATTGGGTTTTTGACTACAGGTTGACCGTATAAAAAGTTAATTTTTATATTCCAATAACTATATGAAATACCTTGCAATATTAATGACCTATCTGTGATCCACGTTATTTGGATATTTTTCCTAATTGGAATGCGACCATAATTTATATCCAGAAAAGTCCGGGAGGCAACAAGATAGTCTAGAAGTGACATAATTAACATGCTGAAAGGTTGTTGTATTTATCTACATCGTAGGTTCTTACCAGACTGAATCAGCTGTTGAAACTGGACCAGCGGAAAATTTATAAACAGAACATGATTATCACGATTTGGGTGGAACTTACTCGATTTGTTTCAATTCTGGAGTATTGAGGGACCAGATAAATGTTTTTAAGTCAAGGTCATGCTTTTTCTATAATACTCAGACATTTCAGAGTTACATGTTAATCATAAACGGAGATAGACTTTTAAGTCTGGGGGGGGCACGGTCACTATTGCTGGGGGTCACGATGATGATGACAATTCATATATACATATATACATTAGATCAGTCGACTCCACCTTTGACGCCCCCCCCCCCGTATCTCCGCCCATGATGTTATGCCGCATTACCGTTCTTGTAGAGGCAAAACTTTTCTAATCAGAAGAAATCGAATTATGATACCGTCTGGTAAATTAAAATCGTGTTCATACCGAATTAATTCCCTCACCAAAGGTGCAGTAACTATCCATCTGCTTCAGAGCACCATACATGGCAGAGTTTTGCTGCGATGACATTTTAGAGACAAGTCTGGTAGCTCCCTCATTCATTTAGACAGTAGATTGCACAAGTATCAGTCGGCAAAGACTTCTCTTTTTCAAAAATCTGATAAATACATTGTGTGTAACACACCTGTAACAGTGAAGACTGATTCATTTTTAGAATGCGTCCCACTTTAAATTCGCATCCAACTCGCGACTCTTGCCTACTATTTCGTTACACGCAGTTCATGTGAAACATCGGAGGTAGTGACTTGACTGCATATTACCATACTTTTTATTCTGAAATAACAAACATTGAAGGACCGGACGCACCCCGCTTCCCATCTCAAGGAGGTATCAAAGCGTATTATATCAAACATTGAAAAGAGAACAAAATAATATAAACTGACCATATAATTTTATTCTGCCTTCTGTTTCTCCAAGGGAATTCTTGGCTACGCATGTGTACGATCCATAATCGTTCGGCGAAAGATTTCGTATCCGAAGTTCCATTCGAGTTTTGTATAGACCAGAAGTTTCAAGTAAAGAATCATATTTCGTGTTTGAAATTATCATGACACCATCATCCTTTGTCCAATATGTTACTGACTTGGGATGACTTTCTAAATTACATGTTAGGACGACATCCGTTCCTAGAGAAGCTCCAACAAGTTGGTTCGGGATCCATATCATTGGTGCAACTGTTGGAAAAAAAACCAGACATGCGTGAGCAAACATTTTGAACTGAATCCGAAATAACCTTATCTCTTTGATTGCTGAAAAAACAGGGATGTCTAACTGTGTTTAGACCATCAATAGTAAAAAGAAAAAAAAACCCGTTAAAATTTACATGTTCAAGTTTCTGACATAAGGGGGAGACGACATTGGAAACAATGACGGCATCCTTAGTGATGAAATTTGAAAGTTACTTGTCAGTCTAGCTGGGAAATGAAGTAAGAGATAGAAGAAAGATATCAACTTTATTTCAACACGGACTTACTCTGGAACCTGTGAATAAATATTGAAAAACTATTATATAAATTAAATTCATTGACTTATAAATTTCACTTACAGTTAACGTTCAGCATAATTCGTTTGCTGACCGATGGCTGTACACCATTTGATGCTATGCACAAGTAAGCACCCATATGCAATCTGCTTGCCTTACTTATGTTCAGATACTCGCCTTCAGACGAGGATGAACCTGTATAAATAGAAGCATATAATTATTTATTAGGATGAAATGGCATCCTTAAAATATAGATGTTGAATATTTATGTTGGTTTTTGTGACGATCATATATAATTTGAAGTTAAGATATGCTCGCCTAAATTGAAACCATCGGGAATGTCTCTTTGGTCTTCTCTTCTCCAAGTGATCTTCGGTGTTGGAGATCCGGATGCTCCACATCTTAAGCTAATGTCATTTCCTTCTCGCACGTCAGTGTCTGAACTAGTAATGGCTTCATTTATTTTGGGTGGAACTAAAGACAGAGATAGAGATATATCGAGACTAAATCCATTATCAAGTTAATTGCGCTAAAAACTTCTGAAACAGAGTTTGTTTTTATACAGCATTGGATTGTGCAATTTTCGTCTCAAACTAAAAATAGATCGATTGTATCTCTTCTATAGGATTTAGATGCTGAATTTTAAATATAGATGTACATTTCAATAAAAAAAATTTTTGTTTTCTTTTATCCGACAATACGTTGATGTCTGTAAATTAAAGGAGAGTTTAGTTTTTAAGGAAAATAACAATTTTTTCAGAGGTCTATAAGATGAATGTGTTATTATAAAATAAAACTCGATAGAACTTTGAGAGCGTAAAAGAACAAATTTACATAAAATACACGGGTGAAAATATTGCAACAAAAACAAAACACATAATTTTTTTCCTTTGTCTAGACTGAAGCAACATGATCATACCACGTGAACTATTGTGCCTTGTTAAAGTTTAGCTGGTATACATGGTGATTCAGAAAAGATGGGAAAAACTTTAAGAGGTGATAGTATACACCAATACAAACAATTGTCGGCCGCTCCGCAAACGTTAAAACGGCATTCCTGTCGAAATTTATCGACATAAAAAGAACACCATGCATGCAAATGTAACCTGGGAAAGAAGAAGAAACCGTATGCAAATCTCCGTCACAATGAATAAAAGACGTGGACCTGCATCGTACAGGGAAGCAAGAAAGGATCCTGTTTCACACAGCTGACGATGCAAAAGCGCAATTGTTTTCGGATTGGACAACAGCCTGTGGGGAAAACGCTCACCGTATATTCGTGCTGCCTCTGTGGTACTTCCCATGAAGCTCCATAAATGAAATGCATGTCTGCTTTTTCAGTATTACTAAAGTGCGCCATTATCCCGCCAACGCATTGCTTTCCCCCCCCCCCATCTTTTCCGAATCATCCTGTATATGTCCATTTTTTATGGATATATTTTCAGTATATATACTCAGTATATATTTTCATACATATTTTTATGGGCACGATTTTTTCAGCCACCTCGTTGGGCAATTTCCCTGTTGCGTCTTCTGTTTGTATTTCTATTACTCACTACACAATGAAATTCGGGGTAGGGAATTGTCAGAAAATCTTGAGGTAAATCTTACTATTGCTGTGTGTTTTAACGCCATAACATGGTTTCATGTGCTGCATGATGGATAATTGCGCTCCACCACGATCTCCTAGATATATATTCTATGTTATTGAGGTAAGTTGCTGCTATTTATAGTTAAACTGAAGAAAGTTAACTATTTCTACATTGTATCGCTTCAGCTTTCATCATCGTTCCATAAATGTTTTGCTGTCTTGTGACAAAAATTCACATGATTGTCAAGCAAACAGTAACATATACTTCATATGTCTGTTAATGCTTAAGCTAATTCTAATCACTTAAACTCACTTACCTGCATCTTATAAACTGCGTCATTATTGCTCTAATAATTAATTTTCATTTTATAGCTGTCCTTAATTTATAGGTAGCAGTATATTTAGTAACAAATCTTAGAAATCATATATATACAACAGCTATATATTTAACCAGTTATTCACTCAACTGGTACTGAGAGAGGTACATTAATTAGTATAATTTGGTTATTTAATCGGAGAAATGACTTTTACTCGTGCTATGCTGCTCACAATAAAAGTTGATATTTTGCATAATTATGAAATATATGGCTGACCTACGACTGTAAGATATCCGACTTGACTTTTCATGGGTGAGGTATTTATTTGACACATGAATTTGCCCTTATCAGCTTCCTCGACATCTGTTATATGCAACCACCATGTGCGAAAACTGTTGTGACTAACCGAGTAACGTTGATTACGTGTTATTACACGGTCATGGAGAGTAAGAAGAGCATGGCGGTCGGTATGTATCCATGCTACCTGAAATAATCGAGAGAATACGAAAAAGTTTCAATATTTATATAAGCTTTCAAAATAAAAAATAAAAAAACTTTACCGGATTCAATTCACATAGCGTATAAAATTCATTTTTCGAGCAATTTCACTATTCGAGAGGTTGTCCAAGGTAAGAGATATGAAAATATACATACGTGCTGAGTCATTTTATATAAATTGTGCTTTGCTCACCTTGTAATTTTGTAGGTCATCAACAACGCAAGGTAGAGTAACTGTGCGTCCAGCTGCTATCGTGATATTCGGAATAGGCTCTGCGAAACTTGGATCTATACCAATGGATGGACCTAAAATTATCAAACGAAACCAGCAACTATTAATGACATCGAATGCAAATATTATAGATTGAATGTTTTAATTACAGTAATACCCCGAAGTTACGCAATGCATTTTACGCAATAGACCGGCGACAACCGCGTAAGTCGGGGTACAGTTTTGCATAGAAATACATATGAATATTGGTTAATTGGGACCAAATTTTAAGAAAAACACCTGTCTTTCTCTTTCTTACTATGACTATAATGCTATGGTTCTCTTCTACGGCTTCATAAGATCTAACTTGCGTTGTGACTGCAATCCAGTCCGGTAAAACAGACTATTTTGCTAAAATCTGGGCAAATAAAAATCATGTATTAAACGCTTTGAATGTTTTAATAACATCTTGGCCGATCAAAAGAATTGAGCTTCGAGTTTGGAGGCAAGAAAACAACTTTCACAAGTGATATGAGGTTAACTGAAAGTTGCAGACCAGGTGTTTTGTCATCAAAGAACCATACATTAAACAACTTATCTTTTAAATTGGACTTAGGTATAACAGGACAGAGAAGATAAATTGTTACCTTCTCTGTAAAAATAGTAGATATCAAACATGTCTTCTCGAATTTCATTAGGTATAAAATTGTTACCTTCTCTGTAAAAATAATAGATATCAAACATGTTTTCTCTCTCTCGGATTCCATTTCTATAGTGTTTCCCCTTGGGATTCCATTTCTATAGTTTTCCTTGGGATTCAATTTCCATTTCCGGCAAAGTTTTCATCTTTACATACTGCAGACGCTCAAAAATCAGTTTAATTTCATTACATGTAATGTTCTGATCGAATAAAACAATTCTTTATTTGATTTCATTTAATAATCTCTACTATCACAGTAATAATCCCGTGACTATGCTTGAATTTCATAATTTTCTGTGAGTTTTTCACAGAAAATTTCGTCACTCCGAAATTGCGCAACTCGGGGTAGCGTAGGGGGAGGGGATTACTGTATATATTTTAATTTACACATTCCCACGACTATCCATGAACTTTAATTTTGTCTCACTATTGAAACCACATAAATTCTCTCTTTAGAAAATTTACAGATTTTTAGAAAAAAAAAATCATGTTGAAATACTTATTAAAATTCTACAAGTTGTTTGCATTAGAAATATGTAATGTATATACTAAAAGACGTTTCCTTATTTGTTAAAATTATAGGTAAAAATATAAACACTTTTTTGGGGAGTTTTTCATAGGACATAATTCCAATTGTTTTTTCTTATTTGTTATTTAAATTCATACCCTATTAAAGTATTACGCGATGCAAGAATCGTCTCTGTGAATATCCGTAGTAAGTTCGTATAGAAAAGAAAAAGAGACGGTTATTCAGAACAGTAACAATCTTAACAAGAACACGTAATTCGACAGCCAAGAGCAATGTCACTTAACTTGAAAAGTAGCATCTGAGGAACTCTCTGGGGAATCGGTTATCAGAGAAAGCTGTCAGGTTTCTGCTGGTGATAATATCAGACGAATCTCCTCGCCATTACTGCGTTTACCCGATCTATAAATAAATAAAATAAAGCCTCAGCTCTCCTCCCAAACTAAAAGCGCAATAACATCGCCCATTCTAAGATTTCACTATTTTTTGCTGACCAAATACTGAGCTTTATTTATTGGCCAGCAAAAATATAATTGTTTAGATACCGGAGATGAATTCAATGGCTCAAACAATCTCATCTATCTTCATATTGATTCGTTCGCTCTTTGAACCTTATGCATCTTTCAAAGGTTTAAAATAATTGATACAGATTGACCAGGGTTTCTGACAACAATACATTTTATCTTGGGAATTTTCTTTTGTCATGAATGTATTCAGTTCAATTTATAAATCCATATATATTTGTACCAAATGGGTTTTGTACAAAGAAAAAAGGAGTGAGAATATTTTCTTTTGATCTCAATCTAACAATTGATAATATAAAAGACTGAAAAAAAACAGCCGAATTCCTTAAATTCCTTACACTCGTGGAAAAACGGAAGGAATTCTTAGTAATATTTCACATACGTGTACTTAGTAATAAGTTATTTTCTTCAAATTCTTTTTTCAAGACACAAGGCGGTCCCTTTAAGTATAGAATGACATATTTTTCTCATACAGACAGATATTTATTCCTCAATAAATAGCTTGACGTTCTCACGTTACTAATTCGTATACGAATCCGATCACTCGTATGTGACCCGACATCAAAAACATAGCAGTGTGAATGTCTTGACGTACAATTAAATACGAGTAACGAGTAGAACTGAAAGTATTTCAAATTACAAACTCTTAGAAGCTCATTCAATACATTAAAGCTTGAGTGCTTTGAACAATTTGGAACTGGCAGTAATTGACGGACTATACCGTGTTGCATTTATCTTCAAAACAAAACTACTCGAATTTTGCTAGAACATATCGTATTGAACCACGGAATTATACATCGCGGGGCTGTGTAAGACTCTTCCCACACGATAATACCCAAACCCTGAAAATCAAGAGACTGCTTGATTGAACGACGACTTAAGTTGCTCGTTTTCCGTCACATGGTGCTACTAAAAACACTTCAGAACCCAGGAGACCGAAACAAAATGACGCATTGTTTAGTTCTTTACCTTCACACGATCTCAAGTATATTTGTCAATAATACATAGTGAGAAGATAGATGAAACATTTATTAAAAATGTGACCATTTATTAGAGTGAAAAAGATACGAAGAGACATCTTCACACTTTCAACTAACTAAAATTGAGGAAATTCCACGCAAAAAAAAATAAGCGTGAGAGCGGGTGCGCGTCATCTGCATGTGTAAAAGAATATGAAGAAACATTTCAGTCACGATACTGGAGTAACGAGGAGACTAGCATGCTAAGTCACTGGTGAAGTAGGTATTCCAGTAGCCGATGCTCTGATACCCTCATTCGAGTGGCGCCATAGAAATACACTTGTTGGGTCGTCTGAATACTGAGTCTTCTGGTATCAACGCAACATCAGCATGTTCGTGTGGGAAGTACTTAACGCAGTGCTTCTCGAAGTATGAATCGCAGCTCCTAAGGGCATCGCTCACAGTTGTCAGGGGTATCGTGGTGAGCTGGCGATAGTCATATGTGAGTGTTTGGTGCTTTGCAGGGTTTTTGTTAGATTATTCTGGGAGCTATATAGATGAAGATGGATGAAGCCACGGTTGAGGAAATTTTATGAATCACTAGCCTAATGAATTGAAGATATTTGAATGAGAATTTTTTTTTTCTGGTATGAGTGACTTTTAGGAACCAATTGCACTTGTAACTCGTGGCACCGTTGATAGGGGATTCAAAATAAAATTCCTGTAACTAAGTCTTGTATTGCAATAACCTTAAGCTCTAAAAAGATTCAAATTCGCATGATTGTTTTTCTAAAATATATTAACAGGATTTTTGACGCAAATGTATGATTATTAGGGAACAAACTAGCCAAGTATTGAATTTTTTTCTCAAACATGCAGAGGAACAAATAACAATGAGAAAGTGCAGAAGTCGTAGTGGAATACTTCAGTTTCCTCTCATGGCCGAAAAATAAATGATCACATGAATTTCAGTGGAAAAGGAGGGGAAATATCTTTCTCAACTCCATTACTCACTATGCTTGAGTTTGGTATTTGTTTAGCTCGCTGTGCCGTTGTATAGCCCGGAGCCAAACAGCTCCCCGAACATTGTTTCCCTTCCAACAAGCAAATACTTGGTCTTGGAAAGAAATTACAAGCACTAAGTCAGCAGAATGACAACAGTCCTCTCTCTCGCACTCACTATCTCTATCTCTATCTTATTCTCTTTCGATATCTCTCTCCTCTTTCTTTTATTTTTTTTTTTTTATCTTTCCTTGTTTGGCTTCATAAAACTTCCGCCTCTGACATAATTGAAAATTCTGCTCCAACGGAGACGTATAAATTTGCAATTCGGGCTTTATTGAAAGGAGTTTAGTTGAAGGGAAAAGAGGGCTTTTTGGCTGTGGGTAAAACCAGAACCGTTTCGGCTTCGTAATAGAAGCAACGGAAATTGGGCTGATTATTAGGTATAGTTGTTCGGAAACCTTTCTTATTCGCACTTTTCTATGTTTCTCTCTTTAATTTCTTTTTTTTACTTTTTTTTTTATTTAGGGGGGGGGGGGGGGCATTGACGCGATATGGAAGAAAATTCATTAAAAAACTCGATGCTGTTCAGAAATGTCTTTTGTAAAGGGATACAAACGGATCTTATTGCTTATCGGCCTTGTTCCTTTCTATGTTTGGAGACAAACGAAAGAAAGAATTCACCACATATCCAGTTTTTCTCCGCGCAATGACCATTGATTTTCACTAAATAATGCGGTTTTTTTTTTGTAAGAATGTGTTTTAATGTGTTTTTTTTTTTTTGGAATGAAGTCGTATCATCCAGATTTTTTTTCTGATCCCACATTCTCTTCAGTAGAGCTTGGGTAAAAATTTATAATTTTTGGATGATCGTTCACGTTTTATGCGAACACTAATTGCCACAACAACAAAAAAACTGGCATAGTAGTGATAGCATTCAACAAATTATTATAATTATTTAGAATTTTTGATTTTTTTGTGATATATAGTTATTCGTATTTGTATTTAAATTTCGAATTATTCATTTCTGACTGTATATCTTATTCATTGCTAACGAATGTTTTCATGTGATTCTTGATGACAAATTAACTAATATTTCATAGAACGTATCAAATTACAAATGATTTTGAATGCGCTTTTAAGAAAATCAAGTCTTAAAAGCAAAAAAAAATTATCTAGAATCATCCGAGAATTCACTTTCACCTTTACAGATACGTAAAATCTTTGCGAGAACAAGAAAAACATGGATATATTTCGTAATAGGAAATGTGTCAGCAGATTTTTATTATTATTTTACTCGAAGCACAAATGTGTAAAAAAAATGTTTCCTTTTTCCTTCAGTTCACATACAAACCTGAATTTTCAGATTTCCTAGAATAAAATCGACTATTTCTCACATGTAACTGAATTTGCTGTTCGAATAAAGTGATAATACGATATCCCAAACTTTCTTCCGGCGATATTTACCAAGTCTATTTCGTATACGAATCCTGTGCTGTATGTTTTGACGTTGTATTACATTATTCAGGTACAACAGAATGATGCAAAGTTTCGAAATATCACCTCTAGCTAAAACTTCACTTCCAAGTCAAGTCTTGCAATTAAATACTTATTTAAAATTCTCTACCGGATGAATAGATATTCTGACTTTAAAACTACTCAATTCTAAAATCAAGTTAATTATTTACGAAGAATTTATATAGTACGTATTTTTACATTACGTACATAAATAGAATTTATCAAAAATTTATGGTCATCAAACTTTAATACGATACTAGCGTATACGTTAACATCGACAAAAAAATAATACTTGTATCCATCGAGACATCATTATTAAATTTTACTTTATTATGTTGCATTCAAGTATTAAGTTAAGATTCAGGATTGTCCAGAAGTCCTGACATGGTTTGAAAAAGAATATTTCAAAAAAAAACTATTATAGATAGAGACGAACGATCTGAAACATTTGAAAGAAAAAGTTTCCAAGTTTTTTCTCAAATTACTACAAAATTTCTACGTGCGCACCGTTACTGACGCGGAGGATGGCAAGCCTATGTATAGTATTTCTTGCTATGTTATTTGTAGCATGGGTGTTATAAAAAATGGAAGTAAGTATGAACGTAAAATGAGTGGAAATAAAAAATACTCTGAAACCTTCTCTTTTAAATGCTTTAAGTCGTTTGTTTCTATCTTCAACAGTTTTTGAATATTTTTTAAAACTGATCAAGACTTCTAGACCACTCAGAATTTTATGCAAGTACAGATATGAAAAAATGAAAAAAATTCACAAATTCAATTAAAAAAACTTTAGTGACATCAGGCTAAGTTTTTTTCTTTCTTCCATCCATTTTACTTCCATTCTTTGTAACACCCATGTTACAAATAATATGGCAAGAAATGCTATGGACGGCTTGACATCTTCCGCGTCACTTTAAGGTGAGCAATAGCTTTTTTAAAATATTTTTTTCAAATCCTTGTCAGGATTTTTGGACTACCCTGTATCATAAATTTCATTTAAGTTGAAGCGTTTTCTGTGTAGGATGATACTTATATTAACTTTATTCTAAGGGAAAAAACTGAAAACAAATATAATGCAATTTTAACTACAATGAAAAAATAATAAATGCTGCTATGCGCATTTGAAATATGTAGAAGATGCTTTTGTTTTCTTCGGCAATTTTTCCGCGAGCTCTAATAAAATTTAAAAATTATGAATATGAATATGAGCATTAAACACCCAGGTGGCTAATTAAATATGAACATGGTACACTACATTATTTTTACACATATAGGAGACTTCAAAAACAAATTCTTGTTACCAATCCTCTCAAAAATGCTACATAAACTAAAACCAAACGAAACCTGATATGCATGTATAAAAAATGCATGCATAAGTTGCTCTGTTGCAACACAGAATATTTTTAGTATTACTGTATCACAGGAGCAAAAAAGGAATATTAATAAGCGCAGAACAAGTGAAGACATAACAGTTTAGGCAGACTAAAATGATCGCAGGCACGTTTTGCAACGCTTTCACCGTGCACCAGGTGCGGCAAATTGTTACGATTTGCATAGAGTAAGACGTTATGCTACGAAAATAACCGAGTTTCATGGCGGTGTAACAGCTGTACTGGTTCTTCTTCCCTGACACACGTATGGGTTATTCTTCGCTGAAAATAGCCGATGAGAACTTTCACAAGTTGCTGGCCCGAGGGTTCGGAATTTGTAATTCCCTTGCTTTTTAGGGGGGCAAAAGAGACCTCGCTCTCCCTATTTTTATGCAACGATTGGTCTCATGGAAAGAAAGAGACAGAGAGAGAGACCATCTCTACACATTATTTTACAAGGAAAACAGTTTCATTGTCCTCCTAATAGAATTGACTGTAAAAGCAGTTTTTTTTATTAAAGTATGATTTGAAATCATTTTGGTGAATGAATTCGGTTTATATTTTGATAAAATTATGTATGTTCGCTGATCATTCATTCGTTTACGGTGGATCTTATATAGCAGCGTTTATAAACATTTTTGAACCCAATGACCACTAAATTATTGAAATAATTTGTCAGATCACTAATTCACTGGTAAATGCGAGTTCGTTCGTTAGAAATTATATCATCCTTATGAATGTATGATGATCTGGGAAACAAATGTTTACGACGAGATGCATGCACAGTTAAGTAGTAATATACAGGGTGATTACTTAATTCCCGTAACGGCATTTTACTAGCGCACCGTTCATCCTAGAGCCATACTTCCACTTAGGAAAATTATCCAAATAACGCGTTGAACTCAGATATGTCATTCATGTTGCAAGTTATTAAAATTAAAAAAAAAATTAACGTTTCTGCGGACACTCTGTATGCCTCACCCTAGTACCCTCAAAAACGCAATTAGAAAGTTATAAGCCCTGTCTCCTCTGAGGCCAACAAAAGACTTCCACGTTTCTAAATGCAATATTTACTGAGATATTTAATGCAATATTTACAAAACCCGGAAGAAAGTTGGGAAAGAACAGCAAAAACTAACGGACAACACTTTTTCAATTTTATTTATGCTGTTTTTCCCCAACTTTTTTCTCCGATTTTGAATTTTAATATCTCTGCGGATATGGCACTTGGAAACGTGGAATATTTTCTGTTGGCGTCAGAAGAGACAGGGCAACAACTTTCTAATTGAGTTTTTGAGGACAGGGTGTCCATATAAAAAGATATTTTTTCATTTTAATAATCATACAAAACCCCTTACAACATGAATGACGTATATCTGAGTTCTATACAAGTTATTTGGATAATTTTTCTAATAGGAAGTATTCTTCTAAGATAAACGGTTTGCCAGTAAAGTGTGGCAAGAGGAATTAAGTGATCACCCTGTATATATACGAGCCTAATTTTTTTAATTTTACCTTATGTATTATTTTTCATATATCAGTTGCTTACAATTGAATAACTTACATTGAAAAAAAAAATTTTTTTCAAATCCACTTGAGGCTTACCTGACACATCTTCACAAATCACTTCTGATCCGCGGACCATATGTTGAGAGATACTGTTACTCAGGGTTCCCATTGGCTTTCCATTAATTGTATCACTTTGGCTGCTTGAACAAAAACCATGCAGTCAAACGGATGAGAAAGTGATCCAAATTGATAAAAACTGCTTGTAATTGGCCAATAGCAATTTCATACAAGCTGCGAAAGCTGAACATATTTCCAGACAAAAACGGGACATCAATGCATTCATTATCATTTAGAAAAATTAATGGTCAATTATCTAACAGTAGTTGAATTAAGTCATTTCCAGTACAATCATGAAATAATCGCCATTGAGACTAAACACATGCATCAGTTTAAAGATTCGACAGTCGAAAGTCTAAATAGGTGGTATTCTTGGTGCAGTTTTCATTTATTTACTCACCAAACGGGTCATTTCATTGTGATATGGTGTAACAGCGATTGACTGCATGAACGCTAGTCTTATCTTGCATCAATATAATACAATTATCAATACAATACATTTCTTCATGAATAAGAATTATCTATTTCAAACATTTTTTCACGGCAGCAATGACGGTACTATTTTCACTCACGATGCTCCATGTTTTTCAACAAATACTACATCGCCAATATATAAATTCACTTCAAGATATTTTTCTTTCCTTCCATATCTCATATATTCATATGCCGTAGAATTGAAGGCGGATGAAAATGCATGTAAACGTCTGATCGTAGTTAGACGAAACCGAAAAAGACATCACAAACTTGAACATACCGAAACCGACTATAATCCTCGAGATTTATTTTTAATCAATACCTCGTCTCACAGCAGTTATAACCGAGGTACTACCTATTAACCGAAGTCATTTGCGATCCATTTCCTCTCTATTTTCGTCCTCACATTCCCTTTACCAATTTGCCAAACAATTTTAATCTTGCAAGTGCGCTATAGATACCGAGGCTGAATCCCCGTCCACTTTTTGAAAGTTTTTTAGTTTTTTTCTTCCTTCATCGCTAGGAAATCCATTACACTATCCATCGCTAGGTTAATGCAGTTCTAAATCTAAGACAGGTGACTTTTTGGAAGTTCGATAACAGCTGGGTTTAGTGATGCTGAAGAAATTTCCTCGTTTGGTGTCCTCATAGCACTGCGACAGATCGCGATGACGTCTCGACTAAATACATGAAAAATGGTATTCTAAAAATACGAAACGGTTGGTAAGATCAAAAACTACCATCCCCTGAAGTATTCTGTAGTTTCTATTATCAGCATTAGTCGATCTCCTTTGTGTATTAAAGCGAATAAGGAAGAACATCTTTTGCCTTCTTAAGGATTAATTTTGTTGCTAAATTCTATGGTTTTGAGGATTTAGAATGGCGGAAGAAATTATTTCACTGTGCATTGCAGTTAACTTGCGCATGTAAAGAATATGAGATACATCAAGTTGCACGATTCAAACATTCATGTACCACCATCGTAATTTGTATATACAGGGTATATACTGAGACGGTAAAAGTCCGTTTCACCTCAAATAACTCGTAAACCGTTGGCTATAGAAATATACTTTTATAATTACTAAAAGTATTCAAATTACGTGCCCATCTTGGCAGTGTCATTCATTTTACTAGGGACCGTATACATACCGAGATGAAAATAAGGGAAAGAGCAGTATATGAGCGTAAAATGTGCTTGTCTATTGGTTTATGCAGGTTTTTTAAGAGTTTCTAAATGCTTTTACGAGTTATTTTCAGTTTTCACTCGGTATAATTAAATAAAAATATTAGAAACTAGAACAGACTACAATTTAGGCGAGATGGATTCGAAAAATATTTAAAAACTAGAGAAATAAAAACTGTCTATTCCAGGGACTGAAAAATTCCAAGAGCCAGGTCACCATGGCGACTAAAAAATGGAATTGGCGCCTAAAATTTTTTTTATGTGTGATTGAATTGGAACATGAGGGACACAAAATTTTCTGAATTCATTTCAAAAACCATTCATTGTGTCTACTACCAGGGAAAAAATCACGGAAATCTTGAAAAGTCGGGTGGAAAAATTGATTTTGGACTTTTTCCTTGGGAAGAAAGTGCTTGACTTATAAAAAATCTGGCTGGAACCTGAAGCCTGAATTTTTTTTTTCCACTATAAACCCTGATTTATATATATATATATATATATATATTCCATTCCAAACAACAGATTTAGTTATTTTACGGAATTGCGGATGACACTATGCTTGAGTTGTGAACAATTTATATTTCAGAGAAATGATTTTTTTGTCGGCTGGAAATGTACTTAGGAATAGATTTTATTAAAAGCAATTGCTATAACGTTTATTGTCTTTTATTTATCACATTAACTTTTGAAAAGATGGATTTTTCAGATCATAGACTAGTGCAGCGGTTCTCAACCTTTTTTGACTAGCGAAGCCCTTTTTAGTAAAAAAATTCCATGGCGGAGCCCTGTAAGCCCATTTTTAATTATTCATTAAAGTTACTGATTTATTTTTACTATTTAAAAATATTTATAATTATTTTTTTTAATTTTAGTGTTTCCTTTTTATTTATTTTCCTAGAGCGGCTGCGGAGCCCCTGGAGAGTGCACAAGGAGCCCCGAGGGCTCCACGGAGCACCGGTTGAGAACTGCTGGACTAGTGGTTGTATAATAAATTAGAATACAGAGCTATCAAGCTCAACTTTGACTTCGCTAATAAACTTCAGGGGCACTCCATTCATGAATACACGAAAATTTTCGAACTTGGGTGTTGCCTTCCCATGTACCTCTGCGAAGGTGGGTGTACCTGTGAGTTTGGTGTGGAATAAGTGGAGAGTCTTAATCCTAGCTAAAGAACACTTCTAAGAGCTTATCCTGGCGTAAATGTATTTGGAGATCAGTACAGGAAGAATGGGGATCAATAAGAAGTGGTTTCTACGGCTCTACTTTACTCGTAAGAAACGGGCTTCCAAATGACTTCGGACTTAATGGAAGTGCCCAAACAATACGTAGATATCGAAGGAAATTGGACGAGAAGCTCACACTGAATAAAAGGTAACCACGATGAACACAAAAGAAAAAAAAAGCAAGACGTATCTACTTTTATCTTCACATTATATTTTTACCGCTATTCGAGCAGACAAACTTCTTTGGAATTTATTGCCCACGTTGGTAAGGAAGGCAGAGGAAAATATTCTCTCGGAAATCAGTGCTGGGAAAGCGAAATGCATTACGAAACAGGTAAGAAAGCCGTTATTTTGGATAACTATTTTGACGTTGAACGCAAATATCGTCGCGAGTCTCCCGTTAATAATAGCACAGGAAGTTTTTGAAAAGTGAAATGCAATGAAACACTCCTCGCAAAAAAGACAAACTACATAACAATGAAACTTATGTAGTCGCGCATCTAATGAGTCAGCAGCTTCGTCTTCATATCCGTATGAATTCTCCGAATTCTCCCCGTAAGCAAAGAACAATGTGATTCTAATGTAAGCGTGATCATTTCGGTTATCTTAAAGTTTAAGAAGCCAAGCATAACATACATTCCACAAAGTATTATCCTTATCTTTTCAACCGTGAGGTTTGCTAATTTCATTTTATTGAATATATAATAGAGAATACGTAAACAACAAGGGGAATGCATATTTCGAATAACTTATACATATAAAACATACATATTTTATGTCTTCGCAATTTATACTCGTACCTGATCTGTTTAGATGACCGTAAAACAAGACAGCAGACCCCAACAGGACACAATCTTGAATGTGTAGGTTATCAAAACCTTTTCCTTTTTCTTTTAGTTCTTTCTAAGATTGTTAACATGCTCAGCGTAAAATGTTTTTTTCTTCATTTCCTAACTTCGTACGAATTTCAACTACCGTCATGTAGAATTTAATTAAAGTGTTTACCGCTGATGAGCTTGGTAATTGAAGACTAAGAGATGATTCTATGCTTCCAAAAGCTTACTTGTTTTCGACTTAAATAAATAAAGAAGCGGATATAGTTTAACAACGCGGATATAAAGGATATTCCTCTTCCCTAAAAGGGTGCTTTATCAATGAATTTTTACTTATCGGCTAATAATTTATTTCCTCCTTCAAGCGTATTTCATTCACGTAATGATCAATGCTCGTAATTAGAAAATCTTACATCGCAGTTACTTCGTGTTAGCATCAATAGTGTTTTAACACAATTTTGAAATGAATCATCTTTATTAGGATAGTAATGATTGTTTTCGTCACATAAGATTGCATCTCATTTAAAAGCACGATAGGTTCCATTTTGTTTCTGAAAAATGAAATTATCTTGATCATTCTGCCGTTATATAGCCACGAGAATATCATTTTGCAAAATATTTACGAAGATACGTTGTAGAACTCTTCGCTATATATCTTGAAATCATTACATTACCATCACTCCTTGCTTACATCAACGAGAACACGTAGAGGCAGAACAACGATCCAGGAGCCACTGATGGCATTGTATTTATACCATCAGGGAAATCCGCTTTTCGTAAACTAGATATTGGGTTGCGTCGTGATTAAAAAACCGACTATGAGAATGAATAAATTGTGATGGAACGTCAATTTCGAAAACGTTGCTCGTTGTAACCTCGTGTCTCTTGTTGTGACCTATCCAGCTGGCGTCAAGCCATTAGTCGCCCGTGACGCATTGATGCCAAAACGGTGTGGCAACTGATGGGGTGCGTACTCTTTAGCGAACTGAACATTTGTGAATCGCTTCTGAACCAAAGTTTAAATGTGTCACGAACTTAGGACGAACTGCTCTAGAATCGTTCGTGCCTATCCGTTGATAACCTTTTTCCTTCTTGTTTTATGTTCGCAGTGTCCACAGGACGAGGATGCATCAAATCACAAGCAGCTATAAGGATAATGACCAGAAGACATTACCACAGCTCTCCATGCAGCGCTTTAAGCGTTGATGTAAAATTCTAGATGTCAACCAGTTTTTATCAAAAATTCTAGAGGTCAACCAGTGTCTCATACGAGCGGAACTCTTAGGTACGTACTCTTTCAACATGAAAATAAGTTATGTTTTAAAGCAGGTTTCCTAAAAATTGATGAAATAATTCAAACGCTTGAGAATCATGTGAGATAAACCTCTCATGTATTTTCATGAGGATAGGTTTGTGCGTTCACGTGATAAAATAAATACGAGGTCCAGTTTTCGAACACCGAAACCATGATGCGTAATATCCTTTTGCAACCATATACCCTCGGAGAAAAAAGCACTTACCCTGGAAAAAGGAAACTCTCATAAACCTGGTGAAGGAGCATCCTGAACAAAAAAAAAATATATATATAGAAACAACCTATAGGGTCCACGAGGGAACAAAATCGAATTTCACCACGTGTTCCATTCCTTCAATAAAAACTGTTTCCTGCCGTTATTCAGCTATTGAGCCTCAGCCCGAGGGCGCTCGGATCCGGATCTTTTTTTTTCCGGTTAATAATCTCCCTCGTGATTTTTTTTCCTTTATCAGGAAAAGGGAGGATAAATAGACGAGTGAAGGAATGACGCGGACCACGTAATCGAATTACGACTGCGGGGTCCTTACTTCTTCTATAAGGTTACCACCATTTCACGCTTAGGACTCGTCAAGATCTATGACGCATGAGTAGCCATCACTGAATTCTAACAAGGAAAAATGAAAGGGCCACATTTTTTTCCCCTCTCTTATTTTATCTTTCTCTCTCGATTTTTCAAAACTGGAAACAGAAAATGAATTATATTTCCCAAAAAATTTTCCACTTTTATCTACTTTTATTGAGTTTGTGAGGCTTATGGAATCGATTGTTGAAAAAGTTCCATCAAACAAATGAAATTCAAAACTTCAGATATTCATTTTCTTTTATATTAAATTAGTATATGGGTGTTTTAAAACTAATGTGAGACACGCTAATGGATAACAGAAAACTAAAAATCATTTTTCGTTTAACAAAGCATTGAGGTCCAAACACACCCACCGTCTCCAATCCACTGAAGCAAAAATGTACGGTCCAAGTTATCTTCAACGATATGGCTTGATTTGATCAATCAATCAAATGAGTCTTTGAATGATTGATCTTGAGTCTAATCCGATAACGAAAATTCATTTCACGAATCGACAAGTCGTAGCAACTTTCTGACTATATTTATTAACACCAAAGACTGCGCACTTATTATTAATAGATGGTGTTTTACATGAAAACCTAGTATTTACAGTACCCGATGTGCGTACGCGATCTATCTCACAGCTTCTGATGCTGTATACGCGTGGTTGGCTTGACAGATTATAGGCATGTTATCTCTTCTTGTTTTACCGCACATTAATAAATCACTGATGCTATCTCTTTTTCTTCAGCTTTCTGGTGTTTCGTTTGACAGATAGCTGAGATGTCTGTACATATACGCACATAGTTTATGCTTAGATGTTTATAGATGTATGTGCGCTCCGCTGAACTAGCAAGAAGTTATTAACATCTCAGCTACTAACCAAGCATACATATATAACATTAAAGCTTACATAAAAGCTGCAAGATACAGATAACTATAATAAGTACGATGACAACCGCAATTTTCCGAGTTTCTTGGTTTAGATTGATTGGTTAGATTAGTGTTGATTTGACTATAGACATTCACATAACTATAGAATATGATCGATCAATATATTAATGATCGTATGTCTTTGTATGTGCGTCGAAATACCATATATGTATGTTGTGCATATTCAGAATTCACAGTCTTCGAACCGTCTTGATTTCATATTCTATATTTTATTCGCCTTTTTTTGTTCTTTTAACTTTTAAATTCAATTCTAAGTCTTATATGTTATTGCGTTTTAATCTGTCAATTTTTATGTCTGTTTTTTTAAAGCTTTGTATGCTTAGAAGATTTATATTTCAATTTCTAAGTTTTAACGTTTTTTGGTTTTTAATATGTATATTATATATATATATATATATATCCTTCATTTTGCTTTTAATCTTATATGTTTAGCGTTTTTACTTTTAATTTTAGTCTCAATGTTTTGTGTTTTTATTTAACAATTTACTTCATTTTCATATGTTTACTTTGAAGTTTTGTATGTTTTTGTTAACTTTTTTTTAAGCTCAGTATATTGTCGGGAGTGTTGTTTGCTTGTATCGGTGTAAAATTACGATCGCTGCGTCGAACTTACCTTGCCGTATGCCTGCAAAGGCGGGTTGGCAGAACATATGGTGATATATTAAGGATTATATATGGATGATATATTAAGTACGGTAGTTACACTGTTTTCGTGTAAAACATCATTAGTCAATGATAAATGCTCAGTCTTTCACGTTAACAACCATGAAATAAAATTTGCTGTAACTGGTTGCTTTGAGAAATCGATGCGATTGCGTACATAAGCAGAATAATTGACATACAACGAAATAACAAGACTGAATATGTAAAACTCAAAATGTCAATTTTACTTATTTTTAAAGCCAAATTTATCCTCTGACCTAATAAGCAGGTTAATTTCATGAAATGGCGACTTAACAACAGTTTTTGACTATGAATAATTGTTGCCAAAATAAACTATTCTAAATATCCCAATGTATAGGACATAAATTTTTAATACAGTTATCTAAATATCTCTGTTCTTATCGCAATTGATTTTTTTTATACATAGCTTATTAAATTTTTCTGACGTGTTTGTTCCCTCTCGGTTTATTTGACTCCTGTCAACAGGATTATTTTACTTCCGTAGCATGAATTCATAGAATTGGTAAAGACAATACACGTCAGTTTTGAAAATGGAAATGATGCGGAATGAAAAATTCGACAGGAAAAATAATTTTCCGTTCATTCCATTAACAACAGCGGCGGTAAATTGGTTCACTTCTTTACTTTATGTTTTTGGGAGGAAAATGATAAAATTTTTATCTTTTATTATAAATAGGGGAGTTTGATGTCGTGTTCATCTCTTTTTTTTTCTTTCTCATCCTGTTCTCTTATTCAGTTATTTTTCGCAAATTGGCCGCACCTTCCTTGATCATTATTTTTGAATGAAAGCGGTGGAGTTTTCGAGTGGAGAGAACAGAGTGGTTGGTTGGTTGTGTGTATGGATAGGACATTGCTATACTAACTCCAAACTTCCCTCCAACGAATTCCACCTCTTGTGAAATAAGACCTGCTGTTGAAGATACTCTTTAAGCGATTTATTTCCCATTACTTCAAAGTTTTATGTTTCGATTTTTGTTTCTGGGGGGAAGAACTGTGGAGTAATTAGATTTTTGGGACTCCTAGATATGCAAGCCCTATCAAGCGTGAGATATGCCCTTTGCTGCATCACAGAACTTTAATGAGATTTGCTGGAAAATTTTCTCGCTTTGAAATCCGATACGCAATTTCTAAAAACAAAATAAATATAAATAACAAAAATAAAAAATTAGCATCTCTTCATAATTTCCTTCCTTTGAGTAAGTCTGAAGTTTTATTGCTTCTTCTAGTTTCTTAATTAAAGTTTACAGATTGACGCTTTATTTTCTGCTGGTGGCAATCACCACCATTGAATTTTCTTAGGGCGGGGAGAAAAGACGCCAAAAATTTTCTTATCTGCTAATTTTTGGTGAGATGATTTTGTGAACAATTTCCGCTGGTGATTTCAAATATCTCACCGATCATCTCTTTTATATATAGTATATATATATATATTTACTTATATAAGTGAGATTTGTTTTTTTTTTCATTTTACCAACTAAAAATTTAAAAACATCAAGCTTTAACCTACTATTCTTAATATAAATTGTATATATATTATGTGTATTAAACGCATTCATTCTCAGGTTTACGACTAGTATTTCTCACACATCATGAATCATATTCCTAGTTGAGATTTTTACCTAGGCATCCTAGGCATTCCGACCAAGAGGAATTACGCTCTAATGTGCTGTGTCAAGACACGTAATATCATTTTATTTATTGTCAGCGAGAGATATATTAAATGTCGACGAAAGTGGAGCCATGCGCATACTGGCATCCGTTGTGAAGCGACGAATCAAGCAACGCTGTCTGGCAGTATTCTAAGTGAGTGTATGTTTGGAGAATGCTGAAAAAATGCTACTTACAGAGACATATTAAAGTTTAGTATAGGAAACATTATAGAGTCGAATTCTTTCTGTGAGTCAAAGATTATATTGTTTCCTGGGAAAAAACTAGACACGGTGGCTATATTCTGAGTACAAATTTAATTATCACAGTATTGTGTGTGTGAGGGCTAGTTCTTATTAAATTGGAATCCAATTCTTAGCCGTTGGTACTGTCATAAAGCTCCAGGATGACGCCTTTACCTCCATCTTAAGGTTGAAACACACTACGCTGACGTGGCGGGATACCACACATTAATGTGTGTGATATAAAGTTCCACCAATGAGTCTTCTGTAGAGACGTTCACACTGTGCTGACGTGGCGTGGTAAAGTTTGTGATGTAATCTGACGTAGAACGCAAAAATCCGTGCACACTACTCTGACGTGACGTGAGGGATCCTGCTGTTGGTTGGTTTATGGCTTGGTGTGGGTGGTTTGCTGGTCTTGGATGTCATTGGATTTTTCCACCGTGGCCCACGTCTCCTGAGACGGACCAGCTTATATCTCCTAGTGGGACAGAGCGGGGTTCACGGTTGGTCTGGTGGTGGTGACGTGACGTGGGACCACGTAGAAATGCGTGCGATATAAATTACATCTATGAGTCTTCCGTAGGTACGTTCACACTGTGCCGACGTGACGTAGGAATGTGTCGGATTATGAAATCCGCCGTAACACGCCTCATTAGGTGTAAAAAACAAAGCAAACCTTGCAGATTTTCGTCAATGGCATGTGAAGATGCCATATTTGTTTTTCTTGTTTTTTTTTTTTTTGCTTCGTTCGCGTTTTGATCAATTTTGTTTTTTGTTCGCGTTTCGACGATGAAAGAGGAACTTATCGAACATGTCCGGTCAAATTCTCTGTTGTATGATCCTACCAACGGGTCTGGGTCAAAATCCCGACAAGTCTAAATCGCAAACGTCGGCCTGCTATATCCAATGGCTACAGGGGAAATGGGCGACTTCAGTGACGTCAAAGCTTCGCGCGGAGGATTTCTGCTATAGAAGGCGTTTGCTCGCCAGACAGCTGTCGATCTGCATTTATGAGCATCAGGGCCGCCCTTAAGGGTGTGGGATAAGTGCGGTTTCACCGGGCCCTGCGTTTCGGGGACCCGCTTTTACGGTAGCACTAGTTTATTTCATAAATTCTGGAAATCTGCATTTTCATTTAGAAAGAAATAATTCTGAATTTCCACCATATCTCGAACTGATTTTTGAATAATTTCTGAATTTTCATCAGTTCTGGAATTACAATGAAACCTCGATGATATTCTGCGGACCTGGGGAAAATATCGCTGTAGAGGGATTATTAAAATATCGAGAAGCAGCAGTTTAACATTCGAATATAGACATTTCTGAGCAAGACTTGGAAAAAATATTGTTGTAAAGGGATTTATCGTTGTATCGAGTAACGCTGTAGCGAGGTTTCACTACATTTCTATTATTCTATATTTTCACCAATTCTGAAAAAAAAAAATTCCTTGCATTTATTTCGAATTTCCATGATTTTCATTTTATGAATTTTCGATTCCTCTCTCTCACACAGAAGAGAAAAAAATCGGGGCTAAGGGGCCCAGCTATTATTTTCGTGATGGGCCCCATGCATGGTAAAGGTGGCCCTGTATGGGATGCATGCACATTCTTCTCGAACACTTTACTGCAACGATTAATGCAGTCGTTCCTTCGTCTTACACATCAAGGTCATCCAAAAACACGTCTCACATCCATGACTCTCATATCACGACAAACACACACATTGACTACACTTCGACTGATGGCGTAAAGACTGAAACACACCACACTGACGTGACGTGAATTCCCGTCAGGCCAGAGATGTGCTAAATTCTGATTCGGGGAAATTCAGTGACGTGGGAATTCCACGTCGCAGAATTTCCACGAATAAGATTTCACAAATTCGTCATCATGTCTTAATGCACCTCTTAAAACATCAGACCAGTGCACACACCATATAATGTCTAATATGATCCCGTGCCAGTAGTTACAGGTCACGTCAATATAGTGTGTTCCCGCCTTTAGGGAGTTATTTCATTCCAACACGAGTCAATTCGTGTCTACAAGGCACGAGTCGTGCAAAGCTAGCCTATTTATAAAGATGTTGGAGAATTAGCTTGGTCTGTTCCGGATCTCAATCACATGGAGCACTCGTGAGATGAGCTAGAACGTCGGCTAATGCAAACACATTTATAAATCAATCGCAAAACTGAAAATATCGAAAAATTAGCCTCATCAATGACTCTTAAAATGTTTCTCTCGTAAATTTCGACGCTTACGAATATAACAGATGAGTATTCTTTACAGAAGAAAACAAAGTTTACAAATATATACAGACAGCAAAGGAATAAGATCATGTTCACGTAAAGAAAGTCTAACATGGTGATGATGATGCATCAAAATGAAGGTCTCGTTATGTGAATTTTTCACTGATGCTTTGTCTCGGCTCATCTGCAACGTTTCAGTTTTCAGCCTTGACTGAATGTTTGTCTTAGCTTTTGCTCTCAGTTTGAATTTTTTAAAACTCTCTTATATTTTATTTTTCCAGCTCCTTTAGTATTTTTTTATATTGTTTGCAGTGGAACTGAGATCAATTTTTTCTTTACTCTGGCGTGTCGTTTTTTTTTATCACCGTTTCGGTGAGAAAAGAGAGCCGAAAATTTGCCTTGTCGGTAAGTAATTTATGCGTACGCCAGCAGAATAAACTCACTCACCCGTCACCAGATAAAAAGCCTTACGACGGCAGAAAACACCCAGATACAAAATACATTGCTATTCGTTTTCCCATTCTATTTTTCTATTTTATTTTATTACTATTCTCTTTTTTTTTTTTTTTTTTACGAAGAATGGTATCATTTTTTGTCGCCATTCTGTTCCCTTTCCTTTTTTTATTATGAAGTGTGCGCGTGCCCTATTTCGTTTCGAATCTACAAAACCTGAATCTTTCGGCACTTTTAAAACTGCAGTATTGTTGAAGAAAGTCAATGAGAAAAACAATGTAAAACTGCTGAATATGCAAAGGAAATATATCCTTGCATATTTTCTTTTATTCTAATGTTCAAGATGTTACTTATAAGCGATGTTTTCTTCGCATTCAAGAGCTTAGTGTTTGTTATTATTGCAGAAAAGCCCTTCCCTGTTTTTTTTTTGTTATTTTTTTCGAAACAAAATAAGTTTTGATGAACAACATGAGCAGAAGGATGGAAATGAGAAGAAACTGAACAAGAACGCTTTTTCTTTTGTTTTCTCATTCATAAATAAGGAATTTTGTGAAATTAGACAACGTTACTTTCTCTTTTACTTTCTAAATTTTTGCTGAAACTGAGACTTTTCTCTAATAAAGGATTAAGGGAACAAGGGATATTGAGATGAGTTGGTGTACAGGGTGATTCGAAATTACAAGTTAAAATGTTGAGGGAAGACATTAAAACTTCAAAATGTATCACAACCCCCCCCCCCCCAAAAAAAAAGCTTGACCAAATTCACATTGGAAAAACAAGGCTATTTTTTTAGTGATGGGAGACACTGTTCATTACCATCACTTCACATGGGCGATTAGGATCCTCCGATTCTGAAACGGACCCTCAGAGAGCCAAACTGTCCGCAAACTACATTACCTCTGAAATGAACCTTGAAGTAAGAACCGCTGTTGCTGAATAATAATAATGCGTATAACTCTCTCGCTTCCATAGGCGTACGTAGGATTTCTCGGGGATGGGGGGTTCACTTTTCTTCTTCTGAAGAGGAATGGTACGTTTTTCCTGCAAAATAACACTATAATCTTGGCCCAATGGGGTATGCCAATGCCGCTTGCTATTAAGTAATGATGCATACTTGACAGCAGAAATGTTGTAAGATCCATTCCAGAGATAACCGGAATTTTGTATATTGTGTGTAAATATGGTCTAGTACAAAAATGAAATACTTTTCTTTACTTGGAGCATTCATGAATAGTGACTCCCATCACCTTGGGTAACGTTGTTGTGAATCATGTTTTTCTTGTGAATACGGGGTCATTTGGACGTCCTTCACTTTCGCGAAAAGTTTTTAACAATCTCGTTTTTTTTTAAATGTATGATGGTTACATTAGTGCTATTCAAGTTAGTATAAAGTGCCTTAGGCAATTAGGAATATCTGAAATTCATAATGATCGTCATATGTGACAACCTTTATTATCATATGCACCTCCATCAAGCTTTATAACCTCAACCAAGCTCAGAGGATATAATTAATGAATGACGTTCCTTGTCAAGTCGTATCACTTACAGTCATGCATCAAAACTACACGCCCACAACGCAAACGCATATAATCATAGATCTTGTAGAAATTGACACTTAGTAGCAGCATATAGGTCTTGTTACGCTTCTGAACGAATCAAAATAAATATTGCTTTGAAAGAAATGATCTCGTTGATGTTTTCAGTATTTGCCATTGGATTGTTTTTTTTGGTTCATTTTCCTTTCCGATTTCACATTTTCCGACAAGAAACTCGGAACTTTTTACTCAATTGATGAGACAAACAATATTTTAGCTAGCATTTCGAATTAGCTTTGGGTCTAGATGCTAGAAATTCAAGAAGCATTATCATTACTTTCTTTGGAACAGACAAGCAGTCTGGTATTCGTATCAACAAGGTCACTTCAATCACCATTGTAAATTGTGTAGCTATCTCCGGATTGAATCAGTTTCCATTATTCTTTATCAGAGATATCTCTCTTGAGTCTCTGACGTATGACCTCGATAATAAATTTTCTCGTGTTCCATTTCTTAAGGTTCCATCTCCGTCTGACCATCACACACACACACACAGTGTGGAATTTCATTTCTTTAACTTCCATCAATACTTTGAGAGCATTACATCCTCAAATTTTATCCAAAAGTGGGATAAATGAAGCATTGAAAGATCTGGTATTGGATATTTTTCGGCAATACTGAATAAATACTTTTGTTAGATATTTTACCTTTTGAAAAATGTTTTAAACTTTTCAAATATACAGGGTGATTCACAGTTCAAAGTACGAACTTTTAAAGGAGGTAGAAAACACAGAAACAAAAAACAAAATCACATAGGAATGTATGACCGGAAACCTTAACCCGATCAGCTGGAAGATAAACGAAGATGCAGAAATGAGAAGCCAATAATGGGTGGAAAAACTCTTTATTTAGCGATACTTTACACGAGGACAGTACACGTTAACTTTCACAACAAGTGTACACGTACTGACGTACCGTCCTCGTGTAACGTATCGCTAAATAAAAAGTATTTCCACCCATTATTCGCTTGTCATTTCTGCACCTTCGTTTATCCTCCGGGTTTCCGGTCATACATTCTTATGTAATGCTGTTTTGTTTTTGTGTTTTCTACCTGCCCTAAAAGTTTGTACGTTGAGTTTTGAATCACCCTGTATAATTATGCTGCGTGAGTTGAGATCGTTTATCAAAAGTTGGGGCCAAAAGCAAAAGTGAAACGCAGTCCCACATTTTACCGTTCTTAAACGAATAATTGTTACGCAATATTCTAATGTAACACACACACATAATTATGTATAAATGCTATCAAAATAGATTCTGAAATATTCTACTGCATTTGAATATTTTAAAATTACCGCAGTGTTTAATTTCACAAACACGATTGAAAAAATTCACAAAAACGATTCAAGAACTCAATAACAAGAAGAAAAAAGATATTTTAATCATTTTTTGGGCCATGACATAAGCCCCGTTCACCCATGCGAGTAAATAGGTTCGGCCTATACAGGGTACATGGCGAACGGCTCGGACCGCGTTTTAGTGGCGAACCGTTGATATTAGAGAGGCATACTTGCAATTACAAAAGTATCCAAAATAACATGCAGAACTCAGATACGCCATTCATGTTTCAAGGGGTTGTATGGTTATTTAAATAACAACAGTAACTTTTTATACGGACACCCTGTGCTCAAAAACCCAGTTTTAAAGTTGATGCACTGTCTTTACTGATGCCAACAAAAAAAATTCCACGTTTCCAAGTGCGATATTCACTGAGATATTTGAATTTGAAAAATGCAGAAAAGTGGTAAAAACTAACGGAAAATGCTTTTATCTCCTCATGTAAGCTGTTTTCCCCCAACTTTTTCCGTGTTTTGAACTCAAATATCTCAGTGAATATTGCATTTAGAAACGTGGAATTGTTTTTGTTGCCATCAAAAGAGGCAAGGAAACAACTTTCTGACTAGGTTTTGAGTAAAGAGTGTCTGTATAAAATATTAATTTTTATCTTTTAATAATTAAACAAACCCTTTGCAACACAAATGGCGTAGCTGAGTTCTACACGTTATTTGGGTACCGTTTTTTATCCGAAGTATGCCTCTAAGATCGATGTGGTTCACCAGTAAAATGCGACGAATGTTGTTAACTGTGCAACCGGTATAGTTATATTATTCATGTGGTTGGTCACACTGTAGCCGAATGGGTGGCACATAAGGTTCAGATTCGACAAGCATAGGTTCAAATTCCTGTGAGTTGGAATCATGGTACCTACAACAGGGAAGCTGATTGGGCAAAGATTCTGGGATAGATCTTTTCCCATAATTTTTCACACTGTAAATATTCTTGAAAACAGATTATCATGTGCAGAAGAGGCCCACCAAACATTATGGCTTAGAACTTTCTGTAGGATATAGGGGTCTTGGCAGCTATGGAAAAGTAATTCTTCAGACTTGCTTGAAACTGTATGTCGAGTCTTATTAATGTGCAACCTCGTGTGCATAAAACGGTCGGCAATAAAAATGATGAAATGATTTATGTAAATTTAAATTACTTGAAAGAAAAATCCCCCATTCAATGCTTTGAAATTAAAATTACGAAATCAACAAAAAGGCATCACTTCATTTTTGAAAGGCATCACTTCATTATGTTGTTCAGTGCCGGAATCAAAGCTCGTGTACACAAATACTAAATTGCACGCTAACACGACGGCGATTTACTCATTGCTCCCTTGCGTTGTTTCCTTTCCTACCAAAATAGCCGATGTCGTACAGATCGTTTCTTGTTTAAACACTAACTCTAAATATATATATATTTTTTTATTTTCCTATTTTATCTGAATATATATGTACACATAAAAACAAGTAGTTGAGAATTTTGTCCACCTACGGGATTTATGTTCAAAGCAAGAAAGCGGCAAATTCACGAGCGAATCCAGTGCATACATCGGCATTTCACTGCGAAACCACGGCTCTAAATTCCTCTGAGAAATAAAAGTCTTCTTGAGAAGTAGCAAACGTAGGAGAGCTACAAACTTTTGTCACGACTTAAATCACAGAAGGGATTGAAGAAGAAGAAAACCTAAGGATTTCTTCACATGATGCGGCTACCATTGGAACATTTTGTTCCTCAACAGTAAGAATGAATGACGTTTCTCGAAGATGCTGCGCAGAAAATATAAGGAAAGAAACTTTAACCCCCCCCCCAACCCGGAAAAAAAAACGGGAAAAGATTTATAAAAGGAAAAAAATCCTATTTTTTGCAAAAAAAAAAGAACTTACTCATGAAAAAGTCTTCAAGAAGAAAAGAGGATTTTCCATGAGGTCATAAGTATCTGCCGATAGAAAAGACTATAGTTTATTACCGAGCCATATACGTAGTTATAACTTAATAATGTGACGCCGATGTTATAAGCCATCAAATGTACGCATCCACATTGTTTGTGAATTAAAAGATAGAAAATCAATCACGTCGAATATCTGAAATGTTGTTTAATCCTGTTTTATAAGCCAGAATATCAAATAAATCAATTCTGAACAAAAAGCGATAAGATTGTGCATTTGTAAACCAAGAAATCAATGCAGTAACAACGTTTGTTAATGAACAAGATAAAAAATTAAATCACTTTGAATATCTCATGTGTTTATCCTGTTTTATATAAGAATTTGAAGAATATACAAGAATTTGAAATAAATGAACTCTAATCTAAAAGTGATAACTTTCTCGATGTTAGAAGCCATCAAATTAATTCATAAACACTGTTCGTGACTTACAAGATAAAAAATTAATCACTTCGAATATCTGACATGTTGTACAATCCTGTTTTATACCATCAAGAACATGAAAAAAAATCAACTCTAAACAAAAATGGAATGTGATGAACTTGATGTTATAAGCTAACAAATGAGTGTATCAATATTATCCGTTGAATTAGAAGAATCAAAAACTGACCACATCAAATATCTGACATTTTTTTGAAATCTTGTGTTATACACAAAAATAAGAAATGTGATTTAATTCCAAACAAAAACATGATAAATACAAATACAAGGCCATAACAAACAAAATTCCCAACGAGGTGGCTGAGAAAAAGATGCCCATAACAAATATGGATGTCATATATTTCAAAAACACAGCAGCCCCCCAATGAAAAATACAATTATAAAAGCTAAAGATGATCTATGCATGATAAAACGTATAAGGATAATACAATGTCCATAAAACATATTTATGGTGGTTTTATCTAAGTATAGATGACTTCTCGATTTTTATATATATATATATATATTATAATATATATATTTATTTTTAAGCGTGTCAATTGTGTTAGAATATACAACCCCCTGGGAGTAAGCTATTCCATTTATTAACAACCCTATTAGATAAAAATTCCCTGCGACACCACGACCTAGAATTGCCCCTTGCCAATCCATACTGGTTTCCCGTTGTCAAAGCAGTCGATAATAATAATAATAATAAAGGCAGCGTATTAATAACTCATGTTCCATCCTATCCGTCCCGTTGACAATTTTGAACACATCGATCATATCTCCCCGGCACCTGCGTTCTTCCAATGTAAACAAATTCCAAAAATGAAGTATTTTTGCCAACAAGGACACACGTAGCTCTTCTCTGCACAGCTTCAACCAAGTCCATGTCCCTCTGTAGGTATGGTCTCCAAATTTTACAGAATACTCCAGTCCAGGACGAACTAAGCCTCGAAAAAGCGGAAGAATGACTTTAGGAGAACGTGAAGAGACCTTCTTAAGAATGAAAGATAAAATTATCTGGCATTTTGTTTGGTCTCCTGTCACTGGTATTGAGGCTCTGCCATAAAAATCAAGCTGGAAGAGATCTCGGTGACGGGAAAGTCCGGTGATAGGTTTCTGGTCTTCGGGTCACAAGTGGAGGTTTACCAAACATTCTCGTATTGTTGATTAGTTTTCTCACAACGATTATGAATACTTTTTGAAGTCGGTGTGTATAATTCCTGGATTCTACGATTGCTTATTTTATTCGTGTTACTTTTCAAGTTTTTGTCGCCCTCGCGCTGAGGTATGTAAAATATTGTTTATATCATGTTTTTATAGATAAAGTGTCCTACTGCTATTGCTCGTACTGTTCACAAAGCATTCGAAAAGGGTTGATTAATTTTCTCACAAGGATTATGAATGATATCTTTTCAAAGTTTGACGTGTATACTGTCTCGATTCTATGACTGCTTATGTCATTTGTGCCTCTCTACAAGTTCAAATATATCGTGGTTGAAATAAATCAATTACTAGTACAAGTTGATTGCGTCTACGAATGACTTATACAGGGTGGATACTATATCGACCGCCTACTAATTACACATGTGATTCCTTATGAAAAACTAATAACGAAAAGTGTTTTCAGTTTTCTGATTTGATCAATAATTAATGAGTTATAACTCATTAAAAGTTGATGACGTCACTTTATAATTCTGCCAAATTCACCGAATGTGCACCAAACGTATAACTCGGCGTTTTTAAGCTGATGGCAATGTTATAACCATGAGAGTAATCAAGAGAGCTAAATCTGTGCAAACCAGTTTTTTTTCCTTGCCCTTTCTATCAAAAAAATTGAATTAACAGTGAAGGAAAGAAAATTACCTCCTTTTTTGGCAAAAAACTGTTAATTTTGAGAAAATAATTTTTCCAATAGATCGTTAGGCGAACGCTTTACAAATCTGGTGATAAATTTGACAATATAGTGGGGCGAAGGTTACACGTAACGACATGATTAACATAACTCTACACGAAAAGGAAAAAACACTCATCGTCAAAGAAAAGAACTCAATTCGGCTTCTAAAGGGCATTCAGTTCATTTTGAATTAGCATCAACCCGCTGCACATGGGGAAGTTTTTTTTTCGTTGGGTTTTTGGTGCGTAACTGGCCATTAGAAAACTGACACGTCATAAAATTTCAAAACGTCATACTAATTCCTTTATTATTCGTCTGATCCTAAAATGAAAAAATCACTTTTCCATATTAGTTTTTCAAAAGAAATCACGTGTGTAATTATTGGGCTGTTCGATAGCAACCACTCCGTATCTCATGGTTTTTATAAATAAAATATTTTGACACTTTGCTCATATCTGCTATCTTTGGTATTATTTACAAAGCATTCAGAGAGTTTGATATAGTTAATATTCATCTTATATAATCTAATACGGCTCTGCAAAATGCACACAAACAATGTAGGTATTGGTATAAAATTTACGTAGTGTCGCTATTTCTTTTATCAGATTATCTGAAGTGAGGGAAAGGAAGCGAACGATCTCTAGATTGTGATGCAGGATTATAGTTAGTCTTCCGCGTTCGATAAAGACTTTTTGTGCTTATAAGAGAATACTGATACATAAGACAGGGACTCATTTCTTTTTCACGATGACTGCGTTCTTGGACTTCTGACTCCAGTAAACAAAACAGAATAATACGATATTACCAGAGGCAGCTTACAAGCTTAGCAGAGTTGAGCCGCATTCGACGTATTAACTGGTGTATCATCCGACGTGATTAAACGCTATTTTTTCTTATAATGTAAGAATCTTGTACGTGTTTATTCGCAGTATATGGCGATTTTTAACACAGAAACATCTCTACTAATAGTTTGCCTGATTTGGGTAAAACATTTATTTATTGTGAATATGAAATTATTTTTTAATGCATGTGAGAATAAATAAATTAGTGATAACTATGCAGTGTTTTAACAACACAATGGTTCTCCTAAATTATCATAGGATGTTTCTGAGTACAAAATGTAACTGATATAATAATCAAAAGAGTAAACAGCTGGAATGATACGTTCTAGTTCTCAATGACTTTGATAGTCACGAGATGTTCTATGGAATCCAAAAAAACATAAATATTTCTCCGACATACATATTTCATCGCTAATGAAGGATTTTACAGTTTCAAACCTTTAAGAGGCACATTGCCGAGTATCTCATCTCTTTGAAAGCCTCTTATTTTAGCATTGATAAAGCTATTTTAACGGTTATCCCAGATATTTTGTTAAGTTGATTTCTTTGTTAAGGGAAAAATTAGTGAAAATCGAGATATTAAGGGTCCAAAAAATGACTATAATGTTTAAATAAAATATTTGACTTTCACAGAATAAAGCCTCCAAGATTCAAGGACAAACGTGGAACAATGTCGAAATATGCATTTACGGCAAGAAAAATTTAAAAAATACATTCTTACAAAAGGTTTAAAAATAGGCAAAAAAAGGCATTTATGCCGTTTTGCTCGAACTTCCAGGCTCTAATAATCATCATCAGAGTCACTTTTATCGTAAATCACAAGGAATTGAGTAATGATTTCTATCTATAAATTATCCATGTATAAAAAACCTTTCTCTTTTTGGGACCCAATTAAAATACAATAATTGTTGACAGAACTGAGTTTCTATTCCGCAGAGGGCTTATTGTATCTGCCAAAACATCTAACTAGATACATAAACCCAAACGTGTAGGAGGACCGCCCCCCCCCCCCACCAAAACATCACAATCGAAGAATGTACTGGAAAACGGATTCCTGATATACATCCGGGACCCCGTATATGAGCCATCTAGTTATCTACCCTGACGCTGGCATATGGAGTGATATTTCAAAAAGGATTGCAGTGGACCGTTTTGTTTAAGCGGGGACCCCAAGCAAGAGGCAGCAGGAAGCGGCTCTCCCGATCACTTTGCTGAGTCATCATAGTCGTCGGTCGGGGAGAAGAAGCTTGATGCTCGAACCCAATTTCCGCATCAGGAGTCATTTATTACTCTAAGTCAACGATTTTACGCATGGCCGATATTGTCTTGATATATTACTTTTCCCTCCCCGATTTCTATCCGAATTCCAGTAATCGGGAACGTTGAGAGACGAGTAAATTATTGTGTCTACGGAGAGCGCACGCTTGGTATTTCCCTTCCTGAAAGACCGTAATTCCCGTTCAACGGAAGCTATAATCTGTGACACGCTGTTCAAATACAGAAACGTCTGTGACAAGGTATTTAACAGCGAATCACACCTCGCGTATTTCGACTTACGTCGCCGATGGTAATTTACCGATGTGTTTCCAATAGTAAAAAAAAAAAGGGAGAGACACCTACCTTCACCTATTAAATTCATAACATATTTTTATCTGCGAAAATTTTTCAGTATTTAATACTAGGAAAAAAAAATCCTGTTATCAGCAGATTCCTGGAAAAATGAGCTCTAATGCTATTATACCAGAGACTTGTCTAACGAGGAAACTTATTTAATACGCTGAAAATGATGTGTGTCGGAAAGTTTTTTTTTCGGAAATTAATTCCCGATTTCTATGCTCTCGTTGCAAAATACTGATTTTATCAATTCATATGGAAACTATCGAAAAAAAATGAATCTAAGAATATATCTCCTTGGTTGCAATTCTGAATTCATAATTCCAAGTAAAATACACGTTGGTGAAAAGGGGCGTTTATTGCTCGTCGTCATGAGAGAAAGTCTCTCGGTTCACTGATTGGAAACCAAATCACCTGGAGGAATACGTTTTTCAGATTGGAAACTGGTTCTGAGGCTGGAGACTTGCGAGACGCTATTTTCTCCTGTTAGAACTAGGTGGCGCCTGCGTTGAACCGTGAAAAAACTGGAAATTCCCAATGCCCAGAAGTGCTATGAAAGCCACACAACCAATTTTCACATGTTTGATAGGAACTTGCACGGAAAATGCATGAAATTGCATACAATGTGCATGTCACAGCAATTGAGGATGGAATGGGCCGAAAAGCACCATCGACAATTATTATTACATACAGACCCGGTCTTAGAAATTTTGCCGCCTGAGGTGAATAATTTTTTACCGCCCTTTGGAGAGGGCAATCTGAAAAGAGTTTTCTTTTTTTGAGTCTAATACTGGCTCCAAAAGTGTGAATCACACACTGTGAATACAGTGAATCGCACATTCACTCCCTGGAGAGAATGGGTCACACTGATGACTTAGGGCTGAAGTTCTCATACTTGTGCCGTCCGTGACTCCCTTGCCATGACAACGTTCATCCGCAGCTCTCCATAATAGTCTAAAAAAACACTCCACAGCACTAAATAGGCAAACATCAATGTCACATACAGGTTTACAACAGTGGTTTTCAAACTTTCGTCACACATGGCACCCTTGCCCTAGGAAACCTTTATCCATTGCTTCCTGGAATAGTCTAATAACCACTTCAAAGCAACGAACAAGCACGAATGAATATCGTAAGCTCATATCGATGCCCTTGACAAAAGTTGGCGACGCCCCGTAGAGCCACGATGTTCACTTTGAGGACCGTTGGTATACGAAAACGAGCAGTCGAGACATTCCTGAGCCGAAATAGCACCACACTAGAGATGGGCCTATCTGTAGTAGGGTGTTGGTCGAAAGGGCATTTGTCGGAAATGAACAAGAAATCCAAACTTGTTGAGGGATTCAACAAAAGGAAGTCAACTGGTAAAATGTTGGTAAAGAGTAAAAAGCTCCTTTACAAAGAAGAGATTGAATCTAATTTCAGAAACCAGCTTCTGTAGAGATCATGACCATAATAACCATATGCACTCAAGCGATTTCGAACCTTCCCGAAAAATAGGTGCAACTGGAAAAGAAGTAGTCTGGCCCTTGTGTAGAGACCAGCGGCACTTTTTAGAAGTGCAGGAAAAGAGGTGTATTGAGATAGAATTAGGCATTCAAAAGCAAAGAGTTGGATAACATTTCAAAAGTATTGAATATATTTGAGAGCTCTCATTTACTCACTTGCGCTTTGCCCTCAAAATGATTTCAATGCGTAAAAATCTGCGAGAGTGAAAACATCGTCATTGAAAATCTGTCGTAAAAAATGCCGACCCTGCAAACATGATGCCCTAGGCAGCCTCCTCATGCCTTGCGCCAGCCCTGATTGCGTATATTATTATACATAATATATAGTACATATTACAAACACTCAAACACTCTTTCCAGATAACTAATAAAAGGCTCGAAATTGTTCATATAAAAACCACTCCGAAACACGTATCGTTCTAAACATGCATCGGTTAGTTAAATTGTAAATACGTCCAAACAAGTTAGAGTAAATTTTGACTACTGTGTATTTATTCCATTCAGACTGAAAACGAGTACACTAGGCCAACTATCATCAATAAATGGCTAGCAAAGTTTTGTTTTCCATGCGTTTATCTCAGCCTCTGATATGCTTTGTGATTACCTAGTTGCTTTCTGTTGGCATTTTTGGAATAAAATTATAACCGTATATAGGAAGAAAAAATTTAGCCGTTGATTCCAAACCGGTGTGTGTTTACATCTCTGTGACTATATGCAGAAGTATTCGAAATTACGGTTTTATTTCGAAGGGTGCTGTACAGCAATAGTGAAATCTCACCAAGCGAAATGTCATCAATTTGGTATCAAAACCTGACACTGCGATGGTAACTGAACTGAGCATATAGTCAGGCAACCATGAGGTACGAGCATGCATAATAAGGACTAGCGACGAAAAAAAACAAACAATTGTATTGTTTTGTTCTACACCTCATATACTCGAGCAGCGAGACAAAGAAGAGAAAGAGGCCAGTCAACGAGGTGAGTGACTCGAACAATCCAGTTTGTTTTCAGCTCGATCTGCTAATTTTCACTATCTGCTGATTGGTCCGTTTCTCTATTTTTTTTCTTTCCCTCTTCTGCGGAGGGATCATCATCACTTCCGTACCCCCCATGTCAGAACCCCTCCGGTCATTTTTTCTCCATATCCTCCTCCTCTTTTACTACGCGGTGAACGTCTCTTCCTCCAACCCTTGCTCTTCCTAGTCGAAATTCTTACAACTTTATATCGACGTTTCACTGTATTTAAACAAAAAAACAATAACAAATAAAAAATTAACTGTGCTCAATGAAATGACGTATGGCTACACACGTTATACGGTCACGGTCGGGGGGATTGAGATAAGAAATAACTCTCAAAACGTTTTTGTTCGTAGCTTTGATATATTACCATTATAGAATAACATGATTATATTACAATCTCAATATCAATATAATATTTATTAATAAACGTTATTAAATTTTTCTTTATAATATTACCGGGTACTAATTTCGATTTGAATTTCCAATTACGCTTATTTTCTCGTCGTTCTGATTATGGTAACCATCAACTATCGATACACGAAACTTCTAACCACACCTTTCATGAACTACTTAATTATTGCCAATGGAGCCAATTAACGGGAAACAGTGTAACCAGAGAATTTATTAATTTGGTGAATGAAATTGATTATATACGTGTATTTCGTGTGAGATGTAATCGGCTTTATTGTCCAACCATGTAACATAACAGCTATTTCCCGGAAGAAAATTAATTAATGTTTCTAGATTATTGAGTGCGAATACGTTTGAACATATAGAGCATTAATTTACATATTCTTGTTCTGGAGTAACTAAAATTAATTAGATACGACAATTTTTTTTCAGATTCTTGATATTTTTATGTTTATGATAGAAATTTGGATAATTAATATCTCTATCAGGGGCTATAAATAAATAAGTCATCGAACTAATAATATAAAACTATACAAAACATACTTCAATTTGGTTCTGATTAATTAATTTATAGTATGATGTGATATATTTTTCTTTAACGCAATAAATCGCTTTTATAGATTTAATTCATATTTTAAATATTTTTAATAAGAAAAGTGAATGAGTTATATATGTTCCGGTAAATGTGATAAATCCGATGATGCATAATCACCGACTATTTGGGCAAGTTAGAATTTGTCATATTTACCGGTAATTATGTATAATTCCCAGCTCGTATTGGTGAATATGATGAACGTCAAAGAATTGCTCAAATTTACCTGACATTTTGCTTAAATTTCAAAGTCTGTGATGATGGGTTCGATCAGTGATGGTGATTATGTTTAAAAAGTGTTGATAAATATCAAGAAAGCTAACATTACAAAACTAGTAATAATTTATTCTTGTAACACTTATTTTCATTTAATTTTTATGGCAAAATACGTGCAGTGTACGCAACACCTTTTATAGCAGAAAGCCTCCCCGCGGAGCTTTGACGTCACTGAAGTCGTCCATTTCACCTGTAGCCATTGAATATAGCAGTCTGACGTATGCGAAATCGTTACCTTTTTTTTGCATTATATTCAATGACAATAGGTGAATTGTACGACTTCAGTGACGTCAAAGCTTTGCGCGTAGGCTTTCTGCTACAGAACGCGTTGAGTGTACCCATCACGTACGGGAGATACCGACAAGTGGTTGAATTCGAGTAATATTTCCGCATAACAAAAAATATATTTCCCATATTTATCATACTTACCAACTTCATTCGGGAATTATGCATATTCATCAAAAGTGATAAATGTAAGAAAATTTGTCAAACTTGCCGAGATGACTAATGATTATGCATAATAACCTGCGATTATGAATAATCACTGATTTATCACACTCACCGTAACATATATATTGTACTTACATAAATTGAACGAGATTATGGTATCCATCGCCATTTTCATTTGAGAAATGAGTAAACCTACCTTTTTAGCAACAATATAAACCCATGAAAATATGTGTATAATATTTGATTCCGCCTGGTGTGTAAACACTATATATAGCCGTTCTTTAATTACATAATCGAAACATGAAACTATGGGTATAAAATTAATAACCATTTATACATAGGCTTTTTATTAAATTGCTATGCAGGATGGCTTTTTCTTCTATTCTTAAAATGGAATTTAAGTCATTCACAATAAAAATGTTCTCTTCGATGTTCCTATTTTTAATGTAATTACATGATGCCAATTTATATTACATTGTATAACATAGATTGTATATAATGGCGTATACACATTTTTGTAGTGCCACAGAATAAAAGATCAAACATATACATAGAATTTTGTTTTGCTGAATCCTTACTTACCCCCTTCGAAAAAATACATCACATAATATTTTATTTAAATATCACAATTGATAATAAAACGACTGGGTTGTTATACTTTCTTCCGGGAATTACTAGAAACAAATGATAAACACGGATGTAATAAATTCATCACATGTTATGTCTAAGTAAAAACAAATCATGTTTCTTCCTCCGTAATTATTTCTCTGAATTATTTCTATGCCCAGAAATAACTTATAGTTATAATCTTTTACTGAAACAAAACAAGTGACTTCATACTTCGAGACACATAAACATTTTCAGACCATTGGGACCATGTTGCTTACCATATATCACCGATAAATTAAATTAACGCGATCTAATGCAAACAAGATAGTCACATTTGTCATAACCTACCGCCAAACTAATTATCTCTTAATAGCTTATCGGTTCGACACAGATTTGATTACTGATCAGTTGAGTTTGGTTGTTGGGCTGTGTCGAAATACGGTGATAGAGCTGTACAATGCCTCTTGTTTTAGCATATTATAACACAAAGACGTATTGCTGCTATTATAAGTGCTGAAAGCTGCACTTGCTTGGGAACGACCCACTTGGATATGGCTGAGTACTCAATTCTCGATCAGTACTCAGTGGTTGCCTGTATGAGGTTAGATAATATAGTTGTTGTTAATTTATATATACGATGAGTTCCATAAATAATAATATCTCATCCCCTCCTCAAATAGTACACATAGTAGTGATGTAAAACAATCTATTGAAGTGGAATAAAATATATACAGGGTGTTTTTACAATTAAATTCCCCGTACTCTGAGTATAGTTTTAATCAAAAAGTAACTTATCCGAATGCAGCCAAACTTTCAGGATATCTTAACGAGACCATGGGAAAGAGATTTATGCAATACAAAAATAGTTCGATTTTAGACCACCACTTGAAAAAGTGACACTTTTTTATTGCATTTTCCTTTTTTCCCCCGTGGTCCATATAGCGTATATGCATATGCCAAGCTTCAAAGAATACGTCCATCAGAACGGGTGCTACATAGGTCCGAATAGTTTTAGTATACCGGCACTGCTGCCGAAATATGCAGCGCACATTCTGGCGGACGTATTCCATTGAAACTTGCCATATATGCTATATGAACCTTGGGGAAAAAGAAAATTGTTATAAAAAGTGCCACTTTTTCAACTGGTGGTCGAAATTGACCTATTTTTTTATTGCATAAATCTCACAAATCAATCACTCAATTAATCAAAATCTTTGAGTGCATGGACCCATGGTAACACAAATATAGTGGCAATAACAATAGGGCTTCGAGAATACTAAAAACATGAATTAAAAAGTATAAATTAGAAAAAACAAGATACAGGGTGGGCAAAAAATCCGTAGAAACTTTCAAAATTCATGAAAACCGGAAAAATAACCGAAATAAAAAACGGTTTGCATCACTAGGTCAAGGGAATTTTTTTAAGACAAGAAAAAAATAATTAAAAAAATAGCCGATACGTGGCGCTGACATACACAAGTCAAAGAAAAGATACGCAAATAACGAACAGAATGCCTCCAAATCGTTTACTACAGGAGTATGTGTTCCACATGACCACCACCACCACAGGGGATAACACATTGTACGCGAGTCACACATCCAGCAACGGCAGAGTGCAGCAGGTCCACCTACACGGTTTACAACGGTGGACTGGTTGTGAATTAGGAGAGCAAGTTCTTATAAACGTCTCATTTGCATATTTCCACCCAAGTCGCTCGTACCAGCGCCACCTTTCGGCTATTTTTGAGGGGTTTTTTTCCTGTCTTAAAAAATTCCCGTGACCTAGCGATGTGAACCGTGCAAACCGTTTTTTATTTCGGTTATTTTTCCGGTTTTTATTCATTTTTAAAGTTTCTACGGACTTTATGCCCACCCTGTATAAATATGAACACAAAATAAAAATTAGTAAGTATAAAACTATTTGCATGGGCAAAATAATAAATAAGTTCCAGTAAATACGCTTGGAAGATTGTGTATGGGACGTCAGTCAAACAAAAAAAAACGAAAATTACAAATGTCACGAAAAAACGGAAGATACTATTTTAATTAATTGTGGGGCCATTAAGGTTGGTTATTATGTCGTCGGTCGAGACCTGATCCAGGAAATCTATTGCACAAAAATTTCCCCATGGTCTCATTAAGATATCCTGAAAATTTGGCTTTATTCGGATAAGTAGATTTTGAGAAAAATTACTTAGAGTACGGGAACCTTAGTTATAAACACCTTGTATAATGTATATTACGTTTCTGGAAACAGCAGGACAATGTATAATGTATGAAACTTGTTATTCTACAACCAAATGAAATAACTCGCATGTAAATAGTTGGTATTATAGTGATCGTATTAAACTGTGGTTCAAAAATTTAGGCAGTGCCGTCTTAACTCACGAGCCCACCCGGGGGCCCATTGTGTTCCCGCCTCACAGAAATGAAAACTGGTTGAAATTTTTCGAAAATTTTCCACGTAGGGCCTATAGTACTCTTAAGGCGGCCCTGAGTTTAGGTACAGTAAGAAAATTGCAATGAACGCAGAACTAGATGAAGGAAAGGGGGAAAATTACTTTCGAGTTTATTTAAAGAAATTAATAAGCACATAGCAATCGAATTTAAAAAAAATAATATTTACACTGGTTGAACAGAACCATGTGTAAAAAACAAGTGCGCCTAAAATTCAGGCAGGGCCGTAAATATAATTTCTTCCGCCTGGGGATAACATGATTTTGCCACCCAACAAATTTAAAATTCGATAATTTTATAACGGTGTTCTTTGTTCCCACCTAAAACTGCCGCCTCCTAAATTTTGCCACCCGGGGAAAATGCCCCCTTCCTCCCACTAGTTCCAGCTCTGAGTTCAGGCACAATCGAAAAAAAAATGTCTCCAAATAACCTATATCACTCACAAAAATGCTCTCATATTTATATAGATATCGGCATTAGATCACTTCTAAAAGCCTCTTTTCCATGGACAATTCAAGATTTTGGAAAATTTCTGGATCCAAGGAGTTCTAGCTTTTTTTTTACTTTATAGCTGTTTTCAGCCCAGCAAACGATTGACATTGCTTCCCATTGTTGTGGCCTGATAGAGTTAAAATAACCCCCCTACTAGATAAATATCTGTATCATATATCACATACTTTCCTACTAGATAAATGTCTGCATTTATAAATGTGCTTCTACTTCCGCGTGCAATGAGCTTGTTCTTGAGTGGTTTGCTGAAATTTTCCATTAATGTGTACGGATGTCATGAAATATTAAATCGTGAGCCAAGCATACGTTAAACGAACGTAAAGGTTGTGAGAACCCACGGATGGTCGGTACTTCAACGAGTCGAGTTCCGCCTCTTAGATTTTGTATAACGAAGGCTATGACGCTGCGATCGCAACCACGCTCTGCGTGGGGGGGGGGGGGGAGAATAGAGAAAAGCAAAACAAAGCTGCCGACTGTCCTCCAATTTTTCCGTAGGTCATGCTAATACTTTCTATAGTCATCAGGAACATCTAAACTTCACTTTTGTTTTTCCTTACTCAAATCGCGTAATCATTTGTCCCCATAATACGCGTACTTGCTAGCACAGTTTAATCTATCATTTATATGGGTTGATTTTAGGCAGAGTCATCATTTCTTCAAAATCATGTGGATTTCTATCCACTTTTGATTCGGTGATTAATTATTGAAACACAATTTTGTGATCAATGCTGCTTTTTATTCGACGCGAAGACATTAGATGCACTTCTTACAATCCGCCTGTAGGCGCGGTAGCCCAGGTCGATAAAATACTCGCCTAAAGTACCAAAGGATGTTTAGAGGTGTCGCGAGTTCGATACCCGGTTCGTCCTTGTCAGAAAACTTTCCTGCTACAGGGGTACAACAGAAACGCTGACATGATCACAGAAAAAATTGCTACCGCAGGGAGTCCCCCATCGAGGGGTTAGAGCACCAACATCTCGAATGAGTATAAAAAAACAAGCCTGCCGCTTGGAATCGGCAATAAATTGTAGGTCTCGGTCTAAAATTAGCCCTCGTGTGCAGCAAATGAACGTGGTGCGACGAAAATGATCAAATGATCAATCCACCTGTGTCTAGTCGCAGTAATTGTACGTGGCCTTCCCCGAAGTGGCTTTGGCTCATAATTTAAAGTACTTGCTCGCGCATGGTAAATGATTGGTTTGGACCATTTAGTATTCCGTTAACCACTCTTACCTTTGAGTTTACATGCTCTATAAACCTGTACCTTGGTATATTGCGATGACTTCAGCATTTGGACGCGCGAAATCTGTACTTCCTCTTTTAAACCACTCACCTGGCACGTAATACTGATCGTCCAATCACACACAACCATTCATACTGTGCTTTTGGAGTATACAGTATATTGATTTACCACGTGGTATGTAAAGATTGTCTTTATTGTAGTTGTAGAGCATTAAAAAAATCCAGAGAAGTTACAGGTTAAATACAGTTTAAATTAATGTCATTCTATTAAGTAGATTGGATTATGCCATAGTTACTTTAAACAAGGAATGTTAACGCTTAACTTTCTTGTAGCTTTGCGTTACGTACCATGACTTTATTTAAATTACCACAAAATTCTTACTTCTAAAGACGACCCGGGGATATTCATGAAGGTATTGTGTTTTTAGAGCATTTGAAGTCGGTGAATATCCTAGAATTTCCATGCAGATTAGTGCATGAATCGGAAGAAATACGAGAAGAATAATTAAGAGTTTTGCGAGTCTTTCAGTGGTTTGCTGTTCTCTTATGCATAAGATGAGCATGCATATCATTGTTATACGCTACCTTATGCAATTTTGGTCTTTCATTAACCACATAGTTGGATAGTAGCCGCGGGGAGGGGGTCTCTCATCTTGTACGAATTCTTGAGGAAGTAAGTCTCTTACGTCAATATTGATTACGATGTCGTTAACCCGAGAGTTAATGTTCCCACTATCTGTATTGTACCAAGCATATAAACTGCATTAACATTCAACGCTGGAACTCTGAGATTCAAAGCGTTAAATTAGAATACAACTTCAGTATGTTATCTCAAGGAAGATGCATTGAAATGCAAGATGAGTGAGTCGAATTCTGGATTTCTTCAGCAAAATGTTGGCTATTATTCAAGTGAGGCGCATTTGAAAAGAGTTCAATTTCTCTCCAAGTGTACTCAAACAAAAATTCTTAACTCATTAACAGTTATTTAATCCTTCAATGCATGCATCTTGTTTTTAATCTAAAATTTACCACTTTCAAAGTTCAAAATTTTTCGTCAATTTCCAAGGCAAGAGAATTCTTTAAACAGTAATCGGTTATCAATCGATTTTAGCTCATTAACTACATCAGTGTTTTCAATCTTTCCTTTTGGTGGAGCGGATCCCTTATAGTAAAGGAAACTTTTCCGCTGACCCTCCTGCAATGAAGAACAATTTTGAGCCCCTCCCATAAAATCCAAACTGTATCGTTTTGTGTAAATTTCCATATAATGAAAAATTGATGTAATAAATAATAATTTCACAGCATTTGATGCGTCATTCATGGAAAGGTAGTGAATGAAAATGGTCCGCCTCAAGAGTCCGCTGACCAGAGGTTGGGAAACACTGAACTACGTGATGCATTAAAGGCTTAAATTCTGCACATATAGTACAGTATTAGAAATATAGTATAACAGGGGTTCTCAACCTATCGGTTGATGGGTCATACAACTTATAGCCAGGGATTCTTGAGCTATGGTCACGACCCAAACTTGATTCGCAGTGGCTTCCGAGATGGGTAATAAATTAAAATATACTAACAGCCAGGATCTCAAGAGCCGGAAGAGCTGGAACTGAAACTTGGTTCGGGCTTCACATAGATGAGTTGTACAAATTCACTTACAGTCCTGTTATATAACGCACTTATTGCTTCACTTGTTTCACTAATTTCGAACAGTCTTATGGATCACGAATCTGATCTTGGTGTTGATTTTGGGTCACTGCTGAAAAAGGTCAAGAAATCCTGCCGTAAGGTATACAGCTATGGGAAATTTAAATCCCTTTTATATAAACTGGCTGTATATTTCTATATATTTCACTATCAAAATGCACTTATTATCACCTTATTATTATGATGATATCTTATTTCAAAAATTATCATAAGAAAATAATCATCTCATTTTTTGCATCTTAGTTTCTCAAATTATCTTATCTTTTATCGACTACATTATGAAAAGTAGAATAAGAAGAAAATTATAATAAATAAATATAAAAATGTAAAATATAATATATATAAATATAAAAATGTAAAATATAATATATATAAATATAAAAATGTAAAATATAATATATATAAATATGAATGTAGAATAAAAATATAAATACAATGATAAATAATAAATAATTATTATGTAAATTATTTGGTATAGGTCATTTTAGTTCTCTTTAAAGACAAAAAGTAAAAACGATACTGCTTCTCAAGCAATTATCTTCTAACCTGGTACTTTAAAGTTCCGCCCATAGATAAATGATTAAGAAAGCTCACAAACCCTCTAGTTGGGAAGGGATGGGGGGGGGGGCTGAATAGCTTTTTTAAATAAAATAACTACAATATAAATTTACTAGAAAACTAGAAATTTTATTATCAGTTACGAAACTGTTCCTCAAATTTTAATAATTTATAACTATAATAATTGATCTTAGCTGCTACATTATTTCACTATTCTGGAATCAGTATCACTGTAGAATTTCTAGACCATGTTGAAAGCCTGATTTACAGAAAAGTGTTCATGATCATCCGTTATGAAACTGTGTCCCAAATTTTGCTTAGTATTCTTATGCTATCAAGGAAATTTACTTTTATACTTTTATTAACGAATTCCAATCTCAACTTTCCGTCACTTTCTGTACTCTTAATGACAACAAAAAGATTGGAATTTTGAATGCTACATCTTGATCCATTAGGTTGAAAAGCATAATCGGCATTAAGTAGTACATAGTCTCGATGCACCCAGCTGAACAATGTTAAAATGGGCATTAAATTAACAAAACAAGAGTAGAAAAAAACAGAATTTTCAAACTTTTATTAGTCTTTATAAATATGTTGTTTTTCACAACTTGATCGAGAAAAACAAAAAGCCTTTCTTCATATAGAATTTTTCAAACTAAATTTGCTCATACAAAAATCATGATTTTTTCCCTCCAACTTCGAATTATCCAAAAAATTCGAAAACGTTTAAATTAAAGAAAAAAATTTAACATAACATTAAAATAGAAAGCTCAAAGAGAGTTCGTGAAAGTTCGAATTAACCAAGTTCTACTGTAAATGAAGAATGAACTTCACATTACAGTATATGATTCTGCTCCACAGGTTGAATATCAGTCTGAGTTTCATTAATAAATGTTATTCCATTCATAATTAGTTCATGATAAATTTTCTGTCTGTGAACTGTAAAAATAATAAATCAATTCAGACTAAATTCTTGTGTAAGGACATCAACAAGTCGCGTTTGTGTCCCGTTGAATATGACCCGACGCAAAAGGTTTTCCCATTAATTAAAACTGATACCTTATAGCCAAGCTCCAATAACGGGCCACATTACATACGCACACACACACATATATATATAGATATATATAGATAGATACGTACCCTGCGCAGCAAGGTCGAGGAGGAAAGGAGATTTTAGCACGTGGTTATTGCATGTTAGCCAATTATATGTTCAAACGAGACACGTTCGATAAACTCATTCGAAATAAATTCCACATCTTACTTTTCACGCTCTTGAACAACAGACATTTAAAAGAGGATATATTTTTAAATCATACAATAAAATAAAAATCCCAGTCGTATTATATCATCAGTCGTAATAATTAATATCAATAATTATCATAAGGAAGAAAATCTTACTTTTCGCTTGCGTGGATTCGACTTGGAAACATAGATATCCACTGAGAACGAGAATTAATATCTGAAGACACATTGTCAGAGAGAGTACCTGTGGATATATTCTTGTTTTATATATATTTTTTTTTGTCAGTAGGTAAGAATACAGTTTTTGATGTTTACCTTCTCTTGAAGAAAAATACGTTTTCTCAGCGTTGTCTTAACGTTGGTCATTGTTCGAGAACATGAATTATCGATCGGGAAAAAGAAAACATCTTTTCTTAGAATTTTATGGTGATGATGATGATCATCATCATCATCATTGTCGCACTGTCACATGCAAAACAATACAACACGCGATAACCATACACACAGTGTGGCCGGCCGTCACACCCCCATCTCTTAGAATTCCTGTTGGTTTCCTGTCTTTATTGGCGAGATCGGCTGAGAGGTTGTCAGAGGACTTGTGCTGGCTGCCACAACACGCCCACACTCGCCGCGCGCGCGGCTCCATCCTTCCTCGTCGGGATGGATGATCATGATGATGATCATGATAACAGGTTTAGTGATGGACGCGCGGTGAGAGAGAGGAAAGGAAAGGGCGATTATATTGCTCACTCTTTTGGGGCTTCAACCCCAACTCGAAAATTGCTTCGGGGGGGTAGGGTTGCTTTCTTTTTCGCGATTGTTCCTTTCAACCTCCGGGTGGTGGTGAGCAATTCGAAGAATAAAGTGGTGGTACGCATTTTAGTCATTGCCTTATCCAAGTGGTTATTTTCTGTATCTACCTAAAAAAAAGTTACTAAAAATACCTGTTTTGGTATATAAAAGGAAAATAATGTAGTTATCGTGTATAGTACTATTATGGTTGTATAACCAACAATATTATTGCGTTTCTCTTCGGTTTGGAACACACACACGTAGACAAAAAAAACAAAACAAATTACCAATTGGTTAGAACAGTGGTTCTCAACCTGCACATAAGCCCTTGCGGTTCTTTGATATTCTAAGGGCCACAGGTGAAAACTAAATGACGGGGGAGCCACGACAAGTGGTGAAAGGCACCACAAAGAGCTTAGAGAAGTATAACTTTCAAGTGAAATATTGTAGGAAAAAATATATGTGACAACTTTCAGAATCCAGCAGAACTGTTCATAGGACCAGTACTATCTTAACATAGATGTGGATCCAGGGTAGAATGATTCATTGCGTAGGTTGATTGAATCGTCCCGTATTTCACCAGACCAGTTTTTCCAATATTCGGATGATCACCTCATCCCTCCGCTTCTGGATCAGTGCTTGGCTCAGGGTTTCAGAGATCAATTTTATTTTTATTCATACATTTTTTTTTTTTTGCTTATTATTAGTAGAAAAGGTCTCTTTTTGAATGAGGTAGGGGCCCTGGATAAAACGGGGGAGAGAAGGAAAAAAAATACGGTCCAAAGAGGACCATAGGCTGAAAAAGGTTTAAAAATATTGGGCTTATATAGAATGCTAAGATTTTAATTTTTTGGTTCTGTTTCCAATATTTTCAATTGTATGTGACTATTTTTTATCGAGTTTTTATATAGTTTGTCATTATTATACAATGTCGTATCATTAACCCTCCCTAACATTTTGACGAGATATCTCGCCTTCTTTGGAACCTCTCATTTGAGCATTGTGAGAAGCCTTGATATTTTGTAAAGTTAATTTCTCAATATGGAACATTTTACTTCCCTATACTTCTTTGCACTTGCTGAAAATCAGAAGAAAGCCTGCTCTTTAAAAAAAGACATGATATTTTACAAGAAGTTTAATGATTTATACTAAGCCGCGGAAATGTTAACAAATACAGGATGGTCCAAAAGTACACGACATATTTCAAAAATTAATATGAAACTGGCAAATCAGCGTATGAGAATGCGGTGGGCAGTAAAATGCTTGTTATGGTAAAAAAAAAGTAGGAATAAAAGAATATTCAAAATTTCTTGTAAACATGCCTTTATACCGTAGTACACGTAAACAGCAGCAGCATAAATTTTGTACAAGCATTTATAGTACAAATTAGTTCAACATCTTTCTCTTTTCCACTTAATTTTAACACATTTCAATGCAGCTTCAGCCACATCTAAACGCTATTTAATTTCCAGTTTATGTATTTGCCAACACGGATTGTTACAGAATCTTAATAACTGGCCTTCTTTGTGGTTATATGTACTGAATTTTAACCAGATACATATGATCTCAGTACATTCATCTGTACGTGAAGCTTTGAACTAATTTCTTTAATTTTTTTTAAATAAAATTCTTAATCGTGGCAAACATTTTACTGTAGAATGTGCACTCATACGCGAATTGTCTGGATTAATATTAATTTTGGAAAATGTCGTGGACTTACTTAAATTGTCGTCTACATACTACTTGGATTCATTAAATTATGAACATCTACAAATATCTTTGAATCAGCCGTATCCGATGTTGACATTCATATCTTGACGATGCTACTTCAGAAAAAACAAAACAAAAAACATTGACTTTAGTTTAATTGTTTTTTAATATTTCAATCAGTGTCTTGAATGAGTGGAAAGCCACATTATTGATTTTTGACAGTATCTGAGAAGCCATAAATGTTATCTTTTTTTTAGAGATGTAGATGAACATTTTTAAAATGCACCCGAAAAAACTCCATAAATGGTAAAGTAAAAGTATTTCAGATAATTCGCCAAATTGGCTACCTGTGTCAGAGACAAAATAACGCGAGACGGCGTTCTTTTATAGGAGCACGTGAAAGAAGTTTGAGTTGTCGCCATGGTAACAGGGATGCAATAGATCTATCTGATGATTGTTCTTCTTTCTTCCAAGTCTTTTCCGAAAGAACATGAAAAAGATGCATCTACGTTGTTCGTTTTTCTTTGCCGAACGAGAGATCGTATTATTATTATATGCACGTGACAATCCTAGCTGCGAAATAATCCATGAATAATATATATGTATACAGGATATATTGCTTCTTTTCTTCTTCACGAAAAGTTCACGCGAACATCAAAAAGCCCAGAGTCTCCATTGATTAGTACTGCTGCGAGGTTTATATATATAATACTTGTTCATGGATCCCAGTCTGAATGTTGATGAAAGCTTAGATCATTTTTATGAGACAATTTTTATGTATCTCTCTTTTATGCTGTTATGTTACATGATCGATGGTTGTATTTCTTCATAACTCCAGTTTCAAACATCCATGAGAGATCTGAATTTCCGTATTCAGGTTCAGGCGAAAGCATTTTGTGGCTCTATAATTTTTGTTTATTCATAGGTCACGCACATTCGATTAATGACTAATTAATTACTCGATCATTGGTGAAATGTGGACACAATTTTTTTTAAATATTAAAATATATATCATTCTGTATAAAAGAAATGGAATCAAGACACTGAGTAAGGCCATAGTCAGGAGGACGGAGAATAGGGAGGATAAACTTTTCTTACACTTTACACAGATCACCAACCAACTCCAGTCACATACCCATGCAGTAATATATTACCGATCAAGTTGGGTCGGAAATCCTTCTCTCGACAGAAAGTCATGTTATACTTTTGTATTCATCTTCAGCATGGAGGGGACTTCCGGTAAGTGCTTACTGAACAGGACTATATAACAAATGATGTCTCATGACGCGCCGGAGTCAGTACCAGCTGACGTAATGCGTGACGTCATTGCTCTGACAGAACCTAGTAAGCCCACTTTGCTGCCTTGCTAATTACGATAGTTTGCAATCGTTTTACTGCCCATTTTACTGAATTATTTACAAAATTATCTTTTTCATCACTGTCATTAGTATTTGCATATTCATTTCTTTGCTTCATTTAAAAATTTAAAATAAGAAATTTCATTATTTTTGATCAGGTAACTATACAAAGAATACTTTTCTCGAGTCCATTTCAGTTTAAATACGAACGTTAATTACATTTTATTTGGTTGAGTGAAAGCCAACTCTCGACACAGATAATTTCAATTACCCATTGAGCTTTCTAATAATTTTTAGTTGTCTTTTTGGTTTCAATTAAATAAGCTGTGACTTTTAGAAGCGTTGACTTCGTTATTACCAGAAAGAAGTGCGATGTGGAAACCGTTCGTGGGCCAAAAACAAGCGTGGATACAGAGGTGTGGGATACCTTCCCCCCAAGACCCAAAAAGACAAAGGAAAATAATCGTTCTACTTTCCCATAAAATATGGAACGTTTATTCATCGTATGCCCTTTACTTCCATCAATTCTCTCTCACGAAATATCGGCCTGAATTCGCTCTTGGCCATAGAATATGGTATACCTGTCGCGTTTTATGATTTTATATCTTTGTTCAGGAACATCTTTAGCGGGTTCTGGTGAGCCCATGTCCAGACTGGCCTGCCAATCGCAGAACGACTCATATTTGTTTATCACTAATCAACGTAAGAATAATCATAGTGAATTACCGAAATCCCACACACATGTGCACACTACTGACACTAAAACGACACTATGAACCAGAAATCACTCACTTTGAACATTAAAATAAGCAACTAAAATATAAAATAAGCTCCACTAATAGCTTGTGTATGATACCCTCAGCTAAGAAAGAAATTATGATAGATCAAATGATTGACACATGTGGAATCACATGTTTAAGTCTATTGTGCTATAGGTTCTGTCCTCCCCCGAAATACAAGTTGTTTCCTTAAGGAAGAAATTTCTGGCTACAGTCCTGTAGCTTGCGCGCGAGTGGCGTGGAGGTAAGATGCTTGTCTACCACCGTGAAGGTTGCCGTCACGGCCCCAGATTCAAACCCGGGGGAGGATATAGATAAGATATTTTCCCTAGCTTAAGGCTACCACTGATGGATTGCGCCTTCATTTCCAACCCATATATAATATTCCAATACATTATATATTCCAATATATTGATGGCAGTAAATTGCAATATAGCGATATGGCCAGAGTTGGTGTCAATGTTCTGGTCCCAATCAATACACTATTCCTTTAATCAGACACCTCGTTGGGCATTTTGTCTGTTGTGGCGTTGTATTTATATTTGTATTTTTGTATAACCATCTTTTCTATTTACGAACTATTTTTTACGTCCCTATGGGTTCGTAAAAACGAGCGTCTACTGCATAGTTTCCGAGACTTTTTGTTCCATCGCGTCCTTCTTCAGAAAAAGTTTTTCTCTCATCGCCCCCCCCCCCAACTGAAGCAAACCCACAGGATTCTATGTTGTACCCCGTATCTTCTATCGCCTCCCTGGACCTTTCCATTGCCCGCTTTGGGACATAATGGTCTACTGTATCTCGTAATTACCGAAATACAAAACATCAAGTTAGGCGAGGTATCGCATAAATGCCACCGAGAAGGTTAAGCAAAGTCAATAATACAGTGAAGAGCCAAAAAAACTGGCACACCTGCCTAATATGGTGTAGGGCCCCCGCGAGCCCGCAGAAGTGCCACAACACGACGTGGCATGGACTCGACTAATGTCTGAAGTAGTGCTGGAGGTAATTGACACCATGAATCCTGCAGGGCTGTCCATAAATCCGTAGGAGTAAGAGGGGGTGAAGATCTCTTCTGAACAGCACGTTGCAAGGCATCCCAGATTTGTTCAATAATGTTCATGTCTGGGGATTTAGGTGGCCAGCGGAAGTGTCTAAAGTCAGAAGAGTGTTCCTGGAGCCACTTTGTAGCAATTCTGGACGTGTGGGGTGTCGCATTGTTCTGCTGAAATTGTCCAAGTCCGTCGGAATGCACAATGGACATGAATGGGTGCAGGTGATCAGACAGGATGCTTACGTACCTGTCACCTGTCAGAGTCGTATCTAGACGTATCAGGGTTCCCATATCACGCCAACTGCACACGCCCCATACCATCACAGAGCCTCCACCAGCTTGAACAGTACCCTGTTGACATGTAGGGTCCATGGATTCATGAGGTTGTCTCCATACCCGTACACGTCCATCAGCTCGAAGCAATTGGAACCGAGACTCGTCAGACCAGGCAACGTGTTTCCAGTCCTCAACAGTCCAATGTCGGTGTTGTCGGGCCCAGGCGAGGCGTAAAGCTTTGTGTCGTGCAGTCATCAAGGGTACACGAGTGGGCCTTCGGCTCCGAAAGCCCATATCGATGATGTTTCGTTGAATGGTTTGCACGCTGACACTTGTTGATGGCCCAGCATTGAAATCTGCAGCAATTTGCGGAAGGGTTGCACGTCTGTCACGTTTAATGATTCTCGTCAGTCCCGTTCTTGCATGATCTTTTTCCGGCCGCAGCGATGTCGTAGATTTAATTTTTTACCGGATTCCCGATATTCACGGTACACTCGTGAAATGGTCGTACGTGAAAATCCAAATTTCATCGCTACCTCGGAGATGCTATGTCCCATCTCTCGTGGGCCGACTATAACACCACGTTCAAACTCATTTAAATCTCGATAACCTGCCATTGTAGCAGCAGTAACCGATCTAACAACTATGCCAGACACCTGTTGTGTTATATAGGCGTTGCCGACCGCAGCGCCTTACTCTGATTGGTTCCATATCTATTTATTTGCATACGCATGCCTGTACCAGTTTTTTTGGCTCTTCAGTTTAAATACGGAGTCAAAATGCATTCAAATCTCGTTTTACTTCTAATATCCTGCGGTCCGGTGCGACTATACCTTTTTATGCCCTTTCCTAGTCCGTTGCTGCTCGCACTGCTTTCTAACACACGTAATCTTTTCAGATTCTGTCACACAAATTTGACCATTTTGAAATCTAAAATAAAACTACACTATCGTACGATTTAGAAAGGCAATCGGGAAAACTATAGTTCAATCTATAACTCAATATTTTTCTATATATATGTGATATTCTAAAAAAATCACCAATAATATTATTTATCTTTAAATGCATTTATGGATTTACTGATGAAATGAACTAAATTGAGTTGATCTTCCGGAGCCTAATCTCACAAGCTATCGCAGCAAAATGTTTCTTTCACATATAAGATAAAATGTGAAATTCCGGAAATATCTCACAAAAACCATTTCAGAAGAAAAGTATACAAACAAAAATAAAATGAAAAAAAAAACCCTTTGAAATCGTAAACTCACAAAAAAACACGTATAGAGACATCACATATCGCATGCAGTTCGTGCATGGCATATAAATATGCTGAAAGGATATCCGAGTCTGTCCAAAACAAAAATTCACATGGGTCATCCGTCCGTTTCTAAGGTGCTAGTTTCCAGATGCCGTTCCATTGAGAGCACAAGATCTGGTGTAAGAAGCGATTGTTCCTGACGGCAATAACGTTGAACAAACAAACGGCTAAGAAAAAATAAAATAAAACGAAAGATGCTGTTGGATTCTCACAGTTTTCTCTTTTTGTTTTTATAATCTTTTGGAAGTATACTCGCTGGTAACAGAAGAACGTGGATAAAATATGATATGAACAGCTCAACAAAACATTACAGTAGGAAAAGAAACGAACTGCTCTTAGAGAAACTTGACAATTTGATCGAATGTTCGAAAATACGTAAACTCATATTTCATTCGAAAGATGGAAACACAACGGAGACTCTAAAATATAGAATTCGAAAATATTCATGAAATATCTGAGGGTAATATGCCATGCTAAGCTTCAGTAATTTTTCCTGAAGGCCGTTTGAGAAATTATAAAAAAACGTTAAAAGGAGCAAAAATTTTCTTGGAATATTTTGAAAAGACAGAAAATAGTCAAAGGTCTGTTTTAACGTGAAATATATGAGTTTTTTTTATACCGGAAAATCGACTTTTTTGGCGTCTTGATAAAAAATGATAGTAGTATGCGAAATCGAGTTATTCTTCACTTTATTTAATTTTTAACAAATGAAATAACTTTTTTTACGAGAGTTTTATAACAAAGTGAAACATTAAAAAATACCACAGGTATTTAACTTCGTTTCAAAACCAGAATTGAAATATTGAAAGGAAATTTGGGATTTTTAATGAATAGCTATACAAATACAACACCACAACAGGCAAAATGCCCAACGAGGTGGCTGAGAAAAAGATGCCCATAAAAATATGGATGTCATATATTTCCAAAAAATATATAGCGACCCAATTAAAAATGCAATTAACAAAGCACACAAACGCTGGAAATATATTATTTCGATCATGCCACGAAAGAATTTGAAGAATTTCGTTACTTTCGATCATAAACTTTCTGAATCGAAAACAGTTGATATTTACGCACTGCGCTAAAGTTATCAAAAAATAATAGCTAACACTCAGAGAGCCATACATGCCAAGTAATGAAAAGGCTGCTTCGTCGATAGGAGATTGCTCTGATTTTTCCCCCCAAGATTTCTACCAGATTTACGGATACGCACAGTCGACAGCTGCTTTGGGACACTTTTCGCAGCAGCTTTTTTGAACATAGCAAAGACGGGATTAGCTGAAGTTTGTTTTTCTGTGATTTCCAAATTTCAAGGTGCAAATTCGAGTGAATCTCCCATTCGAAAAAAGTCTCTCCACAGAGAGCAATAAGACGAACAACATTTGAAATTTGCGTGTAGTAGTGCCCGATACAGGCAAAATCAATTGCCGAGTTGGTTGCTTTGGAAAACGGATGGCAGTACTTTTAGAACATGTGACACGCGTTCCTCAGAAACAAACGTGAAGTGGTACACAACATGTATAGGGCATATTCCAACTTGCATCAATTTGTTAGCAGTTTCTCAGAGAAATAATTACGAGCTGCATGTGCGGTTTAATAGTATCATGCGGGCGCCAAAACCTAAGGTTCAGTTCATACTCAGGCTAGCTAAATCAGTGAGCTCATCTAGCTGAGTAAAATGCGATTCAAAACATATATTACAGGCCGAGTTTTATATCGAGCCAAATTGGACGCAGTCAAACGAAAATACAAAACTGCAGCGAAATAAGAATTAAAATGTAATAATATTAACCTTGAGAAAATGCAAACAAAACCGTAAGAAAATAATGCGAGCGTGTATATGACGCCTATTTTCGTATGATGCAGAGTCCACTTTACAAAGAGTGTTGTGGGTAATCTCTATATTCGGTAATATCATCTATCGCATCATCCACTGAAATGCATGTAACCTTCATCTATGATCTAAAATGAATATAACCCCGAAGAGAATCACTGCACAGTTATTGGTTCACTATTACAAAAGAAAAAAGAATAGGAAAAACTAATTGTGAGTTAGGGGTTTTCGTTAGTGTGCAGAGTATGACAAAATTTTAAATTGAAAGCATTGAGCGTTAGTCTCTATACCGCGGACATACCGAATAAACAGCGTCAAGAGATGGTACCAGAAATAATCAAAATTCATCGCGCGAGATATGCAATGATTATCGAATTTTCATTTTAACACCATAATTAAATTATTTCTAAATATAGAACCTTATTAGTAAAAATTGAGTGCATCCACACAAGTATTCCGTCAGTTTTATCTCGGCACGTCCAACAAATATGATAAGTGACTTCAGTGAACTCTTTTAATATCATTACATTTATTCATTTTTACTTTGATTTAAGAGTGTGGAATTTGCACATTTTGTATATATTCTGCTTTTTCCTATTCGTTCTCCAGAAAAGCTCAAGTTGCGAACTAAAGTACTGAGGGACCAAAAACATTTAAGAGAATTGCTGTTAATTTGTTTTTCGATTTTGTATATTTACCCGTTTGTGTAATCAGCATCTTTTCTTCGGTAAGGAAGTGAGCACTGGGAATTCTCGTAAAATCGGAAATCAACTTTGGAATACCAATTCGCGGAGCACAAGCTGTTCTTTCGTTCGCTTACGAAGTATTTGTACGAGAGTAATAAATCTTGCTCGATTGATCCCTTAATTACATTGTGCATCAATGTATTTTGAAGTGCTTTTTACGCAAACCAGCAGCACAAAATGAATAGTTCGTCCCGTGAAGAGGTCTCGGCAACCCATCACTAGCTTCTCGCCGATAACGCGTGTTGTTCTTGTAGCTGCTATCGCGAAACGTGCTATCTTTGATCGCCGTTTCCTGCAATTACATACGAGCTCCTCTTTAAATCTATTATTTAAAATAATTAATTGGCTGCTTAAGTAACTACTGCTCCGCCCCTACCTTTTGTTGCCCCTGACAGCGATTCCATCCCATTCAGGAGCCATGAGAGGGAACATTCGCAAATTATTACATTCTACCAGCGTAGTACTATCGACGGCGACAAACTATTCGTATGAGTCAAGCATGCTGTATCATATAATCATGTATTAAATCACGCACTTTTAAATTTCTAAAAAAACATAATTAACTTTTTATACGTTCATTGCAACAAGACAAACGCACCTAATGGGGTTTATTCTAAGGTTTAATGTCTTACTAATTATTTGCAGCTACACCGATATTTCTTTTCAAAATGAACATTCTTATAAATGATTAATGGAGAACCAAGCAAAAACATATATTTTTATGCGGGAAATTTAATTACTTGTACTTATTATTTTCGGTTTTCCTACAGAAGACAAATTATGCATATTAAGACAAAGAGTTTCATTTTCAAGGCTAGTCCTATCTTCTTTTTCAATTATTATACTAAAAAAATAGGAAAAAATACTTGAAAGTTGCTCATTAAGCCTCAAAACAAACAAATAATTCATCTCAAAAACTATTCGTAAAAAATGATAATTAATTAACTAAACATCAGCCGTATTATTAAAGTCCATACCATATCAGAAATACATACTTGCTTATTTTTCTATATTTGATCTTTAATCACAGCAAAAACTTCGATCTGCTGTTTTCTAATAAAGGAAAATAATCGGAATATGATTCTTAAATTCTAAAATTAAATTAAATTCTATTAATTAGAAGGGGTGGTTTTCCCAGTTCTAAATATAAAAACTTTGAGAAAAGATGTAGAACATCAAAATAAATTTAAGAGGGTTGGTGAAAGAAAATTTGACATGATAACATGTTTTTAAGTTTTTAAATATTATAAAATGTCCTGCGTCTGACTGCGTTTGACTTTTTGTTTTACTTGCTTCAGAAGTATTTTTATATATTAATTATATTATTAGTAGTTTTGTATATATTAATACAAACCGCCGGAAGGCGTTACATGTGCAAATATATTTTCTATTAGAACGCTCTCAAAACAATGTTTTTTGTTAGATAAGGAACATTTTATTAAAACACCACTTGCTTCGAATGTCTTGAAGCTTTGTGTGTCATTCAGCACTGGCGAAATGATTTCTTATTAAAATGTTTTGAAAAGTTTCAATGGTACAAAATATGGGTAAATTTTGGTAATTTTTGAAGAAATTACATGTTGAAGAAATCACAATACGAAAAAAAGTAATAACCAATATCTAAAATCCTAAAATCTCTCGTTAAATTGCATAAAAGTATTCACAGAATTTGAGATAAAAAATTGATGGCTTAAAGCGATTAGAAAATTTGTAAATGTTCCTTAAAGGCAGGGGTTTTTCCCCCATAGGAAAGCATAGGAAGCCAAGATCGTGCACCAATCCCCATTTATTCAAACATCTCCAGAATACATTATCTCTCAGTATCGTGTGAGTAATCATCATTCCATTGAAAAGACGGATAAGATATTTCCTCTGCATCTGATAATTCCCGTTGCGGATTCATTTTAAAGCACTAAATTAGATGATAAAGAGTCCGACTAATATTTTTCTTCGAAGAACAAACATAACGGTAAAAATCTTTATTTTTAGAAAAATATAAAATACATTCTATGAATCAAAGTTGATTTAATGGGATTCCAGTTGTCAAGAATTCTCGGTTTCAATGTGTTCTTATACACAAAACTAAGAAAACAAAACAAAAATGAAACTACCTCGACAGAAGGACAATAAGAATTGGTGTAACGTTCACCACAATCCACAATCTTGGCTCCACTGCGTCTTATATATATTCTTCAAGCCACAATATATCCCGAGAGAAACAGACGGAAAATAAAATTCCGAAAGTCCGCGGAATACAAATCATCCTTTTTCCTATTTTCCCAGCAAACATCGAACATAAACGAAAAATATTTTTTTCTTCACCAAAACAATACCATTGTTATTTTTATTTTTTTTTTTCATTTTGTTGCTGTTATACTATTTTATTGTTATTTTTATTTTTATATTTTTCTCTCCAGTTTTCGCCTACAGCGTTAAGGCATAGGTAGTGCCTTTTAACTCCTTCCAAAAAGTAATAGTAATAATAATAATAATAATAATAATAAAAAACAATAACTTGTAAAAATATTTTACGAAATGTCGGCGAATACAAGAAAAGTTTTGATCACGAGTTCGATTTTCTGTTTACTTTATTTTTGGTGGGGAAAAAATATTTAAAAATATATTTTTATTTATAAAGAAACATTCGCTACACTTTCGGATGATAAAAATGAAAATATTCCAACCAAAACGTAACTTTAAATTCCATTCACTTTAGTTTTTCCTCTCAAAACCCTTATGAAACAAGAGAAAAAAAATTTATATTATACGTGTTGTTTCACCTTCTTTTCACACGATATAGCTTGTTTTCTGAGAAAGGAATAAAGCTAGAATATATCAAGAACGATTCTTAAGGGGGTAAAAATCGACATGAACTTTCAATTAAAGTGTAAATTTAAAAAAAAACGGAAGGGGTTTTCTTTTCTATCTCCTTATGGTTATGTTTTGAATTTTATTCTGCAAGGAAACATAACAACGAAAAACATTTTCTTTTCACGTCCGTGAAATTTTCCAACAAAATATTTCTTTTAGGACTAAAATTAAATTAAATTTACTATCGCGATCAATTTGATATATAATTCAGAATTGTGTGTTTATAAATTAAAACTTTTTCAATATTTTTAATCTATCTTTGTATATATATATATATATATATATAAAACTGAATTTCTGTCTGTGTTGTGTGTGTTCTCTATACTAATCTACAATTTTAGATCGATCGTTTCCAAATTTTGCATATATACCAAATGGGGACCCGACTTGAACGATAGCTACTTTAAAAGTTTGTCCGATCTGGGTAAATGCCTGAAATGGGTAAAAAACTGTCCGACAACAATAGTTTTTGGGGACTCAACAATCACTTTCGGAACGTTTACTTTGGTTACCGTGGTTCCCTAGCAATGCGTTTCAGACAATGCGTGTATATGCTTTTACAATGGTTTGTCACTTCTTTAATGCTGCCATTACATGTATAATAGGTTATGCCTCTTTATAATGGTTTGCCACTTTTTCAATTCTCCCAGTAATAAGGCAGAATCATCATCAGCGTCACTTGGAGGGTCAGGCAAAGAATAATCCCCATAGAAATCAGTGTTAAAATTGCCGATTTTACTGTAGAAATGTGGAAATTTAGTGGGGTTTTCCGCCACATCAATAATTTTAAAAATTGTATTGAATTCTCGATTCTTGAAATATTGAGTTCGCTTATAGATACGAAGGCAAGAAAAATAAATATAAATTAATTAGCCGGACGCGTACTTTTGAGTTGGATATCCATGCAACAACAGTGATTTCAACTTTTTATATCTCCTCAAGCATGAAAATTAATGTCTCCTTATTGTCTTTTAATATTCAACTGCATAAATTCATATAGTTTAGGATGTTTAAAATGGATTATGGGCCCTTAAAGTATATTGAAGAAATTCCACAGCTTTAATTAAGCATTTTTTGAAGCAGAAATAGACAGATGGATAACTTGAAGTTCAGGGGCGAGGGGGGAATCGAAGTACTTAGCGCCCCTTCAAAAAGGGAAAATTTATCTGTAAATGTACCACGGTTCATTCCAGTGATCTAGAAATGTGCCGCGGGCCACTAAAGTGAGGTGGAACTACACCGCTGGTCACTTAAGTGACCTGAAATGTGCCACTTAGTACCTTTATGGTACCACCTTTATGGTACTAAGCGGGCCACATCAGATGACACTGAGGGCCACATTTGGCTCGCGTTGGAATGAAAATCCTACGGTGATTCTAAAATTAAAAAAATATATACATGCCAAAAAATATCAGCTATAATGTAAAATATTCATGAAATGGCGAAACATATAAAATGAAAGTTTCCATCCCGTCCTTAATTTATAAAAACGTCAATTAGTAAACTAATTAGTGACAAATAATTTCAGAATTAGTGACAAATAATTTCAGAATTAGTGACAAATAATTTCAGAATTAGTGACAAATAATTTCAGAATTAGTGACAAATAATTTCAGAATTAGTGACAAATAATTTCAGAATTAGTGACAAATAATTTCAGAATTTTAGTGACAAATAATTTCAGAATCAGTGGAAAATAATTTCAGAATTTTTTAGCGATAGAAATATTTTTAAATTTTAAATTTTGAAAGAAATTTCAGAATTTTTTAGTGATAGAAATATTTTCAAATTTGAAATTTTGAAAGAAATTTCAGAATTAGTCAAACAAATTACTTCAGAATTGATGAGAAATATAACTTTAGATGTAGTGACAAACAATTTCAGAATAGGTAGAAGAATAAATAGGTAATAAGTCTGAATAAATGAAAATTTTCAATTGTTCGGGCCCTTGTTTTCACTTAGTTGTTGGGCAATCCGTTGGGCAAGACACTATTGTACAACTGGATCTGGATTCCACAATACCATTCTGAATGTACACCTCAGTGTAGTAGCCCGCGGGCATCATGGAATGTTAGAATTTGGCCTGTAATTGTCTGAAAAATTGAAGACCCCTACTCTACATACTTCATACTCTTCTATACTCACAAGTATAAAAAGCTCTACTTAGGACATATTCCACCAGAAGGGAAAAAAATCGACAGTGCATTAAAGTCTTGAGGACGCAACAAATTTTTTCTCGGTAAATTGAATCACTGTAACATTCTAGAAATATGTGAAAAATTCTCCCTGATACAATGATGTTTCTCGTTTGATACGTACGATATTGAAGGAGTAGAGAGAGAATGAGTTCTTTTCTATTTTTTTTTTCTTGGTCCCATCTTGAAATCTTTAGAAATCCTTCGGATAACCTTATCGGAGAAGTACTGAAACTTCAACCGTCCAATCACTATAAGGCAGCTGAGGAACAAGGAGTTTGGATTCGATTCCTCTTCCTCTTGAGTTCTTTTCTTGCCTTTTCTTTCTGACTTTTCTGGAACCTACACGTTTCTCTTACTTTTCAACATTTTTTGGGGGATTTTTTTTTTCTGTTTCCCTCTTTCTTATTCTCTGGCCAATGTCCCTTACCTTTTCTTAAGTGCTTTGATTGTAGTTTAGTTGAAGCGAGATTAGAACTGATCCACGGTTGTCCCCGAGGAAAAAAATATCACTTGAGAAATACTACGGATTTCTTCTAATCTCGGTTTGACCGAAGAAAGAAAGGTATAATATATATCTATGAGATCTACAATAAACTTCTTACTTTATTTTTATGAGGCTAACATTTACCCGGTTTAGAGTTATTTAGAGTGGATTTTTCAAACCTTCCCGTTTTTTTTTTTCTTTTTCAATGGAATCGGAAACATCCAATTTGTTTTTCTCTTTCGAAATGCCATTAATGATGAATAACTATTATAATATCATAACATCTTATATGCATCAGACATTTTTATTTTTATAAAATCTGCATTGAAGTTCACAAAAACCGATTTCAGTGCAATAAACGCAATGCCGTTAATCCCATAGGATGAAATCAAATTCCAGTTATTACTAAACCGAATAAAAATATTTTATTTAAACACCCCAAAGCAATATAATAGCTTACCTATTGAAATCCAAAATGAAAAAATTGAATACTCCTTCATTGTTGAAAAAATTCGTACTTTCCATTACTAATATTGAACAATATTTTTAAAATATCGTATCTGACGTCTTGTTGTTTATTTGGCATATATTTTTCGCTCTAATTCTGAAATAATATCAATGATGTAAATAATATCAAAGATGATATTATATTAATATAATACAAATTTATTTTTTATAATATTATTTTTACTGATATAATATTTATTAAAACTAACACTCCTGTTTGCCCATATTAAAAGTATTAATATTCTACGCCAAATTTTTCCATTTGTTTTTATTTATTTATTTGTTTCTTTCCAAATAGAAAAAATTGTCATCTTCATATATCTTCTAATAAATTCTAACAATATAACAACCGTTTCATTTATACGTGATGAATTGTATTATATTTGTGTGAATTATGTGCATGAAATGAATTGTATCCTTTTCATCTATGATCATCAGTATGGATTGTATGAACACTTGGTGATTTTATTTGTTCTTCGAGATGTACATGATACATATGAATGATAATAATAAAATTAAATTTAAAAAAAAAAACAGAGTAGAGTGTTTCTCAACCTAATAGTCTGTGGACCAACTCAGGTCCACGACGATGGTATAGGTGGTCCGCGGACAAACTTTATAATTTGATTCTAACTGAATTATTAACTTGTTGTACTTGATATTGATAATATCCATATGAGTTCAAATAAAAAAATGTAACTTCATTTTCAGGTTCACCTTATATCGTCAAGGAAAATTTTGAAAATTGTGATCCTAAATACGAGACAGTACTAATTATAGTCAAAAGATAAAATTTACGACATGCTGTGTAATTACTGCAAAAATGGGTGAAGGGTAGGGAAATAAAGGACTGCTGCAAATCGCAATAAACAAAAATTTATTTCACGAAAAATACATTCAAATGATTATTAGATGGTCATATTTCATTTAGAAAAATGAGGGGAACTGATATCTCTTAAATACGGTAAAATACTGGACGTCACCAATTGCCATCAAAATCGTTGCAATAAGTCGACGAAATCTCTTATTGTCGTTAAAAGCGCTGAAAAATTGGGAAAAACATTGAACCTGACAAATATGATGAATATTTGTATTTACAGCTATAATTATCATAATAAGTTATTAAATCGCCGTTTATTCACGATTTTAGTAAACGTTACAAATTTAAGTAAGCATCGTTGAAAATACGGGACATTTCGGCACAACTAAAAATACAGAAATGTCCTGTAATACGGGACGCAAGTGGTCCGTCGAATTGTTTCAGACATTTTATTGTTCCTTGGATTGAGAAATGCTGTAATAGAGAGAATACAGAAAATTAATACATAGCACGGCGCTAACATCATTTTTTGTGATGTAAATGTGATAAATCGGTCAATCATGCATAATCGCCAATCATCTCGGTAACTGAATGAATTTAACACGCATCAATGTTTTGATAAATTTACCGGCGATATGAATAAAACCTAAGCGTCATTTGTGTGTAAATTTAATAAATACAGTGAAACCTCGCTACAACGGTATTTGATATAACGATAAATCCCTCTACAGTGTTTTTTTTTCCAAATTTTACATGCAATTGCCTGTAGTCTAATTTTTACCCCCCTCCTCTCCGATACAACGACGTCCTTTACTTCAATAAAGCATTCTCACAGGCATTTTCAACCCGTTGGTCCCGAGCCCACGGAGATCTCTGAAGTACCCAGAGAGCTCGATGTGTGCTCGTGTACGATTTCGTGCTCACAAGCACTCTTGATTAACGTTCTGAATGAAACACCTTCGATGAATTACATTCAAGGATTGAAATCATCGTCATTTCATGCGTTCGTGTGTTAAACTTGCCGTAAGGGTGCTCTTCTTTTGATGATGGGTACAGGCAACGTTCGCGAATGGAAAAAGTTTGAAGACGTCTGTTATATAGCGATATTTTTTGACGATATTTTCAAACCATCACAACGATATTAATTATACAGGGCGTCCACTGTTATCGTTGTCCAATGGGTATTTCCTAAACCGTTGGCTTTAGAGGCAACTTTCAATTAGAAAAAAAAAAGGATTCAATCACCCATCATCTTAAATGCCGTTCAAACGGGAAGAAAGAATATTGATAAAAAAAGTTACAAATTTATGTTTTTATACAGTAACACCCCCCCCCCCCGTCCTCCAACTTGTGCACTATTCGCTGAGATATTTCTTTTCTTATCGGTTTTTTTCTTTATTTTTTCATCATTTTGTTAACTGAACAGTTTTCTTTATTTTGAATCATTTTTTATTCAATTACTTTCTGACATTGTTTCAGCGGTGGTCAAAAAAGCGAATAGAATGCTTGGTCTTATTTTCAAAAAGGTCTCTTCGCGTTCTCCTAAATTCATTCTTCCGCTTTTTCGAGGCTTAGTTCGTCCTGGACTGGAGTATGCTGTAAGGTTTTGGAGACCATACCTACAGAGGGACATAGACTTGGTTGAAGGGGTGCAGAGAAGAGCTACGCGTGTCCTTATTGGCACACGGGGCTTGAGTTATGAAGAGAGACTTCATTTTTTGAATATGTTTACATTGGATGAACGCAGGTATCGAGGAGATATGATTGAAGTGTTCAAAATTTTCAATGGGACGGATAGGATGGACCATGAACTTTTAGTACACCGCCAATCGACTGCTTTTACAAGGGGACACCAGTATCGATTGGTGAGAGACAATGCAAGGTTATGGTGTCGCAGGGTATTTTTCTCTAATAAGGTTGTTAATAAATGGAATAGCTTACCCCCGGAGGTAGTAAATTGTAACACAATTGACACGTTTAAAAAGAAATACAATAAACATGTTGGGGTAAATCGAGAAGCTATCCATACTTAGAATAAGACAACCATAAGTATTCTTTATGGGCATTGTATAATATTTTATCATGTGTATATATTGTTTACAATTTTTGTTAATTACATTTTTAATTGGGTTGCTGTATTTTTGAAATATATGACATTCATATTTGTTATGGGCATCTTTTTCTCAGCCACCTCGTTGGGCATTTTGCCTGTTGTGGTGTTGTATTTGTATTTGTATATTTGTATTTGTATATTTGTATTTGCATATTTGTATTTGCATATTTGTATTTGTATATTTGTATTTGTATATTTGTATTACATTGATTTCATGCTAGTTTATCATGTGTGCAACTGTTTTAATGAAGAATTTTTTTACAAATTTTTAAAAAATTATGTATTAGAGATATGCAAAATTTTGTACTGACATAGCAATACGGAATCAAATATATGTGGTAAAAATGTGAAATAAATCAATGGAAAATAATATTTTTAATAATTTCTCTACATAAGAAATTTTTGTACCGTGTGAAAATTTAGGAGGACCCTTAAATCCTTAAAATTATCAAAAAAGTACGTGTAATGATGTATCTTTGTGATAAGAAAAGTGTGTAACAAAGCCAGCGCTAACGGAAGCAGATATCTGATGCTACGAACTTGGAAATGCTATGTAATAGTTGTAGGTGTTACTGTTAACGAGTCTTCATCGCCATTGATTCTGCCATTAATAGTCGAGACGAAACGTGAGCAGCTTAAGTGAACGTTCTTACTACGCACGTATGCGCAATCATTGATCAATGAAAGCTTTTTCTTATTCTCTAACTACTATTGCTCTACCTTTTTTTATTACTACCAAAACATAAAATAATGCTAGAAATATTACTAAAAGGGTTAATACCACGACAATTACTTTATGTGCCAAGTACATATTACCTACAGCAAATCTTTAAACCTAGGTTTGGTATAAAACCGTAACAAATCACATCAGCCAAATACATTATTGTAGATTAAAAAAACGTTGAATATTTGGGGAAAAAAACAGCATAAATTCGGTCAAAACGCGTTTTACCCCCCTTTATCTAGTTTTTCTCCCTCCAATTTTTTTTTCCGATCTTACAGATCAAATATCTCAGCTAATATTGCTGTAATAATTGCACTTAGAAACGTTGGTCTTTTTGTTGGTCTCAAGGAAGACATAGAAACAACTTTCACATGCGTGAAATCTAAAAATATAAACTTTCTTGCTTGGATCTTTTCGTACGCTTTCTATGAAATATATTTGCAATCTTAATAAAAGAGAAAATAATGTGAATATCCCCAATTTCTGTATTTAGTTGCATTTTTGAAAATCCATTTCTTTGCATAATTTAGATACATTGATTTCGATCAGAAAATACTATCTATTTACACAGGGTCGCCCTTACCAGACGCGGTGCCCAGTGCGAAATTAATAGCGGGGCCAGAAGCATCTTATTAATTTCGGTGCCCCTTATAGTGCCGATTTTATATGTTCTGTGGGGAGGAGAATCGGAAATTCAGAAAATGAAAGAATAAATAAAAATAATAATTCTAATCCATGGAGAAATCCTGAAAATACATTGAAAAAATAATTCCAGCGTCCATGAAAATGTAGAATAAATGAAATAAATAATTTCAGAATTGATGAAAATTTTAAGAATGATTTGTACAATTTAAATAATTCAGAATTCCAGAACTGATGAAAATTCAGAATTCCAAATATGATGAAAAAGTTCAGAATTCCAAATATGATGAAAAAGTTCAGAATTCCAAATATGATGAAAAAGTTCAGAATTCCAAATATGATGAAAAAGTTCAGAATTCCAAATATGATGAAAAAGTTCAGAATTCCAAATATGATGAAAAAGTTCAGAATTCCAGAAATGGTGGGAATTCAGAATTTATGAAAGAAATTATTACTACCGTGATTGTGGGGGTCCCCGAAAATGCGGGGCCCGGCACAATCGCACCTATTGCACACCCCTAAGGGTGGCTCTGTATATACAAAATATACCTTTTTTTATGTTTATATACAATGAATTACATTTCATGTTTACTCTTGTTCAGCATCAGGCAAATTTTGCATTAATGAAATATAATCTACAATAATGTGTTTGGTTCATGCAATTTATTTTTTTCTTTTCGTTCCTAAACGTTGTTTCAGATATTTGATGTAGGTATTCCATACTGGACAACAAAAGCGATTGTCGCTTCTAGTAATGTTTCTAGCATTGTTTTATGTTTTGGTGGTAAAATAGTAATAATAGCAATTAGAGAGAAGAGAAACATAATAAACTTTATTGCTCGTTTCTTTTTTTAAAGTTTTCTATAAAACATATTTCGAATCTTAGGCCGGTATTACACTATAAAAGTTTTCTAAAAGTTCTTTTATAAATTTTGAAAAATTCAACCAGTAAGATTATGCATTGCATTTGCTCGAATGTAACCTATGAGCTTTATTGGCTGGATTTTTCAAGTTTTATAAAAGGGGTTTTATCAAACTTTTATAGTGTAATCCCGGTCATAGTAAAATAAAATAATGTTAATGTTCTCAATGTATAAATTATGCCAACACTCTTGGGCAATTAATCACTTTGTATAATTTAGGTATACAGGGTGCATAGCTAAAATAGCAAGAACCGTAAATTACTGGTGAACCGTTGGTTGTACAGAAATACTTCCAATACTTTCACGCATGAAAAATTCTCCGGACATATTCAGAAACATTGCGATCAGATTGAACAAACAAAGTGAATTTGCCAGCAACTGGTTATGCTGATTATTATGAAGGGAACCGTATCAAAAATGTCAGGATCAATGACGGACGTCTCATTTAATGTTGATCGACAATCGACACTGTAAGTAGTGTGACGTTGTTGAAGAAATCTGTAGTATAGGAGCTGGAGCTCAAGTATCTGCCAAAATCGAAAGAATTTTATTTATTTATTTATCACACAACCCGGTAGGCAGATTGCACTGAGTTCGGTTATGGAGATTTGGTGAAGCCATCAGCAGTTGTACTTGGGAAACTTAACGTGGATTTGGAAGTGGATGGTGCAAAGTCAGTTGTGGATGTGTTGGTCGTCGATGATAATGTACAATCGTATGCCTTGATAGTTGGACGGATCTATCTGATGCCTCCGGAAATCGAGTTTGACGGGAGTGAAGGGAGATTTCACGTGTGGCACGCAAGTGAGTTGTCACGTGTTCGAGAAAATATCGGAGCTGAGAATGAAAGGATAGAGCTGATGACCATGAATCCAGAAGAAGTGGACAATGGATGTCATTGATACCAAGATGACATCGAGGATGGACTAGTATTGATGAAAGGAAGAGAGGGAAATACAGATGTCTTGCTGGAAGTCATGAAGGGGAAAACGAATGTTCCGATTTTGAAAGAGGGGAACATGGTGGGAAGTTTCATGAAGGACAGTGTATCGGTCGTGCATCAAGCGTTGTTGATGAACTGAGCTTGAGGGAACCAAAAGAATCGGACGTAACTATAGGAAACTCTGAAATCAGAAACTCTTTTGCGTGTGATGAGCTACGTGAGAATTTAAAAGTTCCAGTGGATCAAGTAGTAAGACTTTCGACAAACTGTTGCGTAAGTGAGGTCGTTATAGGATCAAGGGACATTGAAGTGTCCTGCGCAACTGTCAAGTGTGGTGTTGAAGGTTGAACTGCATGATGAGTCACAGTTTCGCAATAAGAAGTTCGCCAATGCAGGTTCTACTACGTGTGAAAGACGAGGACGTAAAAGACGAAAAATTCGTCTAGATGAGATAAAGTTCAACGATTCAACTGGGAAAGAAAGAAAGCGTTAAGTTTGAACATTGGTGAATGTGTATAGAGAAGTTTTTACATTTTCTATTGGGAACTTGGATGTACAGCGTTGACTAACATGGACAGGAAGTATAAGGAAGCAAGCCTATTTGTCTACCACCGTATAGAGCAAGTTGGTCTGAGAGAACGGCAATCAGTGATATTGTGAAAGAATGTAAAGGTAATGGGATAGTCACATAAACTAGGTCACCGTATACTAGTCCAGTATTATTGGTAAATAAGGAGACAGGCGGGAACCGACACCGCGATTGAACAATCAGACAGTGAAAGGAAAATTCCCCTTTCCACGTATCGATGATTTACTAGAAAATTTGGCCAGGTGAAAAGTGTTTATGACATTGGATCTAGCTCATGGATACTTGCAGATACTGCTAACGGAAGAAGCGAAGTTGAAAACAGCATTCATCACTGCAGATGAAACAGGACAGTTTGAACGTATGATATTCGGGTTAGCAACGGTACCGGAGGAATTTCAAAGACTGATGTGTCAAATGTTGGGTCCACTCATGAACACGAAGGTCTTGTGCTATCTCGATGATATCTTGAGACAAGCAAAGGATTGGACAAATATAATGGAGTGAATTAGAGAAGTATTTGACAGACTGAGGACAGCCAGGGTGACGCTGAAGTTGACGAAATGAGAATTCGGGAAAAGAGAGCTGGAGTTCTTAGGATTCGTTGTCAATGCAGAAGGCATTCAGCCAGGTCCAAGAAAGTTGAAGGCTGTCAATGACTTTCCGATTCCTGATAATGTGCATGAACTGGGTAAATGTCTGGGATTGACTAGTTTGTTCAGAAAATCCATTAAGAACTTTGTTCGGAAGGATGATCCGTTGACACGATGGACACGGAAAAACAAACAATGTAAGTCGAAGGACGAGCAGAGAAAAGCTTGCGAGAGATGGAAAACAAGAAAGAGAGAAGGGTGATAAGGCGGAAAAGGAATAAAAGATGAAGGAAAAGAATTACGAGAGTATGTGTTAAGAGGACGGAACGGAAGTTTCCGTGATCAGTTCATCGAATGGTGTTTTATTCGAGATATTGTATGGATATTATGGTGGATTGCTGAGACGGTTAGCAGATGAAGAGAATAACTAGTGAGACGAATCCAGAGGAAGTACGAAAAGAATCTCGAGATATAATCGTAGAGAATCTAAGAAAGATGAAAAACAGCTTCGATAAGCGCAGATGTGCTACAATAGTGTTCGAACCAGGTGAGGTTGTTGTTATGAAGAGAAGTCCAAGACCCATGGGACAACCGACGAAGACTCAACAGAAGTATCGAGGACCGATGACTGTTGCAGCTGTGTTACGAACGACACGTATCGGGTGACTGGATTAGGGTCAACGATGAAAGGTCATCTGTACCCGACAACAGCGCTTGTAGGCCAACTCAAGGCCTGGAGGTGTGAGTCAGAATCCGATGATGAAGATATTTCAGTTGAAGATGAGTCCGTCTTACCAAGACGTAATCCGAAGATATTAACACGTAAGGACCAGTACTGTGAGGCAATCGGGACGATTGCAGGTCAGGATGACCGCGTGTAGGAAGCTATTGAGCAGCTGCTGAAAATGAAAAAAATGTATCGTGACTTTTTGCCCGAGCAACGAGCAAGTTTTGGGGAACGTAAATCGAACAGTAAGACAGTAGCAGCATTGATTGATTGAGGAATGGCGTAGTAAGCAGTGGTATTGAGATTACGCATTTTGAATGTACCAAGTTCAATAAAGTTCATTTTATTATCGTTTGAAAAAGCCCGGAATGTATTGCTTGAGACCGCGGCCATTCCTTGGAAGCTAACATATAATATATCATGATTGAAATCAATATGCCTAAATTGCACAAAGAAATTAATTTCCGGAAATGCTAAAAAATTTATAAATTGAGGATATTAACATTATTTTCTTTTATATGTTTCATAAAAAGCTTTAAAAAGGAACCGAGCAAGAAAATTTATTATCATGCCGACAAAATGGTGCTTATACATATTTTTTTTTGTTACTAAACTTAACTTTCGCGAGATTATATTCCAAATTGACGGAAGATAAAGAAAACAACTTGAGAGAAAATTCGTGGTGTTTTGAATAGAAATTTGGACAACGGATATATATATGACCAGTTTTATAAAGAGTGCAGGGTCACAAGTACCCTCGAACAACGTTAAGAAAACAAATGTGGCACACACAGGTTGTTTGGATTTAATTTTCTAAGGAAACACGATAAAGGAAGCGAAATTTTGTTCAGTTATTGCTGAGCGTGATAAAAATTTATTTTTACTCTTAAATTACCTGAAGCACATACATAATACGTTTGTTATTTCTCTTGTAATCCTGTCGCAATGAGTGGCGACGAACGATAAGTGAAGCTTTAGTTTTGCGTTCTGTACACAGATAAAAAAAAATATCAACAACACACACACACACACTCTTAAGAATGTAGAAATATCTATGCTTATATAAATATATCTTATTGTCGTTTTTTAACCATGTCAATTTCAAGAGTCAATATCAGCAAAGTATCGGATTATTTCGTTAAAATTATCTCAACGTACAGGAGACATACAAAATAGAAAGAAATTAAAATTAACTTCATTTTAATTGGAAAGAATAAAATTGCTTTACTTCGTTTGTTTTAGTTTAATTTTGAAAAATTTATATGTTTGGAGTTGCTGAACGTTTTTGAACGAATTGCTGAACGAATTTTATTTTACTGATTTTTAACTAAACTGAATTGTTTATGATGTTATAAAATCCTGAAGTCATTTGAATATATTTGAATAAAAATAAACATGGCATATGTTTGAATTAGTTTATGTTTAAGAAACAAGAAGAGGGATTCTTCAAACTTTAATTATAATTAATGAAATTTATTTATAACTACATGGAATGTGAATAACTAAAAATCAGCATAAAAAGAATTTTGATTTGAAAAAGAACTAATATTATTCTCTTCAATGATTCATATATATACAGGGTGCCCTGTCAGTGATAATGCGGCATTTATCTTATCCACCGTCCGTCGTAGAGGTATGATTCCAATTTAAAAAAATGCTCGAAAAGCGTTCACAAATTACCCTGTACAAGTTTTGGGAGTGAAAATACAGTGTCACAAAATAAGAAATTTAATTTTTTTTTACGGTCCCTCTGTCTTACGATTAGAAAATCGTTACCATGTCTCTCCTGAAGCAAACAAAAAAATTTGAAGTATCTAAGATTCGCTGAGATTTTGAATTCAAATGTCGGCGAAAAAGTGGGAAAGGACAGCATAAATGAGGGAAAGAAGCGTTGTCCGTTAGAGAGAGATTTTTGCGTTCTTTCATAACTTTTCTTTAATTTTTGAATTCAAATATCTTAACAAATATTGCACTTAGAAACACGAATTTTTATCCCTTTGGCCTCGAAAGATACAGGGCAACAACTTTCCTTTCTAATTGGAAGTTAGAAGACAAGGGGACCGTATAAAAATGTAGATTGTTTTTATTTTGTGACACGCTGCATTTCGGCTCTCAAAACTAGTACAGTGTAATTTTTGAACGCCTTTTGAGCATTTTTTAAATTGGAATCATACCTCTACGACAGACTGTTGATGAAATAAAGGCAGCATTAGCACTTACAGGACATCCTGTATATAAATTCTGTTTCTTTATTTTATATTCGCACTTATATTAACCTGTCATTTTTGTGTCAGCCAGAGCAACTTCGGACGAATTGACTTGGACTTTTTGATGCGAAAAATACGATTTTGTTGCCAATGCGCAGTTTCACAGATTTTTTGAAAAATGTAGAATTGATTCAAGTTACAACACTTCTCCAACTAAGTTTTAACAGAGATGGAAACTAAAATTGCACTCGGCAATTCACCAAAACTATTTTTATCAAGCCTTCAGGCAATATATTCATGTATATACAGCTAAACTCGGTTATAACGACCTTGGTTGTAACCTTTACCTCGGCTATAACGTCAATATTTGATGGCCTCGGCTATAACGTCTATATTTGATGGCCTCGGCGGATTTCCATGCAGAAGTAGCAATAATTCTATCTCTCGTTATAAGCAATGAACCTTGCTTAAAACGTCGATAAAAATGCAGCGACCTCGGATATAACTACACATTTATCGTCATTTTGCTTTCTCTTCCCATGAAATTCTTAGAAAATTCCTCGGGAATGAATAGTTTGCATTTAAATTTATATATAAATAAAATTATAAGTATTCATCTCTCTCTCTCGCAAATTTGTCATGAAACAGCTTTATTATTTCAGTAAAATAATTTTTGATTCTTTGCAGAGAATTACACAGTAAAACTTTATTTCCCTCAAAAAGTTATTTATAGGAAATATTTGTTAATTTCGCTGTTAATTGGCAACATATTTTGAAAGAACTAGCCAAGTTATATGTTTATTTATGATCCCAATTTACCTTATTTTTCCTCGATAAAATATGGACAACCTAATTGTAGTAAAATAAAAACTTCATTTTTATATTTGATTAAATCTGATCATAATATTTTTCTATTTGAAATGCGTCTAGAACATCAAATTTGGCTGTAATAACGCCGTTATAACTGCAAAACTTCGAATAAGCTTCGATGTCGTTATAACCGTGTTTGACTGTATATCTCATATACTTTTGTACCTAAGTGGTGTACAATGATCTTTTTTACAAAATCTAACAAACAAATACACATGATGCATCATTTCGATTCAAGATTCGAATCATTTCGCATTTCGTACACACACTCACTCTTTTTCTCTCTCTCTCTCTCATCTGGGGAAAACTGAACATGTCATAGCAAATCGGTGCGCTATTATAATAGCATGTTATTGCAAAGACCAACTTAAAGAATTACTATATTAGACATGAAAATTCTTAATTAGGTTCTAGTGCATGGATTTTACTATCCAAAGCACAAGTGACAGCTAATAGAAACTAGGACAATTTAAAACAAACGTAAATTAATAATTCGGTTTTTATTTATTGATAATGTGCCACGGCGCATCGATGAGCATATACCATGGCTCATGTCCGCTCAATTACTGCTTGGTTTAAAATAATAAAGCAGTTCTCAGAATCTCTGTCTTACTGCATGTATTTGTGTGTATAGTGTAATAGGTATATCTTCAACACGGAAGACAGCTTGAACTTAATCAAAATTCCATTAAATCTTTTGCTTTTAAACTCCTTTCGCTTCAACAAATTGTTACTCGGATACACATAAGCTATATCAATTTTAAATGAAGATTCCAATTAGTATTTTGTGGTAGCAAAAGACATCGGGAAATAACAAAATTGAGAAAAAAATTATTTTCATTTTATCAGAAAAAACATAAACAAAATCAAATATAAATATTTTATTTTTAATAAAAACAAATTGATTAAAAAAATTTTGATTTTAGTCCAACTTTTGGGGAGATTTTACGTACGAACTTTCTTATGTCAATTAAAAGTCAAGTAAGAGTAAAATAATGTTTCAATGGTAACAGAGATAAATAATGTTATCCGTTGAATTTTTTCTACATTGCCTGCTACGCTTTTGTAAAATAATAATGATAAAAAGCTTTTAATATTAATACATGATTCTAAAAATAGACACCAAGGCCCTGTGTGTCTTTGAAAAACATTGCTACCGCCACTTTCCTTTGAAGTTCAACTTTTACAGGAATTCCCGTCTTCCACGCGTATCTTCCGAGTACTTCTTGCTAAAATTACGCAAGTCACATCATGTCACAGAAAAAAGCAATTTGTTTGCAATTTAATTAAAAAGCTAAGGAAAAAACGTATTTTTACATATGTTTGCGTAATTTTTATTTCTTTTCGCTCGTACTTAAAAAGAAAGCTATGAAATAATAATCTCATCAAAAGGTAACGCGTACTATTCATATTCGATTCCCATCATTAGACATTAGAAAAACGTAGAAAATAATTAATGCATTTCTGAAATTTTTAACACATCTATTACCGTCATAAAAATATTACTCTTATAACGTGTATCGTTTTATTTTAAATATTAATGGTTAACATCATTATGAAATTGAATACATTACGAGATTTTGATCTAATAATAATATTAATTTTTTTTGTTTTGCTGGAATCTTTACAGCATGATTCCATGATTTATGAATTATTTAATTGAAGTTCAGTATATTAATTTTTGTTACATGAAATAAACATCAGTAATGTAATTGCTGGTGAATCGATTCGCTATGATGTTTTTAATCTTTCTTAGCGTTATCATAATGAATGAATAGTTTTGATACTTTTCTTCGAAATACTAACACGTAATTTCTTTAAAGTCATTATACATAAAAAAATCAAATATAAATATTTGTTTTATAATAAAAAAAATTTGATCAAAAAATTTTGATTTTAGTGCAAATTAGAGAGATTTCACACACACAAACGAATTTTCTTATTTCAATTAAAAGTCAGGTGAGAGTAAAAAAAATTATTCAATGTACAGAGGCAAATAATGTTAGAAGTTCAGTTTTTTGCAATGACTGGCAGGCTTTTATAAAATAATTATGATAGGAAGCTTTTAATGTTAACACATGTTTCCGAAAATAATCATCCACGCATATATTCCAAATTCTTCTTGCTAAAATTAGTCATATCATGTCATTTCGTTAAAATTTAATTTAAAAAAAAAGTACTTTTATACATATTTGAGTGATTTTTATTTCTTTTCATTTGTAATCAAAGAAAACCATGAAAAAAAAAATCTTATCAAAAGATAACTCGTACTCTTCATATTCCTTTCCTATCACTTGCAGGGCCGCAACTAGGGGGGAGCAGGCGGGTCTCATGCCCCGGGCGCTAGACCCGAGGGGGGCGCAAATTTCATTCTGAAACCTCTCCTTCAACATTACAAGGGGGCGTCAAAATGCGCGCTTGCCCCAGGTGACCAAGCATCTAGTAGCGGCCCTGATCACTAGACATTAAAAAAACGTAAAAAATAATCAAATCATCTCTCAAATTTCTAACAGATGTATTAATAGATAAAAATATTACTCCTATAACATACTAGTACATCGTAATGGTTAACATCTTTATGAAATTATACACATTACGAAATGAAAATACTAACACCCAATTTTTTTCGATGTTATTATTCCTATTGCCGTTTAATCGTATTTTAGATTTTGGTAACAATTTGCTGAAGTAGAATTAGTATGAAAGCAAAAGATTTAATTGTAATTTTGATGAGGTTCAAGCTGTATTTCATGTTGAAGATATAGTTATTACACACAAGCACATACAATAAGAGATTCTGAGAACTGGTTCATTATTTTAAACCAAGTAGCAACTAATTGGACATGAGCCATGGTATATGCTCTTCGATGCGTCGTGGCATTATGAATAAATTCAAACCGAATTATTAATTTAAGTTAGTTTTAAATTGTCCTAGTTTCTAGTACCTGTCACTTGATTTGGATAGTAAAACATACGCATTGGAACCCAATTAAGAATTTTCATGTCTAATATAGTTATTCCTTAAGTTTGTGTTTGTGATAGCATGCTTTTATGGCAGCGTACCGATTTGTTATGACAAAAATAGGTTCAGTCTTCTGAGAGAGAGAGAGAGAGAGAGAATATAAACATATATAAATCATGTGATAGATTTGAATATGTTAATGATATCGTTGAAACGTGCTTTAATGTAGATCTATTCATTGCCATGGATAATTGAGAAAGAGCATAATGTACATGAAACAGTGAGGTTAGGAATTTGCGAGACACAAAAGGTGTTCCCAGAACTTTCTTGATGAAAGTTGAAAACAACATGTTTTCTCCCCATCAACTAGACTAGAGAAACGTAAATAATAATTAAATCTTTTCTGAAATTCATAACAAATCTATTACTATATGAAAATATTACTCTTACAACATGTATAGTATTATTTTAAATACAGGGTGGGCAAAAAGTCCGTGGAAACTTTAAAAATTCATAAATACCGGAAAAATAACGGAAATAAAAAACGGTTTTTGCAGGATTAGCATCGCTAGGTCACGGGAATTTTTTGACAAAGAAAAAAAAAAACAAAAAAAAAAACAGTCGATAAGTGGCGCTGACGTACACAAGTCACAGAAAGGTACGCAAATAACAAACAGAATGCCTCGTTTATTACAGCAATATGTGTTCCAAGTGACCATCACTACAAGTTCACATAAAACAACTTCACCAACGAAGCTTTATCCTTCGCACTCAGCATCCTTGTTCACATACACGGTTTACAACGGTAAACTGATTGTGGATTAGGAGCGCAAGTCCTTATAACCGTCTCATTTGCATATTTCCAACGAAGTCGCTCGTACCAGCGCCATCTATCGGCAGTTTTTTAGTTATTTTTTTTCGCTGTCTTAAAAAAATTCCCGTGACCTAGCGATGCTAACCCTGCAAACCGTTTTCTATTTCGGTTATTTTTTTCCGGTTTTTATGAATTTTTAAAGTTTATACATACTTTTTGCCCACCCTGTATTAATTAATGGTCAACATCTTTGTCGAATTAAACACACTATCAGATTTTGATCTAATATAATATTAATTTTTTACTCGAATCATAACGCTATTATTCCATTATTTATGAATTATTTATACTGAAATTAATTATATCAAAATTTTTATTATAATAAAACAAATATCAGTAATGGAATCGCTGGTGAATCGATTCGCTGTGAGGTTTTTAATTTTTTCTTGCGTTATCATAATGAATGAATAATTTTGATACTTTTTCGAAAATACTATAACACGCATTTTTTTTTTCAATATTATGGATTTCATATTGCCGTTTGATCGTATTTTAGAATACACTGTGAGATTAGAAGTTGGCGAGACAGAAGGTATTTTCTAGAACTTTCTTAATGAAAGTTGGGGGGAAAAAAAAATGTTTCGTTTTCTTTAATTTTGAATTCGAATTCAAATTAGTTTTGTAGCTCGGAAACAATTACGCAGCCGAAAGCGATGAAAGCTTTTAATTAAATTCAGGAAAGAAATCTTAAGACTATATATATATATATAAACAGTTTCTTGCTTTTTTTCTTCTTTTTTTAACATGAAAAGTGCATGTGATTAAGCAGTGAACAAAAAAAAGATTGAATTCTCAGTGAGCTTATAAAAAAATTTTCAAATTTAAATCTCAATAAATATCCGATTCAAATACTTTCGGTTCAAAACCGAAAGGAATAATTTTTCTTTGAATAGTGGGAAATGATCATTTTTTAAAATAGTTGATTTTTTTTTTTTTTTTTTACGTATTTCCCAAATGTAATGAAAGAATGAAGCAATATGTTGATGATTATTGTTCTTTGATAAATACCATTTATGCGTTTTTTCTACAGATAATTTAAGACATAAACGCTCAACCCATGGCTCGCGAGCCAAATGTGGCCCTCGGAGTCATCCTGATGTGGACCACTCATGTGGCCCACGAGAGATTATCAGATCATTTAAATTGCCCGTGATGCATTTCCAGATCATTTGAGCTTCGGCGTTCACTCAATTGGTTCCGTTCATTTCATTTAACTTCAAATAAACCCGCAAAGTGACCCGCCGCATGATTTGAGATGAATTAGGCGGCCCGCGGCACATCTCCAAACCACTTAGGTCACTCGATGTTCATTTCCAGATCATTCAAGTGGCTCGATGTTCATTTCCAGATCATTCAAGTGGCTCGATGTTCATTTCCAGATCATTCAAGTGGCTCGATGTTCATTTCCAGATCATTCAAGTGGCTCGATGTTCATTTCCAGATCATTCAAGTGGCTCGATGTTCATTTCCAGATCATTCAAGTGGCTCGATGTTCATTTCCAGATCATTCAAGTGGCTCGATGTTCATTTCCAGATCATTCAAGTGGCTCGATGTGCATTTCCAGATCACCTAAATTGCCTGCGACACACTTGCAGATCACTCAAACGGCCCGCGTCACACTTGCAGATCACTCAAACGGCCCGCGTCACACTTGCAGATCACTCAAACGGCCCGCGTCACACTTTCAGATCATCTGAGTGACTTGGGGCGCATTCCCAAGTAACTCAAGTGGCCCACGACACATTTCTAAATCCACGAGGTGGCCCGCACTCTCCAAAGGTTGAGTTGCTCTTGATTTAAGACATTAAATAGAAAAAAGCTTCTGATTTTTCCCATTGACTCAGTATATCCGTATGCGGAAGTTTCCATTGAACATGCTTGTCATGCGAACTTGAGATCAGTAATCGCATCTGTCGATGGAACATATAGGCTACTCAGTCATGAATGATGTAGTGTAGTTCTCGTTCCCTTCGAATCAAATACGCTTGTCATGGCATAAGAACGAGATAGTGATTGATAAGAACTAGATGCAGAATATTTTAGCCATTTCTTTTCAAAATGATGGAATTCTTAGAAAATAAATTTATTAACCTTCTATGGTTCAGCCCCTACAAAAACGTAGCGAGAAATTTTTTTTCTTTACAAAACGGGTGTAAATAGATGCTATTATCATATTTTTAACCCTTTCAGAGGTAATCCTGAGATATCCCGCGAAACTTGATCTGCTTTATTTCAGTCAACCCGGCTTCTAAAAACGCGTTGCAGTAGTTTTTACAGTCAAACATGTGTTTTCATAACCCCCCCCCCCTTCAATCGATTAATTGCCAGTGGACGGAGTCAGCTTTTGTTCAAAGTCAGATAACAGAAGGATAGAGAAAAAGAGAGACTGTGTTTACCCCCCCCCCCTTCTTTCAGCACAGTAAATATACGCTCAGCGTTGATAACACTGAGCTGATATATAGAGTTACCCCCAAAAAAAAGTATTTCTCTCTTCCTAGAATTTATAAACGTATATAAAATACACAGGGTGTCCTGTAAGTGTAATGTGACCTTTGTCTCATTAACCGTCCGTCGTAGAGGTATGCTACCAATGAAAAAAAAGCTCAAAATGTGTCCAGAAATGACTCCGTACCAGTTTTGAGAGTGAAAATACAGTTTGTCACAAAATAAAACATTTAAATTTTTATACTGTTCCCCCAGTCTTCTAACTTCCAATTTGAAAGGTATTGCCCTGTATCTTCTGAGGTCAACTAAAAATATTCCAGGTTTCTAGGTTTCTAATATTCGCTGAGATATTCGAATTCAAAAATGGGGGAAAAGTTGGGAAAGGAGAGCATAAATGAGGGAAAAGAGCGTTGTCCGTCATCTTTTGCTGTTCTTTCTGTTGGCCTCAGGAGACAAGGGGCAACAACTCTCTAAATGGAAGTTGGAGGACAAGGGGACCGCATACAAATTTGGATTTTTTTATTTCGTAACACACTGTATTTTCACTCTCGAAACTGGTACAGGGTAATTTTTGGACACCTTTTGAGCGTTTTATAAATTAGAATCATACTTCTGCGATGGACGGTTGATGAGATAAAGACCGATTAGCACTTACAGGGCACCCGGTATATAGTGAGATAAATAAAAGAGATGGTCCCACTCAATTTTCTTCAAAGGAGTTATCAGCTTGCAATCGGAAAAGAAATTCTTCTTGAAAAAGGTGGCAATTTTTGTGGAAGTTTTCGCAACTTCCAATGTGGCAGTTATAATGCGTATCCCGAAAATTTCAAAAACAGCTTAAAGAGTTGTTTGAAATAATCAGGGCTGGTCCCGATTTTTCGTTTAATCGGGACGGTTAATCGGTCAGTTCTTAATCACAACTATAAATTTTAGCTGAGATAATCAACTCGATCAATTCAATCAAAATTCGATTCAAGTTTTTATTAAAAGTTTATAATTTGACTAAACCGACTAGATGTCTCAAATTATGTTTCTATGCATAATACTTCAGAGAAGCGTCCATATCTAAAAATTTTGAATCAATATTTTGACCAAATATTTTGACATGATTAAATACAAGAGTCGATTCAACAAAAACTAATGATTTCAATTTCAAATCAAGTTTCGTGGAAGTTTTGAGACAAGACCAAAATATTTTTTTTTTCCACTGTGACAGCACTTTTCTTATTTGGAAAATATCAGCTGTCTCCTCCACACTTTGAGAGCAGTTTCAAGTGTAAAAAGTAACAGTATGAAAATCGAAATTACTTTCGAAATCAGTGACTATCCCAGTGTTTCTCAAAGTGTGCGTCTCGCTGCTCCTAAGAGGGTCACCAATCTTTTTCAGGTGCGTCGCGGCAAGCTGGGGATATTGATTTGTATGCCTATTTATTCTTTGAAGTGGTTATTTTATATAACCATATACCTATTTTATATAACCCATAATATCCATGAAACTTTTCTCGGGAGCCGCAAATGAACCACAAATTGGGCAAAAGAGAGCCGTCGATGACAAAAGTTTGAGAACCACTGAACTAACCTAAAACAACTGATTTAAAAAAAAGAGAGTTTTCAAAATTTGATAGTGTAATCCCGGCCTTAGCAAAGTTGAATAGGTTTTACTTTGAATTTTATTCCCAATCCCCTGAGTTTTGCGCGATTTTGTAAATCTCTGAACACGCAAAATTTCAGAAGCTCTCGAAAAATGATACCGGCAAAGGAATCAACTTTTTCTAGATTTAAAAAATATATATTGTACTTATATAGCCGTATTCTGTACCAAAATAGCATTTAAAAATATGTGCTTTCCCAAATACCAAAAAAAGTTGAGGAAAGAAACAGTATCATGGATTTTTTTTTATAACTGTATTTCTAATGTATATTCAAATATACACAGTACCATACACAGGATTAAATTCTCCCCCCACCCCCCATATTTATAAGATTCATAAATTAACAATTGTCTGTTATTATTGGTTCTTAGTTTTTAGCATTCCGTAAATTCTTGAACTCTTAACCGAAAAATAAAAAGACGTAACAGAGATGAGTGTCTTTTTTGTGTTGTTAGTGGCCAACTGATAGGATGCCATCGACATTGATGAATGGTGCGGTCGCTGGTCACAAATGTATATGGAAGGATGGTATAATACTTTCTCAATCTCTTTGTTTTGTTTTCTTTGTCTTGTCCCTGATGTAATGGATTAATCACAATGGACGCGATAAAAACGGACGAAACAACTGCCTTTTAGACGTGGGAGAAACTATTAGTGCAGGGCATAAAAGACGAGACAAACTATGTGGTGACGATTAAGGTATAGAACTATGTTTTTGTCTCCTTATCAATGTCGTTTGCCATGTTCTGTTATTATTCTTTTTTTTCGTACTTATGTGATTTTTTGTGTGTGTGTGGACGGATCAGCTTTGACGCTGCTGTTAACAACAATAAAACAAATGACCTGCGAACGGTTGGTTTTCTTCTAAATGGTTTGCCGATATCGAGGTTAACTGGAGCCATTAGTTGGAGATTTCACCGATGGTTAGTCGCACTCAGTTTCCCTTGACCTCAAGCTGATGAAAGTACTTTCAGATAGCGAATAAATAGCCTTCTCTCTCTCTTTTTTTTTTTGTCCTCCCGACATCCTTTTTGTATGTTGTTCTTCTACAAAACATATGTGGTAGCTACAGTTAACAGTAGGCTACTACCAAAACTGACCGTAACACATTAGTCCTTTCTGCTCATTGATTGTCGCGTTACAGTGTTATCTCTCCATTAATATTTTCTGGCAGGTCTGTAAAAAAACAATATCTATATCGGAAAAACTTATAATTTTACTATAAGAAAATATAATAGTAACTGGATCATATATATATATATATCCTTTTCAATTCTTAGATAATGACGCGTGGTTGTGGTTACACAAAGAATCTTAGCATAAATTTCAATTTCAATTTTATTTCCGTACACGAAAAAATTTGCAAAGCATTGTAAAACTGATATAATTATTGATACAGGCAAAGAGCATTAAACAATATAATACAAATTTATTATACTGTCGATGTACAGTCGAACCACGGAGAATAGGGCATATAGTTGACCTGACGAGCTCCGTGGGTGTTGCCAAGTACAATGGGGAAAGATAAAACGAAAACGTCCGAAAAAAACAACATAAATTGATGCTATTTATGATGCGAAAAAATGAAATTAATTTACCACAAAGAAAACTACATATAACATCAGGCTATTGCAATCAGAATAACAAAAGAAATGACAATATGAATCATGAAAAAAAATTGTTCAGCAAAATATAACAAATCACTTATGACTGTAGTGATAAATAGATTTTAAAATGGGTCTTAAACGTGCGTAGGCTATTGATTTCTCTTAAAGAGGTAGGCAGCATATTCCAGGCAGCGTGGGCCTGTAGAATTAATATTGGTGAGTAGCATATTAGTGCTAGAGCTACAACTTAGTAAAGTACATTACGTGTACGGGTATTATATTCGGGATTAATGGAAGTCAGTTGTATAATATCTGAGAACATGTGCAATTTTATTGCCTTAAACATTAAAATTGAAAGGAAATAATTGTGAAGTATATGAATAGGAAGGATCTTAGTAGTGTGAAAGGATGTGTGGTAGGGGCAGGAATAGATCTCAGGAAGCGTCTCTGAATGATAGCTAGGTTATTTAGGTTTCCGGAAGATGTGCGACCCCAAGTCAAGTGACAGTAAGTGAGTGTAGGAAGTATAAGAGCATTGCAAAGGAAGAGTTTAATTTTCACTGAATGCCAGAAGATAAGTTAGCAATGACGCCCGTTGCCTATCTCAATTTAATACTTTAGGTATTTATATGGTAGTCCCATTTTAAGTGAGAATAGAAAATAACACCCAGAAATTTTTTTTTACCGAGGAATTTTGTACTGAAGTTATTTATTGAGGATGGTTGGATAAACAAGGGGGGGGGAATCATCATATTCAATTGACTCTCTAAAAAATAGCGCTAAAGACGCCAACTGAAAATACCAACCTGCTCGTTTACCCTGCGACCTTTTTACCGAAAGAAGATAAATGGAATCGCCCATCGCGTGGTATTTCATGACGTAGCCAGAGGCCAACTCAGCGTGGGTGTACAATACTAGTACAAAACTTATTTAAGTCAAGATTTGTTTGTATAAAATTTATGACTAAGTATGTAACAAGGTATATGGGGGCATTTCTTATTATATTTAATGTAGAACTACAAATAGGCACCACAACAGGCAAATTGCCTAACGAGGGGGCTGAAAAAATTGTGTCCATAAAAGATATGGATGTCAAATATAACCAAGATGCACAACATAAAATCATATATCACCAAAAAGAAATTCAACAATATGTAGGGTGTCCTGTAAGTGTTAATGCTGCCCTAATCCCATCAACCATCCGTCGTAAACGTATAATTCCAATCCACAAAATGCTCAAAAATGGCGATCAAAAACTACCCTGCTCCAGTCCCGAGAGCGAAAACCCAGTGCGTCACAAAACAAAAAGATCTAAACCTCCATATGGTCTTCCTGCCCTCCAACTTACAACTAGAAAGTTGTTGCTCGGCATCTCCTGTGTGTGTGTGTGTGTCGATATTAATTTTCAGAATTGAAAATCTCCAGGCAGAAGTTTATCCAAGCTCAACAACGAGTTTCTAATCATAAATATATATTTTTGGAGCAGAGTCACAGGTAACAATTGATTCATAGCAATTGAGAATTTGGCGCAATAAGGATGTTGCTTCAAATTTTAAGTGATTCGAGTTTCATTTTATCATGCTTAAGATTAAAAATTTCTTCAGATTGATGTGAGAATAATGTAGCTCCAAGCTTTAGTCTGAAATTTTTGAAAATAATAAATTTTAAGTTATTTTAATTCCAAAATGTCATGAAACTGGAGCTACGTCTTTCCAACAGCAAACCCTTCTATTTTTTTATACTCGCATCAACAACCAATACGCTTATAATTTTTGTTCACATCCGATTGTTAATTATTGGATACCAGAAATCAGAAATTACTAGGGAATAAATTTAATACAGAATTGATTGGCATAAAATTCTATGAATTAATCAAAGCTTATTTGCATAAAATTAAAAAAATAATTTAAAATGAATTTGCGTAAAATGAAAAAAATTATTTAAAATTGATTTGCATTAAATTCAGAAAATTACTGTAAAATTGATTTGCTTAAAACTAAAAAAAAAACAATTTCAAAATTTATTTGCATACAATAAAAAAAACTAATGTAAAATTGATAAGTTTATACGTATTAGACGTATTACACTGCTCAAACAATGAGGGTATATGTATTATTTATTTATTTAAATTTATTAAAATTTAGTTGATGATTAACTCTTGTGACACAACACTTTGTGAATACCTATCAATGTTCTTTGTCAATATTTTATCAATTAAAATGCTTAAAAATCACAATTAAATAAAAACCAGCATTTCCCCTAATCGTTTTGAGCAGTGTAATACACATATTAGACATGCGTATTCGCGCATTTTTCTGTGTTAAAATTTAAAATTTAGGAACGAAAACGTCTTCGCTCAACAATTTGACAATGATTTTTCTCATTTTAATCTACTGATATTTTAAATTTTAAATTTTATAAATGTTGTTACAGTACATTTCTTTCCACATATATAAGACAATTTTTTAGCCACGTTTCAAATTCTAAAGTGTTACAACCACATTCATATTTAGGGTTATTTTAAACTAATAATAGAAAATGGAGCTCAAGCGAGGGTGCAAGGGGTGCGGTACATCCGGACGGCAGGTTGTAAGGGGTGGCATCATAGACTTTAGACACCAATTTTTTCTTTTAAAACTTCACATACTAAAAATTCACATGATCAGAGATGGATTTATGGTTAAACTGACTTGTGGGCTACAAAATTTTTTCACCCTTTTCTTATTCTAGTCAAATTTTCTTGACCAATTGTTTTATAAATTTGCCGGGCTACAGCCCGTTTAGCATGTAAACGTGCCTCTGTTTTTAGTTACGTTTTTCGTCAGTCTTTCCCTCTTAACCTGATCCCTTGCTCTCTAGGTCACTCTTTTTGTCGCTCACCGATCTGGTCCCTTATTCTGTAGTTCTTTTTTTTTTTTGTCACTCACATGCTTGCACACTGTTTCGGTCACTCACATGCACACTTTTTTGGTCACTCATTGGTTCCAAACGCTCTAGATTACTCGTTTGGTCACTCACATCTTGCAAACTCTCTAGACCCCTCTTTCGGATACAAACATGCTTGCAAACTTTAGGCCACTCGTTTCGTCAATCACCAACCTTGTTCTCTTGCTCTCGGGGAACAGGCGGGTTCATAGTTTTGCAAATTTCTTTGCCCTTCCCTCCTTATACAAATTTTCATGGAAACTCATTTCTCAAATTTAGAGCCATGGGCTAAGTCCCCCTGTAAATGTACCTCTGCACATGACAACATGCTTTTGAGCCATAACTTGCCGACACAGATCTTGAGAAAACCTGAGAGTAAGACAGATCCTGGGACAGTAATACCAGAAACAAGAATGTGAGGGAAGTGGGCGTTTAATGTCTCAATCTAGTAACATTTCTGGAACAGTCAGATGAAGGCAAATTAAGAATTCGACTTTTTAATAGTCTCGTCCTTGGCGTACCAGAAACGCCCCTTTGTAAATATTTCTTTTAATAAGTCACCTCGTTATATACTTCCTCTTTGCAGGATAAGTGTCAATAATGATGACTCAATGATGAACAACAACAGCTATAATGTGAATTGAGAAATTTGGCACAATTAAGAACAGTAAAATGATGCCAAACCAAAAACCAGGACAATATATATATTTTTTTAAATCGGGACGTGTGGTTCTGATTGTTAAACAAATGCATGCGTCTTTGTACTGCAAAAAAAAAATCGGGTTATTTTTCATGGTCCCCTATGGTAAAGCCCTGTCAGCCTCCCGCAAAAGTCTTCTTTAAGGGCGGCAACTAAGCTCGAGCCGCCCATGGAAAACGGAACGACAAATATTTAGACTCGGTGGAAACAAATGGCTGAGTTCGGGTATTTTTACTCGTCGGAATTGCTCTGTAGGAAAAAGAAAAGGTATAAGAAAGAAAAAAGAAAGCGCTGTACTTGATGAATGACATCGCGGTGAAGACGACGTTTCTCTTAGCTTCTGAATAATCTATGCCCTCTGTTTATTATCGATGACATCGAATTTCTTCGATGCTTGGCTTCTTGTGTATGTATTTGGAGTATATAAATGCATGCATGACTAGGGCAGTGGGAAGCTCCGGCTGTATGTAATTTTACTAAAATACTTTGAAGTGGATTTTCATGTTTGTTCATGCTTTTAACGATATTTATTTCCATCCACGTCCTTTTTTTTTTCTCCATATGCTGGTTTTTTTTTTTTGCTTAATCTCTATTTGCTTCTTTAATGTTTCCGGATATCGGAGGAATCTTCTATTTTTACTTATATTTTTCTTATTTCTCATTTTTGTTTTCCTTTCCATCATATTTGATTTTTTTTGTTCTGTCGGATAATGCTCTCCTTCTCTCTCTCTCTCTCAAGGTAATTTATCTGCATTGAGTCAAAATATCGTCATTTTCTGAGGGGCTACGATGTTAGTGAAAAAATTGCGGAGGAATTTGTCCTAGTTATGAAATTTTTTATTCATACATTTATATTTTGAATAGCTAGAGTTATCGCGCTAAATCTATGCAGAGTATTTTTGAAAATGTCATAAAATGTCGGGATTTTACAACTTTATCCATGTTTGATGCGTCGCATTAGTGAGTTAAAAGGTGTTTTATGTGATGGTTAGTAAATGACTATCTTTAGTGTACTTCTCAATTGACGGTTTTACGAAATCTATACATTCACTTTTCTTTGATACTTCTGTTTCTGAATTACAATAAACGTAAAGAGGTCTCGTACCTTTTTACATGGTGAAAAATTGAAATATAATTAAAAATACTATTTATATAACCCTTGATTTATTTCAAACTTGGCACACGTATTGCATATGCTATTCCATGCTAGTAAAATATTTTGCATATCTCTAACACTCAAAATTTTGCTAATTTAAAAACAAAATGCATTATTAACACCTTGCGCGCATGATGGAATAGTATGACATCAATGTAATTGAAAAAAAATCTATTCAAAATTTTGAAAAATGTTCAGTTCATAAAATGAAAAAAGGATTTGAGATCCTTTCACAAATAATTGGTTTATAAAAAAATATATACATATTTATTTATTTTTTTGGTTTTGGGATTTAAAAATTTAAAGTTCACTTTTCAATAAGATTGAGACAATAAAAAAATCTCAATCTTTTTCATCATTTCATGAATTGAACACTTATGTTAAAACGTATGGGACCCTTTAAACTCTTTTGAGAAATAATTTAGTTCACTGTTAGTTGTTATAAATTAGTTTTGCCTTACCAGTTTGTGATTAAGTATAAATTGTATTGGTTAAAAAATATAATCTTTGTAGACTATGTGTATTTTTAATACGCATCTTGTATATGCAGGGTGAACGAAGAACCCTGGACACATTTAAAAAATTAATAAAAAATCAACCGAATTATGTAAAAAGTGTGCCTTGCACTAAAATACTTATTACAGTTTTTTTTATGAATTAAAAGAAAGTTCACATACACGAATTTCACTCCCAGGTAGCACTGTAAAACGAAAATCTCGTATCACATAAATACAACACAAACAGTGCATAATTAATGTTTATGACAATTTGCGTTACATAAAACTACCATATTTCACCCTTTCATCCGTTTAAATATAGACCGAGCTAAAAATGGTGCTCATATTCAAATATGATAGTTTTATGCAACGCAAATAGTCATAAGCTTTAATTATGCGCTGCTTGTGTTGCATTTTATGTGTTATGTCGAGTTTTGCATTTCACAGCAAACCTGTGAGCTGAAAACTTTGAACGTATTTTTTTAATTCATCAAAGAAAAACTCCAAGGCCATGATAAGTACTTGAAGTCCACGACAAGTATTTTAGTGCAAACCGTACTTGTAAAATGTGTCCAGAGCTTCTCGTCCATCATGTATTTTTAAATTCCAGCTTATTAAATTTCCTTCATTTACATTAGTATAACATAAAGTTCAACAACTTTGATTTTCCGTGTTCGATAGCACCATGCAACAAGATTTTTGTTCTTGGTTAGCAGACCACATTTCCCATTGACTTTTACGACTAAAAAAAGACTAAATACATCATTTTTTTTGCTCTAAACTTTGTTTTTGTGGTGAGGGGATCGATATTTCTAAATTGGTCATTTACCAGTCTCTGATTATGTGACAGGAATATTGAAAATGACAAAAAAAGACTTTTCGCACTGATAATAACTTGAAAAACTTAAAATAATATATGTCACGTATTCTAGGCATTATCAGAAAATAAAATTTGAGTTAAAATAAAACTTTAAATCTAAAAAATAATGGAACTTATCTCTCATCGTTGTTCCCATATACACTTCATATTCCCCTTTTTTGCTCCCGAAACTAATTGCCAAGATATTTTCAATGTGTTCTCTCTTATGTACTAGATGCTCCAAGTCAAGAATTCTTTGGTGAAGGTGCTCGTATGGGTAGGTACCAATGCCTTCGTCGAATTTTTCGAGATGAGCGTGGATGATGCTATGCGTCATATGTACTGCAATTACAGTGAAGAATGTGGAATACAAAGAACTTCCCAAAAATGTCAACGACCGATAAAGAAGCTAGAGAGAACTGCTCGCATGCTTAGCAGGTTTTTAGGTAACCGCTAGATCAAAAATCATCTTGAGCTTGTAGAAAAATATAAAAATCTGTACAAAAATAGAATATCCAATGTTCCACCAATTGGCACACAGCATTCTCCAAGCTCATCTCGAAAAATTTAAAAACAGAATGGGTGCTTTCCCAAAAGAGCGCCTTCACCCACAAGAGTTCTCAAATTGGAGCATCTATATAAGACAATACACATCGAAATTATCCTGGCAATTATTTTTGGGAGCAAAAAGGGGAATATGAAGTGCATATAGGAACAATGATGGAAAAAGTTCCATTATTTTTTAAATTTAAAATTTCATTTTAATTCATGTTTTATTTTCTGTGAAACGTCTGGATACGTGACTTACAGTCAATCTAAAAAGTTTGGATGATGCACTTTCTTTAAAATAACAAGAAAAATTACGGTGAGTAAAATTAATGTTTTAGTGGATAATACCTGAAGCATTTCTGCATTTATAGCAACAAAATTATACGAAAGAACATTTATAATATTTATAGTGTCAAAGATACAAAAATGGCTGTCTTAAAAGTTTAAAGAAAATTCAGATTTACAAAAGTTACAGGCTTTTAATAGCTAATATGGACATCCCATTTTTTTCTAACAACCTCAAACACACTATCCGCCATGGATCTAATTAAATTCCGTAGAGTTTCAATATCAAAACTGTACTATGCTCCCTCATAGAGCTCTTTAAGTCACCAACAGTAGAAAATACTGTATTTCATTTACGAACACATTTATCGTAAGTACGCCCCCCATACATTCCTAATATGATTCAAGTCAGGACTCATCGATGGCCAGTCTAAAACCAATACATTTTTGCGATTAAAGAGCTTTTTTGTGGCAGCAGATCTTTTAATAGACACGTTATAAAGTGGAAATGTCAAGTTTGGTTCTCCTAAATCTTCTCCAAACAGTACCAAATTGTTTTCGAGGATCTCCTTGAAGCATCACTGTTTTCACGACGAATTTTGAAAGTTAAAGCAAATGCTGCCCATACCATCATCGAAGCTCCACCTTACTGTCTGCTGAAAACAACTGTCTGGAACATGTGAGTTTTATTCTTTTTGTACCACTAAATATGATGCCTACCAATATGATAGCCCCTAAATATGATAAATAAGCTATTTGTCTCTATAAAACATGATTTCATGCCCATTCCAGTCTCTCTTCTCCATATCTCTTTGGTGCTTCTTGGTGACAGGCAATTTTCTAACCACTGTTATGAATCAAATACAAGCTTCTCTGATCTGTATTTGTTAAAAATGTCACTCCAGAATCTTTCATAATTTAAACACAAGGTAATTTTTTGCGTTGAAGACAATCTTCCAACGGTTTTGTTTCCGCGTAAACTTTTACTGCATTGCCTACATAACTAGGTTTTGGCTTTTTGGATACATGTTGGGCCAATACACGTCAGAAACTCCATTTCGACTTGCTCAATAGCAATGCTTTTTACAGTCTATCATTTTGCTTTCAAATGAAGTACTCGAAGCATTTCATCGTACAAAATATGCGACGACTTCGGCAATTTTCTTTTATGAAAACCAATCCGATAGCTTTCTATTTTTATACTATTACGTCTCTAATACGCCATATAGACGCAATCTTCGAAATTTGCATGTAATCAGAAGTTTTTCTAAACTTTTGAGACAGCTATTTTTCAAAATTTTGAGTTTAAAATATCCAAAACTCATCCTCCTCGACAATAAACGAAGTTTAAAGTAGGTTTTTGCAATCTGATCACAAGCAAAAAAAGGGAAATCAAAATTTGAAACCATATCCATTCCGCAGTTTAAAAAAAAAATCTATATTGTCTAAACTTTTGAGACGGACTGTATATTCTAAAAGTTATTTACAGTTTTTAAAATTATTATCAGCGTGAGAAGTTCTATTTTTGTCATTTCGATATTCCAATCAGTCAATATCAAATGACCAATTCACAAATATTGATCTCCTCACCACAAAAGCAAAGTTTGAGGGGAATAATCATCATATTCACACACACATAATTATTCAGGCCGAGCAAACACAGAACTCACAACTTTTACCCTAGAATAAAGAAAACGGTTTTTTTCATGTCACAGTGTGGTAATTGATTATAATCAAATGTCGATGCTCACACAAAAACGGTTTTAGTGTGATATTTCACACCAACCATATGATTCAATGAACAAACCCTACTGAAGTTTGAGATTTAGGACCCGTATTTTCTTTGAAATTGAAGATCGTTCTAAAAATATATACACAACGAATAGATCCCGCGTTATACAGTAAAAATTGCATGATATCCGACTGCTCTGCTGTTACGAATTATGTGGCATTTTTCAGTATAGCATGTTTTTTATTTTTATAATCTTATCGATATGTATATAAGACAAGGTAGCGGCAATTTTCGCTATCGCACATCCATCCGGTTTTATTTTCTGTGTCGGTACGTGGAAATGGTTGCGTAAATTGTTATTTCTTTTTGCCTGTGTGTGTGTGTGTGCGTTCTCTTATTTCTCAAATCTATTTCAAGCAGAGTGGACAGAAAACATCTTGCTTGCGCAACTCTCTCAAAATTTCGTTTTCTGTACTCTTTTCTCTTTCGAGGCAGTAGGCGAATTTGCATCTTTTCTATCCCACTCTTCAACTTTATCCCTTTGGTAAAATTCAAACATATATTTTTTCAGCGTTTTCAGAACTTTGGTCTTTTTCTTTTCACAGAACAAAAAAATACTGTCCGTGCTGATTTTGTTTATTTTCAACATCTATAAGGAGAAGAAAAATAGGTTTATTTTTTACGAATGAAAAAATAAATCAATAACACACAAAGGCATCGCATTTTTTTTTTTTTCAACACATTCCTTAATCCCGTGAAGAAAAATGTTGACGGATTCATATTTTTGCCAATATATTTTTACACAAGATTTTTATATCTAAAAATTGCTCATATACAAATACAAATACAAATACAAATACATGATTTGTTGTTGTTTTTTTCTGATAAACGCAGCGTAATGAAATTATTTGAGTCAATGAAAAAAAGCTTTAGTAATACATTTAATTTTTTTATGCTGGTGATGTTCTAAATTGTTCTAAGTCGTAATTCCAGCCACGTTTTTCAAGTAAATAAATTAGCGCTTATACAGGGTTCCTTAAAGTCCTACAATGCGGCTTTTATCTCATCCGCCGTTCGTCATGTAGTTATAGTTCCAGTTGAAAAATACTCAAAATGTGTTTAACAATTGCTCTGTACCTGTTTCGAGAGTGAAAATATAGTGTGTGACAAAATAAAAACATAAATTTTTATATAGACACCCTAACCTAAACAACCCAATTGTAAAACTGTTGCTCTGTCTCTACTGAGGCCAACAGAACAATTCCACGTTTCTAACTGCAATATTCACTGAGATGTTTGAATTAAAAAATCGGAGAAAATTTAAGAAAGAACAGCATAAATGATGGACAGAAGCGTTGTCTGTTAGTTCATGCAGTTCTTTCCTCAACCTATATCCTATTTTTGAATTCAAATATCTCGACGAATATTGTAATGGCGAAGCGTGGAATTTTTTTATTGGCCTCAAAAGAGACAGAGCAACAACTTTTTAATTGGGTTTTTTACGACAGAGTGTCCATATAAAAATTTATATATATATATATATATATATATATACATATATTTGTGACACACTGTATTTTAACTCTCAAATCAGGAAGAGGGTGATTTGTGAACACATTTTGAGCATTTCTTAAGTTGAAACCATACCTGTACAACGAACGCTAGATGATATATAGGTCGCATTAGGACTTGCAGGACACCCTGTATATAAAGCTTTACTGGTATTATTAGAATTAATCGTACCTTGTTTTTTATGTTTCAATTTAATTAACTATTACTTTGGATCATTTTTTCTGGAGGAATTCGGTGAGTTCTTTTATGTCGAAGAAAAAACAAACAACAATTTCATGCTAGAAATAGCTCCGTTTTCTATATTTGAGATGCGTATTATCATCAAGCCAACAGAGATGTGATGGCTCTTGTTTGTTGTATCCCTTTTCGTCTTTGTCTAAATAATAGTAGTATAGCATCTCCCCGTTTTATATCATGTTTTGTCAGGTACTAAAAACCTTTTCGGCAACTTTTAGAGAAGACAAAGCTGAGCTTTTCATGAAACCCAGATGCCTGCAATTTCTCATACGTTCTCCAAAAGAGAGGGTTTTATCAAAGAAAATTGCTCCTTTCAGTAGCCTGCTCTATATCATCATACTCTAGACACATATTTCAGCCATCTCCAAAAATACTGCGGCACAAAATATGAGGTTATAAAATTTCATTTAACCTATGGTTAGTTTTTTATCACTGAAAAGAAAGACGCATCTGTTGTATATCCTGACAATTATTTGAAAAAATGCGAATAAAACAATTTCGTAGTTTTTCATTAAGCAAATTATTTGTTGGATATGTGATTTTTTCACAAAATATTAAATGTTTTAAGGCATAAATTGATTGGATTCAAACTACCGTATTTGCTTACATCCGAATATTTTCTTTTCCATTTTTTTAATTATTTTATTTTAATGTTCTGTTCATGTATTTCTGTTTATACATATTTTCTATTCATCACGCTTTTGTGCACTCATTTCATCATGCTTTGTGCCGTAATTTTCTGCGTACATTCAGTCACGTGAAAGTTTTATTTATTGGTAATAAATAACTGCATGTTCGTCGCGTTTTTATAGAAAAAATATCAATTTTTCTACTCATGTCTACACGCTATGTTTAAATCTTCAAAACATTATTTTTTATCAATTATTCTTGAAAATAAGATGGAAAGAGTTATAGATATAGGCCTACCGTTGCAAAAATAAGGAATCTATATCATCAATCAGTCATACAAATTAAAACATAAGACCCAATAACAATATCTTTATATTTTCAATAAACACAGTCTAGAATATATATTATAGCAATAATACAACAACGCAATATAACAACTCATCCGTATATATATTTCCTTTGTTTCAGTAATATAAAAATTAAATATATATATATAGGCCTATATACTTTCTCTCTGAAACAATAACCAACTTGTACAAACCGCAATAATAAGGGTGTTTCTCAACACATTATCACTAAGTAACTCTTATAGACCTGCTGAAAGGACATTTAATTTCCTCAGTAGTGTGTGTATTGTATGTTTGTATACGTATATAATGTTTGCATATTGCATACATGTTTGTACAGGGTGGTAACTACCGACGACTCAATAATTACACACGTGAATCCTTAAAAAACAAATATTAAAAAATTGTTTTCAGTTTTTTGATCTGACCCATAATTAATGAGTTATAACGCTATAAAAATTGATGACGTCACTTCAAAATCCTGCCAAATTCACCAAACGTATAACTTGGCGTTTTTGGAAATGCTAAAAATAATACTAGGGAAAGACCAACGTGTGTAGACCCAAAATTGCAAAAACAAATCACGGCTAAACGCGTTTCGAAACTATACGAAGTTCCTTCATCAGTAGCAAATAAAGAACAGTGAAAATACTGCTTATAGCGAGAGTTGCTCGCTGTTATAGACAAAAAGTCGAATTCAAAATGAACCGGCAACTAGAGCAAACGAGGAGGAAAGAAAAGAAAAATGGCGGAGCCAATCACAAACGAGACCGCGATTGTGATGCTATGGAGAAAAAATAATTATTGTAGGAACTGTTGCCAGATTTTTGAGAAGGGTGGTGTGCTAGTGAGGTCGTTGACCAACTGGTTTGAGTTTTTGTTAATGTGGAATGATTCGAAGAAGTCCATGTCAGAGGCGGTGAAGGGCATTTTGAATAATTTTATCAGAAGAAAATCAAATTATGTCAAAAAATTATGTCAACCAGAAATGTTGGTCCTTTGACATAGTTTTGACTTTCATAGCGGGATATAGATGAGCGGTTGAAGTCTATCGCAGCCACTAATTTTTGCTTGGAAATTTTTCTTTCAACTTTTTATTTACTCTTTCCTATCTTATTTAACATATCATTACATTAATAATAATAATAAATAAAATGAGTTATACAGTGTGAATAGGGTGACCATACAACCTTTATTTTGTCCCGTATTTTCTGGAATAGTCTTCTGTTTTTTCTCCGTCCCGAATTTTTGGAAAAAAATATACTGGTTTTTTCTATTTTTTAATCGAAGTTCTTTTGAATTTTTTTATTTAATCATAAACGTTTGTACAGGTAATTTTCAACGGATATATTGAAAATGCAATATTATCATATAAAAGTTATGAAAATTTCATGAATTATCGCGTTTTGCTTAGGGGGACGGTGATCACATCGATCACCCCACCCCTAAAGTTTACCACCTGGCTTATGGTATTACCCTTGAAATTCAACCTTCACTTCATCCCAAAAACTAGAGCCGATCTGATAAAACCAATGTCGGATTCGGAATCAGTGCCCCAATAGCACCCTAATATCACTGAAATTTTTTTAGAACAAAATCAGTATCGAGTAGTGTAGTCAATAGAAAAAATCCAAAACCAAAAAAAATATTTCGAATAGGTCAATTCATAACATAATAAGTTTGATTAAAAGTTTCCGATTGAAATCGTTGTTATTATTTTACTTTTTCCACCATTCACACATTCATCAAGCTACTATGTTTACATCCTTCATTGAAGCCTTCTACGCGTAAAAGTTTCGATGAAAGTTAAAAAAACCTCAAAAAATATTACCGTTTTATTGATCAATATGTAATCTGATTAAAACGACAACGTAAAATAACGATCTCGTAGTAAACACGTACGCACTGTATGCACCTTCCCTTAAAAAATTTGACTTGATATTGAAGGTAAACAAATTGCCACATTTTGGCAAAAAAGTTTTGATTTGGCTAAAGAAACTTTCAAACAGATCTCATTTGGCTAACACTTTAAAAATCTGGTTATAAATTTGCCAACATAGGGGACGAAGCTAATACGTAATAACAAGGTTATAATATCACACTACACGGAGAGAAAAAGCGCCAATCGTGAAAGAAGAAGGCCGAACTTGCCTTATAATGGGAATGAATATTTCAGTTAATTTGCAAAAAGTGACAACTCTCTGCTGGCGGGGAAATGCACTTTCGTTCGGAGTTTGGCACATAACTGACCGTTAAAAAATGACACGCCACAAAATTTCAAAATCTTATAACTCACTTAATATTCGTCCCGATCAAAAATGAAAAACACTTTTCTGCATTAGTTTTTCCCAAGGGATCACGTATGTAATTATTGGACGGTCGATAGTTGCCACCCTATATATGTACATATCTTTGTATTCGTGTAGGGGAAAAGTATTTGTTTCTATCCCAATCTCTCAGAAGAAGCAATTAATAGCTGCTGATAAGACGCGGCAAATATGATCCGCACTGAGAAATTTTTTTTGTTTTCTAAGAGTATAATCCACCGATTATACGCAGGAAATTACTGTACACACACACACACACATATAATCTACAGTTACCCCTTACATCTTTTATTTCATACAGTTTTCTTATAACATTTTTTTTAGTGGGAGAACTTATTATATACTTTCGTTTGACAACTTCTGTTTTGACCATTTTTCTGAATAAACGAATATAAAAGAAGCAGTTTGATGCATTTATTGTAGGGCTGTTCCGATTAATCGATTAATCGCGTCGGTTAATGGAATCAATGGTTACTCGCAGTTAAAAATTTTAGTTGAAAATTAATTGATTCTATCAATGCGATTAAAATTCTATTAAAGTTTGCAGAAAAAGTTTGTGATTTAGCTTGATTCATTTGACGAAACCGATTTTTGATGTCTCAAATTATGTTTCTATGTTATGTTCATATACATAACATTTTTCCCACACACAACACTTACACTCATACTCTTTTTCACTTCACATCCAACTCAAATTTCTCTCAGCCAAAATTTCCAATTAGAGACCCCAGCTCGTACGGAGCCGTGCCCTTTACGGAGCGAACAGGGGTGCATTTCTAAGACGCCCGTTACTTCCCACAAAGTCCCATTTCAGTCAGTAAGTCAGTCAGACATAGAATTTCAGATGAGTGACAATATTTAAAAATATTTGAATCAATTTATTTAATAAAATTTATTAGCATTAGGGAATACATGTCGATTTAATTATATTTCGTGATACAGAAATTTCAGTTTCAAATTGAGTTTGATGTTCGTTTCAGAAGACAAGACCAAAATTTATTGTCTCCCCCAGTGAAAACAACAGTTTTCGGTATTCCGTATGTATTTTTGACATCCATATTTTTGCAGAAATTTTTTTCAGCCACTTCGTTGGCCAGTTTGCCTGTTGTGGCCTTTGTATTTGGGAAGCATCACCTCCTCTTCCAACAAATACTTTCCGGCAAGAATTTCTAAAAAAAAGAAGCAACAATATTAAGATTGGAAGTAGTTTCGAAATCAGTTTTCAAAAATTAATCTAAAATAACTAATTTAAATGACAAGATCCAAGTGACGAAACTCCAAATTTCGACAAATAGCGTTCGGCTTCATGCGGGCAGCCTTGTGTGTGATTGCTTTTAATTTATCCTTATATTTGTTTAAAACTAACGAATAGGTGTATGAAATGAATAGAAACAATTTTTAATCATCATTTAATATTTTATATAGTTACGAAAAATATTCGATTAAAATTCGATTAATCGATCAAAATGTTTTGATTAATCAGTTAAAAATTTTAATCAATTCCCAGCCCTAGTTTATTGCAATACTTCATCACGTTGATTGCTTCTGTATCAATAATATGTGCATAAATATTTTTAGAACACACTTTTTTTGTCGGCATAGAATTTCTATACAAGTAAATATTTTTCATCGTGTTTACATACATATGGAGTTTCACGCTGATTTGAAGCTCGACGTTCTGCATGAATTTATGAGGTGTATCCTGATAACAGCGTTATTAATCTGCATTATGCACTCTCACTTGGCAAAGTGGAATTCCAACATATTTGCAGCTGCTTCTGCGCATTTGCTGTGCACCACGTTTTATTAATGAAGATGAGCTGCCGAGATTAACAAGTGCTTGCATTGGGGAATGAGCCGTAGCTGATGCTTCGGGGGATTCACATTCATACTCTGTCTACAACTTTTATGGCTGCTGGAATGCAGTTTAAAATATTTCTACTTGCTGAAGGTACCTTGAGAATTTCTTGACATTTTGCCCAGGACACTAAATTTCCGTCTACTAATGTTATTATCAACTACCTTGTGAGAATGTTCGAGTGCGTAAGTTCCTGATGATGCTTTCCGCATTCGTAATAGCGGACATGTAATATTTATAGCTTATTCATTATATGTTCCGAACGCGTTATTCTGTTGCATCTAAACTCAAGTGTTAAACGGTTTGGAAAGAAAACACGAGATTTTGAACGATTCACGACGTAAATCTCTGTATCTCTCGTAATTCTACTTTCAACATTCATTATAACACATTTCAACAGGTATTTACTATACATAGTAATGAAGACGTTACAACGACAAACTATGATCATATACATAGAAAAAATTGAGGCTAATATCAACTTGAAAGATACTCTTTCATTTTGGATGCGAAAATAATACTTTCAAAATTTCTATACAGGGTAATTTCTAAATTCATAGGAAAAACTTTAAGAGGTAATATTAGACTCCTAAACAAGCATTTTTGGTCATAGAATGTGTGGTTCAATCTCAATAGCAAAGGTGATAGAGGGTGGCTTTAGAGGGTGCACAACAACACTTCGCCAACAGCAAATATCACATTTTTCTGATGGATTTGCTGCAATAAATGCAATCAACCATTCAAGGGTGCAGGGTATTCTAATGCGGTAGGCTCTCTCATGGTGCTACCTGGGAAACACAAATTCTACCACAATTCATTATAGTGCTTGATCATTGTTTGGCGCAGCATAACCTTGATGGTCCTTGCACCAATAAAAAAAACAAATTTCCAATCTAATCCGAAAGTGCATACGTACCCTCGAATGATTGATAGCACATATCGCAGCAAAGACGTCGAGAAAATATGATATTTTCTTTTGGTGAAGTGCTATTGTGCATTCATTAAAAAACCCTCTACCGTCATTGTTATTGCGATTCAATCACACATTCTATGACCAAAAATAATTGCTTGTGTCTTGTTTCATCTCTTAAAGTTTATCCCATGAACTTAGAATGATCCTGTATAAATGAACTAATTTCATTAGATTTATTTGTATAAACAGGACAGTTTCTCAATGTAAAAGAATAAAAATGAAATTTCATAATCGATAAATGGTTTGCTTCATTTTATCCCTGAGAAAAGATATAAAAGACACATTATATAAAAATTTCATACAGATATTAGATACTTTGTTACTTAACTGAAAGAACAAAAAACTTACATATTCCAAATTTTTCATATATCCTATTCTTATATCTCCCTGGAGATAAAATATATTTCTCCCTTCCACGAAGAATGAAATAAACCAAACTCATTTACATTTTCCTTCAAAATTTCCGAAAATACGAAATATATATATGATTTCAGAATAAAGTAATTACTGACTTTGGATGATTTCTGATATCGAGAACTTAACGTTTCATTTAGCCAAACTCGCTTGCCATCTTGATTGAATTAAGAGGCGAGAGACTTTAGTGTGAGTGAAACATCACAGAAATTCATTTCCTTGCTTATCGACATTTAGAAATTTTTCTTTTCGAAAGCCTATGGATATGAACAGCTCGATAATCTAGTTATGTATTAGCAAATTATTATTTTCATTTTTATCTGTATATATCTTGAAGAAATCTCGAAGCCGTATACGAAATGTTTCGAATCTAACGAAAATGAGATTATTTATTCACACTTGAATTTTCAATTTCATCAAACACATAATGAATACTTGAAAAAAGAATCCGAACGGATAATTTTTCAATAAAAGGCTGAAAAATCTAAAAATGTATAATTTGGAATGTACTCTAGCTGTGGTATTGCGTTCTGCTGCTGAGAAGTAAAGCTTATTTCAATTTCGTGACATCTTATCTTTCATTTATTTGTATCGAAAGGAACTTGCACTAGTTGACCATCATAAGGCTGATTTCTTCAGCAGCTAAAATCTTTTGATTTAGAAAAGAAACTTGAACCACGTAAGATTGATAAGATTCGGGTTTCTCGCTATTCTTAGTTACTATTTATATACCTCCATTATTATGATTACATTATCATCACATCAACCAGATTGAAACCGTTTCATGACTCATGTCTCATCCATGATCATTTGTATAAACCAGATGCCGTTTCTTCTGGGAAAAATTATATTTACAACGTTATCGAAGACAAATAAATGCAAAGTAAATGGAACCTGTTGCCTTGTGAAAAGAAAGATTCAATAAAAGTAGTTCACTTTTTGACCACCAGGTGAAAAAGTGGCACTCTGTTATCAGAGACATTTTTTTCTCATTGTCCAGATAACGTATACACCAAGTTTCAATGAAATATGTCCATCACAACAAGCGCTACATAGGTCGACAATGTCACTATAATTAAACTGACCCTACTCAGCTTAATTTACTGACACTACTCCAATATACTATATGCAGAGCCCGTTGTGGTGCACGTATTTCATTGAAACTTGGCATATACGTTATTTGGACCATGGGAAAAAATGACTCCGATAAAAGATCGCCATTTTTTCTCCTGGTGGTATAAAACTGAACTATTTTTTATTAAATCTTTCTCTTCCCCATATTCCATATATCCTATATACCAAGTTTCACCAGAATACCTCCATTAGAATGGGCGCTACATACGTCTGAGTAGGTCAGTTTATTTAGAACCACCCTGTGTAATTTATTTTGCATTAATTTGTCTTTAATTTATTTAAATATATACCAAGCTACAGAAAACAACCCTAAAATGAAGGTCTGTATAAAATCAGCGGATCAATTAAAAATGAAAATAAATAAATAAAAACACACGACGATTGAAAATGTAACAAAAAATAAATAAACCAGAAAACCGAAATATTTTAAGTCATATACAAGAAATCATCATTTAAAGAAGAAAATATCGCTGATCAATCGGGGAGAAGAAGCTCTTTGAATTTACCAATAGGTGTTGTAAATATATCAAATTCGTCAGGTAAACTATTATACAAAATACAAAATCTGTTTATAGCACAAGAAAGACCAATCGATGTCCTAAAGTGAGTTATATGAAATAATTTATTTGACCTTGTGTTGTACCGTGTGACCAAGAATTATATTTTAGATAACAGAAAAGAACAATCTATTACCATTAAGTAACTGCCAGAAAAATTTCAAAAGAATAAAATTTCTTCTCCTTTGGAGACTGGTAATTAAAAAAGTTTGTCGGAGGAAAGTTGTTGAAATTGTGATATCATATGCTCTAAATTTCTTAAAATACAAATGTCACATAAGTGAATTTTGTATAATTTCAATATCATCAATTGCATAATTGCAATGAGGATTCCGAACAACAGATGTATATTAAAGTTTTGATCGTAGAGTTGAAAAGAACAATCATTGTATCCAAATTGGTGGGCGGGGTGCATGTGTGGTGTAGCAGTAGTAGGTAGGGCCTCCAAAAAATGGCTCGGGGATTCTTTCTTTTCCTTCAAAGTAACAAATTCATACTGCAGTAATCCTCACTTACTGGCAACTGATCTGGAATCAATATTGATGTGAGACCATCTTCCATTGTTCTTGTACACATGTGAAGTTTCTTGGTTACAATATCGTAACATATGAACTTGGGAAATTCAACACGAGCCGATAAAGACTACTATCATGAACCATGCCCAAAATTGCTTTAGCTGCTTCCATTAGCAAAACCACTGAAAGATTAACATTTATTTCCACAAAAAAAAAAAAAAAAAAAATATATATATATATATATATATCAAGGGGTATTCTCTCAAATTCCATACCCCAATAGCTTAAACTGCAACATCCAAATATAGGTACATATTACAATACACGCGGTGATTCTATAAATTCTTTAGACAAACTTTAATCGATAATTTAAGACACCTAAACAAGCATATTTGATCATAGAATACATAGTCGAATCACAATAGCAAACATGGTAGAAGGTGTTTTTTGGGAGTGCACAACATCATTTCACCAAAAAAAAAATAATACCGACATATTTGACTCAGTATCAACGAGTGGTATCAACCTCGGGGTTGTCGAGTTGTCAGTTTAATTATAGTCACTAGACAACCTCGAGGTTATCGAGTGTCATGTTATTTCTGCGTCTTCGTTGATCCTCCAGCTGATCAGGTCGGAGTTTCCGATCATACATTTCTATGTGATTCTGTTTTGTTTTTGTGTTTTCTACCTCCCCTAATTATTTTTGTTTATTATTATTATCGAATTACTTTTGTTTTAATTTGAATTAAGTGTAGCTTCTAGAAGTCATGGACTTCGTTATTACTAATATAACTGCAACATAAAAAAATATGTAAAACAAGTTAAAAAAAATCCTAGTATAAAATGCTTCAAATTATTATTATTATCATTTAACAACTATATTTCTTGGATTTAATCCATTTTTCAGCTTATAGATGATGAAAATGTTATAAAAATACGGCATGTTCATATTTGTGACACTACAACAGCGCCGTGAACGAGAGATTACTCACTTAAAAAAGTAAAAAGAAAATGCCAAAACGTTTCTCGTGGTAGATTTTGCGTAACCCAGGCTGTACTACGAGGAAGCCTACAACATTACAATTTCTGCGCCCTCGAATGATTAATAGCGCATATCGCAGCAAATAATTCAGAAAAACATATTTTCTTTTGGTGAAATGCTTTTGTGCACTGATTAAAAAAATCCTCTACCACCTTTACTATTGCGAATCGACCCCACATTTTATGATAAGAAATGCTTGTTTAGGTGTCTTATACATCGACTCTTACAGTTGGTCCCATGAATTTGGAACCACCCTGTATTTTTTCACACTTTTATCGAATCCCAAATATTATTCAAATTGAAAAACAAAATAGGTGTACCACATGTATTATTATAATTTTCGATACATAATTTATGGACAAATAATGGTTGAAACCAGACAAAATATTATAATTTACGAGTGAGAAAGCTTACATTTTCCGATATATGGAATAATGCATTAATATGAAAGTGGATTAGCCGACATTTTATATAGATAGAAGAAGGTGGCTGATTTTATCGGAGATGGCCGTAGGGGAAGTTTCTTTATCGAGCTTTCTCTATTTCCTGTGCCGTCAGTGAAAGCTTGCTTCAACGTATATAGGAATCGAAAGAAGCTCATACAACGCTTTCCTGTGAATGAAAGATATTAGACGAATGGTTCACGCAAGGTTTCCTTATTCTGCTGGTTGCATTCACGGATGGCTGAAAATGATGATGATGCTCTGATGCGGTAAGCGAAACAGCAGCAACTCACTGGAAGTTCACGAGACAGATTAACTTCTCGGCTGTTGCAGATAGACCAAAACGACAAAAGACCAAACATTAGTTTAATACAATCGTTTCCATTTTTTTTTTCTGTCTCTTTCTCTTTCTCTTCCTTCATCATCAGTACAATTCAATATTTCTTTTTAAGAACTTGAATAATGAAAGAAAAATATCTATATGTTGGAAAAAAATCAAGTTTTAAATGCAATGAAATACCGTGAATATCGTTTGAAGCTACCATGGCTGTGACGTCAGTAATAATCGAAGGTTCCGGTTGATTCATGTAGTGAATAATGTTAATGAGCTTTGCTTAAATATAAACGGACTTGCTTGATATAAACGGAATAAACTCAGATATAACAATACTTTCTTGACACTTTTGCTTCCGTTTCTATGACTATTTTTCATGAAATTACTAAAAAGCTAGACCTCATCGAAATACTAGGCTAACTTATCCGCCATCCTTGAGTGAACGTATAATGTCAGTGTCATCGATATAGCCAATGGCTATTCCCTAACTCTTTTTTAATGATTTTCGAGACATCCCCTGCCGGTAAATGTGTTTTTTTTTGCTCAAAAATGGACGGCGATGAGTCCACTTTTCTTTATGGGCACCTCAACTACAACTCATTTACATTGAGTGGAATCTTCGACATTATACTTCAATATGAATACTACTTCACCAAAGAGTTCTAGACTACTTCACCAAACATCAACTCCGGCCATATCGGTGATATTGGCCATTGTGGTGGTAGAAATCTGTCGCGGTGTCAATTCGTCGTGACGTCGGTTCTTCGCTATGCATGTTCCATAAGCATGTAAATTTTGGTCTTATGCGTGAAGTAAGAAACATGAAGTAAAGTGTTTTCGCACGCACACTTTCTTCAACAAAAATATTTCTTTTATGCCATTTTTAAAAAAAAATCTCATTCAAAATTAAAAAAATTAATATTAAAATTTCAGTTTCAATTAATATTTATTTAATAACTTAATTAACAAATCAATTAATCTCTACTGAGGTAACACACAAGAAATTCCACGTTTCTAAGTGCAATACTTACTAAGGTATTTTTGAATTTAAAAAAAATGGGGAAAAGTTGGGAAAAAACAGTATAAATGCGGGTAAAACACGTTGTCCTTTGGTTTTTGCGGTTCTTTCAATTTTTCTACAATTTTTTTTTTCATTTCAAATATCTCAGTGGATATTTCACTTCGAAACGTGGAATTTTATTGTCGGCCTCGGTAGAGACAGCTATTGTTTTTTCAATAATTATACAACCCCTTGCAATCTGAAGGGCTTACCTAAAGTCTGCATGGCGTTTGCATACTTTTCTTAATTAGAAATATGCCTCTAGGATCAACGGTTCGCCAGTAATTCGCGGTGCTGTTAGCTATGCACCCTGTATACACAGAAATTTCACACAACTGCAGTATTTTCAATTTCTTAATACTTCTAAGCTCTTCGTATAAACAGGCCCCATATTACTATAACATGTTCTCGAGGGGAAAGTTTAGGGATTTTCTTTCGCGAAATGACAAAAATAGTTAGTTCACAGGATTTATGGCTTAAAATATAAGTTTATTTTCTCGCCAATGTGTGTGTGGCTTCAGAGGAATAAAAACTATTTAGTCTTAAAGGTTTCCTTTTTCTTTTCTTTGTATTAGAAATTGTTTCGCTCGTATACTTGCGTTTTCAATGCTTTCGCAGTTTTCTTCGAGTTTTCATTATTGGTTCGTGATATAACCCCGGACCGAGAAAAACGTATACTGCTCTCTTTTACTTTGTTTCCGAAAACTTTTTTTTTTTCTTTTTCAACGTTATTAAAAAGAAATCCTTTTCGACTTAATGGTGTCCGACAGGTGAACAGGCGATTTAACTTGAAACATAGTTGTCATACTATCGATCTCAATCATGCCTTAGAGTAGTTTATTACATGGTTTTTATTGAACTTTCACGTACAGAATTGAAATATTTGAAATGCTTTTAATATAAAAATTGTATGGGCGATACATATTTGTGATTCCGATTGCAATTTTATACTGTAGCCAGACGTTATTTTTCGCGGTTTTAGGTTTTGTGCCATCTATTAAACAACTTTGGCTATAGACACCATAAAGTATGGGACCTAAAGTATTTACTATAAGTAAAGGAGGAAAGTTGGGGAAAAACAGCATTTAAAAAACGTTGTTTTTTCCCCAACTTTCCTCCGTTTTTTGAATTCGAATATCTCAGTGAATATTGCACTTAGAAACGTGGATTTTTTTTTTGCTGGCATTAGGAGAGACAGGGCAATAACTATGTAATTGGATTTTCGAGCCCAGGGCGTTTTTATTAAAAGTTGCCATTTTTTTAATAACTATACAACCTCTTGCTATATGAATGAAATATCTGTGTACTACACGTAATTTGCGTCCTTTTTTTAACTGGAAGTATGCCTCTAGGATCAACGGTTCACCGGTAAATTGCCATATGCCATGTTACCTATGTACTCTGTATGTACAGTATAAATTAATATGGATTATGAAAATTAAACATTCGTTTAGTAAGTTTGTCTAATTGTATTTAATGACTAGAAAAATAGACTTATTTAATATTTCTATCATAACTTTTTCTTGTCTCTAAGGTATCGTTTTAATTTTCGTCTTTTCTTTCTATTTATTTTTTCTCATTTCCTTTACATTGACCAAGACTTCCATTCTATTTCACTTGTTCAGTATTCGCCTGATGCAACTGCGTCCTTTTAGTGTCCGAAAACGAAGATATTCCTTTTGGTTAATGCTGCGTAAGAATGCCAAAGACTAATCGAAAAGAAATGAGTTTCCTTTTTCTATGCGTTTTATTTTCTCCACGGAACCACATTCGGAGTTTCTTTGGGATCTTTTTCTACGTATTTACTCTTACAATGTATGTTTTGTATAAGAATTGTGTCACTCGTTCGCGTATAACAAACTCATATTCATAAGAAGAACTCTCTTTATTCGATCGAGTGTTTGAATTTTGCACAATCTAGTGGGTCCCTATTTTTGGAATGCGTATTCCACGGAGTACGTGGCAATTCGTTCAGAGGACGTCAGAAATAATCAACAATGGCTGAAAAAATGAGTAAAGTTATATAAAAAACTTCTTCTTTTTTTTTTGTGCAACAAATAAGGGTACATAAGCTTCCACGCATTTCTGGGCGTACGCACATCTCCCTTTCACTAGTAGAGTTAGAAATACCTGCACTGTATTTTTAGTGCCACACAACACCCTGCTTCGCATTACAAGGGATACGCAAGTCTCTTACGCATCACAAATTTTAAGAACGCTTCTTAAACATAAACATATTTCTAGCAATATGCAAGCCTCCTTCATATTTATTCTGTACAAATTTTCCGAGGGGTACGCAAGCTTTCTATGCAATTTTAAGGGTGCGAACGCTTCTTGCATTTTGCTAATAAGCGCCAGCTTCCATCGTATTTAAAGGGATACGCAACCTTTCCACGTATTTCTAGGGGTATGTACTTTCAAACCTTCTAAAAAATGATTAAAATTTAAAAGAAAATTGTTTAATGGTCTTGTATATCCATATTTTTTAATTAGTTTCCGTCATTGCTAACGAGACCAAACTGCCAAAAGAACAAAAAGATATTTAGCAAATATAAATATATCCAAAAGCTATGGTCTTCTATAAAGTATAAATAGTGTCTTATTCAGTATATATGTTGTTCTCTAATATTTCAACTATTTTGCTGTTTTTGAAAGAGAATCTTGTTGTGAACAGCCTTGGAGCATCTAACGATCTGCTCCTTCAAGCGTATCCCATTAAAGATATTTATACAAAAGATGACTATAGAATCAGATAACTTGTCATCTGAAGACATTTCTATCGCGTTTTCAATTCAAAGTTTAGCTCATTAAACGAAAGACCCGAAAATAGAAGATGTTCTAGTGGAAGGTGAATGAAATAGCTCGCGGGGTTTCATATATTTCGAAGATAAAAGATGTAAAGTTTTCCCACTTGATGAATGAAAATCTTAAGTCAGTTTTCTCGACAAAATTCACGTAGTCTTTCCAAATTATGCTAAAATTTTGAACTATATAACAGACAGTGAAGATATATATATCAGTAGTCTTGTGATATTCACAGAGAAATATGTCTTCTCTCCACAATGAGAAAATAATAATAAAGTTTCATATTCATTTTTTCATTTGAGATACTACCTTTTGGATGATATGCGTCATTCATTTTACACGGTGGTATTGTTTCTACACATTTCAATTGGCAACCATGTGAGAATCTGAGTGCGCATGCATGTTTTGTTGAGAGTTTAGAATTGGATAGAGAGAGTCAATAATTGGATAACATGGTCCGTTTGATGGTGAAGATGCGGAAACTATAGAAATCGTTTATAAAAAATTAAGAAGCCCGAGGTGATACATAAGGTTGCACGTGTCAAATTTTTGAAATTTGACACGTGTCAAATATGTTAGTTTTTGAGAATGAAAAATCCTCGCCTGACGTGCAGTAACTGGGAATGTGTGCCGGCTACTGATACGAAATGATGCAGAATATTTTTATCCTAATATTGCGGGTAGAACCACCACTAGTACAATTTGGCACAAAAGTTGGATTCCGACAGATTTCTAAAATCTGGTTCCAACTTTGGCCATATACACGTGTCTATTACGTTCCTCAGATTTATTTAACAGCGGTGAATACTAATACTTTCCTATGAGATCATCTGAAAAGAGAGAGTTTTTCTCGGATATCATTTGTAGATGATTAATGACTAGAAAATTGTCATCAACCAGGGCCGTCTTCACAGTATCTTAGGTGCCCGAGCAAAAGCAGTCCTCTGTCTAATTAAAAAATATCTGCCTACAAATTTGCGTACTTACTCTCAAAAATTTCGAAACCAGATCTAATTGTCATGAAGCCACTCGGCACTTGAGGCTCCCGGGCTGGGCTCGAATGGGCCCATGCGTAAAGACGGCACTGTCATCAACTCTAAAATGTGCATTATTTCACAGGATATTTTGAGACGTGTTACTGAATTTTTCTCGCATCGCCTCGCAATCGCATCTAAGTAAAAAGACATGTATCGAGAAGCACTTAATTCTGTATTGGCCATCTTAATACTATACAAGGTGATTAAGAAAAACATCACCAATTCTGGCATACGATAACAATCCAAAATTGCATAGTAACATAGGTACACAGACGTCATCCGGAGCCGCTGCAGGGAGTTGTTGCGTCACACACTTTCAAAGCAATCCCGAACTCAGAAAGCATGAAGTCGTAATTGTGTAACAACAAATTCTGAGTTCGCAATACGTTAGAGGCCACACATACACTCAGAACACACATTCCGGCATGTGCCAATTCATTAGAAATTCCGCAGAGAAATGTGTACGAGATGCATGTACGGTTAAGTAGTAGTAGCAAGCATGCAGTCCATGCGGAATTTCTAACGAATCGGCACATGCCGGAATGTGTGTTCTGAGGGTATCCGTGGCCCTAACGTATTTATATTGTCAGAATTGCGACTTCATGCTTGCTGAGTTCGGGATTGCTTTGAAATTGTGTGATGCATCAAATCTCTGTAGAGGTTCCTGGTGGCGTTTGCGCACTTATGTTCCTATGTGATTTTGGATTGTGATCATATGCCTGAATTGCCCTTTCAGTTTGGCGATGTTTTTCTGAATCACTCTGCATGCGCTGTATTAATTGTGTGTACTTATATTCTATGGGTACACAAAGTTACCATAAGTACACAGGTCACATTTCCTTTTTGATTTTAATTTGGAGATACAATATGAACACCCTCTATAAAATTCAGCAATTTCACGCAATTCCTATTTGCGCTTGCTGGAAGACTGTGGCATGTTAATATTCCTAACGCACAATGACTTCAGGTGAACCGTGCATGCACACTTGTGTTGAATTCGGGTTGCCAATTCCAACAGATAGATACAGTATAATACGCGGCATTCTGTACGATCAGTATTGGATTCATTATTGTAGTTTGAATTGCCGGTAGGTAGCCCCTATCTTCGAATTGCACAACTCTGCCCTTTTAAAATATTAAGTTGTCCATTGATAATGAAATAATGAAAAGGGGGCCAAAAATGATGACCAGTGAAAGGAATACAGTTGGAGTCGCTTATTATAATCAAGGATAATGTTATCATTTTCGCAAAGAAAGGGACAAGCCTATATTATACCAAGGGAAAAATTCGTTTACAATTATCAGGACTTCGGATAATATGTTATCCTTTACGTCTAAAGTTTTTTATTTTGTGCATTTAAAGCTATAAACTAAGGGTTGACCAAACTTTTTTTCCCGTAAGTTATCGTTATCACGCTGCAATACTATGTAGAAGACTAGAAGTTGTTCTCCTTCAGCCCCCTTGTTGACAAACAATTCCGTACTTAATGTCCTAATCGGACCATAGTACTCCCTGCGATCCATGTACGTGTGGTGATGCTTTTGCAATGACCTTCCTATAGTGAAGGCAAATGTATGACAAAAAAAAAAAGCCTTTCGCGTTCAGTTCTTGATTAGTTTCTTTCAGTTGACCACAATTTTTTTTTCCGAGAGACTGTCTCAAGGGAATGTATGGAACTTACCATACATTATGAAAAGTATCGTGATTCGACAGTTCCATTCCAACTCCTTACAATGGCTGAATTTTAAAAAAAAAAAGTAACATTTTAGCTTAAGGGCAAAAAAAAAAAAAAGTCCCGTTTTAGAATAAAATGAAAAAATGCAACATTTTGCAAAAAAAAAAACAACATTAATTGCAAAAAACAGTTGTAGCCCTGTTTTATCAATACCCGTTTACCATACATCCCGTTTGGTCAAACGGGATGTGCACTCACCATACTTGCAAAACGCGTCTTTTCGGATGTAGTTATCATTCGGTTATTATTATCAGAAACTCCCGAGTCTCACTGTGATCGCATTAAGCGGCGTGGACTGCATAAGATACCGATCTTAGTGGACACTGCTAGAGAAAGTCAGGAATGTTCAGGAAGCAATGCCCCTTTTATATTCGATCATTATGTCCAATATCTCTGGCAACTGGAGCGTTTAAACAAGAAAAAAGATTAGCCCCGGAAAATCCGTTGCCAGCCTGTGTCGCGCATCTGCCTGCTGTTACTTTTTTATATATATATTGCCTATCTTTTCCTTTTTTTCTCCCCCTTTATCCTTATTTTTCCCGTTTTTATTTTTATTTTCTGGGAGTTATTTCTTTTCTTGCCTTTAATACTTTCTCTCGGGTTTGGGGAGAACGGCTTTTCATTTGCGCAGGGAGATGTTATTTACACGCGAGTCAATATTGTCTCAGGGCTCTGGTTATTATCTCGACGAAAGAAAGTAGGTGGAATTATCAGTTCTGACAAAGCCACAAGAAATGGGAAGGAACCATAGAAAGCAGGTGAGAGACAGCAAGGAAAGACTGAGAACGAAACAAAAAGAAAAGCTAAAATCTGCTGTTAAACGCCAACTTGATGAAGCCTAAGCCCAAACAGAAGAAAACCGAGCTTCACTGGCTTAAAGGCTTTTTTTTTAGGGATCGTCGTCGACCATGAATACAATTTTTATGCTGTTTCTTGGAAAAATAAGGAAAAAATAAAATAACTAAGTCTGAATGCAACTGTAAGAGATTGACTACATATACGCCATTTAGTTAGCAACCTCTCCCACATTTATCGAAGAAATGCTGTAAGCTACAATAATCCCAAATAGTATAAAACCCAGTTGTGTTTACAAATACCGAATTTGTTTAGTAACTAATCAATATAGGGCAAGGATTTTCAACCTTTAGGGAGAGTGTGGGCCACTTCATTGATTTGAAAACGTGCTGCGCGGGCCACTTAATCAAGTGATCGATGGAACAGCGCCGATGGTTACTTCAGTGTAAATTTTCCGCGGGCCACTTAGGTACTCTGGAACTGTGCCACGGGTCTCTTAAGTGCTGTGGAACTGCACCTCAGTGATCTGTAAATTTGCCGCGAGCCGCTCGAGAGACGTGGAATTGTATCGCGGGTAACTTAAGTGATCTTTTTATGTGCCACGAGTCGCTTAATTGCTCTGTCAGACCAGACACGATCCAGGCTCTGTCCCTTCCGGGATATAAGCCTTTTACCCGTGTGGGTCGGATCGTTCTGGGGAGAGTCGGGGGTACCGGGCCGGGGTGCCCACCGGGGAACCATCTGAAGGCGCCACCTGCCGACACTCCCGACCCTCTGTCTAAGGTTCTAGCTGAAAGCGCGAAGCCTGGTCTTCAAGGTGGCGGCAGCAGCTCCCCACGCCCCGGCAGCCAGCCCCGGGGACGGGCCCACAAACCCGAGCAACGAACGACCAGGGGGCCCCCACCCAGACCCGCTTAATTGCTCTGAAACTGCGCTGCGTTGATACATAAAATTTGCCACGGGTCACTTAAATCATCTGAGAATGTGACGCGGGACACTTAAGTAATCTATAACTGTGCCATTTGCCTCTTGAGCGATCACAAAATGCCTCGGAGGAAATTTAGACAATCTGAGAATATGTCGCGGGTCAAGCAAGTGATGCGGAACTGCACCGCGGATCACTTAAGTGATTTGGAAAAGTGCACTTAGTTCATTTTTACAAAATTAGGTTTGATGTCACGGGCCACATCAGATGACTCCGAGGGCGGCATTTAACCCATGGACCATGGATTGAGAATCTATGCTATACCGTGATTGGATTTTCCAAATAATCCTATAAATTTAGCTCTTTTTTTTTTAAAGATATTCAGATATCACGGGCTAGAGTGCGAGAGATACGGTCAAACCTTGTTAAAGAGTCACTCTTGGGAGAGCAAAAATATGACTTAGTAAGCGGAGTGGCTCGTTAAACGGAGTAAGCCATAGCTGTGCCGATTCCTGCCTGAAGACAATTGGGACTTCCAAAAAGTGACCCGGTAAGCGGAGTGACTTGTTAACCGGGTGACGCACTAACGAGGTTTGACTGTATTTCGCTTCTGAAGTGCATATTATAAACTGATTTTTTTTTTAATGCTCTCAGCACTGCTTTTTCATTTGATGAAAAAGAATATAATTATGCAGATTTGGAGGAAAAATTACTTCAAAAATTCACCAAATATCACTTTTAAATGTTGAAACAACAAAATATTTAAAATGTATCATCGAAGAATTTCAACACAATTTTCTAGAGTAAATTCCAGCTGCTATTCTTACTATTTTATCGCAGAATATTTCTCTGCTATAAATATTTATACGTGAGAGAGTCTGGTTTTCTATCCTTTTATATACGAATACAAAAATCATATATACGTATGTACCAATACCCGATTCACACACGCAACATGGAAAAATAATATTTGCATAAAATTGAAAAATTTCCCTAGTACGATATTAAAATACGATAAATATAGTGTTTTCGATTATAAATACATTCATTTTTCTTATAGAATGGGATACTAACTATTGTTTCCAATGAGAAAATTGGAAAATTAATAATAATTTGTCTGAGAGACTAATAAAGCTGACTATATATATCACATAGCACATCACATCACCTTTCATATTTTTTTAAAATCATTATGGCTCACGAACCCGACTGCATAGCATGCATAGTGTAAAATATGAACGCATTTTAGCTTCACAATTTCACAATTGGATAAAGGAGAATTCAAAACTTTTTTATCCAGTTGTGAAATTATTTATCTGATCCTTCGGTCAGTATTTGTCTTTTTCACAGCGTTTCTTAGGGATTTTATGAAACTTATCTTCAAACTTGGACTGTTTCTGGAACGAATTAAACTATTTTCCATAGAAACTTATAAAAAAATCGCGTTTCGGCTAGCGAATGTGATTCCGGAATGAATTATATTCGTTAGCCTAGGTATCACTGTACTCGGTACAGTTCAAAGTTTCGTATTCGTACACTACACACCAGATGGTGTTTCTTAGCTTGAAGATGACGTAAAAATTGGAAATCGGATCCTGTTAGTATGTATTTTATTTTCATTTTGCTATTTGTTAATCAATTTCATTATGCTAATCGAAGTAGAAGCTATTTTCAATTCGGAACCCAATTATATGAATGGTTTGCAGTGGTTCTCTGAATCAATCACGTAATGCAGAAACTATATATCATTGTATTTGTACATGTGTCCTCGGAATTCTCTCAAAACTGTCAACCGATCACGCGATCATTATATACGTAATATTGAATCTAACAATTCATTACAGATATATGAGTATCTACTTATAGCAGTTCGTAGCATATGCACATAGTATAGCTTCTGAAATGTTAAAAAATTATTCATTTTTGTGAATTAACCAGTATTTATTAAACACTATTTCAAGTATTTTCAGGAGAAAAGTATACGTTACTTATCAATAGGGCTCGGATTTTTATGACCTAAATATGAAACGTCGTTGCTGATTGGTTAAAAAACCTGAATCAGGTTTTTTAACCAATCAGCAATGACGTTTCATGTTTAGGTCATAAAAATCCGAACCCTACTTATCACAGAATCAACAAATGCATAATACAGTAGTATAATTCTCCGGATTAGATGATAGATTATGGCAGAACTAAGATGCGGATATTGTTATCATGTTGCTGAAATTCATCTGAAAATAATTTTTTACTACAACTGTTTTGAAAAGATTTACAATGGGTGTCCCAAAAAATCACTAACGAATTTTCGAAAAATTGAAAACACACAAATTCTAAAAACTTATTATTTTGTTCTAAACCAGAATAAATATTCAAAGTTCGTCCACTGCTATCTTTCGCATTTCTTTGTCTTTTTTTGTAAATAATTTGATTCTCACGTATTTCCAATAGATCGGTAAGATCTGTCTAGGGCGTTCAATAGTGTTAGTAGACATCCGTGCCTGAACAAAGACCTGCACAGTCAGAGGTTAGCTCCTTAACCACTGGACTGTTAGGCGGCAAAATACAGTGAATCGTTACGAAACCGCTGGATTATTCGATTGATTGTTGAGTCGGTTATCGAGGGCTTCGAACTTCTCACGAAACAGTCTTCTCACTTCTTTAACACTTTATTTGACCATATTTCTCTGAAAAGTAACACGAATTTCTTATATTTTTCAAATAAAGGCATTATGTATGTTCAACTCGTTTTAGCATTGATGCTCTTCTAGCAGTTCCTAAGCATTCTACTTATATTTATATTTGTGAGCTTTACATGAAGTTTCTATAATTACCAGCAGAATGGCTCAAAGGTACAGTAGAGTCCCGATAATCCGAGGTGAACGGGACTGAGGCTACCCCGGATTTCTGGAAAACAATAGAAGTCGACTTTCAGGAAGGGCGGAGGGGGGGGGGTGGATGTGGCTTATACCTTTGCATTAGTACTTACTCTTACCTATTTTGTTCTTTATTTAACTGCTCATTTCATTAATATTAGGGCTGCCAAGACCGATGGCCTCTTCCTAACGGAGACTAAAAGGGGTTCTCATATACCTTGGACCTGATATAAATGTTATCACTATTTCTGTACACTATAAATTTACTATAGAAGGGCTAGTGGAAAATTCTGGCGTGGGGGTTCTAGAAGCGTAGGGATCAAGGCTCTTCAAAACTGAACCTACTCGCATTGGTTGTAAGAATCAAACAAAATAAAATAACAAAAGGGATTAATTTGAGAAGGAATTTTTAGCAAAATTCCTAGCACCTCGCATTATCCAGAAACTCGAACTATCGAGACTCTACTGTATACGTCTTCTATTTCTTGACAAGCCAAGCATGAACGATTTTTACCATTTGCCTACCAATTGCTTAGGTTTCCTGAACATTGTTCAGCGGTGGTCAAAAAAAAGCGTATAGAATGCTCAGTTTCATTTTCAAAAAGTTGGCACGTTTAAAAAGAAATACGATAACATGGGATACATCGTGAAGCTATCCATACTTAGAATAAGACAACCATAAGTATTCTTTATGGGCTTTGTATAATATTTTATCATGTACATATATTGTTTGTAATTGCATTATTAATTGGGTTACTGAATTTTAGAAGCACATGACATCCATATTTGTTATGGGCATCTTTTTCTCAGCCACCTCGTTGGGCGTTTTGCCTGTTTTGGCGTTGTATTTGTATTATTTGTATTTCGGAGGGAAGTGTCATGTGTAGAGGAGACATACAGTATTGCTGTGTATAATTCAACAGTGCTAGAAAAGTATGTTGGCCAACAGTAAGCGTCAATTTTATACTATTCAAATCTATATAAATCATATAAATGCAGTGTGTTTCCTGAAGTGCAACTCCCATATTTTTTAAATATTCACAATAACTTTTTCCGTCATGTAATAGAATTCAAGATACCTTTTGCTTAATATAACCCGGCAAAATTTTTCTACCCAGGATATTCCAATGCTTGCCAATTTATGGGCTAAACGATTTATTGTTCGGAAAATAAATTTCGATAATGTAACAACACTATTCTGGAAAAACACCTTGTTGACGTACGCTCTGGCGTAGGTTTTTTGAAACTACTACTCAATTCAGTTCACTACGCTGATAGTGACTCATATTACACACTTCGTTGTTGCACGTGATCTTTTTTTTCTTCTTTTTGTTTAAGTTTCTTGCTTTTGTATTACTTGAATGCAGCTTACTCAAATTCCGACCAGCGGCTTTTTTGGGACAACCTGTATAAACCATTGAAACCACTAGCAATGCACGTTTTTAATGATAGTTAAAGAAAACAAGTAACACAGAAAATGCAAATAACCATAATGTATCAGCGACTTGAATGCCATTCCCTTGTATTCGCACTGTGTGGATGCTTGTATAATGAGTTTCATCCCCCTAGGAGTTCGAAAGAATTGTTTTCACAAGTAAAAATGATAAGTATTTGTTATGTCTGAATCACAAAATTCTTGAAAACTTACTACTTTGCGTGACAAAGATAATAAAACTTTAATAATTTTTCCTGTCATTTCAAATTATCAAGTTCCAAAATACCGCTAAGAGGATTAATTCATCAGAAATAATCATCAATGTTTTGTATTATTGATAGAAACATGTTTTTTCCTTGCTGTACGACGTGTCTGTATCCCTTTGTATCAGTGGCTGTAATAGAGAGTACAGTAACAGCTTTCGCCCGAAGGAAGTATCCTTGTATGGGTTTTGACACTATCCTTATTAAAACAAGATTAGTGTATGTCTCATTCTGGAAACCATCTCCAGACAGGATCTTTAACGTCGGCTTCTACCAGCCAAATGAATAGAGAGACTCCAGTTACTAACAAGGGCTTTCCTTTTTGTTCGTTGTCATGTCGTCTACCTTTTACGTACGTACATAGCCAGTCAGGCTTTTACACTTATATACCATATTCTATTCAAGAAAGAGTATGTGCTTCTATACTCGCAAAGTAAACTCATCCTCCGGCTATCACTGCGAAGAGTAAAGAAAAACACTGCGGATCGTGTTACTCCGGTAACAGGCCCGACTTTGCGATGTCCTCGTAAAAGTGCTCCCAATGAATATAAGTTGCATTAAAACGAGCGCTAATGATGTCATTTATCTCATGAAATCTCACACACACACACAAGTAAAGCCGAACATTTTAACACTTTTCTGTCAGGCACCGAGACATACGTGATTTTGAAGTTCATCGAAATTTATCGAAGAAAAATCTGAACTATTTCTTCACGATAACGCATTGACTTTTCTAATTTAAAACACTGCAATCGAATTGCTTGAGTTTTTGTTCACTCGTATGATATCGGCTTTATTAATCAATCAATAATCATTTATTACGCTTACGGGGTGGGAACAAATTGATAATAATCGGTGATACATGAACGGTGCACGGAATATACAAGGTGCATAGCTAACGCCACGCATTGCATTTTACTATCAAACCGTTAATCCTAGAGGCATATTTCCAATAAGAAATGGTATCCAAATAACGTGTAGAACTCACGTACGTCATTCATGTTGCAAGGGGCGATATACAGTGAAACCTGTACGAGACGGAACGTCAAGGGACTGAAATAATATTCCGTTTTAGACAGATTTCCGTTTTATAAAGGTGCAAATCAAAGCACTAGTCATTGAACGGACTATATTTTGATTCCGTTTAAGACAGATTTCCGTCTCATACAATATCCGTCTTAGACAGGTTTCACTGTAGTTATTAAAATACAAAATAAACTTTTTTTATACGGATACCCTGTCTTCAAAAACCCAATTAGAAAGTTGCTGCACTGTCTCTCTTTCCATGCCAACAAAAACAATTCCACGTTCTTAAGTTTATACTTATTCACTGACATATTTAAATTCAAAAAACGGAGGAAAAAAATCAGCATAAATGAGGGTTAAAAGCGTTTTGCTGTTTTTCCTAACTTTTCTCCAATTTTTCGAATTCAAATATTGCAGTAAATGTTGCACATAGAAAAGTGGAAATTTTTTTTTGGCACCAGGAGAGATAGCGCAACAACTTTTTAATTGGGTTTTTGAGCACAGGGTGTCCGTATAAAAAGTTAACATTTTTATTTTTAAAACTGTACAACCCATTGCAACAGGGATTACGTATCTGAGTTCTATACGTTATTTGGATACTTTTACTAATCGCAAGTATGCCTCTATGATGAACGGTTAGCAAGTAAAATGCGGTGCGTAGGCCTACTGTTAGCTATGCATCCTGTATAGAAGTGTTCATAAACATAGGCGTTTAACAATGCGATAATTGAAGCTCAAGATTTCGAAAAGCAAGGACTTTTTAGTCAGCAAAATTTCTGTTTGTAACGGATCATATACAATCTCTATTCATCGATTTAAGCATGCTTAGTTGCAGATCATTTCAAGAAGTTCCGCGCTTTGACCGCGTCATTGCAGAAAAAATAGAGATTTGTAGCTCAAAGAAAAAAAATTGTTATCTGAAAACAAAATTATATCGGCTGTATTAATACAGGATTTCCTTCAAAGAACTTCCCGATTATAAAATGAAATTACTTGGAAACGGTGATCGATAGAAGAATAAAACAAGTGGTATGTTCATTTTGAAAGCCGTAAAAATCTGATATAGAAATTTAGTAATAAATGTTGTAACAAATATTGTAACAAAATTAGTAACAATCGTTGCCGATAGGTAGCGCTACACACTAAGTCGCAGTACGGAATCTGAGAAATACGCTATAAAATGTCCTTTGCAAACAATCGTTGCAATCGTATCACAATCAATTCAAAATGTGGACCTTTCGCAGCACCGAGATGGTGCAAACGATCATTACTGAACGGTACGTTGCAGTTTTGGAACAATTTATCGCTTTTGGGTTGGGGATCGATGACGCAGTTTCATGGTTCATGCAAGTTAGGGGAACAACCACATAATAACACAACGGTTTTTGTCTTTCTTGAGAAACACTTCGGACTTTGGGAATAGAATCATCGCATTGAATTATTCCACATTTATTGGAACAGGCATGGATTGGCCTCCATACTCACCCGATCTTACCCCCTGCGACTTCTGCCTGTGGGGCAAATTGAAGGACACTGTTTTCCAGAACAAACCTGCAACTCTGGGACTTAAAGATTTGATCTGTGATGCATGTGCGTTCATTTCCGTTGAGGCACTACACCAAGGTAACTGAAAATTTCATTCTTCGTTTGCGCCTTCTTTGTGCTGCGAAAGGTGCACATTTTGAATCGATTGCGATGTGATTTCAATGATTGCTTGAAAAGGAAATTTTATATCTTATTTCTCGAAATAGTACTACTACTACAGCGTACAGCGCCACCCATCGGCAACATTTGTGACTAATTTTGAAACTTCCGAATCAGTTTTTTACGGCTTTCAAAATAGACATATCACTTTTTCCTTGAGTCCTTTGTGGGACACCCTGTACATAGTTACAGTAAACTGTAAATTTGTTAATTCTGATAAAATCATTCCCACCTCCAGAAAACTGAAGAACCACCAAACAATTACGTATTTGGAAAGCGGATACACGTCGAAACACGATTCTACATATTTCGTTTGTCTCGCAAAGAAACTGCATAATAAATAAGACACTATCTTAAATTGTTATTATTATTATCATTTTAATTTTTAAGTATCCCACGCTCTAATCGAATTTCATCGCGCATTAAGAGCCACTAACGAACGATTTTAATAATAAACGAATGCATAAACGTCTTCCGTTTATATGGATAATATTTCAGTAGTAGTGAATAAGTAAATACGGTATAGGCTCCGGATAAAAGGGGTCTTGTTCTACAAGCTGTGTGATACATACGTTATAGAGATTAGTTTATGGATAAAAAGAAGTAACTTAATGATTTTTTCCTTAACGGCTGTTCTTTTGGAATGCATGGAAATGAAAGAGAGACGTGAAGAATCACCAGCACATATCGAGCGATACCCACTTTTCCTAAGGAAGGAAGCAGTCAATTTGCCATCAATTCTACGAGACTCGTTAATCATAAATTCTTCATGGAACTACCGATAAAAGAGAAAGCAAGGAAAAAGAAATATGAATAATATACTTCCTTTTCTTTCTTTGCCAATGTTCCATGGTCCATTTATTCGATGATCTGTTCGCGCTGCATCTGTGAAATCCTTGCCGGTTTCTTTTTGCTCCATCAGAAATACCTTTGATGAGAAACCCGAAAAGATTTCCATACTTTGTATTAAGGATATAAACTCTATATAACCTCGAACATATTATTCATCTCTTTTCATATCTTTTTTCGTTTAATAGTATCCGTCGGATATAAATATTCATGTGCTTACTGAAATCTAAAAATTGATTTTAGATATTTCTGGAATTACGGCGTTATTTTGGCCGATATATTTCCCTACGTCATTATTCATTTAGCACGTTTCTATTATTTACAGACAACCGTGTAGTGATCAAATGAAAGGTGTTAATAATTGTTATTTGTCTTTCACCGTCAATTGCTTTCACCTCTGTATTATATAGCATGCCAGGAAACAGCGAGGGAGACCAGCATGACGGAACATTCTGAAATATTTAGACCAGGGATGAACAATGTTTTTATTCCGTAGACCAAATATGCGGTATTTTTGTCGCTCGCGTGCCAGAAAGTTTTATATAAATGATGACTATATGACCTGTATTTTACGAGACATTCTTAAACAATTTTGGCCGTCCCAGCGAGGCTTACTGAAATTTTTGAAATCAAGAATTAAGACTATTCTCATGACTATAATTATGACTCTATCATAATTAATTGCAGTCATATAAAATATGATGATATATAAACTGACCCTACTTAGCTTAGTTATACTGACACTACTCCGACCTATGTAACGCCCTTTGTGGTGGACGTATTTCATTGAAACTTGGTGTGTAAGTTACTTGCGCTATGGGAAAAATAAAACTGTGTTAAAAAAAAAAAAAGAGCCACTTTCTCACCTGGTGGTCAAAAAAAATTGAGTTATTTTTTATTGAATCTTTCTTTTTCCTATGGTTCATATGACCATATACAAAGTTTCATCGAAATACCTCCATCAGAATGGGCACCACATACGTTTGAGTAGTGTCAGTTTATTTATAACTACCCTTTATCATCATATATGAGGTACATATCTCACATATGCATTTATCAAACATCTACACTTTTTTTGGTGAATTACATTTTTTCATTGCGACTTGCAGGAGCCCTCTATTTTCTGATAGTGGTGCGATTTTTCAACAATTCCAGAGATAGTTTATCAACTTTTACCTTTGACAATTTTTTTGGCTGTAATTGGCAACTCACTTGATTTTGACAATTTTTTGACGGTAGTTGACAACGTTCTTTATAGATTCCAATTTCTCGTATTCCCATGAAAGAAATACAGTCATGCTAGGTATTTATCGTGTTTTGGGTATTGATACATTTTTCACTGGTCGGATGGAACCCTTGGCCCGCAGGCCGGAGGTTGTGAACCCAGTCTAGCGTGCCTACACTCTAAGAATATATTGAATTAGTTGATTTGCACCTTGTCCGTTTACTCTGCGTTTTAGGATATCTTTTTTTCACGAACTACGTTCAGAGAGCTCCAGTTTTGTATTTGCTATTGTACAAAAATCTTGATTTATTAAAAATGCCAGATACTGAGTATATTCGCTCACGTAACTTTGATTGATTGAAAATGTGAAATATGGAAACATATGTATTAACTCAAAAGTATTTTTCTAATCATTGTGTGTTATCACGTAAATTTGAATAAGCAGAGCGAAAAATGAAAGAATTTCACTGTAAAATACGATTTTCTAAACAATTAATTTCTTCAGTCTATGAACATGCAGATCTTAGTATCTGTGTTTCGCACTAGACAGACGGTAATTAAATTAGAGCAATTAGTTAAATGTTCAATTTTCATTATCATTTTCAAATTTCCCGGAAAAACACATTTCCAATGATGGGAAACTATTATTTTATTCTTTATTTGCATGTATCTTCATTACTTATTATAAATCGATATCGTTTTTCCTGGATGTATTTTGTAATTCCCATTAGGGTGAATTCATATCTACAGACACTCACCGTGTCGTGTCAGACATGACAGACATTCTTCAACATAAAACCAATGAACGTATTTATATCTATCGTTTTCCGTGGCTGCGCAGGTGCAGATAGGCATTTTTATACAAATACAACGCCACAACAGGCAAATTGCCCAACGAGGTGGCTGACTTAAGAATATCATGGATCCCCGAGCCATTTTTGGAGGCCCTACCTACTACTGCTACACCACACATGCCCCCCCCCCGCGGAACCCCCAACGAATCGGTACATGCGGGAATGTGCGTGTACGTGTAGTGAAACCTGACGTGAAGTTTTTGTTTCTCTGTAATACTCGTTATGTGTAGTGCTGCCATCTGCCACCAGTTTTTCTAACTATGAGTGAAGTGTTATGATTGAATGATTTATCGTTGTAGGACTGTTGCTCTCTGTGGCGAGACTTTTTAACGGGGAGATCGGCTCGCATTTGCGCCTTGAAGTTTGGGAACCACAGAAAACCAACTTCAGCCGACCACAACTGTGGGGTTCGAACCCGGATCCTCGCATCGCGAGTCCGTCACTATAACCACTCGACCACCACAGCGACCGACCGTTAAAGAATGTTTGTCGTGTCTGACACGACACGGTGAGCGTCTGTAGATGTGAATCCGTCCTGATACCTTTCCTTTCACGGCATGCTGGAAATGAACTAGATACCAACATTCAAAAAGCTGCCCCCCGACTTTAACAATATGCCGGCTAATGCGGGGGAATGCAGTTAATAGATATCAATTACCCAATGTACTCATTTGAGTAAAGCGAGGTTTTGACTTTTTGTATAATATTTTAGCCTTGTAGCTAGATGTTGTATATTTTATCACGTATAGATGACAACCCTACTCAGAGATTGGTAGCAAAAAAATTCTCGAGAAGCCATTTCTGGTTTAGAAATGAAGTCTTGAAGTTGATTCATTTTATTATCTCGTAGGTACTTTTGTTTTCCACCTTATACTATCGACATTATATATATTGTTATTTTCATGCATGATTCTTTTGTAATTGCAAAAAAACTGTTTAATAAAACATTTTAATGTGAATAATTAACACAAATCAACTTCATTCTACTTTAACCTTTTTTCAAATATGTCGCCATATTTTTCTGTCCTCAATTGAGGGCACTTGTCGTCCAGTGTCATACTTCCTGTTGATGTATTTATAAAAAATCACTTGAAATATTCTTAATTGGTGCAATTTCAACGAAATGTCCCAATATCGAAATGGAATTCAAAGCTCGTCAATGTAAAAGCACAAACGGGTTATTTTTCATTTTTTTTTATAGAAATTATTTTATAAATACACATTCTACGCTAAAATATTTGTATTAATAAAGTTATAGAAATTATATATTATGAAAACATGTTCCCAATCATAGGAAATAATTTCAAAATCGTTAATCGTTATCAATAGTGACTACGAGACATTATTCAATAAATTCCTATCAGCGTCAATACTTCGTATTACATACGTATCCCTTGAAGATGATAACTATATATCAGAATCAAATTTAACGTAACCTATCGAGTGAAAGCAATAATTACGAAATTGGTAACAGGATTGCGTGCATAGAAACAGCGGTGCAAATTCTGAGAAGTTCGCCGACACATTCTGTAGCGATGTATTAAATCAACGTCACAAGAGTGAAAGCCATAAATGATTTCATACTCGTAAAATATCACGTATTTCACTAGTAGCGTGGAAATGAATATTCTCTTGTGTTGAAATGATTCAGTTAGAATTCCTTCGCTTGCACTGCTGCGAATTCAACTCGTAAATACTCAGACAGACTTGTTGAATCCGACTCAAGTTTTCAAGTGCTGTTTTGATTTGAATGTTGGAATTAGATTTCAGGCAACAGTTATTCAAATACAGCACTCCTGTCGCCTTGTAGATAAGTGCGTCGACTCAAGACCAATGTCTAATCCGAGAGTTCCATTTCTCTTCTGGATAAATCGGCCTCTTCATGCATTCAACTCCTTTTCGCTTTTCTCTCTGCTCATCTGAAATTGTATATCCTTACTCTGGCTATTTTATATTATGGACCTTAATCCTTGAAATCTTACCAGAACGCTTATTGCTAAATCTCAAATCATTTAATTGGAAGTAATGGGCGTTCTTGTGAGGTGAATAACCGTTAAAGAGATATTTTTTCGTCTGTTGGTGATCATTTCCAGACTGTTAAGTCTTTGAAATCACCCTAATATTTTATTATGTGTAATGTGTGTGTGTTGTCAAATTAGCTCCACTATTGCATATCATGCCTGAATAAATTTTATTTTCTGATTTAAAACAAAATGGAAGCGAATGCTAATATTCGTTGAAAGTTGTATTTGTAAATTATTGAATTATTTTTTCGTTTAATTCCGTAGCTATGAGTTCATTATTTTTCAATGAGCCTGAAATTATATTTGTATATTATTTGTTTCTCTCCCAGAGACGAAGGAGTTACACGGGGTGGATATTATTGACCGCCCAATAATTACACACCTGAAAAACTAATACGAAAAAGTGTTTTCAGTTTTTTAATTTGACCAGTAATCATTGAGTTATAACGCTTTAAATCTTCATAATCCAGTCAAATTCACCGAACGTACACCAAACGCTGGTATTTTTGAAGCTGAGGATAATTATATTAACCCAAGAGGAATCGAGAAAGAAAACCATTATTTTTCCCCCCTTGTGTGCATTTTTCGAATTTTTTCACGTCATTGTTATACCCAAAAATCAAAATGATTTTGCTTTGATCAAAGCTGCACAACATCTCTATGTTAATTTCATTTGTATAATGAAGCTTGTTTAATTTGTTTAAATGAATAAAGTATCAGTAGCAATTTTGAGATGATATTTTCTTCCAGTTCTAATTTAGAAGTTTTGGAAGATTTACATGTTGCATCACGGCTTTTGCTAGTGATTCTGCAACACAATTAACTTAATTAACAGAATAAGCTCGTTGAATGAAATTGATCACAGATACAAATTATCATATGATGAAATTTAATAAACACAGTTTAAAATTTTCATCATGCATTTCGTTTATGGATGAGTGTGTGTATGAAACGAAATGTTCAAAGCCATATTTCCAAAAACGAACAGTAAAGAGATGGCTTTCATTTTGAAAATCGAGATCTGCGGGAAGCATGATTTTTCGGGGAAAAAATTAAGAAACGAAATATAGGAGCATCTCGAAGGGGCAGCAAAATTACTAGTGCCTAGGCCAACGAGAGACCCTGAAGTCATTTTAATCATTTGATCATTTTTGTCGCATCACGGTCATTTTTTGCACACGAGGGCTAGTTAGACCGGGACTTACAATTTATTGCCGATTTCGAACGGCAACTTTTTTTTATACTCACCGAGAGATTGGTGCGCTAACCGCTCGGTGTGGGACTCCCTGCGGTTGCAATCTTTCTCTGAAGTCATGTCGCCGTACCTGTTGTACCCGTGTCAGGAAAGTTTCTGACAAGGATGAACCGGGTATCGAACTCGCGATACCTCTAAACATCCTTTGGTACTTTATGTGAGTATGTTATCGACCTGGGCTACCGCATCCGCCCCTGAATTCGGTGTCTACTAAGGGGGGCCCAGAACAACCACCCCAAAATATAAATACGCCCTTGAATGAAACTTCATTCGAAAAAAAAATGGCGAAGTTCTGTGAATCATGGCGGCTATATTAAATTTCGAAGTCATCAAAAACTTTCTTGTAAAGTGTGTGATGAAGTGTTATAACATTATATGATGTTTCTCTAATTTTAGTATGAATATTTCGGTACATTTCGGAATTTGTTGTCCTCGGAGAGACTTGGATAGCGGCTGAATGAGGTCATCAAGGCTCCAAGTATTGACAGTTACTACCACGAAAATAGCAAGCAGTCTCTATCTTCACAGCTATAGCAGCAGTAGTGTCATTCATTTCAAGAACTTCCGAACAACCAACACGGGAATGCTTCTAGAGCTGTGAGTATTCTACGAACTGTCCCTTAGTCTCTAATCGCCCATTCCGAGCTTAAGCGTAGATGAGGGTAAGAAATAGGACTTTGTTTCAACTTTGGTGTCTCAGGGAACTTTTATCTTTGAAAAGCTCTCGCCAGCATTAATTCGGACTTTTATGCCAGCAACAAGAGGAATGCTCTGTTGTTCTTGTTAGATTAAAATACAGAGGAAGTACAAGAGAGGTTATGGAGAAGACATTATAAATCATTCAATTTAAAAGGGAGAATTGTTAAGCAATCGATCAAAAATATCGAACAACCGAGTTTTTTTTCATGTTTATAAATTATCTTGATATTTTACGTGTTAGAGCTACGCAAATTTTATTATTGAATACTTAACCCTTAAATGCGTGTTTCTTTTTGTTTGATTTTTCGAGCTGTGATAATTTTTTCATAGTTACTGACACGCATAAAAACGCCGGAGAAATTATTTTAAAAATTCTATATCGAATTGTACTGCTTATACAGGGCCTTATATTGGACGTACAGAGCTTCAAAAATTGCACATAAAATAAATATATCGAATTATATTACTTTCCGCATATATGTATACCTTCTTTGTGATTCAAACTATAATAAGAAAAAAAAATCGGGCTGCAAACTCCAAGGTACAAAATGAAATGCAAACAACACATTCAAACAAATTAGCAAAAACACAGCCACACATGCCCTGCAGCAAAATGTCGCGAGGCCGGATCACGACACTTATTAATTTAAAATGAATTAAACAATACATTACGCATTGTAAACACACAGAAACATTACGTTTGTGCTGCATATTAATTTAATGCAATTATTTGAGCTTCAGACTTCATCATTTCATTAATCAGCCATAAAATTTAACCTTTAAACACACAGTTAAAATAAAACAAATTGAGCAAATATTTAATTTGCGTTTGAGCCGTATTTAAGTTCAATTAATGAACAGCATGGTTCACAATAATTAAAGAAAAAAATTTTCCTAATACCACACGCACACAAATAAAAATTGATACTGACCAAGGTACTGCTCATCACTATCCTCCCTTGCGGCCGAAGTCAGGCAAACAACTTTTGAATTACATTTTTAATATTTTAAAGGGGGCCCCTGCTCAAGAATTATGAGCGCAACCCAGTTAACTACTTATACGCGAAACCTTACACACACAAAGCCGCAAACAAAGTGACTGTGACCAGGAGATACTCCTGCGTTACAAAAAAAAAATTATAATTTAACTGGTTAATTGAACTGTGGGAACGGAATGATATCTACATTTATGTTTCAATGCCTGGGCGCCAATTCAGTATAAACCAAAACGTGGCGAACCAATTTCAATTATGTATATGAAAAATTGACCAACAAGAGAGATGATGTGAAAGCAAAGAAAAGTGTGTTTCTCTGTGATTAAAATGAGAGTAATTCTACCTATGCGATTTCAGAAGTTTAAATATTTTAAAGGAGAAAATGGCGATCATGACAAAAGCGTCAATAATCAAAAACAATAACTTTGCCCGAAACTAACGAAGAATATTGACAACGTGATGAGGACAAACACCAATTTACAAAACACCGACATATGTTTCGGCACTTGTGGGTGCCGTTATCAAGGTAGAAAAATCTTTGACCACTACAGAGACGATCTCTCATTCTGAACACGTTTTTCGTTGAGACAGAACGTACTTTTCAACCTTGATAACAGCAGCCATGATTGCCGAAACATATGTCCGTGTTTTGTAAATTGGCTTTGGACTGTTAGTTTCAATGATTCATCCAAAGTACACACGTCCAAAATTAAACTCATAAAAAGTTTTTGGTGCTGTCAGAAAGTATTCAGTGGACAAAATGGTACAAAATTAGTAAGATGCATGAAAAAACAGAATGATATAGTTACTCGTCATGTAGCATCTGCAACTTTGAAGGAGTTTTGAAAAGTAATCCTTAAAGCAGGGTTCTCAAATTTTTTTTCACCTGCGGCGTTCCCTTTCCCTGATCAACGCTTATCTGCGGCTCCTCAAAGCAATTTAAAAAAAATCTCTTCAAAAAACCTTTGTCAGGATCGCTGCGCCCCTGACATAGGTTGACGATGCACCAGGGCACCGCGGCTCACAATTTGATTAGGCTCACTTTGCCTTAAAGTGAAGAATTTCGTGCCGCAAGATGTCATCAAAAATGCATGATCCACAAAGTCTTCCAGTGTCTTGTATAACCTTTTGTTACTATACTTCATATAGTATAACTATACTAGAGCTGTAAAAGCTATATAAATTGGTCTATAAAGCATTGTGTTTATACGGCATCATAATGCACCATCCTTTACATTTTGCGTTACATTTTGGCATCGTCAAGTTATTTTATTGATTTTTTTTGCCCCAAAATAATGCTCAGATTTGATTTCCGATATGAAGTGAAACTTCATTGCGGTCATTTTCACCATCATTTAAATTTCGTTTCGAAAACGAGAAATATTACACGAAACGTATATCTGATTTCACCTTAAATGATCTATTATACTATAAAAATGGTAAACCTAAAGAAACCATGATTATTGTTTAGTATTATGGGAGGTTTTTCATCATTTCCTGGTTCTTATTTTTGTCTTGTCTGAATAGGTGATTTTTTTTTTTCCATGAAACTAAATCTGATGTAAGAAGACTTCTAGGCAAGAAAACTGGCAGGGCGAATCCTAAACCTCAAGGATATAAGGAACTCGAACATAACAATTAGTTGTTTGATGCTGCAACGTTACTGCACATGATATTTTATGATTGTTTTTCCTTCAACCTATACCCAAAAAAAAGGGGTCATCGGAACCGCCAATTTCATAGCAGTATTGAAGACGCCTTAATAGTAAATAAGGATTACCTAACCTGGTCAAGGTCATCTGAAGCAATTATTAGGCGGGACAACGATGCTTGTGGTTTCCTTTGATGAAAAGGTGGCTGGTAACCCCTCTTTCAAAAATTACCTTTATTCTTCTTTCCCTAAAATCTACGATTCCGATGAAATATTATCTACAGGGGTTTAATGACTACTTTTTAGTACACACAGGCGGAAATAAATAATGCAGGCATAGAAATAGGCATTTAAAAATTACGAACACCCACATTATTAGCATCATTGTGATTTATCTCAACAATATGATGCTGATTGCGTTCATTTTGGATATGATACTTGACAGAGAGAAAATGCAACACAATGAAGGAATACGCGAAATACGAAGCATAGTAAGAAATATATAATATATAGTAATACAATATTATAATATATATATATATATATTTATTTATTTATTTATTTATTTATTTATTTTATATTTTTAACATAGTACGAGATTTTAAACATAGTAAGAGAAGCATATTTTCGGCATATGATCGTTATTTTGAAATTTTAAACGTCAGGAAGTAAGGTGCTATGCATTCCACTACCCTAGTTGACATTGCTTTGATGAGCGTTCCGATGTGATGTTTAGGTAATGTTGACCACACACACATTTGGTGTTAATGGTTTTCTACAGTTCTCGTTCTGGTTTTGCGGGTAACGAAGAGCATTTGTCTTCGGCGCCAAATCATGTGCCAGAGATTCTCTCTTTTAGAGGGGTAAGGGGTTTGGGATCGTATTGTCTAATGAATCCTTTGGACAATTTGCAAAGATTGCCTGCTAATATTTGCTGTGTTTAGGTACGCATTATACAGAATGTCCTGTAAATACTAATTCGGCCTTCATCTCATCAACCGTTTGTTGTAGAAGTGCAGTTTTAATTTAAAAAATGCTCAAAATGTGTATTTGAATCATTCTGTACCAGTTTCGAGAGTTAAAATACAGTGTGTCATAAAATAAAGAAATCTGAATTTTTATACGGTCCCCTGTACTCCAACTTATAGTTAGAAAGTTGTTGTCCTGTCTTTCTTGGGACCAACAAAAACATTCCACGTTCCTAAGTGCAATACTCGCTTGAGATATTTGAATTCGAAAAACAGAGAAAAGTTGGGAAAGAACAGCATAAATGAGGGGAAAAGGGAACAACAAAAACGTTGTTCATTAGTTTATGTTGTTCTTTCCCAACTTTTCTAAGATTTTTGAATTAAATATCTCAACGAATATTGCACTTACAAACGTGGTAAGTTTTTGTTAGCCCCTAGAGAGACAGCACAACATCTTTCTAATTCGCAGTTGGAGTGCAGTAGCCCGTATAAAAATTTATAATTTATATTTTTTGACACACTGTATTCTTACTCTCAAATCCGGTGCAGGGTGTTTTTTGAACACATTTTGAGCACTTTCTAAATTAGAACCATACGTATACGACGAACGGTTGATGAGATAAAATTAGGACTCAACAGGACACCCTGTATATCATATTTATGAAGACGACTTTTGAGATGGTCTGAGGATGGGATAGTCAGAAATGCGGTAGCATGTTGCCAACGTCCTGGAGTGCGTTATTAGTACCAGAAGAAATCTCCTATTGATGGCAATCGGACTCATACTTCTAGCAGTTGAACTGCATGACGTCCAACAGTAGCAAGAAGACTAGCTCTACCAGCAGAACCTCTCTGAAGGACAATTTGTTCGAGGAAATTAGCAGTCTCTTCCCGTAAAACCGAGTTGAACTATGAAATACTATTAAAACTGCATAGTCAATACCTTAACTTCAAATTGAAATAGCGGAATCTACATTAAATTACGGTCATCTCTTACTGATCGCAATTTCTTGCGTATAATCCATTCTCATAGGAATTTTACTATTTTAAAAAAATATATCTTGTCATCCCATTGTTTGCAGAGACCTATTACCCAAATGTGCAAATTTTATCCAAGAAATATGCAGTCTCTTAAAAATAGAAGGGGCACGATTTTTTTAGAAAAATAATGTCGATTCTTTTAAACGCTCCTCTTATGTTTTCTATATTATTTATTTACGAATTATTTAAAAAATGTTTATTTTTTATCTATCTTTAAAAAACAAGCCTACAGAGATAGAAATGCAAGTACAGGGTGGTATTAAATAAACTAAAACTACTCAGACGTATATAGCGCCCATTCTAACGGAGGTATTTCAATGAAACTTGGTTTATATGATACATAGACTATGGTGAAAAGAAAGATCAAATAAAACAAATAGTTTCATTTTTGACCACCAGGTGAAAAACGTGGCGTTTTTCTTATCGCATTTATCTTCCCCACAACAGGCACTACATAGATCGGAGTAATGTCAGTATAATTAAACTGACACTACTCCGACCTATGTAGCACCCGTTATGGTGGACGTACTTCATTGAAACTTGGTGTGTACCTTACTCGGACTATGAGAAAAAGATAATTGCGATAAAAAAGCGTCACTTTTTTCACCTGGTGGTCGAAAATATTACTATATTTTTAATGAATCTTTTCCCCACGGTCCATACATCCAATATACGAGGTTTCATCAAAATACCTCTGTCAGAATGGGCACTACATCCGTTTGAGTAGTGTCAGTTTATGTGTGACCGTAGTGTACAAAGGCCGGCCACAACAGGCAAACTCCCCAATGAGATGGCTGAAAAAAAAATTTCCATAAGAATATGGATGCCGAATATGTTTTGAAATTCTGGAGCCCCAAAAGAGAAATTTTCATGAAAAACTGAAACCTAATAAAAATATAGCACACTGTCCTTTCGAGAAATTATAGTTGTTGTCTTCTCACAAAATATGAGTAACTTCTCGATTTATCCCAATATAAATATTATATTTAATTTTGAACGTGCAAATTTTGGCAGGATTCGCTACATCCGAGGATACGCTATTTCATTTTAGATAACACGCAAGAGTCCATGAACTGCATTAAGAAATAATGATTTAAAAAAAAAAAAAAAAAAACAATAATCCGCAGTAAATCATCATACATTTTTGAATGTGTCTTCAGCCACACACACGCGTTCTATTTTAAAATAAATGTCCTACACTCAAAACATGTTTTTCTATCTACGCTTCAAATTTCATCGTATTTCTGCATTTCTTCATGATTTAGCAATTTCTCTGTCCGATAGAGCAATTAGGAATTCCTCGAAAATTTAGAAACTAAAGACATCCCTTGAAAATTCAATTATCTGTACGTTCGTTTTTGAATCTACTTTAATGTCAAATCTTTCTAAGGGAATCTCTTAGTAATACAGATCAAATGACGAAAAATATTGTTCGGCATGAAAGCTGTTGGGAGATTTTTATTTTTGTTCAGTTATTTGCCAATAATAAGGCATTGGTATTTTCTCATGTAAAGAAGACATCCACAGGAAAGAAAAAATAAAATGATGACAAGAACTACTTGTAAAGAAAGAATAAAACGAATAAAACTATATATATAGGGCTTTTCAGAAAATGAGGATATAAATACTCGATAAACCGTACCAATGTAATCCGCATTCCTGAACACGCAAGTGAAACAAAAATTGAACGCGATCTCTCGGGATCTCCCAAAGAGAAAACTTGCAAGAAATAAATATAAAAAAAACCGCATAAAAAAAATTATATATGTATGTAAGAAGTCCTTGTAGAAAACACTATAGGGATAAAATGTAATTTTGTTTCGTTTCACGTTTGCATTTAACTTATAAGAATTTAGTAGAGATACAGAATTGCATTTTTTCGAATCTCTCTCTGTTTTTCTGAAATATTGAGAGCGCTATTGTTGTATTCAGAAATGGATTCACGTCTTTTTTATTTCAAAATTGAGATGGTTTCACACACGCGTCACCAAGATCAAGATCAATTCCTTTTTTTTCTTTTTTTAGCAATAAAAGTAGACGATTTCGTAAATCGCTCTAGGAGCTTAGACTTGCTCTAAACACGGAAAAAAGTGCTTATTTGTTATTTTCATCTTCAGGGTACGTGGGTATCGTCTTACGAGAAGAATATCGTGTAATTCGTGTCAGGTGTAAATAGATGGTTGATGTACATGGTAAATTTTGTATATGAAAAACCACAGAACAATAGATATAGGCTAAGTTTACCAAAGAACTAGAGATCAATTTTTTTGCTTAGACCCACGAGATTTGATAACTGTAGATGCATTTGATTTCGCGATGAAAAAAAACTCATCGTTTTGAGTCATAATATGCACGTACAAAATAGATAGATAGAAACACAACAGCCATACCTTATAACTATCTAAATTATTATGACATTCATTTTATGTACGTCTTCTAGTATAAATCACGTTAATTACGTGAGTGATCTTTGGGTATCCACGTTGTGTTTGTTTTTTCTTAACCTTTTCACTACTGACGGTACTTGAAAGCAGTGGTTCTCAACTGGGGGTCATATGACCCTCCTTGTCGTACTGGGGTATATTAAGGAGAGTCATGCCACATACATGGGAGAAGATCAGATGAAAGGAAAACCATGAAAAATGATGAATGGGGCCACAGAAAGCTGTGAAAAAGTAAAGCTTTCAAGTGAAATATCTCTAAGGAAAAATGTTCCTACTTTCAGAATCCAGCTGATGAGCTGTTCGTGGAACCAGTAGACACATGGTGTTGTATCAGGAGGGGCGATTCATTGTTTAGGTTCTTTGAATCATCCCGTATTTATACACACCTACTGTACTTTTTCCATCAATTCGGCTCTTGGAAAGAATGATCACCCCAGCCCCCTCTTCTGGACCCTTGCCTGGCCAATGGTTACAGAGACCGATTATTTATAAAATTTTTATTTATTATAAATTTAGTTTTAACAACATCCAATTTAGTAAGTAAGAAGGATTTCCCTCCTGGATCAGGGTGGACCCTTTGATAAGACAAGGCAGGCCACGAGAGAAAATATTATCCAAAGGCGGCCATTGGCTAAAAAGATTGAGAAACACTGCTTTAAATACCACTAATTATTTTAAAATTTCTCCCCCCCCCCCCGTAACATTCCATACATACGTTGTTAGGTGTTGGTATTTTGAAGTAAAAGGTTGTATAACTACTTTACGATTACCAGATGACAGCACAACTGCGAGAAAACTAGTTTTTTTGAATATGTTAATTAATAAAATTCATGTTTCATACCTGTAAAACTGCGTTTTTGTGTACTGCAGTAAGACACTGCACCCTACAATGTGTTCCCTAACAAATGTATAAAACAAATTACGGTTTTCTTTATGGTCAAATAAAGAAATACGTACTCATTATTATGCATTATTCAACATATTTCAATTGGTATTTTTTACTTTTATTGTAAGCTTGTATAAGCGAAGATTGCTGACTAAATTTCCAAGTACCAGGTTAATTAATTCGTTTTGTACTAAATAATTTTTTTGGAAAAAAATTATTTCAGGCTTTAGATAAGAACTAAAATGGCCAAAAAACTTGAAAATTAGCATGATAATTATTTTATTTTTTCATAATGTGGTAGTGAAAGTGTAGAACATGCATCTCCTACCTAGAGATAGAAAACTCCCGCACGGGTTGCCATATATATGTATAAACATCATTCAGACTACCCTAGCAAGTTTACCACATTCTTGAACAGCGTCCTATTTCGTTTCTTCTTATTTTGGCGTAGAATCTTCGTGACTGCCTCACAAATACCGCATAGTGATTGGATGTGGGGCATAGAAATCTCCAATTCTGAGCCCGATCATTTATTTTCCGCAAAACGATGATACTACTTCACCAAACACCAAGTCTGGCCATATCGCTGTATTGCAATTTACTGCCATTAATGAGATGGGTTGGAAATGGAGGCGCTGTCTATCGGTGGTCGCCTCAAGTTCGTTAGGGAAAATATCTTATCTATTATCCTCCCTCGGATTCGAACCCGGGACCGTGACAGCAACCTTCACGGTGGTAGACGAGCATCTTACCACCACGCCACAACGATGATACTGGCACGAGCAGAGAATTTTTTTCCCTGAATATTCTGAGGGAAAATGGTACTGACGTCACCAGCAGCGTACGGAGGCCTATCTCTAGGAGGTGCTGTTGTGGAACTGCACATACATTTCTTTTTTCTCAACTCAAATAATGAACAATGAAATCGTTCCTGACACAGGCATGTCTTTTTTCCAAGAAAATTTGTACGAAACAAACTAAGATTTGCCATTTCATGGGGTATTTTTAATACTGAAAATACCTTTATTTTTAAAGAAGATATCAACAGTCAGTTCTTTAAAATAATCAGCCGTCCATAGCTAAGCTGATTTATAGGACAGATAAGTAATACTTCTAAAGACGCTATTCTAGCCATGCAAAGTCACTAGTAATTTTATTCAAAAGTCAAGATGAAAAACAGATGTATGGATCAATCGAGAAATTGAAATTTGTATATTCTAGAATGAGATAAAAGAACCAGAAATGACCGCTTCTAACGTGTGAATCATTAGATGGACTCCCACTTGTTAAAGCATGACCTTCTGAAACTCGACGAGAAGTGCCAGTGTGACCTCGTCAGATAGATAGATAATAATGCACCCAACCTGTCGCAACGTGAAGCCATTTAGGGGCACCTTAAAGTTTGACCTCACTAACTCTAAAACGTGATAGTGTAGTCAGCCAATTCTAAATAATTAGAATCCAAGATAAAATGATGAAATACATTTCGTAGAAATAGACGATATTTTGATTGTAGTTTTTTCTATTAAATCGTAAGTATGTATATCATTTGATACTTTGATATTATAGTAGACTTTTATAGTTTAGTAAGAGCTAGGTTTAGAAGTTTTCGGTCTTTTACCGTAACACACTCATATTCTTTCAAACAAAAATTATCCACTCATGTTCAATCTAATTTCATAATTTTGCACGCGTACAGAATATTTTCATTCTCATTAGCAGGAAAATATACCTCTATCATACAGTCGAATTTGATTAACTATGAAAAATCCATCCAGCGATGAAAAATGATTAATCAAACTGGCGAAATACGGACACGAAATAAAATATAAAATCGTGAACATGAATTCCACTATTAATAATCAATTTGAAAATAAGACTTCATTATTTTTCCTTATCAATTATAACTGAAACAAATGTAAAAACTAGCGCCCCAAAACATATAGCACTTCAACAAACTTTTATTTCTAGGTAAAAAATTATCCCGTTTCTCGAAAAAAAAACAGGAGAAAAAGTAAAGAAAAACTCCCGGTTCCGGGAAGAATAATCGTCAAGGTTTCAACCCTTCACGAAGAACACTCCACCTTTTCGTAGTATATAAGAACTTTGCCCTTAAATTCGTTTAAACCGTTTATCAGATCAAATCAGGTTTATCTCTTTTGAATCGAATTTCAACACTGTCAGTCTGTTTAAGGTAAAAAATATATATATTTGCCCCCCTTGAAGTACATTTTTTATCGGAACATAAAATTGGATAAAGAAACAAATATTTTCTCATTTTTACATCACTAACAAGCATTTTTCTTCAAAGTTTATAATTAATATTAAATTATATTTGTCTATATTAATCCCAACTTTGATGAATATTTGATATATATATATATATATATCACAGCTTGTAATTCAATTAAGGATGCACTGATTACTTTTCTTTTTTACTATTTTTTAGTAATTCAAATTTTAGTGTTCGTCTTGAATTTCAAACGAATCTACCATATACGCATGACGTTTTGTTATAAGATAAAGAACCTTCCGAAGCGCTTTGATGTTATTACTGTGAATTACACCGCACAGAATTTTATGGCATAGTTTCGCCACGTTTGAAACTACGTAACTTATAGAAGGATTAATTGAAAGGACGGAAAAACAAATTTTAATTATAACTTGCACTAATTAGTTTGTTTCTCGTTAAAAACATTGTGTCCGGGTAATCTGAGAGAATTTTGTTGTTTCCCGATAAATGAGATTCACTCTTTCTTCTCCATACGGTACTTTGTTCTCAAATGCTCTTCATTTAACGTAATTTTTCAGCGCGTATACGCAAATTTCTGACTATTATGAATATTATTAATTACACGGTTTTGTAGAGTGAAACTTTCTGTCATTTTGACACGATAGTTTATAGAAGAAAAAAATGTATTTTTCTTTGATGAAAGGCTTTCTCGTCTTTCTCGTGTCAAACCAAAGTAAAGTGTCAGTGAGGAGATTAAATTTCACGAAGATTATATTTAAATTTTACATTCAAATTTTTTTCGTTACGGAACAAAAAATATTTATTTCCTCGTACAATGGGTTTAAAAAGCGATTAAATCAATCAAGAAACAATGCAAGTCAATATATGACGGCTAGTGAGACAGAACCGGAATTATTTTAATTTCTTATGGACTACGTTACTTAAAGTCTAGATTGGTTTATTTTGAAAAGGCACATATATACCAAATCGTATGCAACTTACCCCACATGTGTGTCATTCTTGGAGAATATGCTTTCTTTCTTTCAAACCGAACACAGCCCAGACTCTATCGGTTTTGGCCAATTTTAGCCATTGTCCTTGTCAAGCGATGGGGTGTGTCGGAGAAAACTTCATTAAACACAATTAAATGTACACTCATACATAGAATTCACTCATATACAAAATACTGTAGCACAAAAAATTGAAAATTAAAAAACAATGAAGAAAGGCAAGAATAGAAAGACAACAAAGAAATGCAAGAATGTAAAAACGATGAAAAAATGCAGAAAAAGGATAATACATAAATTAAATGTGTTCAAAACTTCTAGTATAAATTGAGAAAACACAAAAGAAGGGAAAGTACAAAAAGCAATACAAAATATATACATTTGTGTATGTTACAGTAAATGTGATATATATAAATCGGTTATTATACATAATAACCTATTATTAAGCATACTTACCAATCGTCTCGGTAAGTTTGATAAATTTATCACTTTTACTAGCACGTTCACGAAGTTCGGGCTTTGGCAGTAACATATATAAGTTTGTATATTGCATACATGTTTGTAATCTTTGTATTCGTGTAAAAAAAATCGAATTGCATGTTAGAGGACAGGGGCCGTATAAAAATTTAGATTTTTTTGTTTTATGACACTCTGCATTTTCACTCTTGAAACTGGTACAGAGTGATTTCTGAACAGATTTTAAGCATTTTTTATCTGAACCATACTTCTACGATGAACGGTTGATGAAATAAAGGCCTAATTGGGACTTACAGGACACCTGTTTAGTATTTGATTGCATCTGCGGTTATATTTTTCATACTTAAAAGATCTTAAAAAACGTCAACCTCGATTTAAACGACAAAATCTTCAATGTTAATTTAACCGAATTCGATCTTAATTAGTAAGTAATAAATCGATTCTCACATTCTTTTTTACAATTCTACTTTACTATCAGAGTATAGGAAGATCTAGTAAGAATGCGATTTTTTTTTTTTGTTAGTTTCATACCAGACGTATAAAAAATCATTAAAATAATTTTTTTTCTATATCTAACATGACGCTACGGTGTATATTGCAGATGATGAAGAAGAGAAATTCGTCTTAAATTCTGAAAGAATTGAGATAAAACTTTTTTTTCCCCCCGTAAGTATCATTTTATCGGCATTTGTGGGAGATGGAAAAGCGGGAAAGAAAAAAATTTTTTTAAGAAATAATAATAATAAGGGAAGAAAATAATTTCAAGTAAAAATTTGGAACGAACGCTGTGAAACAGAAACGGGAGAACCAAATACGGAGAACGGGTGGTCGGTCGGAGTAAGAAATAAAATGAAGATGGAAAGTTGGCTTTTTTTCTCTCGTTCGCGGCTCATTCATCATGGAAGGGAATCATCAGCAACGAATGAAGGAGAATTACTGTAATGCATGGGTTATTGGGCAATTTTTTTTTTTTTTTCGTATATCCAGGATGAAAGTCAAATTTCATATTCACAGAAACCTTCCCCCCTCCCCAAAAAAAAAGTAAGTTTTACTCGAAGAGTAATAACGGTTTTGATTTTCTTTCGAAATTGCCTACGGAACTGGGCTTAATTTCTATCGTGTGCACCGTGTTTCTTTCGCGTGTGAATGGGAAAGTTTATGTCTCGAATCAAATTTTTATTTTTTTAATTACAAAATTAGTTCAATAATTCCATTTATATTACGTTCGAAAGTACAATTGGACCCCAATTGACTGAGTGTGTTTTTGTTTATCCAAGTAACTTTCCAAAAACTCATTTCAAGAACTAGTTGTAGTTCAGTCCGTCTCAAAAGTTTAGATAATGCCGTTTTCTTAAAATAACAACAAAAATGAGTGAAAATAGTACCTTTTAAAGGAAAATACCTGAAGCATTTATAGAAAACAAATTACGAAAGAACATTTATAACATTTATAGTATTGAAAAAAAGTTTAGAGAAAATTCAGATATACAAACATTGCAGTCTTTTAATATAGCTAATAGAATTTTCATTTTTTTCTAACAATCTCAAACACACTATCCGCCATGGATCTAATTAAATTCTGTAGGGTTTCAACATCAAAACTGTACCATGCTTCTTCGATAGGGCTCTTCACTTCATCAACAGTCGAATACTGTATTTCATTTGCAAACACATTTATCGTAAGTATGCTCCGTATATTCTTAATAGGATTCAAGTCAGGACTCATCAATGGCCAGTCTAAAACCGATCGTTTTCACGATTAAAGAGCTTTTTTTTAGCAGCAGACCTTTGAATAGACACGTTATAATGTTGAAATGTCAAATTTGGTGCTCCTAACTTTTCTCTAATAAGTAGTAAATTGTTTTCGAGGATCTCCTTTAAGCATCAGAGATTTGACGACCAATTTCGAAAGTTAAAAAGCCCGACCATTAAAAGCAAATACTGCCCATACCTTTATTGAAGTTACACCTTACTGTCTGCTGAAAACATCCGTCTAGAATTTTTTTTTTTTTTTTTTGCACCACTAAATATGATTCCAAGCTATTTGTCTCCATAAAACATGATTTCGTGCCTATTTCAGTGCCATTTCTCCTTTCGTACTTCCTTGTGACAAGCTTCTCTGATCTGCATCTGTTGAATATTTCACTCCAGAATATTTCATAATTCCATACAGTCATTTTATGCGTTGAAGCCAATCTTCCAATGGCTTTGTTTTCGCTTAAACAAGTACTGAGTTGCCTGGTGCAACCAGGTTTTGGCTTTTGGGACGCAAGTTGGATAAATTACACGTCAGACACTTCATTTCGACCTGCTCAAAGCAATATCAATGCCTTTTACGACCTTTCATTTTGCTTCCAAATGAATTACTCGAAGATATCGTATTACATCGTACAAAATATGCGACGACCTCGACAATTTTTTTTTTTAATTGAAACCAATATGATAGCTTTCCACTTTTATACTATCACGTCTCTGATACACCATATAGACGTAATCTTCGAAATTTGCATAAAATCTGAAGTTTTTCTAAACGTTTGAGACAGCTATTTTTCCCAATTTTAAGTTTAAAAAGTCGAAAACGTATTTTCCTCGACAATGGCTGAAGTTTAAAGTAGGTTTTTTCTTTCTGATCTACATGAGAGGAAAAAAAATGAAATCAAAATTTGAAACGGTTTCTATGCCGCAGTTAAAAATCGGCAGTGTCTAAACTTTTGAGACGTGCTGTAAAATGACATTTGAAACCCCTTGTGTCTTAAGGAACTGGTTCAAAGAATATGTACAGCAGTTTTGCGAAAACTGGATGATATTGGTCTTTAAAGAAGGGAACCAGGGTGGCGGTGGGAACTACAGATACAACATGGCATAGCCTTGCATCCTGCAGCAGGGCTCCTAGGCTTCTTCACCGCATACTAACTCCGGTTATATCACCTTACGGCAATTTACTACAGTTAAGGTTGGGTTGTAAATGAAGGCGCCATCTATCGGTGGTGGCGTTAGGTTCATTGCGGAAAAGAACTTGTTATCCATGTTCTTCACCAGCATTGAACCCACTTACCTGGACAGCTTCTTTCAGATCCGTATTCTGCAACGTTTTGGTTATTCGAGTTAGGTTCAGTTCATACTAGTTCGGATAATCAGGGCCCTACTGTATATCGAAACGAAATAGCGTTATGGTTCTCATATCCGAAACTCTCTTGATATTGAAATAGCTATAGAGGGTGTTCTGTGCTTCTTATTCGGTCTTTGTCCCATCAACCGTTCGTCGTAGACTTATGGTTCTGATTTAAAAAATGCTCAAAATGTATTCAGAAATCACTGTGTACAAGTTTCAGAAGCAAAAATACAGTGTGTAATGAAACAATGAACGTGAATGAACGGTCCCCCGTTCTCTAGCTTCCAGTTAGGAAGTTGTTACCATGTCTCTCCTGAGGCTAGCAAAAATATCTCATGCTTCTAAATGCAATATTCGTTGAGATATTTTAATTCAAAAACGGAGAAAAGAGAGGTGCGGAAGAATAGCATAAACTAACGAACAACTCTCCTTTCCTTCATTTGTACTGTTTTTTCCCAAGTTTTCCCAGACTAATATTTCATTTAAAAACATGGAATTTTTATTGGCCTCTTGACTGGGCACAAACTTTCTAATTAGAAGTTAAAAGATTGGGGGGGGGGGGGAGGCTGTATAAAAATTTAAAATTTTTCAAATTTACCATAAAAATTTTCAAATTTTATGACATATTGTATTTTCACTGTCGAAACTGGTGCAGAGGTATTAATAAACACATTTTGAAAATTTTTTTAAATTAGAAACATACCTCCACGACGAACGGTTGATGAGATAAAAGCCGCATTACGAATTAAAGGACACCCTGTATATCTCCTTAGGAGAAAACTAAAATTTATCCATTAAATAACCCTAAAATGAAACCTCAAAATTTAGACAATATTTATTTTTTGATCGGTAGTCAATTCACGGTGCTATAAACGCATCCGCATGATTCGTCTGCATTTATTTTATATTCAGAGCATTTACTTCTCGTATTTTGTCTCATATCGAATCAATATGAGACAAGCCTGTTCCCGCTATTCTGACCTGAAGTCTAAAAGTTTTATTGCTTTTCTTTTCCGTCTGAAAATCTGGAACATTTTCAAATCACTTATACATTCCGCGAGGTTTGCCTAAAATGAGTTGGGTATTGATTTTGGTGACCTGAGAAACAAGAACTTTGAAGACAATAATATTCCATGAGATGGGAGGGGCGAGGGGGGGGGGGGCTTCTTACACTGGAAAATTTTTCAAATCCGTCTCGTCGGTGAAATAGCTTGTTGATCCCTAGAAAAGAACGCTCTCTCGAGGAATGGATAGAGAATGCATCTAACAATTCTACTTTGTTGATCTGGACATTCTCGTTTGAATATAATTTCATATTTCATTTTTATTACCGGATTATTCATGAAATATATAGCATTTGTTTAGTATGAGCAAACATAAATTGGTATGAACTTATATTTGACAATAAAAAATAAGCCGCTTGTCAATAAGAGATTATTAATTCCCTAAAACGTATCACCAAGTCACAAAATATTTGGCATACGAGAGAATGATTACTTTATATTGTTTAATAAGTAATAAGAAAGATTTCATTTTGAATGCAAAGAAATAAATGCAACTTGTTTGCATGGATTTATCTAATCATAATTAACAGTTTTCATACGGTAACAAAGAGTTTCCATTACTAAACTCTAATAGCTTATTTTAGTTCATATTAACCATATACAGGGTGTCCTTTAAGTAATAATGTGACCTTTATCTCATTAACTGTCCGTCGTAGAGGTATAGTTTCAGATTAAAAAATGCTCAAAAAGCGTTCAAAAATTACCGTATTCCAGTTTTGAGAGTGAAAATACAGTGCGTCACAAAAGAGGACATCAAAATTTTTATACGGTCCCCCCCCCCCTGTTCTTTAACTTCCAATTAGAAAATCGATGCCCTGTCTCTCCTGAGGCCAAAAACAAAATGTTTTTGAGTTCAATATGGACTGATTTATTCGAATTCAAAAATCGTAAAAAAGTTGGGAGAGGACAGCATAAATGATAAAAAAGAGCGTTGCTCGTTAGTTTTTTGTGTTCTTTCATAACTTTTCTCCAATTTTTTAATTCAAATATCTTAACCAATATCGCACTTAGAAACATGGAATTTTTTCTGTTGGCTTCAGCAGATACAGGGCAACAACTTTTCAATTGGAAGTTAGAAGACGGGGGACCGTATAAAAAATGTAGATTTCTTACTTTGTATCAAAACTAGTACACGGTAATTTTTGAACGCCTTTTGAGCATTTTTCAAATTAGTGTCATACTTCTACGACGGACGTTCGACAAGATAAAGGCCGCATTATCACTCACGGGACACCCTGTATATCAAGGGTGGTCAACCTTTAGGAGAGTGTGGGGCCACTTCATTGATTTGGAAACATGTCGTGGGCGATTGAAGTGATCTGTAAATATGCCATGGATCACTTAAGACTTAAATGGTCTAGAAATGCTTCGCGTGCCACTAAAGTTTCCTGGAACTGTGCCGCGGGTCACTGAAATGATCTATGAATATGATATGCCGGCGGTCACTTAAGTCGAATAGAAATGTGCTATGAGTGATCAGGAGATGTGCCGTGTGTCACTTATGTGTTCTGGAACTGCGCCACACGTCACAAAAGTGATTTTTAAATGTGTCGCGAGTATCTTGAGCGATATCTCAATGTGTCGTGGGCCACTTGAATGATGTGGAACTGTACCAGGGTCCATTTAACTCATATGTAGATGTGCCGCGAATCACAGAAGTGCTCTGGAACTGTGCCGGGCGTCACTCAAGTACTCTAGTAATTTGCCACGGGTCACCCAAGTGATTTGTAAATGTGACACGGGGCGTTTGAGTGCTCTGGAACTGTGGAACGGGCCACTAAAGGGATCTGTAATTGTTCTACTTGGTTCATTTTCACAAAATTCGGTTTGATGTTGTGGGCTACATCAAAGGAGTCCGGGGACCACATTTGGCCCGCTGGCCATGGGTTGAGCATGTACGATTTTCTATAAAATTATAGTTTTACTATAAATATATGTAATTTATTTTAAAAAGATACGTTTTATAAGTGTGAAAGTTTTCTATCAAAATAAATTATCATTCATTTTTATTCAATTTTACCTTATTTTAATCAATCTTAATTAAAGATGAACTCTTATAAATCTATGGTGAAAATCACGAAAACGAGAAACACGTGAAATGCGGTTCAAAATTCAAAATAAAAATATCGAAACGCTTTAAACTTTTTAGTAACTCACAAAAAAATGTTTATAAAGTACACTTATGTATAAGTGTACTTTAAAAGGTCAATATGAATAACCTCGGGAGAATAAGGCTGGAAGCACGCAGCAAGCATGATAACTTAGAATGATTCCGGAACACACCAAAACTGAACTAAATATTTAGCATCACGAAAATGTTTTTTACGTGATATTTTCAAAGTAGTAATACGTGACAGCGTTTAGACTTGAAACTATTCAGCGCTTTATGCAGTAACATATTTTCTGAGAAATTTTTCTTCCAAAAAATTTCCTACGTATTGCTAATAGGGTCTTATTTACGATAGATTAATCTCGTTGCTTGGTTCACACAGTTATTATAAAACGCTAAACTTTGCTTTATTTTGATTTCTTTCTGCGCGTTTTCTATAAGTATAAATACAGTGAGAGTATTTTCAGTATAATACAATATAAATTCCAGCATTTACTAAATTACTTTTCATATGAAAACTAAATTAGTGTAACGAAAAAATTAAAATAGGCCATGTCATAGGCACGGGCTCAAGTTTTGACGTGGATCTATTTGTTGTGCCGAATCATTTGGTAGGTACTGACATAATAAAATTGTGTCATTATCATCGGCTTTGTCTTTGGAATAACTAACAAACGATACCAATGTCGTCTATTTTCTTGTGGACTGCTCGAGATATAGCGGAAAACAGTTTGTTGCGAATCAGGGCAGCGGGCCTGTTGCCCAAACGAGAAAACATATTAAAACAGAAGTGATATCACCGAATGCACCTTTGGAATGCGCATGTGATGATATCATTGCTTTTGACTCGCGTTGCGTATTTTTTTGAGAAATAGCGGGAAACAATTTGTTACGAATCAGGGCAGCGGGCCTGGTGCCCAGACGGGAAGATATATTGAAATCGGAGTGATATCATTGAATGTAACTTTGCAATGTGCATCTGACGATATCCTTGCTTTTGGCGTGCGTTGCGTACTTTTTGAGATATCAGCGTTTAAAAAATTTTTTGCGAATGCTCCCATTATCGTCAGATGATTTAAAAGACGTATTCACGTCAAAATTGTGTTGTGTTGCCTCTTTTGCGTCGACAAATTTAAAACATTTTACCCTGATATCTTTTTTTAAAAGCTTTATCTCCTAGTATTTGATTTGGGATTAGGATATAATTACTGAGAATTGGCTTATAGCAGCCAAACTTCGATAAAGCGTCTCCTTTTTTTTCGTACGAGAAGCAAAGTGTATTCGTTTCTCCTTTGGGAGAAGCGCTTTCATTATTGAATAAAGTGGCTGTTTTCTTTGAAAGCAATTACGTCGAATAAAACGAACAAACGATCGTTTGATAATGCCATCGAAGCTGGCTGTTTTGGAGGAAAAAATAACAATAATAACAATTTGTTTCTAAATCCCATATAAATGATACTGATTTGATTAAAATTTTCATTATCCAACTTACAGTATTGCATTACTCGTTATAGAATATTTGTCCAGATGCTACCCGATAGAACTACTATAACAGTAAAAGTCCTTTATAACGACAGTTTTTTTTCCAATCAGAGGGAGGATTGTCGTTATAACGGACTCTCGTTCTAAAGGAATTTTAGTTTTTCGACTGTAGAAAATATGAATGGGGGGGGGGAACAAACAAGATAAATTTACCATTCTTCTTCCTTTTATTTTTAACTACTTTTGCTGAAATATGTATCTACAGTTCATTGCTTATGCATACACAATGTTTAATATATAACAAAAAAAACGAAGTTGTCGATAAAAGCTCGAATTTTTTTTGCGATTTCACTTTTCGCTTCAGTATTTTTTCACATTCGAATAAAATCTGAATTTTTGTTTCGATTGCCAAACTTTTCTCTTTCCTTTCTACAGCAAAACAAAAACATTTTAATAGGAGACTATCTCACTCATGAAATTTTGGCACAAAAAAAATTCGCATGACCTGGCAGCGAAAAACAACTAACGACAGTGAAAATGATGAAAACCTCTTTGTCCTGCGTCCAGTTTTGGAAGATTCCAAGAAAGGAGAGGAGGGAATGATTTTTGCATTGAAATAACAACGATGTGAAAATCAGGGGTCGTGCACCACCTGCCCAACCAACGCACCTACACATAGAAAAAAATTTGTGTTTTTAATATATAGTAACAAGAAGATAATATGCAGCATGTGTTCTTCTTATCTATTGGGAGGTATCTATTGGAAGTCTTATCTGTACTGACAAGCCCCGTTTTTATAAACACCTATGAATAGCGTGAAGAGATTTTAAAAATATACTACTGTTTCCATTCTATTTTATGTATAATGCTAAAAGAAAGGGGAAAAGAAAACATGCTTTTCTCTCTCTCTCTCCGGAGATTTTGTTGTCATTACAGCGAATGTATTCTGATTTTCATTCATAAATTACTTGCTATAAGCGAATATTTTTTGCATCTTTAACATTAGCTGTTGACAATCACTTGCTCATTACTCGTAATAGCAAGACACTCGTTATAATGGACTTTTACTGTACATCAGAAAATAAAGATGAATAATGGTAATGCTCGCTTTTGTTTCGTGTCTAAAATTTTGATAATATCTCCTTATACATGGGAATTATATTTCAAATGTCAATTTCCAAAATACAGAATACAGAGTTTAGTATAGAATAAATCTCAAGCAGAGAGCTTGTTAGGAACCACAGAGTGCATAGTGCTTATATAATAGGTACCAGGACATAAAATTTTCACTCTTGGAAGTCCTGATCTAATGTTGACCATAAAACGACCAGTTGTTGTGAAACTACGGTATTTTCTATCTCACCAATAAAATTCCAAGTTCCTATGTTATAGGACGTAACGGAAGTCCTTTTTTCCACGGTTCCCAACACGTCCCTATTCCCTAGTGCACAATACTTTGGGAAAGAATGGAAAGAGAGGAATGACAGCTCCTGAAGGACCTCTGTAATCGAGTTACTGCAATGCGGAGTCCTAGCAGAAAATCCTTAACGCTCAAATAACTGCTCACTGTCAAACATGGTACAGCATATTGACTATTCTCATCAAAACGAAACGTCTCGATTTGCACCTTCACGGGCTGTCTAATACCTGATTCGATTTCTTTCATTATTATTTATCCATTACGCAAACATAGACAATATATTCTAATCTCTCAAGTCTTTTCTCATTCACGTCGTTTATTACACTGTGTGATATTGCCATAAAATTAAACTTCTACTGCATAAGAAGCACACAAATGCATGCAAAAGCAATGACTGATATTTAAATTTCTTTTTAATTAATAAGAAATACGCTTCATGGATTTCATTCATAATATATTACATCATAAATATGTATAGTAGGAAATCTCTTTTGTAATTCCAGAAAACTATCAAAGACATAATAGTATACAGAGTGTTTCACAAAGAGTGTTCGAAAAATTCTATGGTTGGTACTAAATTTAAATTGAAATAATGCAAAATGATCCTATGAATAGAACAAATCATAAAAAATGATTCTATGAATTGAGCAAATCATAGAAAATTATCTTAAACAAATCAAAGAAAATGATTAGTAAAGAATGAAGGAATCCAGCTTTGATAAATTCACTCACATGAAATGAAACTTAGAAGAAATTATAAAATTTAAAATTTTATACGGCCTCAAATTATAAAATGTCAATTGATAAAATTAGTATCTATTTATAGTACCAAAATGAAATTTTCCCGTGATATTTGAAGAAACATTCGCTAAGATATCGAGGATTAAAATTCCCAATTTTTTCCACTTTTTAGTTATATACACACATTTCTTTTCATACTTGATCATTTAAGAATGTGAAAATAACAAATATGAAGAATTTTGATCAGCGATGTCTCGACGAACTTTTACCCAAATATTATGAAGTAATCGTTTCGTTAATAAGCTGTATTTAATAAAAAAAAAAAGTATAATAAAACAAATTTTGCTGGCTGACATTTTCTTTCATTTAGAGCCATATAAAAAAAATCTAATTTTTTACATTTTTTCCCAATTTTCATCCAAACGATATCAGCTGGATTTCTCTCTTTCTAAGAACCATTTCTCATACTTTAAATGATTTTTAAAATCAACCATAAAATTTTTAACGTATTTCGGACACTCTTCATGAAAAACTCTTGCATAATTCACAATAAACTAATTCCAAAAATCGAACCAAAGTGAAAAATATCGAAAGTTTAATTCTGTGTGACTTAATACTTTGGCTTTGATTTAAAAATTGTAAATTTCATTACAACTGCAGAAAAAAATAAAAAAAATTTATTTCTCTGCATTTTTTTTTTATTTATTTATATCTTACTGAGTCTTTTTCTTTAGAATTATTGTTTTTTGAACTGTTGTTTTAAAACAAACTGTTGTGATGTAGGCCCCGGGTCAAGGCATGATTGCTTTCTCTTGTGAAAAATCGATTGCATATAGAGAAAGACTTGGAACAGATTTTTCTTGTATTTTTTTTTTTTGTTTTTCTTCTTGATATTTTCTTTAAGAAGAAACTTTCCTTTCGTGGTGGAAAGTTAACAAAGAAGAAAAGAAACACAAGAAAAACAAGAGGAAAAAAAAAAGCGCATGATGAAATAAAACCTCGAACGTTTGTCTCAATCGTAGCCAATTCAAGGAAATTTGATTTTGAGACTGTCTTGTCGGGGGAAAGAATTCACCGCCGAGAAATATTCCGTTAAATTGGAAGGAAAAAAATTTACTCGGAGGTAAAAACCGAGAAAAAAAAAACTTTTATTATTAATATATTTTTTTTATAAGAATTTCTGAAGGAATTATAAGTTCCCTCTTGAGATATAAAACTGGATAATTTGTTGCCTTTTAAAAAAATGGAATAAATAAATAAAAACTTGCCCAATTTATTGATAAATGGAATTCTCAATCATCGAGATAATTCTTCACTTTCATTTTAAAATTCGTTTTTCCCGTATTTTGCATTCAACTGATTGCATTCAATAGAGATATATTTATTCTGTGTTATACCGCATTAGAGAGGATGATATGTGTGAGATATCTTTACAGCTTATTAAGTTTTAGAGAGCGTTATTTCTTTCTCTACTATTGAAAAATTCCTGGATTACATATTACGTGGATGTTAAAGCAACATTTATTTCTATAAAAGTATTTTAAAATATTTCATATCATGTATCGAAAAATTCCATAAAAATGAGAAATGACTTATTTTCTGGGGTCTCATACCTTTTGACATGGTGAAAAGCTATGCTCAATATTAATATTAATAGAAATACTATTTAGCCATTGATTTATTTCAAAATTTTTACACACATTTTTAATTGCATATGATACCCTACGCTGAAATAAAATTTTACTTATATCTCTGATACTTGATTTTTTTTTTTTTTGGAAATTTTCAAAAAAATGCACCAAAAACAGCTTGCGCATGATAAAATAGAATGGCATCAATGTAATTGAACAAAAATTGATGCAAAGTATGTGTACATATATATATATATATATATATATATTCACACACACATACATATATAGTATGATAAAATACAAGAGAAATGAGATAAAAAATGAAGAGCTAGCGAAAAAAGTATCTTTTTGAATGACAAAAGCTCTAGTGCTACTCACTTGTTCTTTCAAAAAAATATATATACAAAAAGAAGAATTATTTAAAAAAAAACGGAAAACAAAATTGAATTTTATGAGAGTAAAATAGAACCTATGCAGTGGGTCGTCATCGGGGGAACCCCATGCATGGTTCGAAAAGTGTAAGAGTTTCTGAAGGGCGGAATCTATAGATTCGGACACATTTGTAATAATAAACAGGAATTCAATACAGCGCTCCTCAATCTTTTCAAAGCTGCATCTGGCAACAGTATTCCAACCACCTTCTTCAACGACATTTTAAAAAACTTCTCCTCCAAATAACAAGATGGTCTTCCCCCACTCATAAGGTATGTCCGGTGATTTTTGACTACATTTTTGGATTTTTTAATTTATTTTTGACTTTTTTCATAATCTTTGTAAAATATTCCCTGTAATTATTTTATTCCTGTAACTTTGTATATATTTTTGTCATGCTTCTTCGAGCTTATAATCTGAAGCTCTGTATATATCTTTTAAATATTGTATTTTTTAACATTTTTCCATTGTCTTTTTTTCGTCCAACATGTTTTTGAGAAGGCAGGCGTCGGCGAACAACGGTTGGTATTTTTAATACAATTAGGCATAGCCACCCTTCAGAAACGAGTACACTTTTCGAACCATGCATGGGGATTCCCCCGATGACACGTGACCCACTATTTCACTTTCATAAAATTCAATTGTGTTTTCCTTTTTCTTAAAATAATTCTTTTTTTGTGTATATATATATAAAGCACAGGGCGTCCTTTAATTAAAAGGCTCTATTTTAAAGTAGCCTAAAGACGAAACCAGTCATCAGAAAATTGTGAAATTTTGTGGAGGACTTCATGAAGTGATGGGGCTTTGTTTCATCTGGGAAAAATTAGTTGCACATGTCACCACCAGAGGGCATTTTATTAAGATATGGAACATTTAGGCAAACGTTTACAATTTTCGCAATTGTTAAACATTTTTAAAATTGTTACTGCAAGAAAACATGTTCCATATGATGGCCATCATTTTCAGATACCATGTGAAATCGCAAGATGGCAGGTTCCACAACTGACCGAAGTGTGTGCGAGGAAATGTTCAGCACTTGGCGAGAAATGCTGCCTTTAAGGTCGGGTAAAGATGTTGGATTGTCACGACTTACCAGACGTTTAAAAATCGCATGGATGAAGGTCCGGGGATCGGAGAGTCCATATATTAGAGAAGCGCCGGCTGATGATACATTCTTCTGTAAAATGTGTTTTAAGAACATTCTTAGCATACACTGCAATGTGTGGAAGAGCTCCGTCTTGCATAAAGATTGTGTCTGCAAGTCAGTGACGTACTTACAGAGTCGAAACAATTTCGTTCTGTAACAGCAATGCATATCGCTTCCCGGTGATCAAACATGTGACTGGACCTGTAGAACGTAACTTTTCGTAGAAGTAGGGACCGAGAATAAATGATGCAGTGAATCCACACTATACCGTCACATTTGGTGAATGCAATGGAACCTCTAAGATAGCATGCAGATTTTCTGGTTCCCAAATTCGGCAGTTGTGAGTATTTACTGCACCATCCAAGTGAAAATGCGCGTCGTCTGTCCAGAGGATATTGCAAGGCCATTTTGAATCGACCTCAACCCGAGCTAAAAACTGCAGTGAGAACCGGAGTCGAGCGTGATAAGACTTGGACCCATGTGGAAGCAACCGCTGCACAAGTGAATGTTTGTACGGATAATATCGGAGGATATTCTGCATGATCGTATGGACAGTTGAACGTGGCCTATCCGATGCCTGTGCTACACTCCTGACACTAGTGCTAACACGAGAATTCGAAGCTCTTCTACTTGAAGCGGAACCTCCTATACTGCGTCTGTAGAAATGTGTTTTGTTCCTCTTCCAGGTCGAACAGCCAACGATAATGCGGTTTTAAATTTCGTTATCATACTCCGAAGGTTTTTAACATTCATTGGACCTTTTTAAATCCTCTTCCAAGTCCGATATTTCCGTACAACTGTTACTGGGAAATTGCTGTTTTCGTAAAATAATTTTACCAACAAAGTGCGATCTCGTAAACTTATAGTTGTTGTGAGCAGCAAACACATTGAGAAACAAGATCTCCGCGAATGTTTCTAGGTTTTATAACAGCTGCTACGTGACATCACATAAATTTACATGGTTACTACTTGTATTCAAAGTGAAACGCCCTCTGGTGGTGGCATGTGCAACTACTTTTTCCCTCTGAAACAAATTCCCATCACTTCATGAAGTCCTCCACAAAATTTCACACTTTTCTGATGAATGGTTTCGCCTGTAGGCTACTTTAAAATAGGGTCTTTTAATTACGTACGCCATGCATATATAAAGGAAAATCTTCAGTTCATGAAATGAGGCAAAAGATTGAAATTACAAACAATCTTATTTAAAATTGAATTTCAAATTTCAAATATTAAAATTCCAGCAATTTGAAATTTAATTTTAAATACGATTGAGTCAATATAAAATCTCAATCTTTTGCTTTCTTTTCATGAACTGAATAGTTTCATTTATATATATGTACTTTTAATCAATATTTTTATTCAATTACATTGATGTCATATTATTTTATCATGCGTGCACGATGTTTTGGATAGATTGTTTTGAAAACTTACAAAAACTTAAGTGTTAGGGATATGTAAAAATTTATACCGGCATAGGATTGCAAAAACAATCAAAAATATGTGTAAAAAATTTGAAATAAATCAATGCTTAAATAGTATTTTTTACTAGGGAATAGTTTTTTACTAGGGAATAGTTTTTTACTAGGGAATAGTTTTTCACCATGTTAAAATTTACGAGACCTCTAAACCCATTAATATTTCTCTTCTCATACACACCAACGTACTCGAGTCTTAATACGTAAAACACTATGTGAAATTAAATATTAGAATACGAAACATCAATTTTCTTTAAATTTCCATCGCGGAATAAATTTTTAAGAACTATTAGTTGTGACATAAGCTTATTACATCGAATTTTAAAATGATTTTGATGGTTTAAGAGGAAAAGAGAGAGAGAAATAGAAAAATATGAATGTTTACTTAATTCTAAAAATTTTATTTTCTCTTCAACTTCATATAATAAAACTTATTTGCATACTGCATTTAAATATAAAGTTTCTGAACTTAATATCTGTACATCGAAATAGTTGAATTTTTCCTCATTTATATTTGTTTTGCCTTTTTCTTTTTCTTTTTTTTTGTTCAAATTGCCTTTAACATGTGACTATTTACCTAAGGACTTACAAAAACAGTCTGTACTTGTGAAAATACCTTACTCCTATACCTTTGGTCGTATTCTACAAAACTAATAAAGTTTCTCTTCAACTTGAATTTTCAAGAGCAAATTTCTTTCCTTTTTGTTCCTTTTGATTTCAATTTCGTTTGAATTTTTTTTCCCTTTCCTACGGAAAACAAACAATATGCTCTTTAATTGGGCTGGAAAATTCAACATTAATATGAATTACGGGGAAATTTGTTGGGAAAGAAAAATAACTATTTTTTTTTTACATTTTGAAAGTGTGTGTTTACTACGAACTATTAAAAGGTGGTTGAAACACTTTTTAAGCAAACTTTCATCTTATTCAATTTTTTTTTTCCCGGATGTTTGAGCCATGTTGTACGATTATTATATTTTGTCTTTGGTCCTACTGTTTTTTGCAATATAGGAATGAAATTCATCGCCGTGACGGAAAGTAAGATTCCTGGATATTATTTATTCGATGCACATAAAGCATAGTTATGCAAATACAAACACAAAAGCCACCACAGGCAAAACGGCAATGAGGTGGCTGAAAAACATGCCCATAAAAAAATGGATGTTAATTATAACCAAAATATAGCAACTCAATATAAAAGCATATATCACGAAAGAAAAAAACTAATCACATTAATACTATATAATGCACTGCAGATTAAAAAGATAACGGTTGCCTTAATCTACGAATGGATAGCTTCTCGATTTATCCCACCATATTTATCGTACTTCTTTTTAAACGTGTCAATTGTGTTAGAATTCACGACCCCCGGAGGTAAGCTATTCCATTTATTAACAACTCCTATTAGACAATTACTCCCTGCTACACCACAACCTAGAATTGTCTCTTACTAAACGATACTGGTGTCCCCTTGTCGAAACAGTTGATTGACGGTGTATTAATAACTCCTATTCATCCCGCTGATAATTTTAAACACTTCGATCATATCTCCTCGACACTTGCGGTCTTCCAATGCAAAAATATTCCAGAGATCGAGTCTTTTTCCATAACTCAAGCTTTGTGTACCGACAAAAGCACGCATAGCTCTTTTCTGCAACCCTTCACCCTAGTCTATGTCCCTCTGTAACCATTAAGTTCTCCAAAACCTTATGGCATACTCCAGTCTAGGACGAACTAAGCCTCGGAAAAACGGAAGAATGACGCGAATAGAAAAAAACGAATAGAATGAAACCGAGTATATTCTATTCATTTTTTTGACAGCCGCTGAACAATGTTCAGAAAGCCTAAGCCGCTCGTCAATGAAAATCCCCGAATCGGTGAAACAGTTGCATCCGGGATAGTACTACCATTCTCAACTGGTACGGGAAACGTGGATAGCTCGAACCAAAATGAGCAGCTATGCACTTATCAACACTAAAGGTCAATACTCCATTCATTAGTCCTTGCTGAAATCATATTGAAGTTCTTCTGGAGCATCTTCCTATCGCTTGGATTTTACCGATATACTTATGTTGTATAATAAATCCCCATTAGGGCATAATATGTTGAATTGGAAAACTTTGACTGTCTCACTGTTATATCGTGCTATAGAGCTATTTCTTATACTTTCTTTCTAATGACTAATCGTAACCTTAATTACTTTCATTAAATTGACCTCATTCGCTTTATTGCAGTTGAACGTAATGAATTTTGATAAAAACCAATACTCCGAAAATTACATGGCCGCCTTCAGACTCAATAGGAAATCGCGTACAATAACTATTCGGTTATGAGATGATGTTAGATAATGTTAAAAAGTTTCCTGAAAATGGTAAAATTTTCCTCCACGTTTTTACAAGTGCAAAAGAATACCCCTCTTAAGAATAATTACGGGCAAATGTATTAAGTAAGAAATACAATGTGTTTAAACATGCTCCATATGTTATTACTAAACACAATTGTGTTGGAACTTACGAATTCCCAAAAATAATTAAAATAGGTATTCTTAGGTAATAATAAATATGTTATTCCCCAAGGAGAAAACTAAACTTTGTTACCTTCTAGATACAGTGGAACCTCTCCCCTAACGGACACTTTTCTGATCCCGGGTCCTGTGGAATAAGGCTTTAATGCATTTCACTGCCCGTTAGTGGACAGTAAAATCTGGCAAACCATAATTTTTTTCCAAAATTTTTGGTCATAAACCGAGTATTTATCCTATTCAACTAAGATAATGCTTAATCACAACTCGTATTGCTAAATATGATAAATCGTCAATTAATTACTTAAATAATTGATTATAGTTATGGTCCGGATGGTGGAAGCTAATATTAATGTTGGCTTTGTTTATTGATACGTGTGAAGAAAGAACATTTACAAGACTGATAATGTTTTCATCTTCTTTTCACACTTATTTTAATTTCATTTCATTTTTATTGCAAAATATGTGTAGTGCATGTATCATGTACGAGTAAAAATAATTAATTGACTTAATGAAGAGAAGAACGGTTATATATAAATTTTTCCATATTAATCAGACTGTCCTGAACATTATTTGGGAATTACGCATAATCGTCGGTGAAAGTCAGAAATGTAGTGAAATTCAAGTTATCAATGAAGTATAGTAATTGATATATTTTTTTTTTTTATCGAGACAATTGGTGAATTATGCATATCCACTAGTGTATCACTTTTACAGTAACATACACACCAATTGAGACCGGCGCCAAACGTCATATAAATAGGAAAGAAGTATAAACGAACTCCCACTGTATATCGTACCTCCCCATTAACGGACACTCCTTGTTAGCGGACAAAATTTTAGCTGTCCCATGGGTGTCTGTTATCGAGAGGTTTTAATGTATCAAGATTTTTCTCTGCTAATTAAGACTATCGCATATGATACATGTATACAGGGTGATTCTATAATTCTCCTAGCCGCTTTTTATTGGCAAACCGTTGAACCTGTAAGCATACTTTCAATTGGAAAAAAGTATCTAAGTAATATGTAGAACTCAGATGCGTCATTCATGCTTCAAGGGTGTGTATAGTTATTAAAATATGAAAATTTGCTTTTCATACGGACACTCTGTCCTCAAAAACCCAATTAGAAAATTATTACCCTGTCTCTCCTGAGCCCAAAAAAACACGGTTCCAAGTGCAATATTCGCTGACATATTTTAATTCAAAAATTTGAAAAAATGCGGGAATAAACCACTTAAATGAGGGAAAGAAGTGTTGTTCATTAGTTTATTTGATTCTTAAAGGCCTGTCCCACGAGAACTTGCTTGGGTACGCAGGGTCAGATAATTAAAGTAAAAGATAATAAAAGTCTTTGTTGGACAAACCGCAAAAACCACAGCCGGCATGAAGGTAATGCCGTACTTGTTCGCACATTTCAAAGGAAGACGCTCGTTCCGTCGCCTTTGTATTGAAAGCCATAAAAATTATTGCTTCCCCGAGGCCCGAGACGACCGCGGATCCTGACAAAGACTTTTATTGTCTTTAACTTTAATTATCTTACCCTGCGTCCCCAAGCAAGTTCTCGTGGGACAGGCCTTTTAACCTCATTTTCTCTGATTTTCGAATTCAAAAAAAAAATCCACGGTTTTAAGTGCAATATTGGCTGAAGTATTTGTACTCAGGAATCTGAAAAAATTTCGAAACGAACGCATAAACGAAGGCAAGAAGCGTTGTCTGTTAGTGTATGCTGTTTTTTCCAAATTTTTATCGATTTTTGAATTCAAATTGCTCCGTGGATATTGCACTTGGAATTGTATTCTGTGTGTGTGTGTGTCCTCAGAAGAGACAGGGCAAGAACTTTCTAATTGGGTTTTTTAGGACAGAGTGTCCTAAAAGTAATTTGAGTTCTACACATTATTTCGATACTTTTTCTAACTGGATCAACGGTTCGTCAGTAAAATGCGTCGAGGGAATATGGAGTTACCCTGTATATAAATGTGGAAAACGAAGAGTTGTGGGTTTATATATATGCATTCCAGAAGCTATTCTGAGGATTAATGCAGATATCCCACACTGACTCGCTTGTGTAATTCAATTCAGGTAGTCATCGACACGGTTAAAATACCTCTAACCAATACTGATTTTTCATGATTCGCCCATCCTAAAACGTAATAGCGCAGCTTGGCCTAGATGGTCCTTGCACCAATAAAATCAAAATCCAATCTGAAACAAAGATCTTTCTGCATATATATAGTCCCCCGATTGAAATCACGATGAAAATTTCATAAGATCACCAATCAAGTGCTTAGCAGAACAACTTCGGGCGCTGTAGTGGTCGAGTGCTCATAATGACGGGCTCACATCGCCAGAACCCGGGTTCGAACCCCATCGTCGCCACAGTGGTGGTCCGCAGAAGTGGATTTTCTGTGGTTTCCAAATTCGAAGAGCAAATGCGGGCCGATCTCTCCGTTAAAAAGTGTCGCCACAAAGAGCAACAGGCCCAGAGCGGTAGAATTATTTCAATCATTGCACTTCACTCATACTTGGAAAAAATTGACGGCAGATGGCAGCACTATATATAACGACTTTTACATAGAAATAAACTGTACATGTTAGGTTCACAACACGCACACGCACATTCCAACGTGTAGCGATTCGTTAGAAGTTCCACAGAGGAATATGGATGAGGTGCACGTGTGTGGTTTAGTAGTACCAGACCAACTTCGGGTATATTAACAGATCAGATGGGTGTATGAACTTCGATACAATACTAATACATGTAAAATGTAGTTCAGTATTGGTTGTAAACGACAGATTCTGATACACAATAGATAATTTAAACAGGGTGTTTCGCAACTATACCGCCAAAATGAGAGGGGTAGTGATACTACCACATCAACACAAACAATATTTCCAACAGATACCAGAGTCCCGAGCCATTTATTCGGGAGATACATACATAACCCCGCTTCAGAAGTCGCCAAAATATGGCAACCTTCCTCACATCATGACAGGAATTTCTTCTTCCCAGCCACAGGCAAAAATATTGTCCGGTCTGGGAGGGAAAACATGTTTTTTTCCTCACTCCCAGGGTTACTTTAGGACTTTTTTCTCCTGTTTCTGGAGCCAATAGCTCAACTACCATTTTTATAGGCGCTGGAAACAAAAGTCATTCGGGACCTTAGGTTCTATTGGAAAGAATGCTTGACTTTACGTGTACTATCACTGCTTTCATTTCGGTGGTGGAGAGTCCTGGGTCACCCTGTTGTCGTTTATACACAGATTTTGAGGATTTGCAGTATAATACAGGCGATTCCAGAAAATGTTAATGAATCCTAAATTCTCTGTGACGTTTTTGAATTGTGAGTAGGCTGCCTGTGAAATTCCCCAATTAACTTGATTCCTTAATCCCTTGCATGCTCAAAAATTTTATTCAAGCATTTCTTACCATGCGCAACCAATGTTCCGCGGGCCAAATGCGGCCCTCGGAGTCATCTGATGTTGCCCGCGACCTCAAACTTAATTTTATAAAAATTAACCAAGCATATATAGTTTTAGATCACTTAAGTCAACCGTGGTGTAGTTCCACATCCCTCAAGTAGCCCGCAACACACTCCCAGTTCACCTAAGTGCCCTGCGGCAGATTTCCCGATAACTTAACTAACCCGTGACACGTTTACTGATCAATTGAGCGACCCGCGACAAAGTTCTAGAGTACTTAAGTGGCTCGCGGCACATTTTCAGATCACTTAATTGTCCCACAGCACGGTTTCAGATCACTTGAGAGACCTACGGATCACTCAAATGACCCGCGTAACATTTACAGATACATTAAGTGGAATCGATTCCATGTACACAGACATCGAAGACATATCAGTGTCATTCAACGTTTGTCACGTGATTTTAAAGAGAAAAAAAAATTCAAGTATTTTCCCAGACATTATAAAAATATTGAAAGATTGATGAAACGCCGTCATCACATCAATATTTTAAGAAGTCTATAGTTTCTGTATTTTCTAGTCACTTTAAATAACGTTATTATTGCTTTCTCTCTCCACCTTTTTAAAGGTGATTTTTATGGCGAGAGAAAAATAAGACATAGAATATAAAAAGGGTAAAGGAAAGAAAACTCCTGATAGTATTTTTTTTTTCTTTTTGTTCGTTATTTTTTTCTATCGCTCTTCTTCTAGTTGGTCGAGTGAATAATTAAGAAGTTTGTAGCCGGACGTGCCAAGCACTAAGATTGTTACCGAGATGGAGAAATAAATATACAATAACGGTCATGGATCTCCTGCGCAGGGAAAGCGCAGGGAAGGGAAATGAAAAGAATCCCTTGAGATAAGGAATGATGAGGTAAGTGCTAAAGGTGCAAACAAAACGTGATTTTCTTTCTCTCAAAGCTATAAAACAGCAACACAAAGATTAATACGAAACGGACGCTACAAACATTCTACAAACTACTTTATGCCAGCAAAGCCCGGCTGCCATTCATTCCAGCCAATGCCTACTTCCTTTATTTATTATTATTGCCATTATTTTGAAGCGAAAAATTGCACTTTACAAGTTGGTTCTTTTTGAATAATATACTTTGCGATACCGTTGTTATTCTAGTACATAATACAATCGAGCCCGGATACGAGGAAGTCACAAGGGAACGTGGAAAAAATTCGTAATATCCGTTATAACCGATGCACGATAAATACTCGAGTTTTAATCCTTTATTTGGCCGTGTTGCTTTCAAAAGCGGTATGAGTTTCTCATATTTTTCAAATAAAGACGTATATTTTGAGCTCATTTCGGCATTGATGCTTCTAAGTAACTCCTAAGCATTTGATTTTTATTAGTGGGCTGTAAATGAAGTCTCTATAATTATCAACAGAATGTGGCTCAAAGGTACATGTCTCCTATTTCTTGGCAAGCCAAGTAAAAACGATTTTTGACATTTACATTTTGAGGGAAATGCCATGTATGGAGGAGACATATTGCTGTGTATTATTTAACAATGATAGAAAAGTAAGCGGACAAAGAATAAATGATCCTTCTAACTATTCAAATTCATGTAAGGCCCGAGAATTACATTATAAAAGGTCTTTTACAGAACTTGAAAAAAAACAAACAATAGGTTACATTCATTATTAGGTACAACATTATTGGTTACATTCACTCCAATGTAACCGATACGCTTATTAAATGCAAATGCAACCGATGAGTTTATTGATTGTATTCTTCAAGTTTTATAAAATCACTTTTACAAAACTTTTATAGTGTAATCCCGGCACAAGTTGCCCTTTTTAAGTTTTATAAAACAACTTTTCTAAAACTTTTGTTGTGTAGTGCCAGCCTAAATCGTATAAATACAGTGTGTTCCCTGAAATGAAACATCCCATATTTTTTTTTAATATTGACAATAATATCTTTTGTTATGTAATAGCCTCATTTGCTTTATATAGCCCCTCAAAATTTTTCTTCTCTGAATGTTTGAATACTTGCCAATCACAGGACTAATGAAAGAAATATACTTATAATATACAGCGTTTCTCAACTTATGGTCCACGGAATGGAGATGATCCTCAGATAGCCTTGGGAATTTGATTATAATTAAGATGAGAATTATTCACGTGTGGCTTAAATATTAACGGTATTCATATAAAAGTTTGACTAAAATATTAAACCCCCCTATATATTGAAATTCAGTAGCTCTCAAAGTCTACATAGCGGCTCTTTAGGGGAGTCGCAAACTTGTGCCATAGGCAAGCTGTCGATATCGGCGTTTGCGCTTGTTCAGTGTTTTGAAGTAATCCTTTACTATGGGAATATTATTATCCAATTAGAAAAATGTTTCCCAGACCTCCTGTGATGCCAACAAAAAAATGTTCACGTTTCCAAGTACAATATTTGCTGAGATATTTTAATTCGAAAACAGAAAAAGGGGGAATAAACAGTAAAAAGTACCAGAGAACGCTCCTTTCCCTCAATTATGTTGTTCTTTCCCCCTTTTTTCGCTGATTTTTTGAATTCAAATATCTCAGCAAATATTGGAAACATGGAAATTTTTTTGTTGGCATCAAGAAAGACAGAGCAACAACTTTCTAATTGGAAGTCATAGGAAAGGGGGGGAACCGTTTAAATACTTAAATTTTGTTACTTATCTTTTTTTTTACATTTGAGCGGTATTTAAATATTTAAAATGATGGGTGACGACATCATTTGAAACATTTTTTGCAATTGTCTCCAAAACCAACGATTCGGCAAATAGCCATTGGACAACGATAAGAGTGGACACCCTGTATATGGTGGTGTTAAAACATCAATTCTAACGGATTGTCATATTTATATTGGATATAACGACAGAAGTTGTCGGCAAGAGAGAGAGAGAATGGAACTTTTTTCATGTTAAGTAAGTTAATTAAGTACCATAAAAATCAGAAATTCTCTTTCAAAAACAAAATCAGATTGGTTTTTGGTATTGCAAATTCACTGAGACGGAAAAAATTCGTTATAACTCTACGTGGTATCCGGTCTCGTTCTAAGCGGGTCCGATTGTATTCCTGCCTCAAACACAAAATTTTGTTTTACGTTTTACGTATCGTTCAACAATGAATATACACGCATTCTTAAATTTTTCGATGATTTTATTTTTGTTTAACATTTAACGTTGTATCATATGGAATTCCTTTGAACGTTTTCCGTTTTCTTTAAACGACTCTAATACATTTTTAGAGAAAGCAACTTCCATTCACTCTCTTTTTCGACAAGAATATATTGACTGAAGGATGTTGGTCGTTGTTTACGGAAGGTCGTTAATCTTTATTGTGACACAGTAAAAGTGTAAGTATGTTTTTAAGGATCACTGTTTCCGCGGAATTGGTACGTCGTTTGTAATTAGTTTCTAATAAATTTCTTGACTGAGAGGCATTTTCTTACACTAAGTGGAGAGCGTTGGATCAATTTAAGAAAACACTTTTCTCGAAAAATTCGATCGACTTTTACGTCGATTGTTCCGTCTCGTACAAGTATCGTACAGTAAATTTGAAGCTTTTCTCGGTTTTCTCCAATTTTTGCAACGCTCTCTTTCCGAGAGGTGACAACGGCAACTAAGAAAACAACTTTGATGTTGAAATTAGTCGTTGGAAATACTTCGAGAACTACATTTTCAATTTAGATGTGTTAAAGTTGCATAAATGACTGGTAGTTACGATTTTTCGCAAGCAGCATAGTTGTAATCATATTATCTTAGGTATCTAAAAACTTTCGAGTCGTATTTGTTAGGATTTCAAACCCTTGAAGCACTTATTTTGTCGGAAGAGTCCGTGTCTTTAAAGAACCCTAGTTTAAAAAAAATTGGCGCTTCTTGTTATCACACTTGTTTTATTCCTTTTATTACGAAAAATACTTGAAACAACGTATATATCAATTCATTTCCAGCTGAAACATAATTTTTTTTTTCACTTTCTCGTATTTCATTCAAAACAAATATAATCTTTTTTTTTATGAAAAACGTTCCTTGAATTAGAATTCTAAACTAATACTATAATATCTAAAATATTGAATTCTATTGTATATGAATGGGAATGTACGTCCAAAATTATGCATACATGAGTACAAATAGTAAAATAATGGAAATACGAGTATTATCGTTGGATCTACGGTACATGTACGGTATATAATATATGTTTTTATCTGTGTACAATGGATACTGCATCCAGCTGAAAGCTAAAAGGATATTATATTAAAAGCGTTGTCCTTTGAAGATTGCTTTTTCTGTATATTATTATTCTGGTCTCAATAGAATAAGACGTACATGATAAGACGTCGCTTTTCTGGAAAACATCCTACTATCTTCTCTTTTTTTATGGTGGACGATAGTATACTGTATTTCGTGTAAGAAAAAAATGAAAATATTTTATTCCTCATCTCTGAAGAAGCATGATAACATATCCACACGTGGGAATGTATTGATGTCAGCAATTCCCGTGAGAAATTCTTGAAATGAAGAGAGTTTTGCTCTAGGTAGCAATATGTAAACACGTTTCATGTTTTAATACTGAATTTTCATTCTCATATTGCGTTAATCATCATTCCGTTTGTTTATTTATTTGTATTTTATTGTTTTTCTGTTCTCTTGTCCATCTCTATAATTAGGCAATGCATGCCTGTTGAGATGTGTACAAATAAATAAATAACTGAATCATTTAAAATTATATTCCCAACTGTAGCGATTCACAGCAAAAAATGTTAAAATATAATTTCCCATGTAACCTTAAAATTTAAAGTAAAATCTCAATATTTTTTGAATCTAAATAAATCAAATGACAGAAATGTAACTAGAAAAATTATTTTTGCAATTGGTTTTAAATAACTAAATGCTCGTCGCTTCATAGCTTGTGATATATAAAACCTTTAGAGAATTGAATTTACACAGATTTAAAACCATTTAAATATTCTCTAAAGCTTTCTCAAAACTAGAAAAGAATAGTGATTGAAAATAACTTTTTATGAAAATCAAATTATCACTTCTCTCATTATAAGTTAACAACGTAGAAAATTGTTTGTCGCCAAATTTACGAACCAATTATCGCCTAGAGGTCAGAGTCCAGAGGATTATAAAAGTCATCAAAGAAAATTATCCGCTGGAATTGTTTTTTATCGTTAACAAATCTCTCGAGATATCGGTAATAAAGGTATTTTTCGAATAACCTCGACTTCCCACACACATTCACAGTATCAAGAATACCTGATGAAGATTATGTTTCTAATGATAATTTTCTCGGAATACCGACAAAACCGTAAAAGACGTAAAAATTAAAGAAAAAGAAACGTTTGAATTTGAAACATCATAAGCCTTAGGGAAAATAAGTAAATAAAACGCAGAAGCTTTAAAATGATTTCAGAGCTTGTGTTTGAGTTTTGTTTTTTTTTTTTCTTAAGAAAACAGCATCGCTTCAAACGAAAGAATTTGTGTGGTTACACAGGTAAGAAAAAATAATGAAAGAAATATATAAAGCTCTTATATTGTTCCTTCGTAATTTTACCTTCTATGAAAAAAAATAATAACACGACGTCGGTAGAAATGCGAAATAACTTTCCCCTGAAGGCATTGCAATAAAAAAAAACCATATGCATATTAAATCAGAGATATTTAAATATTTTTAATGCTCGGTTTTTTTTTCACTATTATATTCATATTAGACATTTTGTGTGGTTAAGAAAGGGATTTCAGTATGTTTGATTAGTAAAAAAATTATTGCAAATACATTTTTTTTTAAATAACTATCGTAGATCAAGGAATCTTCATTCAGTCTTTTTTGTTTGTATTCCAGCATTTAATTTGATTAATGGAAACCTAGTTGTTTAAATAAATCTGTTCATTTACTCAATTGAATTTGTATGTATGTGAACATTGATGATAGTTGAGACTTCGATGTTAATCTTTTACTCAAAATAAAGACGTTGTTGTTGTCTTTAAACACCGGCTGAATCTGATCAGTACAAATTGAAAATAGTTACCATATATTCAAGTAGAGTGCCCGAGTGGCGCAATGGTAACATGTCCGTCTTTCATAATGAAGGTTGCCATCATGGTCCACGGGTTCGAATCTGGGCATAGAACGTCAGAAAGATTTTCTTTACCTACCCAGCCAGGGTCGATGTTATTAAAGGACGGAAATGGCTAACTTCACAGTTCTACTTGTGAAGTTCTAACTTCACAGTTCCTTTATCGTCTTCGCCGTCGTGGGGAACGGACGTGCTATTATCGCGCTCCGCTCACCGACACGCCAGTGCGCCATTTTGTGTCTTTCTTTGTGTTTTTCTTCGTTCTCGTGAGTTTTACTTAGCGTGTTGTTTATTGTTGGGTCATATTCTGCGGTGATTTTCTTTTTTTTTTTTAGCGCACGTTGGATTGTGAGATAAGTGGTTTTTTTTTTTTTATATTGCTCTCATTTTTTTTTAAATTTTCGTTGTGTATTTTCGATCGACTTATATTTATTTTTCTCGTTCGCATTTCATTTTCGTTGTTTTTTCGCCAGGTTCGGTCGCTTCTTTGATATAAGTTCGTAGGTTTTTGGACGTTAGTGTTAGCAAACAGTGTATACTTTTTCCCGGGTACTCTCAATAACGCTGTTTTCCTTCCATTTGGGCCTATTGTTGTAGTGTTAGTGTTTGAGATAGTTAGCTAATTCTAATAAGTATAAATAGTACTTCGTAGCTTAATACTTTTTTTAGAGGGTGTTGTATTCTTTATATACATATTTATTTTATTCTTCGTGATTTAGTGCTGAGCATTCTACTTTACGTAATTTTTTCGTATAATCTCTTACGTATATTTTGCATAGTAATGTATTTTACATTATTTTAATTTCCAGTTAACGTTTCTCATTTTCGTATTGTTAAGTATTATTATTATTATCTAGCTTTAGCAATAGTGTTAGTATGCCTCGACCTCGACTAGTGTTGTGTAGAGCTTGCGACGGGAGGTTTCCCTGGTCTAGGGGTATAGTAGCTGATAGTTTCAATTGTAAAGGGTGCTTGGATAGAAAAAGGCTGGAACACGAGGTCGAAGCTTTACGGGAAAAAGTTAGGGTGCTAGAGGGTCCGGTTATAACGGACCCTCTGGTCGTCGAGCCACCTATTGATGAAGAAGCAATCTCCACGAACAACGACATTTTAGAGGGCGAATGGGAGGTCGTGGATGAGGTAGAGGGGGATAGTGATAGGGGTTTAATCATCGGCGATTCTATGGTTAGGGAACTTGGGAACCGAGTGTGTAGGGATTTTCGGGGTTTCGAGCGCTGTTGTCTTCCTGGGGGGAAGATTGGCAACGTTCGAGACGTTTTTCATCGCCGAAAGTTGCCCTTGCGGGTGATTCTGTGGGTGGGAACAAATCAGGTAGGAGCGAATATTAGTGAGTCTCTGTCAGAATACCGGGATTTACTATTATCCGCTAGGGAGGGGGGTTCAGATGTGGCAGTGATTCCAGTGCTGCCAAGGGGTAGTAGGGGATATAGGAGTAGGATCCACCAATTCAATATAGGCCTGAAGGACATTTGCTCCTCACTTGGGGTCACGTTCTTGGAGCTTCCCGCATTTACCGATAGGTGGCTTCGTTCGGATGGGATCCATCTTAATAAGAGAGGGGTCTGGGAGGTTTACGATAGTCTTAGGTCAGGTTTTTTACTCCCAGACCACGTAGTCGGGAATGCGGGTTAGTTAATGATAATCACAACAGTACTGACGGGGAATTACCCACCTCTGACTTGGATGGCTTCTCGATTGACAACAAACCACCGGGCAAATTAAAATGTGTGTTAATAAATGCCAGGAGCTTGGGTAACAAGAAAGATTTTTTAGAAACTATGATAGTTGTGGAGGACTTGGATCTTATAGCCATTACAGAATCTTGGGCAAACGATGGGGATGAATCTTTCTTACACATCTCCGGATACGATACTTTTTTGAGAAATAGATCTGATAGGAAAGGGGGTGGAGTGTTGATATACGTGAAATCATGTTTGAAGGCTAGAGAGTGTAACGTGCAGAGAAGTGATATTGAAACCATATGGGTTGAACTTGAGAACAAAAGACGTCATAAGCTTATTGTTGGGGTTTGTTACAATCCACCGAATAGGGATCAAAATTATATCGCCAAAATGCATGATGAAATTTCCTACATGTGTAAGCGAAAGAGGGTTCTCATACTAGGGGATTTCAATTACCCGGGTATTGATTGGGAGAACCTTTCATCTGGAAATCAGTATGAAAGAGACTTTCTTAAGTTGGTGCTCGAAAATTTTTTGTATCAGCATGTATCAGAAGCCACTAGGGGTACTGCTATTTTGGATTTAGTTCTTACTAGTTCTGAGGATCTAGTTGAACATGTTTCGGTGGGGGAAGAGTTTTCTTCCAGTGATCATCGTATCGTCAGATTTCTCTGTAACTTTTCCTCGGGTAAGGTTGATAACAAAAGACTGGTTCCTTGTTTTCGGAGAACTAACTTTGATGTTTTGCGAAGAAGGTTAGCGGAAGTTTTCAAAGACCGGTTGGAATCAGTAGGGGTGGTAAGTCAATGGGAAGAATTTAGTACGAAGCTGTCCTCTGTTTTGCACGACGTCATACCCTTTGTTCGAAAAAAGCGTGTTTGTACATCACACCCTCTATGGTTCACGGATAGCGTGCGGAACCTTTATCTTGAAAAGAAAAGAGCATTCAGAGAGTATAAAAGTGGACGAGGTGACCTATCATTGTTTACTGATAAAAGAAGACTGTTGAAGAAAGCGATAAGGGATAGTAAAAAGCAAGTTGAATCTAGGTTGGCAGATAACATTGGCTCTGACCCAAAATCATTTTTTCGATACGTCAATAATGGATGTAAGGGGACAGTTGGCCCCCTCTCGATAGGAGGCTCAAAAGTAGAGAGCAATGTAGGCATGTGTAGTGCTTTCAATGACTTTTTCGCGTCGGTTTTTAATGGAGATAATGATATTCGATATACGGGTGTTGCATGGGGTAATAAAACGCTCAACGATATTCAAGTGGAAGACGTGGAGGTCCTAAATCTTCTAAGAAATGTATGTGCAAGCAAAGCACCAGGACCAGATGATATCTATCCCAGGGTTCTCAGGGAAGGTGCTAATGAATTGTTGGGGCCAGTCGCACAGATATACAGGAGTAGTGTTGCTGAGGGTATCGTCCCGAGAGATTGGAAACTGGCTAACGTTGTTCCTATATTTAAGAAGGGTAGTAGAGAAGTGGTGTCTAATTATCGTCCAGTGAGTTTGACGAGCTCCCTCTCGAAAATTTTGGAAATTATCATCAAAAGGCAGTTTGTGAAGTGGATAGACGAGAATAATGTATTGTCGGATAATCAGCATGGGTTCAGGAAGGGGAAGTCATGTGTAACTAACCTCCTTTGCTTCTATGATTACGTGACTAAGGCTTTGGGTAAGAGCAAAAATGTCGACGTGGTTTACCTTGATTTCCAGAAGGCATTCGATCGGGTCCAACATGGCAAACTCTTGAAGCGTTTACACGAGATTGGAATAGGGGGCAACTTGCTGAATTGGATAGAATCGTGGTTAAGAGATAGGTCACAACGAGTTATGGTGAACGGGGAATTCTCTGGTTGGACAGACGTCACAAGTGGAGTTCCTCAGGGAAGTGTCCTTGGCCCCATACTTTTTTCACTTTTTATCGATAAACTCGATCAGGGTATCGATGGAATTACTAGCAAATTCGCAGATGATGTGAAGCTAATGGGGGTAATCGGGAATGAAAGCGATAGGGAGTTGCTCCAGACCAACTTAAACAAGATTGCAGCATGGGCAAATGAATGGAGCATGACGTTTAGCGTAGATAAGTGCATGGTCGCTCATTTTGGTTCGAACAACCCACGGTACTCTTACGAGTTGAATGGTGTCACTATCCCGGATGCAACTAGAGTCACCGATTTGGGAATTCTCATTGACGAGCGACTTAAGTTTTCTGAACATTGTTCAGCGGTTGTCAAAAAATCGAATAGAATGCTTGGTCTCATTTTCAAAAAGGTCTCTTCGCGTTCTCCTAAAGTCATTCTTCCGCTTTTTCGAGGCTTAGTTCGTCCTGGACTGGAGTATGCTGTAAGGTTTTGGAGACCATACCTACAGAGGGACATAGACTTGGTTGAAGGGGTGCAGAGAAGAGCTACGCGTGTCCTTATTGGCACACAGGGCTTGAGTTATGAAGAAAGACTTCATTTTTTGAATATGTTTACATTGGATGAACGCAGGTGTCGAGGAGATATGATCGAAGTGTTCAAAATTTTCAATGGGATGGATAGGATGGACCATGAACTTTTAGTACACCGCCAATCGACTGCTTTTACAAGGGGACACCAGTATCGATTGGTGAGGGACAATGCAAGGTTATGGTGTCGCAGGGAATTTTTCTCCAATAGGGTTGTTAATAAATGGAATAGCTTACCCCCGGAGGTAGTAAATTGTAACACAATTGACACGTTTAAAAAGAAATACGATAAACATGTTGGGGTAAATCGGGAAGCTATCCATTCTTAGAATAAGACAACCATAAGTATTCTTTATGGGCATTGTATAATATTTTATCATGTGTATATATTGTTTGTAATTTGTGTTAATTGCATTTTTAATTGGGTTGCTGTATTTTTGAAACATATGACAACCATATTTTTATGGGCATCTTTTTATCAGCCACCTCGTTGGGCATTTTGCCTGTTGTGGTGTTGTATTTGTATTTGTATTTGTATTTGTACTTCCTCCAAATATTGGTGGACTTTCTTACAACCCAGCTCTCCGATCTAAAAGGCATTGATTATAACTTGTCAAAACTTTCTATCCTCGTTCTCCTGCATATCAAGTGCACACAAGTAGTACCTATGAAAACATTATCAATGCTCAATTTTTTTTTACAGTCATATTAGACATTCATTTTGTGTGGTTAAGAAAGGAATTTCAGTATTCTTGATTTTTAGCAAAAAAACTATACTGTAAATAGATTTTTTTTTTTTTGAAAAATGACTACCGTAAATCAAAGAATCTTCATCCAGTCTTTTTTGTTTTTATGCCAATATTTAATTTGATTAATGGAAATCGTGTTGTTTCAAATAAATACGTTCATTCAATTAAATTTGTGTATACATGAACATCGATAATAGTTGATGCGTCGAGATTAATCTTTTACTGAAAATAAATAGACGTACTCTTTAAATAAATCACGGCTGAATCGGATCAGTACAAAGTGAAAATAGTAAAACCAGATATTAGAAGAAATGATTTTTTTTTAAGCAAGAAGCTTAAGGAAGTAAAACGGATGGGTCGATGATGTTAAGGATGGAAATCGCTAACTTGACAGTTCAATTTCCTCCAAATATTGGTGGACTTTCTTGCAGCACAGCTCCGATCGGAAAGGGCTCGCTCTGTGTTTAAACGGCATCGGCTATAACTTGTTAAAACTTGCTCTCCTCGTTCTTTTGCATATAAAGTTCAAACAAGTAGTACCTATGAAAACAGGTTAGAGAATCGTGTAGGATTTTCTATGAAAATCGGGTAATTTACGACTTGCTGCTTCAGCAATATTTTAGGTTTCTGGAAAACATTTTGGTGGGTCTTCCGAATATGTGTGGATAAGAGAGTAAAATAATATACTATATTAAGTTTCTTTGACATCTACCTTCCAGATAGAAAATTGGCTAAAAATAATAGGATTACGGCTGAAAAATATTACTTCGATTTATAATATTATCATGAAAAGCTGAAAATACAAAATCGAAAAATAAACATTCACTATTTTTTTGGAATTGAATAAATTTTTTCGATACCTTTCGTGAAATAATGTTCAACTAATTCCGTTCCGTATCGATATTTTAGTTAATGAAAATTAAATAATGGATTGATATTTTTTTCTTGATGTACAGAAACGAATGAAAATTATTTTTCATGATTATATATATATATATATATATATGAATTCGTGATGCCTTTGCAATCGAAAAAACGGGCCAAGAGCCAAATAGTTTCAGACATGAAATCCCTTAGGTACGCTGAATGAAATGAGTAGATGATAATGGCTTATGGGTATGATGGTGCTTTTGAAAAAAGAATAATCAGTTGTGATATATTTTTCACAGCTGAAACCATGTACTGATTGTCGAAATACAGAAAAGGAGAGGGTGGAGAGAATTTTGATATTTTTTATTTCATTTCGAATAGTGAAGTTATTTTTCTCTGTATCATATATACGCTCGTTTATTTTGGATATAAAGTTTTTGTTTCGTTTTCTGATATATGAACTGAATCACTCCAAAAGCGGAATCGTAAAATTTTATTGCACCCTTGTGGAGAACCATGTGGGTGTGTTATTTCGTAATAGTTTGGTCGGCGATTTGTGACTATATCAGACTCTCGTATTGAACACCAAATTCTCCTGTGGACCAATAAAACGGATAATGTCGATCGACTCAAACACAGTAGTCCAGATGTGTATACAACCTTGACCCAAAAGTATTATGTAGTTTTTTTTTTTCGTTTTCAGGTGCGAAAAATAAACTATTGTAACATAAATGTGCTTTTGAATATTAAAAATACAAACATAGCACTGAAAGTAAGAAAATTTCTTAGTGCAAAAAAAATTTACATGATTTATTGAAGTGGCTCCAAATTGGGGTTTCTGAACCCCCAGGGGATCGCAGTCCTTTACTCGGGGTCCACGGCGCAATTGTAGAATTATTTAAAAAAATTGATGCCAAGTTGGAACAAAATAGATAATGTAAATAAATTACTTCAACCCTTACAGCGAAATCCCGAGATATCTCGTCAAACTTGATCTGCTTTATTTCGGTCACCCCGAAATATCTCGGATTCTTAACACGCTTTTATTTTCAATGTGGCAGTTTTAATGTGGACCAAGAAAATTTTAAAAGCCACTTTAAAAGTTACTAACGGGTAAAAGAAAGTTACTAACTGAAGTTTTTACGGAAGTTAAATTACTTATATATAAGGGTTCTCCTACCTTTTAACGAGGGAAAAAGCTTTCTTATGTAGAAATATTGCTAAAAAATACTATTTATCCATTGATTTATTTCAAAATTTTACCACATATGTTTGATTATGTATGCTATTCTATGCCAGTACAACATTTTACATATTTCTAACATTTAATTTTTTACAAATTAAAAAAAAAAACGCATGAAACATAGTATAACTTGTGTGCATGATAAAATAACGTGACATCAAAAAAATCGAATAAAAATTGATTCAAAATAAAGAAAATTGTTCAGTTCGCATAAAACTACTAAAAAATTATCAAAAAAATTTAAAAAGTTTCCAAATTTAAAATTTAATTTTGAATAAGATTGACAAAATAAAATCTCAATCTTTTTCATCTGATCTTTCTCATTATCTGTTATGAACTGAACAGTTTACTTTATCTTGAATTATTTTTTATTCAATCACATTGATTTCATTGAGTTGTATCATGTTGCGAGCTGTTTTTAGTGTATTTTTTCTGAAAAATTGTAAAAAATTAAGTATTGAAGATATGTAAAATTTTGTACTGGCATAGGATAGTATATACAAAGAAATATATGTGGTAAAAATTTAAAATAAATCAATGGATAAATTATATTTTTAATAATATTACTACGTGAAAAAATTTCTAATATATTGAAAAGTAGAAGACCCATTATAAAGCTGAAAAGCACCGCTGCAACGTTGGTAGACTGCAGTAGTAATATTTTTATGATTTGACAAAAATTTTACTTGTGGTGACATCTCTCGATATGAATATGAAATGGTTTTTTTTAGTTCTTTTGCAGTCGAGTAAATGGAATTGCTATCACATTACATTGGCTAGCACGGCTTGTCAAACCGTAAAACAATTTGGACGCCAGCAAAATTTTATAGGCACCAAGCATTTTTCCTCTGACAAAATCGGTGCAAAATGGTGTATTTTTTCTCTTGTATGGGACTTAAGACCCCTTTTCATGCTGGCAGACACGTTGACATAATTTCATTATTTAATTAATAATGTATTTAATAATGATGAATTCTGCTGTCCCCAGACTTTTTTCACTTCAGTTATCATACATGAAAAAATTAGGCGCCAATATTAATTTTTTAGTCTTGGATTTGTGTCAAGTCTTGTTTACTATGTAGTACTGCATAGAACATATATGCTCAACCCATGCCCCGCGTGACAAATGTGGCCCGCGACCTCAAACCTAATTTTGTAAAAATTAACTATATATAAGCGACATACATTTAAAAGTCACTTAAGTGCCCCGTGGCATATTTATAGAGCACTTAAATGACCCGTCGCACATTTACAGCGCTTTTAACTGGCACGCGGCACATTTAAAACACACATAAGTGGCGTGGGGCACAGTCACAAAGTATCTTAAGTGGATCGGGATGCAGTTCCACATCACTCAAGTTAACCGAGGCACAGTTCTAGATCACTCGATTGGGCAACAACACATTTCCTGATCTCTCAAGTTCTCCACGGCACATTTACACATAATTTGAGAGGCCCGTGGCACATTCCTAGATAAATCGTGATCCGCGTCATATTTATAGATCCTTTGAGCGACCCGCGGCTCATAGCTTTTAGGTGGCTCGCTGCAGATTTTACAGATCACTTGTTTGGCCCACGACACCTTTTCAAATCAATTAAGTGGCCTGCATTTTTCTAAACGTTGAACCCACCCTTGGTACAGAATGTCCTCCATTGTTCGAGAACATTCTCGCTGTAGATGGCGATATTTTCTGCTGCTATAAATGGGGGGGGGGGGGATCCACGACTACAAGTATTTGGGAACCTTTGAGTTATGGAACTTCTCAGGTGATCGTTTTTTGCTCTATAGATTTAAACCAAGGGTTCTCAACCTTGTAGGGAGTGCGGGCCATTTTATAAGTTTAGAAACGTGTCACCGGCCACTTAAGTGCTTTAAAAATATGCTGCGGATCACTTAACGGTTCTGGAACTTTGCCACGGGTCACTCAAATGATCTGGGAATGCGCCGCGGGCCAGTGGAGTGATGTGGAGCTGTACTACGGGCCGCTTAAGTTCTCCGGAACTATAACGCGTGTCAGCCTCAATGATGTGCAAATAAATCACGGATCACTTGAGTGATCTCAAAATCTGGACCACTTGAGTGCTGCGGAACAGTATCGCGGGTCACTCAATGATCGGTAAATACGTCGCGATCACTTAATTGATCTATAAATTGGCCGCAGGTCACTTAATTGATCTATAAGTTGGCCGTAGGTCACTTAAGTAATCCATTAAAGTACCATTGGTCAGTTGAGTCATCTGTAAATATGCCGTGGGTCAATAAAGTAGTCTGGAAATGTGCCGCAGGCCACTTGAGTAATCTGTGAATGTGCCGTACGTCACTTAAGTGATCCGTAAATGTGCCATTGGTCACCTGAGTGATCTGTAAATATGCCATGAGTCAATCGAGCAATCCGGAAATGTGCCACAGGCTACTTGAGTGATGAGGAGTTGTACCAAAAGCCGCTCAAGTGATCTGGAACTGTGCCGTGAGCCAGTTGAGTGATCTGTGAATGTACCGCGAATCAATTAAGCGATCTGAAAATGTGTCGTCGGTCACTTGAGTGATCTTTAAATATACCACGGGTTATTTAAGTTAATTGTAAATGCACCGCTCAGTTCTTTTTTAGAAAATTAGGTTTGAGGTCACGGACCATGGGTTGACCATGCACGATTTAAACCAGTGTTTCCCAAAGTGGGCAATATCGCCCTCCTGGTGGGCGATGGAATGGTTCGGGGGGGCGGTAGAAGCTACGGATTTAACATAGGACCCTATGGGTTTACTTAAGTTTGGGGGCGATGATAGGGAAAACATTGCTGATGAAAGGGGGCGACGGAACAAGAAGTTTGGGAAACTATGATTTAAACAATCGATAATCACAAGTAATTTGACAAACATTTTCAAAACTGGTATTTCGACGAAATAAACTCTTATACACAACGTTTTCACCGCAGATTGAAACTCTTATTTCTTATCCAATGGAACTAAAAGTTTTCGTGCCAGAAAATATCTTGTTTTTCTCTTTAAAAAAAAAAAAATCCTTCGTTTTTTTTTTTTGTTATTTGATTTATTTATTTATTTATTCGTAACTCATTTCAACGTGCTCAGGGGTTCAGATTGGACTTCGGGGATTTATTGTATATTTATGTGTTCATCAGTAGAACGACCTGTGGGTTTCACACAAGTGCTTTCTCCTCACTCAAGTGACCTCGGCATGCATTATTTACGATTGCCAAGAATTTCAACAACATGAGAGAGGTGAATAACTACAGCTGTAAGACTGACTCTTCGTAAGAAAACACAACGCAGAGAGAGAGAACCTCACAAACTCAAATAAATATATCTCTCTTGTGTCTTCTACCCACGGAAACAAAATATCCAATTTCAGAAACACCAAGAGTACACAATATTGTGCCACCTATTTTAATTGACAATTTTAAACGCCGTTTTTTTTTTTTAAATTCAAAGACCCACGTTTTGTTATCTTTTTTCAAAGGTAATTTTAAACAAAAATATTTAAGCATTAAGAGGTCCCATACCTTTTAACAGGGTCGAACGCCTTAAAAATTATGATCTGGTAGAAATGGCATTTTGAAAACATTATTTAAAGCATACATGCTCAACCCAAGGTCCGCTGCTCTCGGAGTCATCCGACGTGATCGGTGACTTAAAATCTAATTTTGTAAAAAAATGAACCAGGCGGCACATATCCAGATCTCTTAAGTGTCCCACGGCATATTTAATGCTACGCTCACTCAAGTGACCTGCTTCACAATTTCAGAGCATTTAAGCATTAATGCAGTACAGTTCCGCATTACTTAAGTTTTCAAAGCTTTTAAGGTTTAAATTTATCCGCCAGAATTATCATAAAAATAAAATCACGGTAAAAGGGATGCTACAGAGCAAAATAAAAAAGTTGATTCTCTTCAGTGAAATTTCAAAGGGGACAAAAAATTACCGTTCCAATGTGACGCCTTTTGGTGTCTAAATAAGGCGCCAAGCTTGTTGAAACATATTATTTAAACTTAGAGACCTGAAATTGTTATTAAATTCATACTGAAATGTCATTAAAGCATTTTTAGCAAGAAATATACATTGTTAAGAAATTTGGATTTGAATATTCCTTGTCCCCTTTAATATTTTTTTTAATTTATATAATTTGAATTCATATTTGTAATTCATATTTGCATCTAAACAGAAATATCCTCATGTTTTCTCTCGAGTGGCTACGAAATATTACAAATTATTTCCTAATCTAGTTCAATTAAATATTACCAGTCATAAATCGCCGAGTGATCAAAACCAGTTTTGCATATTTTAATAGCAATCGACATTGAAAAGAATAAAATATTCATTAGAGAATACATAAAATTTTCAAATAGAAATTCAAAATAATATTATTTGATGATAAATTTTACGACTCTTTTTGATTAACCTAATATTTAATATAATGCAATAAATTTTTGATAGCCGAAAATTATTTCTATTTTTATACGACTCTCCATCATAATTTCCATGAATATTAACATCTTGAAATTGAAAAATACTTCATACATTAATTTAATTAGTTAATAGAATAAACTTTATTTTCATGTGTTTTCTATAATTACGCATAAATATCCATCCAAATATATTTTCTGATATAAATAATCACACTAATAATCATATTAAAAAAATACATTTTTATATTTATATTTTTAATTGAATCATTGATGGAAATTTCACGCTTTTAAGGAAATGAAAACGGTGACTGAAATTTTATATATGTGTTACGATGAATGTGATTAATCGGATTATTACATATAATAACCGGTTATTATGCAAAATCACTGAGCATTTTGGTATGTTTTATACATTTCCCTAAATTTATCACTTTTAACGGCGATTATGCATAGTTGGTGAATTCGTTAATAATACATAATAATACATTAATACATAATAATTAGTTAATTAATACATAATAATTAGTTAATTAATACATAATAATTAGTTAATTAATACATAATACCGAACTGTCATGTCGTTTTTGCACATGATAAATCGTACTATATATATCATATGCTATACATGTATTGTATCATTACATCGGGGTATGATCGTAAAATTTGTTGTATCGGGGTCCGACTATATTCATTAGAATATAGGCTCATTTGGAATTGTTTTCATGTTTATCAAATTCACCAACTACACTTGGTTATTATGCATAATCGCAGGTAAAAGTGATATTGTTTTCAATATTTATCAAATTGACCAACAATGCTTGTGTATTATGCATATTCGCTGGTAAAATTGATAAATTCACCAAACTTACCAAGACGATTGGTAAATATGGATAATAACTGATTTATCATATTTACCGTAACATACAGGGTGGATCCGACCTATTCTGCCGAACGAAATGGGGTGATAGAACAGCCCAAGTGGATTATGCAACAACCAACCCTGTCCTATCTCGAACCGTTTTCGAATTATGGTGGATAATCGATTATGGGGAAAAAATGTGTCAAGTCTGAAAAAACCCGGATTTGTGAAGTTTCTGAGATAGACATCCACGCAAACTAAGCACATATTTGGAAAGCGCAGAAAAAATCCTATCAGGTCACACCAATTTCATTTGAATATCTGTATTTAATGGCAAGCGACAGGCGCTGAAAATGACTGGCGAAATTCAAAATCGAATTTTATCAAAATTTTTAATTGACAATTGCGCAAACACCCTTCTAGCTACAATCGGTCAAATTTGCCAAAAACCTTTTCCATTCTAGCATCTTTCGAAAGAGTCTAGAATATACCAAATTGGTCTCCTAGTTCAGAAGAAATTCAGTCGTTTGTTTGCAATACATCACTGTGAAATCTGCGTTCGTCGAAATAATTTTAGTAGGTTTTCGCGACAATTCGATTTTCACTCTTCACCGATCTCTCAGCGCTTGTAGCTCACCATTAAATACGGATATCCTGTAGATAGAGGTAGTGTCACCTTATAGGATTGCTTTTTTGTGCAAAATAAAATTGTCGCCAAAATCTGTAACCGCCAATTCCGAATTTTCGATGAATATCTACTTCGACACACGCTGATTTCAGTGATGAATTGCAAACAAAAGACTAAATTTAACCTGAACCAGAAATTCGATATGGTTTATTGTAAGCTGTTTCGGAAGCTGGTAGAATGAACAAGTTTTTGGCAAATTCGACCGATTGTAGCTAAAAAGGTGTTCGATTGTAGCTAGAATTGGCGATTAAAAATTTTGGCGATAATTTTATTTTGAACTTTGCCATTCTTTCAGCGCTTGTAACTCGCTATTAAAACCAGATATTTCGATGAAATTGGTGTCACTTTATAGCATTTTTTTCTCTTTTCCAATTGCGTGTAGGTCTCTCAGAAACATCACAAATCCGGGTTTTTTCAGACTTGACGCATTTTTTTCCATAATCGATTATCCACCATAATTCGAAAACGGTTTCAGATAGGACAGGGTTGATGGAATGCTTCATGATCCACTTGGGCTCGTCGATCACACCCCCCCCCCTTCTTTTAGCAGAATAGATCGGATTTACCCTGTATATTTTAAAGTTCGCAAGTTAGTAAGAAGACTACTACGTCCCTAAGCCGCATTTTACTGGCGAACCGTTGATGATAGACATCCTTTCAATTAGAAAAAAAGTATCCAAATAACGTCTCGACCTCATATACACCGTTCATATTGAAAGGGGTTGTATACTTATTAAAATACAAAAATTAACTGCGTATAAAACCCAAATTAGAAAGTCGTTTCCTTGTCTCTTCTGAGGCCAACAAAAAAAAAAAATCTTCCACTTTTCTAAGTGGAAGTTTCAAGAATTCACTGAACTATTTGAATTCACAAATTGGAGAAAAATTGGGAAAGAACAGCATAACTAAAGGAAAGAAGTGATGTCTGTCAGTTTTTGCTGTTCTTTCCCAGTTTTGTCCATTTTATTTAAAATTAAAATATCTCATCGATTATTACGTGGAAATGTTTTGTTGGCATCAGGAGAGACAGAGCAACAACTTTCTAATTGGGTTCTTGGGCACGGGGTGTCCATATAAAAAGTTGGTTTTTTTTCATTTTAATAACTATACAACCCTTTGCAATATGAAAGACGTATCTGACTTCTACAAGTTATTTGGATACTCGTTTCTAATTGGAAGTATGCCTCCAAGATCAACGATTCACTAGTAAAATGTGGCCGAGGGACTTTCCTTACAACCCTGTATATTCTTTTTAATAAAGCAAATATTTCATGACTACTTTAAAATACAAACTTGGTCTTCTCAAAATCTTTCCCAAAGGTCGGAAAAACGTCAGTTTTCAAAATATCTAATATATATAAATAATATATATATATATATATATATTATTATTATTTTCTTTTTAAGGGTTTTTATTTTACTTCACCCCTTTATTTTATTTTATTTATTTTTTTGGTTTCCTTATATTTTTCTTTTCTTCCTGTTTCCGCGATATTTTTCTTTGGACTTGCATCGTTTCTTCTAGAGAAACCGGATGCGAAATGCTCTTATGAAAAACGATCTGCAAATATTCTTTTTGGCCATTCTTTTCGTTATTTTTCTTGCAGTTTCATTCCATAGATCCGCCTTAAGCGTGGACGTGGGAGATTTTCCACCCAAAGGATGAAGTTCTCTATTCTTTTCTCTTCTCAAAGAACATTCTGTGTCTCAAGTGTCAATTTTTCTTCTTCTTCATATATATATATATTTTACTTCCTTCAGGATTCAAAAACAAACTTTTGTTCTTGCTCTGCTGCAAACACGAATCACAAAATTATATACAGTACTTTTTCCTCAGACTTTTTGTACGGAAATTTTAAAAAAGTAATATTATTAATAGAATAAGAGAAAGAGACCTTAAGGAAAATATTCCTATTTCCAAAATTGTTTAAAAAAAAAATACTGTTTGGAATTTGATATGATTGTTCTTAACTCTATATTTTGAATGGCAGAATTGTTGTTGTAGAATGATGATATGGAGGGGTTGTAATCGGTTTTTATATACAGGTTGAAAATTATATACAATACCTTTTCTCAGACTTTATGTACGGAAATTTAAAAAAAAGTAATAATGTATTATTGATAGAATATTATATAAGAGAAAGTCCTGAAGAAAGAAAAATATTCCTATTCCAAAATTTCTAAAAAATTCTGTTTGGAATTTGATATGGTTGTGTTCAAACGGAAGAATTGTTGTTATACATGGATTGCACTTGGTTTTTTTATAGGGTGAAAACTTTTCAACTCGTATAACCCGTGGACCGTTGATTATGGAGAAACCTACTTTTAATTAGGAAAACTATTTTAATAACGCGACCAATTTAGAAATATGACATTTTTTTCAGTAGGGGCTGTATATGTATCGCGATGCATAATTTAATTTTTTTATGCGGTCCTCCGTGTTCTAACTTCCAACTAGAAAGTTCATGCCCTGTCCGTGCTATGCCAAACAAAAAAAAATTCTATGTTTAGAACATGTGTGGAACAAGTATAGCTTTTCTTTATTATATGCTGTTCTTTCCCTCATTTTCAGCTACTTTTGAACTCAAATATCTCGGCTGACAATGCAATTCGGAACATAGAATTCTTTGTTTTGCGCTCAAGAGTGCCAGAACAACAACTTCCCGATTCAAGTCAGTGGATAGGAAGACCGTATAAAAATTTAATTTTGTATCTAAATACATGCTATTGCCCTTATTAAAATCAATGACATATTTAAAATTATATATTATTTAAATACTTGGTAATATAAACACCGTTTATTAGAATATAAATGTACCATTGGTAATATAAACGTACTTTCAATTGGAAGTAACCAAATAACGTTCCAATTTCAGATGTGTCATTTTTTTTATTCTGCAGGATCTACATGTAATGAGTGACAAAATTTGATTTTTATATGTTTCCCTTTGTCCCCTTAATTCTTATTAAAACGTTGTGCACTGTCTTTCCTAAGTAAAAGAAACATCCATGTTTCTAAGTGCCATATATCAGCCGAGCTATCTTAGTTCATAATCACTGAAAAAGAGAGAAAGGCGGTCTTTATTAAGAAACAAACTCGACAAAAAAATGGAAACATTCTTTTGCAGTTTATTGTAACTTTTCTCCATTCTGAGATGTCCCCTTGATTGTCAATCAGCAATATCTCAGCGAATATTGAATAAAGGTTGTTTCTCCCCTCATTTTCAACGAATTTCTAAACAAAATTTGCAGAAATCCGTGCTCAGCGGGGATGGCCCGAATTGAATTTAGACTTAATTTAAAAATTACTTTCAAAGTTCGTTAACAGATGTTGCGGCATTCTGAGTAATTAAAAATACATAAAGTTAGTTTCAAAATCTCAACTGAGACGTTTGCGCGGGTTCCTGAAATTTTTATTCTGGGACTAAACGATGTTGTTTCTACAAATGGTGGATATTTTGAAAACATCGTATTTTAGTTTTTCCAGACTGCGGTGCCATCCAGGAGCGTGCGCAGGATTGACCTTTGCAGAGCCCACAACGTGTTTGAAGGGGCACAAGGAATTTCTTACTGGGAAGTTTTAGTTACTCGCCTTTTTAAAAAGCATTTTAAATTAACAGAAAATGATTAAGATGAGATAGCGTATAAAGGCACAGTACTTTCTTTCAAAATTTCAGTTAGTTTACAAAGATATTTGGAAATATTTAAAAATGTTTACCGTCTTGGAGGAGGGGGCACGTGTCTCCTGTGCCCTATCTGCTTACGTCTCTGGTGTCATGTGTTGCAGAAGATCGTTACCGCTTTCTGTCCGACTGAAAAAACATTGTTTTCCCAAGCACAATACAGCAAACGGTGCATTTTTATATAGCTTCCCGTTCTTTCATTCATTTTTTGAATGGGCGCGTCAATTTTGAGACACTCTTGATATGATAAATATTCTCGTAACTGATGCTTATATGTCTGATTTGTTGAATTTCTTATGCATATCTGACTAAGAGTAACCAGATTTAAATTTGTGCATGTTACCCTCTTGTCTTTTCCCACCCTTTTTCTTGTCCCGCCATGCTGATTCAGCAAGAGCATAATTGCATAAAACCTAACCCCAATGTTTACTTCTGATCTGTCCACTCTTGCTAATCAAATAAAAAGTTCTTCGAAGAGGACTTGTCGCCACGGATAAATCCCTTTATCTCCGAGGTTTCCCTTGTCCTTTTCTTGATGAGCTTAAACTCGTTTTCGTCCAATCAGTCTCTAGTCAGATTTACGAAATGAACAGTCCTCCTCTGACCGAAATGCACTACGCATCAGAGCTTTCAGCTTTGTTACGACTGTCATCTAACCCTTTGGTCTGAGTACGACATTTCTTTTAATTTCGTCTTTGTTTGATGACAAAAACGTTCCTTTTACCTCGTTCAAAAAGATATGAAAATTTATCCCAAAATGCTGCCATATTTTGTTAAACTGAATGGGGTATACAGTTATACGAGTGCATGGTGTCTACGATTGATTGAAGCAGTTCGCGATCTTTTATGGCTGAGTCGTTAGAGCGTTTTTCATTAGTAGCTTTAATTCTATTTTAATAAATCGTATAATCGAGGACTTTTTTTTCTTTACTTTCTTTCGCCGATCCACGGCCTCTCTTGTTTTCTCTGGCAAAAGCCTTTTCAAGTTCTCTTTATCAAACTATTTTGTTTTCTTGGGTTTGACTGCAGCCAAATTGCTCATCTGTGACGCTTAGTCAAATTACGAAAAGAAACATCATGTCATCACCTTTAACCAATAGGCATCGCCAAATAGAAAATACCTTTAGATGTGGTTTTTTGGTAACGTTACTCTGTGATGTGTTTTTCATGTGTTAGGATCAGTTGGAAAGTTGGGCCATTGAAATTCAATTTTTCTTTATTTCAAAAATTAATAGTAAAATGTATAATATAAAAGTATATCCCACCATGGCCTCTATGGTGGGTTACTCTACTTGTCTTGCTATAAATTGTCTGTTTAATTCATTATTTCTGAAGCAATGATTGACTTATACTAATTTGTGGTTTGCAACGTTTAAGGTCTCCAAGTTTTTCAATGTTTTTATTTAATTTTTAGTTATATCTCTGTGATGCGATATTACGACAGCTGCAACGTTAGGCCGGGTTCATATGTGCGCAATACGGCAACGCAGCATAACGCAACTCGATGCGAATTGGTTGAAAAATTACAAATTTAGGTTTCAAACTAATCCGTGTCAAGTTGTATACTGCGACGTTTGCCGTATCGTGCCAGTATGAACCCGGCCTTATGTCCCAAAACAAATCTATCACAAATTTTCCTTAGATTTTTTTTTTGTTTGCGACAGTGAAGGGTAAATGGTTTTCCTCAACAATGAGCCCTCACCTGTCTTTCTTCTTCAGAGAACTGACCGCTACAGGACTTGTGTACAATTCAGGCATGTTTGCCGAGTAACTTGAACTGAATTAGAATTCAATTTTAATGTTTTCGGGTTTTTTGACCGACGTGATGTATAGTTTTTGACTTTCGACGTTTCGTTCGCATGGGTGACGAGCATTTTCAAAAATCGCTTTCGAATTTCACTCCCCGTGCGAACGAAACATCGAAAGACAAAAACTATACATTACGTCGGCCAAAAAACCCGAAAACTTTAAAATTGAATTCTAATTTATATTATGGCCACGAAAGTCTTTTTTTTTTTTTCATGAACTGAATGGGCTGATGCCGTAAAATGAAGACTGACACTGCAGAACTCATCTACTTGCAGGATGGTGTTCCACCCACTTTCCGTCATGATGTTCGTCTATTCTTGTGCTCCTTATCGCGAGAACCATGAATCGGACGTGTTGTAAAAGTTGCTTATCAATCTGTTATGGCTTCCAAGCTCTCCCGATTTTACCAATCACATGGCGTTTTTTCGAGTATGTTTATGTAGAAGAGTTTGCGTTCAAGTCTCCTTCAATAGCCAATCTACAAAACTGTGGGTTTTCATCAAATTTGATAGAGAGATGCGTATGGAAGAAACTTACAGGGTGCTTAGAGTTGAGATTTCTAATATTTTCCGACGGACACGTATCAAACACATGTAATGTGGCTACCAAAAACTGTACTGTTATCAAATTTCTATTTTCTCCTACTCAATTGTAAAATTTTGTGATCATTTGCCAAATCACGTACATAAATCTAATCCCGAAACTACTAAAATCATTCGTTGAAAGTCCGTATATTTCAAACAAAGTTATTCAAGAACACATTGCGAAATATTTATAATTTACAAAATAAAAATATAATACTATCAATTAAATAGTAATTCACATTTAAATCAGTGTGATTAATAAATACAAACAAAATTCTCCGAAAATTTACTTGATTCTATTTAAATTCAATCATTTGTGTTCCGATCATGCTCCTTCCTTTATTGCGCAAAATAATGCGCAATAAAGGAAGGAGCATTTATATTCAATAAATGATTTTTCTATTCTATCTAAACAAAGTCCCATTCCATTCTTGAAATGCATAAAAATGAGTTAATACCATATGCCATTACTTAAAACTTATTGTTCGCTTCATTTCTTAGAAATAAAATAAGATTACATATGGTAATGAACGTAAAGCAAAAGTAATGTATACGATGCCATCAGGTTAGCAGCTTGTGTCAAATACTCGAAGAATTCGTAGAACCATCTCATTTCTCGTGAGCTAAAAACTTTTCCTCAATAATTCAATTTTATTCTCGGTGGCAAAGGTGCCAAAATACATTTTTAAAACAAAATGACATCTAAACGCCAACTGACTACTTGCCTCAAGTGATAAATTTTTCTTCCGTAGCAATTTCTAAACATATTCTTGCATCGTCTTTATATTCTTATTTCTTAGTAGAGAATTTTACTGACAACACCTTAAATTCGTTTGATAAGCTAATTATTAAGAAAGTTGTTCTTAAAGTTTCAAGATTTTACTTCTTTTCGAGAGAGCTAGATAGAAATTGTTTTTGCATTCTACTCATATCCTATCACTAAGATATATTTCACATATTGCACTTTCATTTAATAAAATAAGTGAAAAATAAATATATCCCCTATCTAATTTATGACCTGAAATTAATTAAATTAAAATAATTTCCTCCAACACAACGTGAGGATTCCTAGCTAAAGGACAGAAATAATTTAAAATAAATCCAGCCGACCATAATCCTATTTTAAAAATCCTATATTAATAATCCTATTTTTAAATAAATCCATTTAATACATCCATAATTTCATATCTACAAATTTTTCATCTTTATCTGCATTAGGCATCTTCAATGGAGACTTCGGTAAAGTAGATTCGCAATTCTCGGCCTTGCAGGCAAGTGAGGATCTCGGTATTTTATCTGCATCTGGCTTTCCAAAGATGGCTGAGTTGTCTCTGTTCCAATTGTGAAGATGTAACCGCAGATATAGGCACGACGTTCAAGAATTTCAAATGAGATTTTTGTTTCATCAACCCTAGAATATTCATTCTATCTGGAATCTGGCCGTTGGAAGCCCACATTCGGGCACCATAAATATTTCAAAGCAAAAAATACAATATCCAAGTAAATTAGAGTTATAATCTTTTTTACAAAACTAAAACGGGGTGATTCAGAACTCATGGGCAAAACCTTAAGGAATAATAGACCACATCTAAACAACCGATTTTCGTCACACATTGCATGGTCGAACCGTCAGACGGCGCTGTCATTTAACGCATAAAGCGGTTTGGTATTTATCGTCATTTTTATCGTGAATTGCAGAAGGAATGGCTGGTTTCAAGAATCAGAAATAGGGAAACATGCATTTCATGTACATTGCCGTAGACAGGAAGGCTCTGGAAGCCTAAAGACTACCGGTAGAGTTTTTCCACAAGACGCATACACCGGATCGCAAAACGTTTTAGCCATCGCATCGGTTTCTGTACGAAACGGGCATTTTGTGACGTTCTCAAACACTTAGAGCCCTGTCGTCAGAGGCGCCAACATAAAGAGTTTGCCAGTCCTCCCGTATAAACGGGACTCTAGCCCGTATGTATGAGAGGGAGGAGTGCTCTGCATTGTGTATTCATTAATTACTGGACGCTCAGTCCCCTCACAAAATTTATGTGGAGGGGGGGGGGACTGAAACAGCCTCAGCCCCAGGGTTCCATCGCCTATGCCTGTAGCCTGCATACAGCTGGCAAAGGAGCCCGTTCCACACATACACCGGTGCAATCACTTTATAATCCTCCTAGTGGCTCACGACCATCCATTCCATGACAAAAAATGCTTGTTTAGATGTCTATTACTCCTTAAAGCCTACGAGTTCTAAATCAACCTATATAATTTCTCTCTCATTTTTTTAATTATTTAAAATAGTCATGCTTTTGTTTGTCATATTCAAAATTCTATCGGAACACGCGATAGCGGGAAAACCTTTTCACGAAACCGTAAAAAGATTTACAGTCATTATTCATCCTACTCCATGCCGTAATGATGGAGCGTTTTCCGTCCCACCGGTTAATCTCACAAAATACGTATTTTCCAACGCTAAAAATATAATACCAAGTTGAAGAACTGAAACGTGAAGCTCATTTTAATATCCGTCATCTACTTGTCATTTAGTTGGAAGTCTAATTCAGAAAGATATACAGGAGAACGACGACCTCTATTATTTTTATTATTTTATTTTTATACCTTTATTTCTTACAACATCGGCATTATTTCAAAGTATTATCATGATCTCTCTTGAAATTAATAGCAAATAAAGAAATAAAAAAAAATAAAAAAAAGTAAAATTCCCGGAAAGAAAAAAAGGTGAAAGCGAATACTTCATGACTGATTAAAAAAATAAAATTTCAATTTTTTTTTCTGGTTTTATTTTTTGTCTTATGCATTTCGATTCGAATTAGCCTAATGTCTTTTTTTTTTAACTCATGCGGAAGACTAACGAAAAGAAAAGGATTTTCATGATGTCGGACTGCATTTCCAATCAGCGGATATGTATATCGGTCTAAAAGAAATGGGAAATAAAAGTAATAAAATATATAAGATACGGAAAACTAACATATCAAAGACGAAATCATGAGATGAATAACAGGGGAATTAATTTTGAATCCTTGTTTCCTTCCAATCATTCATTTTTATTACTTCATCTTCCTATAGGAGGGTATAAGACACATACAAAAAGAACGTTATTATTATCGTTATTTTTTTTTTTTTTTTTTTTTTTTACGAAATACGAACAATTTTTTCTGCTCCAGAAACTCGAGACGTTCTTAAAGATTTGTCACATACCTGTGCATTTTTTTTTTCGAGTATTTATTTCTCTCGGAGATTTCGCTCGGATAATTTACTTTGGTGCGTCATGCACATGATTATATTTCTTTAAGGACGTGAAACGATGTGTATGATAAGGTAGAAGGATATCTATAAAAATAAAAAAAAAATCGGGAAGTATTAAATTTCCGAAATAATTGAAATTTTGTCTTGAGATTTTGTTAATATTATTATTGCCTATATAGTGGGTATTTCATGGTTATATGAATGTGGAAACAGTGATATAAGCGTTCGTGAATGTTCTGGAATGCCCGTCTTGAAAAATGTTTTGTGATTATAATATCTTATTCTTGACGACTAATATTTTTCTAGAAAAATTCATTTAAACATAATATCATGTATATCATAATATCAACATTCACTCCTCAATTTTAACGATTATCTTAATTTGACACTTCGAAATAAATCTCAAAAAATGAAAAATTTTTGAAAGATTATCCTAATTAATACCATCTTGAACTAATCCTTAATTAATATTAAATCTTACGATTATTTTAGAAGGAAAATATTTTTTCTATCCCCGATTACACCATATTCTTTATATTTTTTTGTTTAAGATTATTATAAAATATTCTGTTCTTCATTGAAATTATATTTAAATTTTAAAGATTATCTTGATTTGACAACTCGAAATAAATCTCAAAGAATGAACATTTTTCGAAAAATTACACTGTTCAACAAAAAAAATTCATGTTGAGGAAACACATATATATATATATATATATATATACAGGGTGTGGTAACTCTTATCGACCGCCGATCATATTGAACATGTAATTCCTTATGAGAAACTGATATTGGGAAAGTGTTTTCAGTTTTTTGGTTTGACCCAATAAATTAATGAGTTATAACGCTTTAAAAATTGATGACGTCACTTCAAAATCTTGCCAAATTCACCGAACGCACACCAAGCGTATAACTTGGCGTTTTTTTTTTAAACTAAACAGTGATATAACCCTAAGAGCCCTAGAAGGCAAACCAGTTTTTCCCCTTTTTTGTCGTGTGTGTGTGTGCGCGCGCACTTTTCAAATTTTTACGCGGTTAATTATTACGATTTTCTAAGGTTGCAGTTTTTGAGTTCATATCCACGAGATTAAAAAAAAAACTACTGCCGCCCCAAATATTCTAAATTTTTACAGAAATGTTTACTCGCCATGTGTTAGTAAAATGAACCTCAGATTTAGAAATTAATCCAAGTATTTTTTTAAAAAAAAGTTGAAATCAGATTTTTAAAAAAATTAAAATGCATAAAATTCTAACGAATCATTCAGATATCGAAGTTTGAGTTCATTTTACTAACACTTGTCATAGATATTCCTACAAAATTTCAGAATTTTTCGCGTAGTAGCTTTTTGTATAACTTAAACGGATGAGCTCAAAAACTAAAATGAGAAAATCGCGTTCAAAGTTTTTTCCTGTTCATATGTTTACACAATAATTCAATACATTTTTTTATTTTATTTTGATTAAAAACAAATTAACCCGAATGATGCGCAAAATTTTTGCTTTTGATTTTCACAATCAAATGAAATATTTTTTAAAGTAATGTTTAATCGACTTCAGGGTCGTGACACGCCTTAAATGAGCGAAGTATCTCTAACAATTTTGAGATTACTTTTTTTCTCCTATTCCAATTCAGAAGTTTTGGAAGATTTACATGTAGCATCACGGCTTCCGATTGTCATTTCCACAACACAATTAACTTCATTAACTCAATAAGTATGTTGAATGAAATCGATCACAGTTACAAATTGTCACGATAAAGTGTAACAACATTTACAACAAATGCGGTTTAAAAATTTTACGGTACCCCATTTATGTTATGAATGTGCGTATGAAATAGTAGGCCCCTACTCAAAACCATACTTAGAAGAACAAACAGTAAAGGCATGGCTTTCATTTAAAATTGAGAGCTGGGGGGAGGGACAGATCTTTCGAAATATAATTAAGAAACGAAATATAAGAACATCTTAAATGGGCGGCAAAATTATTAGTGCCTAGGACGGGAACAGCTGGAAGTCCGTCTCTGTCAAGAGGGGCCAGAGCAAACCGCCCTCTTATAAATACGCCCAAGAATAAAACCTCATATGAAAAATGACCAAGTTCTGCATGGATCGTGCAGGCTGTAATAAATTTCGAAGTCGTGTCAAAATCTTTCTTGTAAAAATGTGAAGTAAACTTACTAATATTTCCGCGCGATATATTATAAAAATCAATTGCAGTCACGCGGAAATGAAAAATATTCGTTGCAACATGTAGAATTTGATATGAAAATGTGACTCGATGAATAATCAATAGAAAAAATACGAAACCACTAATTATATTGAATAAGCCAATTAATAAAATAACTAGTTTGATTACAAGTTTCTGATTCAATCGTTGTTATTATTTTACTGTTTCCTCCAGTCACCTTTGTCAATCTACAATTTTTGCATCCTTCACGGAAGGTTTTTAAGCGTAACAATTTCTATGAATGTTTAAAATTGCTCAAAACATATTGCCCTGTTTTATTGTATGACCAACGTGTGATTTAATTCAAAAGACGGGGTAAAAAAAAAACATTATGCCCTTTATGCACCTTCCCTCAAAACATTTCACTTATAAGTGAAGAAGAGCAAATTACCACATATTAGCAAAAAGTGTTGATTTGGTTGAAAAAAATTTCAAATAGATCTCATTCGGTTAAAACTTTACAAATCTGGTGATAAATTTGCCAACATAGTGGACGAAGCTAACACAAATTACACGTAACAAAAAGATTATAATATCACACTACAGTGAGAGGAAAAGCACCAATCGTGAAAGAAGAACTCTAAACTTGTTGAGCATTTTGTAAATTAGAATCATGCCTCTACGACGGAGGGTTGATGAGATAGAGGCCATGCTACCAGGACACCCTGTATATATATACACATATTGAGTACATGTTCTTTGCGCCCCCCCCCCCACGGAAAAAGTTGAAATGACGTTCCTGTCATTGATATTAAATCTTCCAATATTTTAGAAAGGAGATGTTTTTCTAATCCTATTACAGATTCATTAGATAGCTTAGATTCTTAAAATTTATAGGCATTCTAAAATATGTTTTTCATGAAATATACTCTTCTTATAGAAAAATGCTGTTTTGTGTGTTTTTGTGATAAGGAAAATATTCTATTCTTGAGGACTATAGTGTTTTTTCTGGAAAAAATTGATTCAGGCATATAATAGTTCACTTGTCATTGGAATGGTATTTCAATTATCATTCTTATTGATTTATTTTATTTTCTCATTGATTATCTTAATTTGACAACTCGAAATATATCTCAAAGGATGGAAATTTTTCGGAAGATTATCCTAGTTAAAACCAGCTCGAACGATTCGTTCATTAATATTAAATCTTCCAATATTTAGAAGTAAAATGCTTCTTTTGTTTTTTTTCAATCTCCTATTACAAATTCTTTAGTTAGATTCAATTCATGAGAAACGATGGTGTCAACTTGGAAACAATTTAATAAGACCAGAATTTCTCTTGATTTCATGCAAATTCTAATCCAAAGAATTTGAATGAAATTACATTCTCTCAATTATGCAGAATGTCTGTTTATATGTATACGTGGATGTTCGTTTTCTTCGAAAAATTTCCATCTGGTTAATCTGCAGCTAGGTTTCGAATCGCCGAAGAATATCGGGAATTTCGGGGTGATTGCTCCTTGCATCTATAGATACGACCGAGAGTTTTGTCGTCGTCCCGTTAATCCTTCAAAGTTGTAATCTTTACCTCAACGAACGAACCCGTCTCAAATTACGTGGATGCTTTACACCCTGTTGCCTTTTCACTGCAGCATCACGTGACTGCAAACCAATAACCTGTGCTACTTATCACTTGGGCGGAATGACTCACTAATCTCCTTAAAAGGCTGAGATGCCATTGCTTCCACCATTATTCTCGAAGGCGAGGTACGCACAAAGAGCAACTGAGAAAACCCAAAAGTAGGGAGAGGAAGGTAAAGAACATTTAATTAAATTCCAAACACGAAGTTTTCAGCTGGGGCTTGTATTTTGACGTCATTTTTCGTCGAACGCTACTTTACCAAGTTTATTATTCCTCAAACGGAATTCGACACCATAATTTACGATAAAGACCACGTCGGATAATCTTCACCTCCTGCGCAAAACAAAAATAGTCAGTGATATTGTTCGGTTTTTATTTCACCAGGAAAGGTTTTTCAATCGAAATGCAATTTAGACCTTTTGTTTTTTCGGCAAGTATGCATGCACCAAAGAATGGTATAGACTGCATCTATACAAGGTCGTTCTAAATTCATGGAAAAAACTTTAAAAGCTGATATAGGACACCTAAACAAGCATTTTTTTTTTGTCATAGAATGTGTGGTTCAATAATAATAGCAAAGATATTTTTAGAGAGTTCATAATAGCACTTCACCAGGAGTGTAATTTTACTCGGACCTTAAACAGGGTTGTTGCAGTAGCAAATACCATATTTTTCTCAGGTATATATAATAAAGGCTGTTTCGTGACGCACTGAAGTTAAGCCGCCTTAATATACCTAGTGAACTATTGAGTCACTCTCATCAAACTGCAACTAAAATTTAAAATAAGCCACATCAATACAGCACGTTTTGTATGTTGATAGCGTCTGCTAAAAAAAAATTATCAGGACCATGACGTAACACAGCAGTTTCGACACCACGCCGACTAAGCCAAAGTGGCAAGTGTGACTTCAAAGGGATAACCATATAGTCCTGATTTTTCCGATAAGTTTATTGCGATTTGTGATGCCAACCATCCAAAAGTACAGAGGATCTAATATGGTAGGGTTCCTCGTGATGCCCCTGGGTACTGCAAAAAAAACTACCACAAGTCATTATACCACTTGTCATTGTTTGGCGCAGGATGACCTTTATGGTCATCGTTCCAATAAAAACGGAAATTCAATAAAAATGGAACCAATTCAAGCACTACATTGCTGCTGTATACGCTTGGATACGGTGTACCTACTACACATGGACACCTTTCTCCAAAAACCCTCTTCTTCCTTCGTTTTCTTTTTGTGGATACATCTCCTAAGCACTGTGTATGTAATTCGTATTGAACACTTTGGGAATCTCATCTCCAAAATTTGTGTCATTAACGTGTCACCAATGTGTTTTATTGCAGTGTTTGCGCTTCAGCTTTCCATGTTCAATCACACATTAAATGACGGAAAACGCTTGTTTAGGGTTAAAATTTGTCCCTTCTGAATCACCTTTTATACAAATGTATTACAAATACAAAGGGGCCGCAACAGGCAAAATGCCCAACAAGGGGGCTAAAAAAGGACATATCCCAAACATATGCGATAGGCGTGACCGTGTAAATCGGGTAAAATTTTCCATGCAAATACAATAGTTTTTAAAAACCCAATGTTTGCATATAAATAAAATATGAATATTACTTAATTGGCACCAAAATTCAGGAGAATGGCATCTTTTCCTTACTATAGGTGTACTTCACTATGATGCTTCTCTATCTGGTCCTTAAAAAATCACTCTCTATTCCCTAGAATTTGAGTAAATGTGTTAAATTCTTTATTCTGTTAACACTTTGTTCCATCGAAAGCATGTAAAGAGATGTTTATGTTGGAAAGCAAGAAAACAATTTTCACCCATTTGGTTGAAAACCAACTGAGGATGGCAGATCAGCTGTACCTGTTGCTCGCATGGGTAAACGAGGCATGTGTCCATGGCCCACGAATTTTCAGGGGCCCCCAAAATTAGATGTCTTTTATATTTTAGTTTTTTCTCGATTCTTAATTTTTGAATTTACGAAGATCAAAATAAACAAAGGCCACCGCATGCTCTAGAATTCATTTTTATAGTAATTATACATAATTTTTACTCTATTATTGTGCAAACAATGCTTTGTATTATTACAGAGTATTATTTGTATAATAATACTCGGTAATTGTGCTTAAAAGAATGTTATGTGTAGAAAAGGGTCCATGATTTCCCGTTTGCCCAAGGCCTGAACCTATGAGGAGCAGGCCTGCAGATCAGATGAATTATCATCAAAAAGCATCACATTGAACGATTTTTTGATCTAGCAATGACACTGGACTTCAACTCACAATTTATTACTTTCTCTGCAAAAATTTGCAACTGCCTTACAAGCTTAGGAATTCCATTTCTAAATCACTATAAAAATGTCATAGTCTTATTCACATACCTCTCAAAAATCAGTGTAATTTCACTATGTACGATGTTCTGATCGAATAAAACCATTCTTACTCGATCATCACTTAATACTATCAATTAATTCAACAATAATCCCATAGTTATGCTCGAATATCAGAAATGTGCATTTTTCACAGAATATCTTTCAACTCCGAAATAGCGCTACTCGGGGTAGCGTAAGTCAGGGTATCACTATATATATATTAGAACATATATATATATATATAAGAAATCTCGAAGAATATATCGCTTCATCTAACATCACGTTCTGTTGTAATCAAAGTCTTGCTGTGTGAAATATATGTATGTTCCCCAGTGGTAACCTCAAGCAGTCGTATTGAGTTAGAAACAGAAATAGAACATATCAGAGAAGGAGCTGGAAGGCGTGAATCGTTGACGTGGTTCACACTCAATATTCCATAGTGAAGCATGGCAGGATCCCAAATCCTCAGGGGGACGACAGCTGAAGTCAAAAAGCAGCTCTCGATCTTATCGATCCCAAGGTTTATCGGAAACAAGGAAGAGCTGAATTTTTATGAGTATATTTCACGTTGAATATATATCTATCTCTCCCTTTGGAAAAAGACTCAAGAAAACTTCTTACGATAGGGGGAACCTAGTAGACAGCTAAGGAAAAAAAATGCGTGTTTGCTCCAGCAAGAGAAAACTTAATATAAAAAAAAACTGATAGAATACAATGTTGTATTTATATTTTATTTTATTTATTTTTTTTTACTTTTCCAACCAACATGAGCTTGTAAAAATGCGGATCTGCTTTCCACGTCTTAGAGAAACTGTCTTAAATCCCTCGCGGTTAAACGTCATACGAAAAAAATCCAGGAAAAAAAAAGATGTATAAGCAAAAAAAATAGATAAATTCGGCTCTAGAATTATCTCAAGGTAAAAAAAATAGTCTTTTAAAAGCCCTCGTGTTTGTGTGTTTAGTATTTGACGCCTCAGTTCGCAGATAATTGGACTGTTCCTTTCAAAGCCAGAAAATCGATTCTGAAACTCAATTAGAAAGATTTTCGCATGGTCAACAATTGGTTTTGTTTCCGCTATTTTATTTTTTGTTTCTTCTCTTTAGTTGTGAATTCAATATATCTAAGAATGTTGCTGCTTGCTTTTATTTGAAGCTTGTTCGGAATTAATTTCACGTACCTCATGCGAAAAAATATACATTACTATAGTTTTATTACAAACATTTTATTCGAATCGTGTGTATATGTATGACACAAGAGACAAGGGAATACGTGTAATGATAAAGTTATCTAGAGCGTAAACTGTATATATGGTATATTCACAATTAGTCAAGTTTGTTTTTATTATTTTGGCTTAATTATTTAAAATATTTTTAATGATTATTATTATTATTTAATGTTTTTTTAGTGGTGTTATAATGTCAAGGGAGTAAGACTTACGCTTCATAAAACCGCATACGATTATATTATTTCAGCCATTTTTTACACTTACAATATTCTCTTTTACCTTAGTAATTAATTTCGGGTAACTTTTTGCTTTGTGGGTGTTTTTTTGAGCACATGGGAGCTCTCTTCAAAAAATCCTGCAATAGTTTCTTGTCTAGACATAATTTGAGAACGATACCAGAAGTTTGTGTGCTGAGACCATTTTGCCGTTTGTTAGGAATTTCGTGCAAAATAACGAATGCAAATACAAGATCGAAAAGATGAATGGGCATGGATACTATGTTCAAGAAATTTTCACCATCTTGGTTTGAAAATCATTGAAATAATCAATCAAGATAAATAAATTTATCGGAATATTTTGTTTCCGATATTCTTCATACTTTTAATTAAGGTATCCGACTACATTTTTAGCATTTTTCTATAAAATGTAAGTTACATTTTTTTAAAGTAAAAGTGAACTTTAACAACATTTTTCGATAAAAAGTGTCTCAAAGCGGTGAAAAAAATAATAAATTTTGGACTACCTTCATCGATTTCTATGAAAAAGTCATTATGTTAAATTTTTCACAATGCTTTCAGCTAGTAATGAAGCAGGTTATGAACCAAAATTGAAAATATTGTATGGTATGATCATAAATGACACCCAAATTTGTTGACGTACGTGTAAATATTTTGAAATTTCATTTAACATATCCTGTATAAAACACTGTAATTAGACAAGTACATGTGATAGACTTTGTGATAGATTTTGTTTCATAACCTTACAATATATGGCAGGATATCATATTGGAACTTTGTAATATGATACAATCAATAAATTTTTAGAAATCGTATTTTCAATTTGAATAAAATGTCAAAAATAGGATCCTTCGCAGAACGCTTAAGTTTTTATTCACAGATTATTTGATGTGAAAACGTAACACTAATAGTAATGTAACCTCGGTTCTAAGCGTCACATAAACAAAACAAGGCCTGTTTTGGAATGACAAGAAATGGGACTTTCATGTGAAAAATTAGAAACAAATCGATATTTTTTTTTCTAAAATGACATTTTAAACGTAGTCAGATACCTTAAGATTCTAATTTAGTGTGGAATAAAAATTCAGTCTGATTAATGAACGGCTAAGTTTTGTCATTTCTACCATTTTTACAATAACACGTCAATATATTTTCCAAAAACTGATCTTTTCAGTATAATTATAATCTGAACGATCAGTAATAATATAAAAAGGTTTTTGGTGTCTTGGCATATCTAATATTGAACAAAAGCTATATCAAAAATGGATTGATGGCCTTTCCGAATTTGTATCAGTTGTATACTTGCTGATTAGAAGCGGGAGATATATTAGTTGACGAAGCCGTCATCAATGTCATGACTGATGACAACTGCACGGTATCTTCCCAATCTCCAGTCACGTACATATTGGTTGAGGCTGACAACGCAATATTCCACACACACTTCCAAGACATCTTCAGACAGTTCGAGTATCTACGAGAGAGAGAAATGATCGCTGAATACACTGAGTTTGACATTGTTCGAACAATTCTTCGAGTCAAACAATCCTGCAGACCTAAGCATAGTTTGAAATGATAAGAAAATTAAGATGGTTTATCTTGCATCTATGGACGTTAGAGCACGAACTTTTAATATAATAACGATAATTGTATTAAGTTTTGTAATGAAAAAGAAATTATATTATAATATCGTATTTCGTGCAGTTGGAATGGTTCTTAAATTAAAATATTGAAATTTGAAAAAAAAAATAAATTGTTCTCTTTCCAAAAGCCAGATATTTATCCTAAATAAGGGTAATTATTTTTGTGTGAAAAATAATTACTAAACATTAAACAGAGTAATTTCTTCCTCACCTAAAAATTCAGAATTTATTTGTCGTGTGTAGAATTAGTACATTCTACTTTGACTGTCCGGAATATGGAACCAGTTCTATAAGCGATAATCTAAATAGTGTACATATTCTCAGTGGCATTTTGAGGGTAAAACACTAAACTATGAAGAAAAAACAGATGAACCTCAGTATAGCAAACTTGGTTAATAACGAACCTCCGCATATAATGGAAAAAATATCTTGCCCCATCCCATGGAATGTTTTCTTATTAGATGTAGATATATATTGAACCAAATTTTTGATTCCTGGAAGTCGTATGGAGGTCTCAATGTGAATAAATATTCTTCGTAAATTTGACCCTTTATTTCGCAAAGCTCTGAAATATCCAGAGAAGAAACATTTCAGGGTTTTAGGAAAAGCAAGCAAATACGGTACCCTGAGTTATATTGCATGACAAAAAAAATATTGTCAATTTTTTAAAAAATATGGGATATTGCACTTCAGGGATTCACTATATTTATATAATTTACGATCTAAATAGGTAATGATATGTCCCTCCAAAATGAAAGGGTTATAAATTGTTCTCTTGCTTGGCTTTTCAAGAAATATGACACATGCGCAACTTTTAGCCATTCTTCTGGTAAATATAGAAACTTCATAAACAGCTCACAAATAAGAATCAAGCGTTTAGGAATTGCTTAGAAGCATCAATTCCGAAGCGAGCTAGATATATGAAATGCCTTTACTTGAGAAATATAAGAAAGCCATGTTGTGTTTGAGAGCAACACGGCAAAATGAAGGGTTAATATATTTGTAAAAGTAAAATATTATAAATAAAAATAATGCAAACTAAGTTTAAAAATCTGTAACTACCTTTTCATTGATTATTATGTTTACGTTTTAGATATACCGTTTTATGTCAATTATTCTTGAATTTTGCACACCACTGTATTCGAGAGTGTGTTGGACAATTCAGCGTTTGACAACCGAGAATCTGTGGTATTGCCATAAGTCGAAAGGAACAACCGTTTTCAAATCTTAGTCAATTTGTTAACAACAAAAGCAGTATAATTCTCAACATTTCTCGCTACCAACAAAGAATGCGCAGCATGAAAATTGTTCAAGAATAGCACGAAATGTAAAAAAAATGTATAAACCGAGCCTTCTTTTTATATTTTGATTTCAATAAACTGAGCTTGTTGTATTTTTGTGTTTGAGTGACATCAGGAAAAGAAATTGATTTGTATTACTATCGCGAGTTGACAGTAAGAAATACAGAAGCTTCTTTAAGCTGCGTTACTGCTGACAGATTAAAAAGAAACAAAATACCAACTCCATAGAAATGTCTAACTTGAGGATTTTCTTACGTCTTACGCAAAAGAAACTACCACGCAATAGTAAAGTCAAAACAAAATCCGTAGTTTGTAATAAAGCAAAGCACAAATAGAAGACACAAACGCAATATTTTAAAACTAGTTCAGCTTTCTATGAGCAAAAGAGGATAAGATAGAAATAAATTTCGATCATTTTTGTTGAACCACAGTCGAACCGTCATTGTTCAGTTGTTTTCTTTGCATAATGATATTTTATGAACAGAAACAAACTTCATTAAGTTTTTCATTAAAAACGTACGAGATATACATAACTTTCGTGTAATAACCAATTTTAAATAAAAATTCTCACCCGAGTCCAAGAACGGTATACAGGGTGCATAGGTAACAGCACGCAGGACATTTTACTGGCGTACCTAGAGGCATGCTTCCAATTACAAAAAGTATCTAAATAACGTGTAGAACTCAGAGATACGTCAATCATGTTGCAAGGGATTGTGTAGTTATTAAAATAAAAAACATTAACTTCTATACGGACACCCTGTGCCCAAAAACTCGATTAGAATGTTGTTGTCATGTCTGTTTTGATGCCAACAAAAAAGTTCCACTTTTCTAAGTGTAACATTCGCTGAGATATTCGAATTCGAAAATCGGAGGGAAAATTTAAAAAAAACAGCATTAAACGAGGGTATGTCATTTTTCTTTCTTGCTTCGTTCTTCGAATCGAATACCTCAGCAAATATTGCACTTAGACACAGGACAATAATTTTCTTTAAGTAAAAGTTTAACTTTCTTTAATAAACTTACTATAATAACTTTCTTAATAACTATATATCTCTTGCTACATGAATGGCGTATTTGAGCTCCATTCGTTACTTGGATACTTTTTCTAATTGGAAGTATGCCTCTAGGATCAACGGTTTGCCAGTAAAATGCTGTGCATGCCGTTACCTATGCACCCTAGATATATTTTATAAATGTTTATGTATAATTGATTTAATAGTAATTCCAGGATAGCTATTATAGAATTAATAGTATATTCAAGAATGATACAATAATTGGCTATTACACAAAAGTTATTTCTATCTCGTAAGCTTTTAATGAAAAACTTATGAAGTTTGTTTTCGTTCATAAAATACCATGATGCAAAGAAAATAACTATAGGATTACAGTGTGGTGGAACAAAAATTATTTTCACAAAGATTTTCACAAACGCAAGGGCTAATCGCTCATTTTAATATCCTTCATTTGGATCCCGGGTTGCATTTTCTTCTTCTTGGATGTGGTTTAAGTCCATTGTACATAAATAAAAGGAAATTTTTCTCTTCCGTGACGTATAATGGTGTCTTCTTCCCTATTTGATGAGCATTCATCCCATTCTTTCGCGGAAGATTCTTGGTATAACATTGCTGCGTTCTTATTGGTATTCAGGAGAAAACTTGTTGTAATCGTTGAATGAGATATTGCTCAATTACCCACAAAAATGTATGGATCTGATTTTGCCAGAGTTAATGAGAAAATACCGTGAGTAAACTCTAAAAAAGTAAATGTGAAAGAAAAATGTGATTTTTTATATAGAATTGAAACTGAATCAGTAGGTGATACTACGGATTTTCCACAGATTCATATCGAATATCTCTGTGAATATTGCATTTAGAAACATGGAATTTTGTTGGCATCAGGAGAGACATGGCAGTAATTTTCTAACTGGAGGTTAGAGCACAGGGAGACCATATAAAAATTTAGATTTTTTTATTTTATTACACACTGTATTTTCACTCTCAAAACTGGTATACGGTAATATTTGGAAGCTTGTTGAGCATTTTTTAAATTGGAATCATACCTCTACGACGGACGATTGATGAGATAAAGGCCACTTACAGGTCACCCTGAATATACAAAGTTCTAGAACCACGCATTTGATAATGAAAATTTCAATTCCCACCTCCAGGGTTTCTTTAATTTTTCAGTTAACAAAATATACACATTTTTCTATTTACATCGGAATAAAACAAGTATTATCGCCAAATCCTTTTTTATACGGTATAACAAGATTCTCGTCAGATAATTAAGAGAAAAAATATCCTTTGAATCAAAAAAGAAAAATATCTAGTCCAAAAATCTAAAAAAAGAATCCACTTATCTAAACCAGGGAGTCATCCTAAATGATTTTGTTGTTCCAACAAGGAATACGACACTATTCGAGATCGTTTCCAAACGAGCGTGCGTGAAACTAGCATGCGATTTCCCAAACCACTATCGAAATCACATAAAGCATATGGTGTATTTTACTGTATATATTACCCTATTTGTACCTTCAATTGTTTCCTTTGTCAACTGGCAAATTAGCCTAATTTTGCTTTTTGTAATTAAGTAGTAATGTTAATTTTTTTTTCGCTTAAAAGACAACGAAACAAGTCCCATTACAAGAATGCACGCACATTCAGTCAGTGTTTCATATTAAAGTCATCGGGTTTTCTTTTTGCCTTGTGGACATTTCAGAGATCTCTCTTTGCTTGCATTTTTTTATTGTTCTATATCTCATATCTCTTGTCTTCTTAGGTCGTATTGAAAGAAAATTCCGTTTTACATATTATTGAACATGATGAGGTTCTTGAACAAGATGAGATCTCGAACATGAGCGAGATGCATTTATTATTAAAAAAATGGCTTATCTTAATTCTCTGCAGCTTTTACGAATAGAATTCATACCGAAATTATTCCACATTATATTCAATTCAATTCAATTTTATTCATCACATCAACAAACTTACATTGCGCAAAACGAAGGAAATCCATCCAAGGGATCGTTGTCGATCCATACTGGTGGACACGATCATTATTGAGTTCATTTTCAAACACGAATAGTAGAGAATAATAATAAACTAATCATAATTAAAAAAATAAATAAATAACAAACCAAACAAAGAAAAAACGCTAGACAGAGAAATCATCTATGAGTATAACATACATACACACACATGTACGCAGGCACAAAAAATATCGCTCATCGTTAATTAAAAACATATTTATATAATTTTCATTTATTTCGTAAAAATTGTTCAAATAAGTATTATCGTTATCTATATACAAACTTCTAGAACCACGCATTTATACTAATGAAAATTTCAATTCCCATATCCAGAGTTTCTCTAATTTTTTAGTTAATAAAATTTAGACTTTTCTATTTACATCGGGATAACACAAATGTTATCACCAAATCCTTTTTTATCCGGTATAACGAATACAATTCCCAGCAGATAGTTAAGAGAAAGAATATCCTTTGATTCTAGAAATAAAAATATCTAGTCCTAAAAATCTAAAAAAGAAAACACTTATCTAAACCCAGGGAGTCATCCTAAATGATTTTGTTGTTTCAATTCTAGAAGGAATACGACACTATTCCAGATCGTTTCCAGACGAGCGTGGTGTGAAAACTAGCTTACGATTTCCCAAACTGCTATCGAAATCACATAAAAGCTTTTCTGTTAATTAAAAAAAATAAATCTCTAGCTTTCTACTATCATAGTCTTGTTTTTTTTTTGGAAAAATAAAAGGAGATAGAATTCTATATCTCGAGTTTTTATTTTTGTTCCCTTTTATGTGTATGTATCTTTTACTGTGAGTCTCTCTATGCTTTGCTGTTTCGTCCTCAACATGAGCGTTGACATGTTCCCAATTCTCAATGGGTTCTTGGAGAAGAAACCTATATGCTTCTCCATTTGAGGCTTATACTCAACTGCAGTCACGTACGGGAAGCGAATTCGTAGAAGTGTCGCATTGGATTTGTCTCTACTGACGACCGAGAATTGGTTTTCAGTCCACGGGATTTGTATTTATTCCGTAGCGTGCTGTTGAATGTAAGGGGTGGTAGGGTCCTGCTCCTCCTTTTTGCTTTTGCGGAAGAGCAGCAGCCGTGCCGAATGCACAAATATACCTCCCACCAGGAACTTCTTTTAAATTTAAAAGCTATTCTTTTCTTAGGAGAGAAAGAAAAATGTGCAGGAGAAAGAGGTAAAGCGAAACGATATCCTAAGCATTCGGGCCAAGATTCTGTTGAGGGGAAAAGAAACAGAGAACCATTCCGCACACACACAAGGAATAATATATAAAAAATATATATTTGCTACGTCTGTAAAAGGAAAAAAAATTATATTTTTCTTTTCAAATGTGATTTCAGCAAAAAAAAAAAATGCAGCTCGATACAAAGTGGTGGTAAATTTTCATGGTCTTCTATGCTTTTATTACCTTCACCGGTACAACAATTTGAGAAAGAGGTCGCCTAGTTCGATATGACGTCCGCCTGATGCATGAAAAGTAAGTTAATTGTGAAACAAAAGTTATTTCTATTCCCTTTGGTTTCTCTATACAATAAAACATCTCTTATCTGACTTGACCGGGACCGAGAATCAGCTGGTTTAGAGAAAATCCAAATAAAAATGAGGAGATTAAAACGAGCCCAAATATATATTTTATTTTGAATTTTGAACTTTGAATTCATTATAGTTACTTCATAGAAGGATATTGCATTACAGTAATACTATCTGAAGATTAGGGAATTGCAATCAAAATTTCAGATTATTCGTTCGATAGAAGTAAAAGTGACTCATTACGAATTACTGCAAGCACGCCTAAAGTTGTACTGTACCAAGAAAGATTCCTTACACAAAGTAGGAAACGGAATTTCTTCAAGGCCGGTTTAGAGACGTTATACTATACAGGGTGAATCGAAATTTATGGGACAAACTTTAAAAGGTGATGTAAGACACCTAAAAAAGCATTTTTGGTCAAGAAATGTGTGGACGAACCGCAATAGCAAAGGCGTTAGAGGTACTTTTTGAAAGTTCAAAATAGCACTTCACTAGTAGCAAATTATAATATTTTTCTAACGTATTTACTGCGATATGTGCTATCAACCATTCGAGGGTGCATATTTTTCTAACATAATGAAGTAGACCCATTTTTGCTGGGAAAAAAATTCTAAATTACTCTAACACTACATTTCGGCTTCAACGGATTAGATACGCTGAGCTCATTACATGGCACCAGTGTCTCACCATATCTCCTCACTCTTGACTTCTTTTTGTGAGTCCATCTCCTGGGAATCGTGCACGTGATTCCAATTGGTGTCTTTGTAGACCTCATCACCAAAATTAACGTCACTAATGTGTCACGTGTCACCAATGTGTTTTATTACAGAGTTAGCACATTAACCATTGACATTCAACCACACATTCCACGACAAAAAAGGCTTTAGGTGTGCTCTATCGCCCCTTTTTTGTCCCGTGAATTTTGAAACACCTTGTACAACGAAAAACAAACTTTTCATGAAGCTTTTGTTTTCTTTCACAAGCTATGCTAATGCAAAGAGGAAACAATCTCGAATATACCCTTCAAATACAGTAAACCTTCTCTGAAAAAGGGCTATTAGGATCAATTTTTTCTCTTCGTGAATTTTTTTCCATGGACTTAATCATAGTTTTCACTTTTTAATGTGGCAAAGTTTTGGTCAAAAAAGAGATAATTTCATTTTATCCTTTACTTGATCAAAACACACCAGAAAATTAAATCTTTGGTGCAAATAGTTATCACTCAGTTCTAGAACTCAAATTCAATTGCTCTCGAGTGCAAAATACGAAGGTTTCAATGCACGTGGAAGAAGGCGAAAGACTTTAAAATTCTTGAAAATCTACTTGATGACACTCTTGGGAGAAAAATATGCATAAAACATTTTCAAGGCAAAACTAATATGAATCATTCAGTGCGCATGAACCAAGTGATATATCCTTAGAAAACTATTTTAGATATAGGTAGCCGAACGTGCCATTATAGGGAAGTTGGTACTTATAGAAGTCTCAGTCATGAGTCTCAGTCACTAGATACATTTTTATCAAAAAAGACAATAAGCGAATTTATGAATCAAATATACACTGTACATAACAGTCTATTTAGCACGCGTGCCCATAAGACCATCAAAATCCGACAAAAATCAACGAATGGTAAAACAACCTGAATTTAACTTCGGTATATTTTCAAAAGGATGGGTGAATATTACAATATTACGTACACAAATAACCATCATCGAGAATCTTGTTTATGTATTTCAATGACACGCCCTATAAAGACAACTAAATTCGTTATACGATGATTGGAAATTTCAAAAATCTCAAGCATTATAGCCAATGAGTGAGAAAATCATAATTTATTTGGAAAATTTTAAATAGAAAATGGCACGTATTGGGTTTTCAATATTTTTTCGTAAATACAGGATTACGCGCGATGTAAAATATTCAAACGATGTTCCAGAATACCTTATTTTAATAGCAAAATGTTCTATTATGATGATTTTTTTTTCTTTATACGTATCTGGGAAGAGCAGCGATTTAAAAATATTTTTGTGTTCTTAACTTTTTCTCCCAGTATCTCTCTCTTCTCACTTACAGAAAAGAGAGAACTCATTTCCAAAAATTCCATACGAATGATATACCACTACGAAATAGAACGGTTATGGAGAATTCCTGTCATTTTTTCCCCTATAGATTTTATCAATTTTCGATGTTTTCAGCCGAACGAACCCCTTGCAATATAGTGGAGATAGGATACCGTAGAAGCTGTGCAAGTTACCGAGAGAGAGAGAGTAGCAGCAACATTCCACGTTGGCCTGCGTTTCAAAAATATAACATGCCATTACGAGACACGCTACGTTCCGGAAGAACCTCCAAATGCCTATGAATAATGGAACGTCTGTTTTCGTATATATTATCCATCGAAAAGGATTAAGGAAAGGAAAAAAAATATATTCGATCGTTGATGACTTTGAATGAAATCTCCGGAAACCGCATACAATGGATCAATACCTTATCCAGTCAAAAATGGTTAAAAATATCAAAAAAATGTATTTTATACACTACATTTTTCTTTTTATCTCCTATTGAATCTTCAAAAAACTATAACACTTAACAATAAATGCATATTTGTTTTAAAATTTTGAGAAATGTGAATTGTCGCTGCATTGATGTAAATTCACGGGCACGAAAATGTATGGGATAAATTCATGTGTGTGTGAAGATGACAATTTCATTTAACCCCCTAGCAAGTATTGAAATATCCAGAGTAAAACTTTTTTGAGGAGGGGTACAAGCAAATGAGCACTCTGAATGTCATTTCATGACAAAAAAAATTATTGTCAATGTTCAAAAAAAATATTGAATGTTGCACTGCAGGACACACACTGTATTTATATGATTTATATAGATTAAAGTAGTATAAAAACTGTCATTTATTGTTTGCTCACTTACTTTTTCATCATTGTTGAGGAATGCAGAGCAATATTTCTCCTTCTTACATGGTATTTCACTCCGAAAATGCTAGGATTAACAATCATCATTGCTTGACTCGTCTAAAAATAGGAGACGTGTATCTTTGAGCCATTCTGCTAGTGATTATCCCTTTCAGACCCTGGTGCCGCAAATGTGTGGGTTGCTTTTTCTCACTGTAGAATTTTTTATTTTGACCTCAAAGATTTAAGCCCTGACTTAAAGAATTGTGTAAGTTTTGAGTTAGAATATGATGAACATTAACATTGAAGGCTTTCATCAGAGGGCAGCACTTGAAGTTGAACTTTCAAGGGGTTTTTGAAACGACTTATAGGAGAAAGTGCCTCCAGGAAAAGTGTGATTTGTTACATAAAATTTAGAAATCTACAACAGTTCAACGTGAGACAATTCAGCGCAACAACAATTCAGTGCCGACGATTCACCGCAGTGATTGTGTTTTATAAATAACAATTACCTTCCCACTTTTCCGAGACTTAGGACTGCCATACGTACTTCCAAAAGGATTTAAAATGGTTTAGAAAATAAAGTGTGGTTTTGGCACAAATATGTCATCGTTATAACGGCCGGCTCTGCAGAAATTAAATTAGAGCAGTACATTTTCGATCAGTCCTGAATCTGGAAAATCTGGAAAAAGTGGATGGGAGAATCGTTATTTACAAAACACAATCACTGCTCTTAATCGTCAGTGCTGGATTGTCTTGCGCTGAATTTTAGTGACACAAAAATTTAGCAATAAAATTCTGAAAAAAATGGTATGTAACGATGAATATATCATGAATCATTTTGGCATAAAAAATTTTGAACAAAGTGAATTATTTCTTAATGAGAAAAACTTAAAAATTGTAAAAGTAGAGATTTGCTGGTATTTATGTTTTTAATGCATTTTTTGAGTATCGAAAATGCAAAAACATTTTGAAAATTCCAGAAAATAAATGGACGGGTCTAAAAAGGTTATTAAAACTTCATGAACCACTCACAAGTAAAAATCGAATGTTTATGAGTTGTTTAAAAACATCAATGCCGAAACAAGCTCAAAATATACGATGTCTTTACTTAAGAAAAATATAAGAAACTCTCAAGTTGCTTGAGAGCACAACCGTCGAACAAAATATTAAAATCAAGATTTCACCCATGTCCAAGAAGCTGTATCAATGTTGCTACAATTCAGATGGGCAAAATCTCAATGGCTCTCTCCATAAAAGTCTTCAATTTCTGGAATCGAAGGGTAAAGAGTGCAATATACACCTGCATCAAGAGATGTCTTTTCATGAAAAGTCTCTACTTTCTGGTTCTACAGCCAAAGATTGATAGAAGATGTAAAACAAAGTTTCCATCAGTTATTCGGACATGCTTATCAACTTCATCGATGCTTTATGATATCTGATGACGTACTATTAGGATTCTATCGAAAGTTGTTGGCATAATATTAGAAAAAGAAGTTATTCAAATGAAAGTTATCTACAATCGCCTTACAACAGCGACAATGGGATCTAGGTTTACGTCCAATCCAGATCTGTGGCAGAGACTTATTGCTTCAATGCCTTTATGCATAAAACCCATGGTCAAGGGCAACGATGGTCACAATGCAATGTATTCATACAATATCAGCTTGCGTTTTCTCGTATTGTCCAAGCAAATGCACGGGTGAGAGAACGGCTTCTACAGTGAGAAAAAGGAACCCACCCATTTGTGGCACCAAGTTCTGAAAGGGATAATTCGTTTTTATTCAGATGTTCTAATTTGTTGAAGTAAAGAGGAAAAAAAGTCATTGCAATTTTTGAAGAAGCATTCAATTCACTTTATGAAAAATTTCTACCACGATATACTTACGAACCTTTGAAAATGCAACTTACAGCCATACTGTAAATTTGTACTTCCAACATATGAATTTCATAAACTGAGATCGCGAGTTTTTTGGGGTGTTCCAATTTTTTGAAACAAACGTGTATACAAGCATAAGCGTAACAAAAAATGCAAATTAAAATAATACAAAGAGCATCTATTACTTACTCATTTCTTAGATAGAAAAAAAATGGCGGATAAAAACTCGTAAATTTTCATTACATACTAAATGCTATAAATAAACAATATTCCATTAAAAATAAATAAATAAATAAAATGTATCTGAATATTCAACTTACCTCTTTATAGATTGATGGGAAAAAAATCTATTTCTACTCCAATTTTTTTTTTTTTTGCAGAAAACTGTGGAAATGTGCCAGATACAAACAATTGAAACAGGGCCAGAAGCATGAATGTATGTCTGTGTGTATAAATATATATTATTACTAGAAAAATACTGAAAAGCATTCATTTTTTTATTTTATTTTTTTATTCAGTTCATGTATCCGAGAAGAATAGGAAATGCAGAAAGAATGGATACAAAAGGAAAAAAAGAAGTAAACCTACAGCTATCAAAGTTTAACTAAAGATTAAAGCAACTTAAGTGTTTTCTTCTTTACTGCAATCAATTTAGAAGATAAAGTGCAAAAAATAAAATAAAAATAAGGGGGAAAAATTTTTTTTCGCTAACTTCTTCGTTAAATTTTTGTTCTTTTTTTTTTATGTGTGTGTCTTCACTTTTTCTTCGAAGCAGTAATTTTTCATTGGAAGGTTGGGAGCATGGCATGGCATGGCATTGTGTGAAAGGAAATGAACGTGCACTTCCGACACGTCCGCTTGAAAGGTTCGAACGTTTCCACAACTTAAAGTGATTGAAAAATAATTAGATAAAACTAAGGAATGCGATTTTTTTCACTTTATATTTTTTTCTATCGCTTTCGCTCTCCGTCGTTGATTCTTCAAACAAGCCTGTGTCTATGTGTGTGAATAGCCCCACTAGATTTTTTTTTTAAAGTTTATACGTAACAAACGTTTTGATACGCTCAATTTGTCTGTTTATTTTGCTTTTTTTTTTTTAATTTTGACTTTCCTGGAAATGAAAATCAAAGATTCACAGACTTTTTTGGTATGTGATAGAAAGAGAGGCTGTGTCATCGACACGGCCACAAGTTTAAGCGTGAAAATGTATTTTTCATCTTGTTACAGAGTGAATCTGATAAGACCTGTTTGGTCTTGTAAATGAAATTGATGCTGCATTTATGTAAATATGGTATCATTGAATTTGTCTCAACAAGATCTGCATTTTCATACCATTTGTTTTATCTGTGTTTTGTCCTTCATGAGATACAGCGAAAATGATTTCGTTTTTGAAAGCAAGTCATTATCCTGTAACGCGCACACACTTTATACGCTGCACAGCATTCACAACAATTGAATATCATTGAATCTTTCTTAAAGCTAACTATTCTTAGATACCATTTACTTTTCGCTGCATCCCGCACCTCCTGTGTGAAATTATTTTCTAATGAAAATATGCCAGTAGCCTGGTACCCGAAGTTGAAGACATTCTTACACCAGTAGGCTATGGCTGAATTTCTCTCAACAAATACAAATACAAAAACAAAGCCACAACAGGCAAAATGCCCAATGAGGTGGCTGAGAAAAATATGCTCATAACAAGTATGGATGTCATATATTTCAAAAATACAGCAACCCAATTAAAAATGCACAATCACAAACCATGATAAAATATTATACAATGCCCATAAATAATATTTATGGGCCTTATGGACCTAACAAAGTCTACCCGTAGACACAAAAATTTTTGATCAAAAACAAATCAAATTTGTACGTTTGCATGAAATCTGCATAAGTTTTTGCATAACATCTACGAAATCTTCACATATTTTAAGCAGTATAAACTCTGACACATATACATAAAATGAACAACATACATACTGCGAGCAAAATATTAACACAAAGGAAATTCATAAAATAAATCAAAAACGGTATAAAAATGCTGTAAACCTGTAAAAAGATGTCAATATGATAATGAATGTTCGTATATACAGGGTAGTAACTGAGTGGTGAGCCCAGCGTTAGAGTTTCCTAAACTTTGTCCTAAAAACTCACTTTTCCATAAAAGAATATTTTCCAGCTACCCTTTTCTAAACCCTCATAGGTGTTGGGTTATTTCATAAACATATGCTGTACCCGTAAAAACCTTCACCTCTTAGTCCGTAACCTCTTCACACCTAAACCAAAACCGACTAGTAAAAAAAATTTTGATCGATTTGTGTTTATTATATGTCAAAATGCCCTTTTAAAAGGAAAAAAAATTAATTTATTAATTAATTTGTACGAAGGTTTTTAACAGCTGACTGATGCGAAGATATATTTAGGAAAGAGAAAATTTTCAACTGCCTTTGCGAGGAATCGAACCCACGTCCTTTCACATTCCGTTGTTCCAAAACTTCGTATAGACAGCGGAGAGTGGCATCATCCTCGGATAATTAAATTGTGTCAATATCTTTATTAGGATCATTTGAGTTAGGTACGCATATGTGTACGTCGGCTCTTGGGGAAAAGAATCAGTAGCAAAGCCTCTTGAAACTGTTCAAAATGAGGTACCTGTTTGTACCTCTGAAGCAAAGAGATTAACGAGAATCTAGTATATTTGTGTACATTTTTTTAATCTTTAGCTAATGAAAAAGATTAAAATGCTGAATTTTAATTCCCTTGTGAACTAGTCTATACTATTTTAATTCCCTAACGTAAGACCAAGATCTCTAAAAATAACAGGTGGTAGTAGATCACTCAGTCCGTCATCGTACTGTACTAAGATGAGGAATTGGATGATATTTCCCGCTTTGAAGAAACACCGAGAGCTACATCTTTCTATCACAAACTTTTATGCGTCATTGTAATTTCGTAAAGCTTGTGAAATCTTTTTCCAGAACCAAATATGTTTCGCACAAATTTTTGGGTATGCGTATGCTGAACAAAATGTTGAAATTTAATGTCTTTTTATTAATAAAAATGAAAAACCATTAGTAATGAATTCTCTTGTAAGTAATAGTTCACTTAGCAAGAAGTACAGATTTACGATGCTTTAAAACTATATCTAAATGTCAAACGTGAATAATAACAAAAAATTTAGTACTGTTTTATATTCTTTGGAAACAAAAATAGCATGCGAAGAAATGAGAAAAAAATGCGCATAATCTTTTTTTTTTTTCTCCGGCTACACACTATTTCTTTCAACAATGATCACAAAGCCAATTCCACACTTTTTTTTTCTTTCTCTCTCTTTTCTAAGTCTATGGTGCCTGAAACCACTGCCGGGAATATTTGTGAGTGCGTGCAAGAGCACAAACGCTAAAGAATAGACGCCCGTTGATCCCATGGCGGCCACAAACAACGGCTCAATGCACTCGTTCTGATGAAGCTGGGTGTCTCTAGAGAGGGGCTCCATGCAAAAATTGCACTAAAGAAAATACAGGGTTGAATGCTTGGAGAATATCTACCTACTTGCGTCTTAAGCATCTATATTTCTTAGTTGTGAGTTACTGGAACTATTCAGTTTGGTCTAATCCAGTTATACTACAAAAAAGATAATATTTTCATAGGAGATATGAACATAATGAATTAACTGAAAAATTGGAACAATATTATACGGCACATCTCGTATGTATACTCGGTTATAACATCAATAATTGGCAGTGTGGAATGATTCGTAGAGCCACCCTTACTGGTGTGCAACAGGTCGCACCGGGCCCTGCACTCACGAAAAGTTATTGGAGGCTTTCATCAAGAAATTAATTCTGAATTTTCATCGTTTATGAAATTTTTCCTACCGTTAATTCTGTATTTTCCTTAATTCTGGAATTATTTCTTCCGTTATAAGCATATATATAATGCACAATTTTCATTAATTCTTGAATTTTTTTTTCAACTGTTAATTCTGAATTTTCAGTAATTTTGGAATTTTTTCTTCTGTAAATTCCGAATTTTCACCAGTTCTGAATTTTTTTTCCCCGTCAATTCCAAATTTTCATCAATCCTGGAATTATTTGTTCTGTTAATTCTTTATTTTTATCAATTCTGAAATTGTTTGTTTCAATTACTTTTAATTCATAGTCTAAAAATTTACATTCAATCGTGTGTTAAAATTTTTTTGAATGGATTTTTCTCAGCATTCTGTATATTCTGAAATAATAGATGCGATGTCGATTCCCCCTTCAACCACAAAAGATGGAGAAGATGGTCCTAAATATTTTTGGTGCACCGAAATTGTTGAGACGCACCTGGCCCCGCTATTTTTTTCCGCAATAGGTGCCGCGTCTGGTAAGGGCGGCCCTGCAGATTCCCATAAAGAATATTGTCAAGGGGGGTCTCCTAGCTTTTTAACATGGAAAAAACTTTCCCTTTAGTAGAAATATGGTTCAAAATATTATTACCAATGATTTATTTCAATTTTTTATCACATATATTTGATTGTATATACTATCTTGTGTTAGTACTAAATTTTTCTTAAAGTTATCTCCAATAATTAATTTTTTGCAATTTTTTAAAATGCATCTTTAATAGTTTGCACATGAAATAGCATGACATCAATAAAATTGAATAAAAATTGATTCAAAATAAGGATAACTGTTCAGTTCATATATAAAATGATGGAAAAAAGATTATAAGATTTTTATTCACTCATTTTTATTTAAAATTAAATTTTAAATTTTGAAAATTAAAAAAAAAAATTTTTTTTAAACTCGAGTATTTAAGAATGGATCTCAAATTTTTTTAGGCATTTTATGAATTGCACAGTTTGCTTTATGTTGAATCAATTTTTTTATTCAGTTTCGTTGATGCCATACTATTTTATCATGTGCGAAAGCTGTTTTTTTTCTCGAAAATTTGCAAAAAATTAATTATTGGAGAATACCGTATGTAAAACTTTGTACTGGCCTAAGATAGCATATACAATCAAAATTATGTGTAAAACATTTTTTGAAATAAATCAAAAGAAATAAAAAAGTTAAATGATATTTTTAATGGTATTTTTACTAGAGCATAGCTTTTCACCATGTTAAAAGGTAGGAGACCCCTTAATAAACCTTGCTTATAACGTCGATGGAAACGCAACGACCTCGGATAATAACGAAACATTTTTCGTCACGCTTGCCTTCATTTTCATAGGGTTTTCTCAAAAATTTCCTAGAATCAGAGCTCATCACATTGAGGTTTGTGTGTTGCTCTGTTGAAACCTAATATTGAGAAAAAGACATTTGACGACCCGACTCGCTCCTCATTGACATGACCTGTATAAGGGACATCCCATATTGCTCCGTAATTTTGCCTTTCCCGACATTTTTTAAATACAAGTGTCTCGTTTTTTTTTACAAAGCTTGCTTTAATTAGCAATTTGCATAATTTACAAATCCTGTCATGATGAATATTCATCATGTTCAATTTTTTTTCGTGAAATATATTCTAAATCGCTGCAGACTTGCTGTAGTACCGCATTTGTTGGTAAGGGTAATTTACAAGCAATATTTGGCAATATCGCCGACCACTGGCAACATTTTTGGCGACAATTGGCAATGTTCCATATTTATGATCCTTCCCGTATTTTTATCGATAAACTTTTGTCACCCCCAGCCATAATGAAATAACCTCATCCACAGTATTTGAACAGCATATAATTCTATTTTTTGTCAAAAAAAAGTCTCGAAAACATAAAAACCTCGGTTAGAACGACAAAATTTCGCTGAATCTTCGAAGTCGTTATAACCTAATTTGACTGTATGTTAATGAAGTTATATTTTTCAAGTTCCGTAAATTTGAAGAAAAGTAAGTAACAGAGAAAACTATGAAAACTTGGAGAATGTAAATTTCTTTGGGGATATTTTGGAGTCTTTCATCAAAAGAGTCGACAGTCACCGATCTTGAGCCAATAAATAAATGTGCCCTGCCACCATATCCTTCGGTATTTCACACATTATCCTTTGATATATTTTACGAGTGAGTCACGTAACAACGTAATATGTCGTACCGGATCCATCGAAATGTCTAAAGAGGAGCACGAGAAAATTTACAGTCTTACGTTACAAGAAATATTAGCCTGTCATAGTCTCCTCGTTCTCTGCGAGTACACATCGCCCTGATGAAGACCTTATTCTCCTGGTGTCTGCGAGTCTAGATGCACGCTACGAGTCTATAATATAAACTGTGAAACAATAAAACTTGAAATATAATATGTACTTAGAAAAATTCTCAACTTAGATGCCATATACCTTTTATTTAACATGGTAAAAAAACTTTCTTATGTAGAAATATTATTAAAAATATTATTTATCCATTGATTTATGTCAAAGTTTTACCACATATATTTGATTGTGCAATCTATCCTATGTAAGTACAAAATTTTACATATCTTCTATACTTGATATTTTACAAATTTTCAAAAAATGCATTAAAAACAGCTTATGCGCATGATAAAATTGCACGAAATTAATGTAATTGAATAAAAAATTATCCAAAATGAAGAAAACTGTTTAGTTCATAAAAGGATGAAAAATACTGAGATTTCATCGACTCAATCTCATTCAAAATTAAATTTTAAATGTTAAAAACATTTTCTATACCCGAATATTTATGAATGGATCTCAAATATTTTTCGTCATGTTATGAACTGGACAGTTTCCTTTATTTTGAATCAGTTTTTGTTCAGTTTTATTGATGTCATGCTATTTTACCATGCGCACAAGCTGTTTTTTAAATGCGTTATTTTTTCATTTCTAAAACATTAAGTATTAGAGATACGTAAAATTTTGTAATGGCATAGGATAGCAAATACAATCAAATATATATGGTAAAACCGTGAAACAAATCAATGGAAAATAGTAATTTCAATAATATTAATGCATAAAAATGTTTTTACCATGTTAAAAGGCACACAGGAGCCCCCTTAAACTCGAAAACACTTTTTGAAAAAGTTATATTTTTAATATCCTTTAAATTACCTGGCATTTTCATATTTTGTCCCACGTACTGCCTGGAGAACGAGAAGTTATCAATTTAAATTACCCGTTTAAAGATACATGAAGATACATCGTACATTTCATCATTGCTATCACATGCAACATCACTATAAGTTTACAACTTGCCGTTCCAAAATACAGGGTGTCCCATAAATTAGTAAATAGTTTAAAAAGTTGAGGGTATTGGTACATTTAAGTGCTGTTTGCAAAAAAGTTATTCCCATAAAGGGGGATTTTTTCTTTTGTTCCCAAAATATTCGTTGAGTTTTTGTCAGTAGATGGCTCGGAAAACCAGTCCAGCAGAAGCGATTGGACCATTGTACATCTGTTCGATTTTTTCTGTGCCGAAAACGTTAAGCTTCAGCCGGAGGTTCGCGGCTGAGATAAAATAACTTCGCCAATGTGCTTTATCCACCAATGTCAACATTTCATGAAAACTTTATGTAAGCACCAGTAACAGAAAAATTCAGAAATGAGCTGTTAATTGCACACCCAGCATTTCATAGGACTCTGATTTGCATATCTCACAATGATTTTTTTTTTCAAACTTCCCTCTATCGACAAAATTTGAAGTAAATTTTTTATCTGTACTAAAAAATCCCCCTTCGTGTGAAATAACATTTTCGCAAACCGCATTCAAATATACTAAAACCTTGAAGTTTTATGAGTTTTTAAACTATTTACGAAAATATGAGACACCCTGTACATCGCAGCACAATACGATATTCATATTGGAATAAATCGATAAGCTATCCACACTAAGGTGAAGACATAATTTCTCATACGTGGGTAGTAGACCTATATTATATTTTTCTCATAATTTTTATTTTCATGGCAATCGCTTTTATTTTATTTTGAGGAATTTTCAAATTTTTTTGACATTCATATTTTTATGGTCATTTTTTTGTTTTTTTCAGCCACCTCGATGGGCATTTTGACGGGGCTGTGGCCTTCGTTTTTGTATTTTTATAATAATATTGTCAATTGCTGTGCGTCAACCAGGTTATATTGTTGTTGTTAATTTTAAATCTAAGTTGCCAGACTGTTCTTATCTTCTCGCTTTCGATCAATTGGACTCTGTGCGAACATCTCTGTGACTATAAAGTAGAAACAATATGAATTAATTGTACGTTTAATTGAATGTGTTTTTACCATTTCATAAGTCTATCATACTGTTTTAAATTCTTTTATGAATTCATGAAAGAGAGTAAAAGCTGATGCACGTTCTCCAGTTTCGACTCAAAAATATTTTTAAAATTAAAATTAATAAGTAATTATTATTGGGATTTATTACCAGAGTGTATTGTTAGGAAATGGTTCCAATTCAAAGCAAAACAAATACAAGTATTTGCAACATATGAGGCAGTTTGATTCGGTATAATTCACGTGTTCCACGCTATTTAAATTCAAGATTATGTTACTCTTGGTCACACGTTTTACATCGCGTTATATCGCTATACATAAATGCGCAGCACTAATTAATAAACTAAACAATTACATTCTTAGGTACAAGCAGCCATTCGAAAAATCGATTCATCATTCCGAATCAGTAATCTTTTAGAAGTAGATCTATTTTACAACTGTATCGTGCCAGATATCGGTTGTTGAATTTTCTAAGCTTTTATAATACAAGAAAATCAACTTCGGTTGAATCGTGTTATTAGATAAATTTTTCTAGGATAATGCCAAAAAGTATTTATGTGAGAGCTTTAAAGTTTACCAGTAATGTTTCTGTCAAAACCACGAAGAGAGTTATTTTGAGACCAAGCCCCAGTGAAGGTTAATTACCATTTTCTAAATATCATGTTCGAAACTGGTTATATGGCATGCATTTACCTGAACTCATTTATCCCTACATCATTCTGTTCGAATCCATCCATACATTGCAAATAAGCTGCGGATTCTCATTTGTTTTTTTGTCTTTTGATTTCTTAACTTAAAGTGAAACGTAATTTGCTTTGTTCTCTCTTAATGTCTAGTGCGCTTTACGGATGATGAAGAAGAATTCGAAAGTGAAACAATTTGCCTAATCGTTTACTTATCATGAAAGGCGGCGTTTTATGGACCTTAATGACAGCCATTATGATAACGATTCGCATCAAAATGACTCGCATTCTTTCTTTCACATGATTGCATCTGTGAAACCATCTGCTTCAAAAAAAAGCCATAGAAATACAATTTCTCAATGAAAACGTGTTATCACCTTGCTATTCTTTTCTATACTCAACGTAAAAGCAATTGTCTAGAGTTCTTTATTAAAAAACACGTTTTTTTTGTTTCTCATCGTCGTAGAGAGCCATTCTTTAATTTATTTTTGTTAAAAATGGCTTCAAAAATACAATGTGACATTGTTTCTATTTATTTGTTCGTTTTGCCACATCACATTCTTCAAGCACTAGAAACAGCTAATTGGAAAAGACGATTCCAAACGCATAAATAAAGACGATTTTTCTCAGCTTTGTGACTCAAACTACAGCCAGATAGTGGTGACCGCTATCCAAGGTTGGTAAAACAAACAGATTTTTTTGGTTTAAATAGCATTTACATTAAAAACAATAAAATTTGGGGCGCGGTAGCCCAGGTCGATAAGATACTCGCCTGAAGTACCAAAGGATGTTTAGAGGTGTCGCGAGTTCTATATCCGGTTCGTCCTTGTCAGAAACTTTCCTGACACCGGGGTACAACAGAAACGGCGATATGACCACAGAAAAAGATTGCTACCGCAGGATGTCCCCATCAAGGGGTTAGCGCACCAAATTCTCGATGAGTATAAAAAACAAAGCTGCCGTTCTTATTCGGCAATAAATTGTAGGTCCCGGTCTAATTATCCCTCGTGTGCAGAAAATGATCGTGGTGCGACAAAAATTATCAATGATCAACAATAAAATTTCTGAAAAATCATTGATTTCTAATAATGAATTAGAATAAAATGTTTATAGGAATGAATGAATTATATGAATAGGTAATTAATATATATACTATACCCATATTAATTAATATATAAATATTTCTTACATTTTAATAGAAACCAACTTTTGAAATTTAATTATTTTATAGCTTAACTCAAAGAATTATTTTTGTGTTTGAAAATTCTTAATCTTATTATTAACTATATAATAAATATCTTTTCTCCAGTTACTTTCAATATCCTTAATTAGGAAGCTATTTTGCAAAAACTGTGATAAAAACTGGTAAATAAAATTTGTTCAATAAATCATAATTAATGTTAATTAATTAATGATGATTTATGATATAAAGGGTGATTATAACTAAAGTTCTGATTTCAAAACACTGCAAAATAAGAACCATTAGTCAGAATGACTTGAAAATTTGCGTGAATATTCCTGAAGCAATGGAGTTTTGTATGGCAAAGGGTGAAAAAATACAGAGTGATTATAAAAAACTATCCCGACATATGGGCCCCTAACTATCATACCATTCACAGAAACTGAATGAAATTTTGGCATAAGGTATTTTGATGTATGCGCTCAAGAATGATATGGAAAACAACAGTGTCACTCTAACAGTTACGGTTACAGTGAGAAAATTTCGAAAATATCAAATATCAACACCAAGTTTTTTGTATTGGAATGCGATCTCCATACTGAAAAACATTAAATAGCATTGGAATGGCAACTGTAGCATGAAAATCACCGGCGGTAGATAGGCTAAAAGTGAGGACAACCAATAAGGACAGAGAAGCAGCATAAAATAAAGCATTTTATTGTGTTTCACAAATTTTCCACATGACCTTGTGGAGGACTAATCAGGCTGGGATCTCAGCCGAAGAAACGGTGTGACGAATGAAACGAACATTAATGATCTGGTGCACGGCAAAGTCCTTTTTACTTTTTCCTTGCCTAGCTCCGGGGATTTTCGTGCTACAGGTGCCATTCTAACGCTATTTAGTGTTTTTCAGTATGGAGATCGCATTCCAATACAAAAAACTTGGTGTTGCCATTTGATATTTTCGAAATTTTCTCACTGTAACGGTAACTGTTAGAGTGACACTGTTGTTTTCCATATCATTCTTGAGCGCATACATCAAAATACCTTATGCCAAAATTTAATTCAGTTTCTGTGAATGGTATGATAGTTAGGGGCCCATATGTCGGGATAGTTTTTTTATAATCACCCCGTACTTACAAATGTAAAATATAGACGGCGCTGTACTTATCCAACGCATGGGATTGCTCGCAGAATAGAAACGATAGCCAGTCAGAGCAAAATGATAGCTTAATTATCATCGCACAATTTCATAATTCATAGCAACATCGCAAAAATGAAGTAATTAAACAAACAACTACAACTTACACCAGAAATGTTAAATATGTTGTCCACAGTGTTCTGGCTATGATTTGGAAGCGCAAAAATGCTTGTTCAACAACAGATCAGAATATGTCATGTAATGATGTGGATGCGCTTTCAGATACCAAAGTTTGCAATCCAACCACTGTACATAACATTTTGAACCCCCCCCCCCCCCAAAGCCAAACGTTGTAAGGGTTAAGGTCAGGTGAATGTGGCAACCAGATATTGTGTCATCCTGTTTATTGCCAAATGGTTCTTCAGCAGCTGCTTTGCTGGTGTTGCAATATGGATCTTGATACAAGTTGTGCTATCCACACACTGACGCTGTTGAAGTACCGAAATGATGTGGCTGCACAAAATAGATTATACAACTGGCTAATTACAGCATCATCTACTTGTGCATTTTCCAGTATTTTTTTTCTTCCGGCAAAGAAAATTCCTTTGTTTCAGGAGTATCCATGCAAATTTTCAAGTCATTCTAATTAACCAGTGGTTCTTATGGTGTAGCGTTTTGGAATCAGAACTTTAGTTATAGTCACGCTGTATATAGCTGATTATTTTTCATAGATCACCTACTACTATACAGTAGAACCTTGATTAACTGAACGTGAAAACAATTTAATATTAAGCCTGGTGGTGACATACAGTATCAGACATGCTTCTTCTTATGGAAAGAAAATGAAAATTTCTGTGTGTGTGGTAATGTAACTACTATATATATATATTCGAGAATCACATAAAATTTTTATTTTATATAATTACAGTGAAACCTCGCTACAACGATACTCGATACAACGATAAATTCCTCTACAACGGTATTTTTCAAATCTTGTTTGGAATCACCCGTTGGTTAATATTTCTGCTCTCGATACAACCATATTTTTTATTACGATACACCCCTCTATAATGATATATTTTCTTTTGACGAGTTCTTTTAACCGCTACGACAATACTTTTTTACACTTCGCTTGAAAAATATCGTTCAATATATTTTTATAAACTCGTCACATATTTTAGTTCTTCCGAGGACGTCTATCGGTATTTGGTATCACGTAATCGACGAAACCGGTGATGAAATTTTTCGGTTTCGCTACTTTTTGTATGACACACTACAGTGTGAAAATAAAATTTCAACACGCAAATTGTCTAATTAATTAAAATAAAAAATCAGAAAAATCATATTTGTGAAAATATCGACTACTGGTATCTTAGAATGAAATTTCGTCTTGGTTTCCCCAGAACATTCGACCACGAGCGGCCACTGCACGAAAGTACCACTATCACATAGCTGAACTTTTTCTTTTCCACCAACGTTTTTCATATTTTACTTTCATTTTTTATTTTGTTCCTACACTCTTTGTGGAACACCCAATATGATGAAATACAAATACAAAGCCACAACAGGCAAATGCTCAACGCAGTGGCTGAGGAAAAGATGGCAATAACAAAAAGGGATGTCATATATTTCTAAAATACAGCAACTCAATTAAAAATGCAATTATGAAAATTAAAAGATATATATATGTGCATGATAAAATATATAATACAATGCCCATAAAAATATTTATGGTTGTCTTATCTAAATATGGATAGCTTCTCGATTTACCCCAATATATTTATCGTATTTCTTTTTAAACGTGTCAATTTTGTTATAATTTACTATCCCTGGGTTATTCACATCCCTATTGGAGACAAACTCTTAGCGACACCACAACCTGGAGTTGTCCCCTACCAATCGACACTAGTGTCGCCTTGTCGAAGCAGTAGATTGATGGCGTATTAATAAATACAAGGGCCACAACAGGCAAATTGCCCAACGAGGTGGCTGAGAAAATTTACCCATGAAAAATATAGATGTCAATTATACTCAATATAAAAGCATATATCACCGAAAACAATTAATAATATGTAATACACATCCCATAAAAAAGATTATGGTTGTCTTATTTAAGTATGGATAGCTTCTCGATTTACCCCACTATCGTACTTCTTTTTAAATGTATGTTTTTAACAAACGTGTTAGAATTCACAACCCCCAGAGGTAAGCTATTCAATTTATACTAGAGAAAAACTCCCTACGACAGCATAACCTGGAATTGTCCCTTACTAACCGTACTGGTGTCCCTTGTAGAAGCAGCTGATTGATGGTGTATTAATAACTCATGGTCCATGCTATCCATCCCGGTGAAAATTTTGAACACTTCGATCATATCCCCCCAACACTTGCGTTTTCTTCCAATGTAAACATATTCAAGAAATGAAGTCTCTCTTCATAACTCAAGCCCCGTGTGCCAACAAGGACACGCGTAGCTCTTGAAATCATCGATTCCATTAAAAATAATTATTGATTATGAAACAGAAATTTTGAGTCATTCCCATTTCAAAATTCTTATCATAATTCACAAAAGATGAATGAGAGAAATGTTTTACGTAGGATAGTTATTCATTCAACACAGTAATCATATCATTATTCCTCATGTCAAATTTCTTCACACACAACTATCGTTCTCCTTTTAAAAGGCTTCTCAATACACTTTATTAATTATTTTCTTATTAGAAATATCTATTAACCAATAAATGAAATCGTTCAAAGAAATCACGATGCGGTCGAACCGCGTGTGAGACACGCCATTACATTTTTGCTTCGTCTTGTACATCCTCTCTCTTTCAACTTCTAATGTAATTCATTCCTGTTTTTTTCCTCTAGAGTTCATTTTTATTCATTGTTGAGCTCTTTGGGTCTTTTGTCTCTGACGGAGTAAATTACGTTTCATTAATTATGCGTCTTTTACCCTCAACATTTGAGATCAATAACAAAAGAAAAGCCGGAAGCCCCTTTACTATGAAACTATTTTCTTTGATTTTTGGTTGTGCACTTCCTGAGAGTTCCAACATCCAAACAAGAGAGAACTGGTTTTTAGTTCGCTGGGTCAAAACAAACTCTTGTATTATCCCTGCAAAAAGGATGGAATTGCTGCATAATATGGCGCCCTATTCAACTTTAATGCTCGATTGATAATGCTGTCGATATTTTTTCGTTCGTCAGAGCACTCGAGGCGTATATTGAATAGAGATAAGAGAAAGCGTCCACGCAAATGGGTTAATGAGCACCAAACAACGTGAATTAAAAACTACAAAAGTATACGACACCCAAAAAAGTAGTCTTTCTCAGATTCTAAAACATCAACTACAAGTATATATATATATCTTTCTAGCTCGAAATAAAAACTAATTCTAGTCTCCTACTTATATTATTTGTCTTTGTTAAACATAAATTTAAATTCATATTTTTCTTGGTTTTAAGCTTCAAGATTTTTTTTATGTTTTTGAAAAGAAGAGTTTCTATTCAAAGTTCAAAAATTATATCTCTTTGAGTGTAATATAGTAGTTTTCTACAAGTTTTAAACATTTCTTAATTATATAAATTTAGACAAACACATAGGCCAAAACAAGCAAATCACACAACGAGGTTGCAAAATAAGATGCCCTTAAAAAATATGAATGCCAATTATAACCAAAATACAGCAACCCAATATAAAAGCATATACCACGAAAGAAAAAAATAGTAATCAATACACCATATAATACATTGCCCATAAAAAGATTATGGTTGCTTTATCTAAGTACGGATAGCTTCTCGATTTATCTTACTATGTCTAAATAAAGAAGCTTATCATCTAATTCTATAAATCTAAGAAACTCATCTTCTAATTTTATAAATATAAGAAACTTATCAGATATAAAAGTAGATAGATTTTATATAGCATATCTGACATAATTATTGATTTATTACCATACACAAATACAAAATCTAACTACATGACAGGCAAAGCGTCCAAGAAGGGGGCTGGTAAAGAATAAAATAGGATAAACATATATATAACATAAATATTGACAAAAATCTCCATAATAAATGCGGATAGCCATAAGACATAAATGCAGCAACTTACATAACGTAACCTTGCAAAATGTGGAATGTGAGGCAAAACTCGCAAGCCGAAGAAACATCGGATGAAATAAAGTTCCGCAGAGGAATATGCACGAGGTTCATGTGTGGTTTAGTAGCAGTAGTAGACGAAAGAAAGAGATTATGTCTAGTGGGTTTGAAGTCGGCTCAGACAATTTCAAAAGTACCGGAAAATGCTAACACGCCCCAGGTACGATTACATGAAGACGAAGAAAAGGTCATCGCATAGATAGATTTCTATCTTAACGCAATTAATCTTTTCGGAGATAAAACGATGTGCGTAGTAAAGAAACAAAATAATTCGAAGTGGGTTTAAAAATAATAAGAACGATTGTGCAAAACGTATTTTTTATCGGGCTATTTAAGGAAATGACCAGCATAAATGGATCACTTTGCCATTCGAATAGCGTGGTTACTATGAATGAATAGTCATTCGTCTAGAACGAATGACTCTATTCATTCATCCAGAAATTCAAGAGTTCTTGGATGTGTGGAGAAACAAAGAGAATGTGAAATAAAATATTTTATTTCATTCTGAATGATATCAGTGTTTTTACTTCAGCTAATAAATAGTTTGAATATTTCTCATGAAATTTAGATTTCTTATTTTGTGGCACACTATATTCACTCTCAAAACTGGTGTTGGGTAATATTTGAAGCATTTTTTAATTGAAACTATACGTCTACGACAGACGGTTTATGAGATAATGACCACATTAGCACTCACAAGTCAACCTGTATGTACAGTATTTTCTATACATATAATAGTAATATGGATAATAGCCCACTTCTCTTGCGTCAAGTTATTATACCTAAAGTTCCTTTTATTGAAAATTAATTTTTCCATTCATCTATTTATTTTCCACCTTATTTCATTGGACGGAAAAACATTAATGTCTGCTCCGATCCACTATGCTGATGAAATTAAATTAACGATTTTCTGCCGTGACTTAATGTACTCATATAATTCCACTCAACAATAACACTCAATTTTTTTTCAAATGAAGCAATGAAGAAATAAAGTTATTGAAAAAAAGTTTTTTATAGATGAAATATATATGAAACACCATGTGCATAAAAATCTATAGACTTCCTATATAATTTGTTATATTATATTATTTCACGTCCCTTTAGTTTTCAAGTCAAAAATAAATTAATTTACCGAATTTGACGAAAAAACTGTTACATATAAAACCATAAATGTCTGTTAGAAGCATAAAATGGGCGTCTTACCTAATTCACTATAATGAAACATTATTTTTTGATCGATATATTGGAAACTAATATTATTTTAGAACGAAACGTGAAAAGTTTTCTCTTCGTCTTTCCAATTTCGTCAATTTCTGCACAAATAAACTAAAAGCAAAAATAAAAATACTCTCATGTCTGTTCAAAAAGGCGATGACCAGGATAAAGCTAAATTACCTGAAGAATCTATTTATGTCTTCAATGATTCAATATTTCAATTAGCGTTTTTTTTTATATATTTTTTATCTATTATTATTTTTTACCATAAAATTCAGTTTAGTCTGGGTTGAACTGAATAAAAAAAAAAAATGGCTGAATTCTCTTCCAAAGCAAAACAACAGTGCTTTTAATTTTATTAACGGCAACTTCGTTAAACCTGAATCGAATTTCCTGAGATTTTTCTTGCCATGGAAAAGAAATCTTCTACGGCTTTATCTATCCTGACTTTCTTCTTATCTTCTTAAGAAAATGGAGTTAAAAAAATAGAAAAGTTATTTTAGTAGCTCTATTCTCCCGGCTGAATGTAAATGAAGTGGCTTTATAAAGCCTATGGTAGGAGAGGAAAAAAACAACAAAAAAAATAAAGGAAATGATTCAAGTAGCGTTATTTTTTTTAGCTCAACATTAAAAAGAGAAAAAAAAAGCGATAGAAAACTTGAGTTTTGTGCTGTTTGAAATCCGATGTTCTGACATAGTAAACAATATTCGGGTTTGTAGCTCTAGGCTAGGAATAATGAGGGGTGGAGTATGTCATGATGGAGGGAAAAAGACCATGGAAGGATGAAATGCGGCAGGCAGGCAAGCAGACTATGCTGTACGTTTTCAACATTTGCTGCAGCCTCTTATATATGAGAAGAAAAGAGACGCCAGAGCGTTCGTTCAGTACGATAACCCCTTTGGTTTTCATTAGGTTAAAAGCACTCGGTATCATTTCCATTGCCCCCTTGTTCAAGCTTTGCTTATGCTTGTGCGCCTTTGAATGCGGAGATATATATGAATAGCCCTTTCTATATATACATCCGCGCTATTCTCTGTAGCTCTATCCATTTCTTTCTACTCCCTCTTCAATATACATTGCAAACATGCAATATGGATCAACAGGAATTTCTCTCTATTTCTATATATCGGATCATTTTTAGATTTTTCTATGTTTCCAAGAACTTTTTCTCGTGTTTGTTTTTTTTTTCCATTTGCTTGAAAATACAAATGCCATGCTTCACACGATTCCATTCGTCCATTGAATGGAATCGAAGTCCATTCATAATAACTGTGTATAAGAAATATTGTATCGCATTAGGCGTTTTGGAGACGTATGCTGTGTACAAGGTGGTTCTAAATTCATGGGACAAACTTTAAGAGATAATATAAGACACCTAAACAAACATTTTTGGATTGGATTGGATTTTGATTTTATTGGCGCAAGGACCAAATAGGTCAAGCTACGTCGCGACAAATATTAAAAAAACATTTAATATTTGGTCATAGAATGTGTAGCCGAATCGCAATAGCAAACACTGCAGAAGGCATTTTTAAGGAGTGCACAATAGTATTTTATCAAAAGAAAATGATATATTTTCGTATGATATATATATTTACGTATTTGCTACGACTTAAGCTATCAACCACTCGAGGGTGCACTGTTTGGCGTAGAATAACCTTGATGGTCTCACATGAATAAAAACTAAACTCCAATCCTATCCGAAGGTGCACTGCGCCAATAAAAACAAATTTTCTCTTAAAAACCAAAGTTTTTGTTTTTATTCGAGCATGGACCATCCAGGTCATGCTGCGCCAAATAATGATCCAGAGAAATGGAATGGGAGACGATTTATTGTGTGCAATTCTTTTTTCATATTATTCAGCTCTTGGAAGAAGTGATCACCCCCCTCTGGATTCTTGCTGTGAAAACCGGTACAATGACTTGTAGATTTTGCATCACCCAGGTTGCACCATGAGGAACCCTACCGTATTAAAAAGGTTGCCCCTGCATCCTCGAATGATTGATATCACATATCGCAGCAAATACGTCGGAAAAATATGATATTTTGTTTTGGTGCTGTTGTGCGCTCATTAGAAAAACCCAGTACCCAGAGGCGCTGACAGGATGAAAACATTGGGGGTGGGACTGAAAGTTGCTGGTCGTCCCGTGTATATGGGATTCGAGTGCGTACGCATGAGAGGGAAAATGCATTCATTGTTTTTTCAGAAATCATTGGGGGAACTTAAATGACCACAGCCCCTAGGTTCCGGTGCCTACGCCTCCATCACCTTTGCTATTGTACTTCAACTACACATTATATGACAAAATATGCTTGTTGAGGTGTCTTCTATCACATCTTAAAGTTCGTCCCATGAATTTAGAATCACCCTGGATATGATGTTCCACCAAATTGTCCGACAAGAATAAAAATTCTACTGCTCGTTTTAGAAATTCAAGTGAAATATGAAAAATTATCTGCAAAAGCAATTTCTCTGAGATGGAACTTCCAAGAAAAGATTATTAAATGATAATATAAAAATTAAAATTTTTAAATTACCACACGAATATTTCATTCATCTTGAGTATCATTCGAACGGTACGGATACGAATAGGACGTCCAGAGCAGTGGTTCTGTACCTGAGACCATATGGCTCCCTTGCAGTCTTGGGATATTTTAAGGGGGCGACAGGTGAAAATCTCACTGAAGAGGAGACACGATGCTTATGGAAGCCACAGAGAGCTGTGAAAAAAAAAATTGAACTTTTTATGTGAAATATGGTTCCGAAAATGGGGGCTACTTTCAGAATCCAACAGAACGACGTACAGAACCAGGGTCATAAAACGCAAGACCACAACTGGGCATGGCTTGGTGAGGCCTCATGTCTATCGAGAGCCTACATGATGAAATCTAATGCCTTGATTTTTAAATAGTAAATATTCAAATATATAAACTATTGTTGCATGCCTAGTGTGGGGACCCCAGAAAATCGATTTCCCCGAGGGCTTACAATGTTGAGATGGCAATGCATAGACTTCCCCCCCCTTCTTCAGAGAGAAACTCATTGAACTATAGCCCTGAAATCGAACTTATTTTTTAAAAACAATTCATTGTAGATTTAACTCAAAAAAATCAATTCCATATGTAAAATATGTCTCACTCCCCGATGAGGAAATTTTGGTCAGGGGACGAAAATATGGGTCTAGAGGGCTATGGGCAAAAAAATAAAGAATCACGGATCTGGAAAAACTAATTAAAATTTCATTGATTTTAATAAAGCTCGTCTTATACTAATGCAAATGCCTTAAGAGGCAAAAGGATCATCGAGGTGGCTAAAAAAAAAAAGTCCATAAAAAATATTGATGTCAAATATATTCATATCTAAAGAACATCAACCTAAAAAAAAAGAACTAATACTAATAATTATGAGAAAATATAATATAATTACATTGCCCAAAAAATGAACAGCTAATATTTATAATTATGAGAAAATATAATATAATTACACTCTACCCAAAAAAATGAACAGCTAATATTTATAATTACGAGAAAATGCAATACACTGCATTATAAAAATTATTGTTGTTTCATCTAATTATGGATAGCTTCTCGAAAGTTATTCTTGATCAAATGAGTATTTTCATTATTATTTCAATTATTTAAAGTAAAGAAGTGAAAAACACTGGAAAACAACCTCTCTTGTAACACCTTCAATGCACAAAACTTTTGATTTCAGCGAGTGTCGTAATGTCCCAAGCGATACAAATAATTGAGCAAGCGCAAGAGGAAAAGCGTATCACGGAACCTAAAATGCAGAAGCTACGTTGTGGATACAAAAAAAAAATTAGGGCGAAGGTAGAATATACGTCAGCAAAGATGAAAGAAAGAATATATATTAACAGCAGAGAAGAGGCAACACCGGAGAAAAAGCGGGATAAGAATTTCGGGATAAAAAAAACACAAGACGTAGGAACAAAAAAAAAACTCAGGACCCGATGCTGCCTCAGAAAGAAACCAACCAAATCAAATGAACCTGTATCTAGGGAATTTTTGGACAAACAAATCTCCAAGACAGACTAGTTGGGCATTTCTTTTCTCGCTAACACGCCAGAGGCAAGACAGACATCGTTCGTTCCCTCTGAACGAAACAGTTTCTTTTTTGGAGCAAAAAAAAACACCCAAAGAGTTGGTTGGTAAGGGTGTAGGGCCCTTGGAGATCTTTCCTCCATTAGAGACGAGTGTGTGCCCAGACATATCTCTTGATTGCAGCCAATCTCGGCTACGTCGTAATCCAGTTAATCTCGATGCATTTGGCCAGATTTGGGGCCTGAAAGTGCCCAAACCAGGGTGAAGAAGTTATTTAATCTGCAGCACCGGCACAAAGCCTAAAAGTATTGGTTTTCGATAGGTCAGTGGGTAGCACAATTTACTATCTATTAAATAACCGCTTTCAGCAGAATGCTGCTCACCTTGCGTGTCATTCGTTGCAGGTTTTCCCGTTTTAACCCCGAGTGAAATATTTCTACCCTGGGTTGGAGCAAAAGATTCTGCGGATCATTGTGAGTGTAATATAATCAATATTTTAGGGAGTTATAGATAATTTCGTCACCACCTATTGAAATTCAAAACTTTGGCCATAAATAATTTTTCTCTTGGATAATCTTTTCAAGGGATAAAATTTTTAGAAAATAAAATTTATCTTACCGAAACAATTTCTTCCATCTTTGAACAATTACTTCGCAATCAAAAAATGCTCAGACATTAATAATGTTTACAGCCCGGAAGTTTAGACTGAAAATGGTCAAAATAGGTAGGCAAAAAAGCCCTAAAAATTCCCAAAATTGGCATTAAAAAGGCATTAATAATTTATGGAAGGAAAAAAAATAATTAAAAACTCAGGTATTAAGATCCAAAAACTAGCTGAAAGAAATTGGTTGCACTAAATCTGTCTACTGTTTTAATTATAGTTTATCATTACTGCATTATTTATCCAAATTTATTTCAAGCTCAAAATAAAATGTTAGTAGACCCTCAGGATTAGACAAATTCCATTGCCACCATTCTAATATTTTCCTCTGCTTTTCTAACATGGGCTACGTTCATCTGAAACAAAATCATTCACGTCTGACACCATCCCGTCAAAGCAAAAATGATGCATGGCAACACCAAGTTCCCTATCTCTCAGATTACTCATTTGCGTTTAAATGGGGATGGCCTCTGAAACTCAGTATTAAACTTAAAACTATGTTAAAATGAGCATTTATATGGTATGAACTTTTCAAAAAAGGCATTTTTACCAAAAAGTATGGAAATAGGCAAAAAGGCATTTATGGCATTTTGCCTGAACTTCCAGGCTTCAAGTATTTATGGATACAAAAGACAGAAGTGATGTGTTGACCCTCACGATAATTAGTTACAATAACTATTTCATTAGCGTCTGATGAATTCGTTGCATCCACTAGTTGCGTCAAAACGAAATACTCTGTACAAAAACTTCAAAACGGACACCTTTATAATTTACCGATAACAGAAATAGAATCTGATGAAAACGATTATGGTACCATATTAATGTAACTTAGCTTTAGGTATTTAGTAGAAAGCTTTCGATATTTAGCAGAAAGCTTTCGATGTTCAGTAGAAATATATATAGTAAACTTTCATATCACGCAAATACTGTATGTACTATATCACTTATGAATCTAAAATTAGCAAAAGTAAAATTAGAGATTCCAGATGAATGGTGTCTGTATAGAATTCAGAACGCATAAGTACTAAAGCTAAAGCAGTAGGCTTTTCATATCTTTAAAATTTCTAGATGATTAAACGTTGGTAAAAATCGACATGATTTAACGTGGGTAAAAATGATCTGAAAAAACCTGAAAATATTCAAAAAGTGATTTGGTACATTTTTATTTGATTGCTAGTCAATATCTGGACCTTGTGCAGGTAATATCTAATATTTTTTTAAACAAACACTTGTGACTCATACGTGTTTTGACTGACCTTCTCTCACCTATGTCAAAAGAAAACTGATTCTCAGATGGGTCATTCGTTTGCAAAACCATAAAAATGTATACAGGGTGTCCTGTAAATCCTAATTCAGGCTTTATCTCTTCACCCGCTCGTCGTAGAGGTATGGTTTTCATTTAAAAAATGTTCATAATGTGTTGAGAAATCACTCTGTACAAGTTTCGAGAGTGTGTCATAAAATATGAAATATATAAATTTTTATACGGTCCCCCTGTCTTCTAACTTCCAACTAGGAAGTTGTTGCCCTGTATCTCTTGAGGCCAACAGAAAAAATTCCATGTTTTTAGGTGCAATGTTCGCGGAGATATTCGAAATCAAAAATTGGAGAAAAGTTGGGAAAGGAGCGTTGTCCGTTAGTTTTTGCTGATTCTTCATAACTTTTCTCCAATTTTGAATTCAAATATATTAGCGAACATTGCACTTAGAAACACGGATTTTTTTCTGTTTGTCTCAGGACGTGCAAGTCAGGGCAAGAGCTTTCTAATTGGAAGTTAGAGGACAAGGGGATCGTAAAAAAATTTATATCTTTTTATTTTATGGCACACTACAGTTTCACTCTCGAAACTGGTACAGAGTGATTCTGAACACATTTTGAGCATCTTTTTAAATTAGAACCATACCTCTACAACGAACGGTTGATGAGATTAAGGCCGAATCAGGACTTACACGACACCCATTATATGACGAGAGACGTCACTCTCCCTTGTTGATACGACAAATACGGAAAACTGGCTGAGTGAGGAGATATCGATGTTTCAGGAAAGGAAAATTCCTCTCTGCCCTCACGGGGACGTGAATAAAAATTCACAGAGATGAATTTTCCTTTTCTGAAACATCGATATCTCCTCACTAAGCCAGTTTTCCGTATCCGTCGTATCAACAAGGGAGAGTGACGTCTTTCGTCATACACCACCATCTGGTGGCCCTGATGTCATCTGCGAGCTATTAGCAGAATGTTGCCACCGTCCATTGCACAGACCCATTCAGCATATGCATACGCTCCAAAGAGGGGAAATGAAATTCCATCTGTCTTCATAGCTTAGTTGGCAGAGCACTCGCCCGGCAAACAAGAGACCGAGTTTCCTGTCCCCGTGAGGGCAGAGATGAATTTTGCTTTCTTGAAACATCGATATCTCCTCACTCAGCCAGTTTTCCGTATCTGCCGTAACACCCATTATAGCCCGAATTTAGAATTTTTGACAAAAAAAGGCACCAGTGTTCCATTCCTATATACTAAAAAAAACGGAAAAATTTTAGCGGAAAATATACACACGGAATCTGTGCATGTCAGAGCAAAGCATTTCATGGTATGGGTCTTTTTGTTACACGTGTACCTTCTTCAACGAGTAAATTTTAAATTCATATTGCTATAACATTATCGGCGGAATAAATAAGAAAATATTGGATAAATATGAGTTGATGCTGAGAAATGTGGCATATAAAATATGCTTTAATAAAGTAATATCCGTCGTATGTTTGTTGGAGATTTGGCTTTTGTCTCTTTCTCGAAGGAAGGAGATTAAGAAAGCTGCGACACAGTGCTCAAACAATATTTGGCAATCGTTCTTTGTTTTCCTTGAGTCTTCCCGGAAATAAATGATGGCCGTAACAATATTTTTCTTATTTTATGGTCATCTTGAAACCCTTCCTATTCCTCCTATGAAAGAACGACGATGCGCCAGGAATCCTAAGCTGCTCTACAAAAATAAGCATCCATCGTTTATCTAACTGATGTTAGCTTCCCTTTTGAAAGAGAAAATTCAACTAAACTTATTTCAGCAAAGTTCTGTGTTTTTCAAACTGTCAAATTGCGAGGCAGTTAACCCAGAGTTTGAATAGGCTTTTGTTTCACGGAAGGGAAATTCGGGTCAAACGGTATGGAACTATTCCAAAAATGGAAAACGTGTTTGCTTAATCACAAAATGGGAAGTTTTAGATCACTTGAGGTACGTTTGCGATTTCTTAGAACAGATGGTGACCGATTCAGTTGTCTTACGGACAGATTTAAATAGTATCGTTTTAGTAAACCTGAATCCCGTTTTCAATCCTCAATAATGACTTACTTTTCTCCCGGGGGTACGTTGAGTGCAAATGTTGATGAAGTTTATGTACAGGAAACATGTTTTCGCCTTGCTGTTTCAGACTTTTAAAAGCTAGAAGAATTCAAATGAGAATCGTTTAATCTTTCACGAATTTCCGTGGGCGAAAACATACGTCAGACTTGTCTTAATTGCAACAGTTCTCACTCTCAATTTTACAATAGCTTTAATTAATCCTACAATACAAATAATTTTATTTACGAGATTTTGTAAAATCAATGGGTACTTCCTGATTTCATACACTCGCTGCCTTAAGTTCCTCTAAAACTATTCTCAAAAATATTTCAGCCTTCCCGTTCCTAAATTTTATCTCAGTTTACCACATTTTCGATTTTCAAAAAAGTCTTGAGCAATACTTATTACAAATTGTAAATATTGAAAATTGCTTTTGATTTCATGATCAAATCCACACTCTCTCCTCTGATACTGACTGACTGTCTTCCCCCTCCCACTGGTTAAATTCTCAATCAAAATACCCTTGCTGTCAACTCTTCTGTGTCAGTTCAAATCATACATAATCTCATATAGATTTATAGATTTTTTTATAAGCAATAAAAAACCCCCCTTACCCGTTGAATCATTATATTATGTATATTTTATATACAGGGTGTATGGCATTTTACTACCAAGCCGTTGATCCTAGAGGCATAGTGATAGTTAGAAAAAGTATCCAAATAACGTGTAATTTTTCAGATATGTCATTCATGTTGCAAGTTATTCATGTTGTATAGTTATTAAAATAAAAAAAAATAATTTTTATACCGTCCCCGTGTGCCCAAAAATCCAGTTAGAAAGTTGTTGCCCTGTCTCTCTTGAGGTAAACAAAAGAAATTCCTCGTTTCTAAGTGCATATTCGAATTCCAAAAACGGAGAAAAATTGGGGAAAACCCAGCATATATTTAATGGGGGAAAACCATTTTACCCGCATTTAATGCTGTTTTTTCCCAGCTTTTCTCCGAATTTTGATTTCAAATGTTTCCGCGAATATTGCTCTTAGAAACGTGGAATTTTTTTTTACCTCCGAAGAAACAGGTAACAACTTTCTGATTGGGTTTTTTATCACAGGGTGTCCGTATAAAAAGTTAACATTTTTATTTTAATAACTATATAACATCTTGCAACATGAATGACATATATGGGTGCTATACGTTATTTGGGTACTTTTTCTTATTGGAAGTATTCCTCTAGGATCAACGGTTTGTCAGTAAAATGCCAAATGTCCTGTTACCTATGCACCCTGTATATATTATGTATTGTATGTGTATTTGTGTCATTGCATTTTTTTTCTTACAACCCTGCATTCTCTTTCCTATTTTAATTTTTTTTTCCATTTTTCAATGAATTTTTTTTTCTTTCTCCAAAATTAATACTGTATTTCTATTTTATATTGTGTGACAATTGTAATGATATTGAATTAACTTCACTTCAACAGCCAGCGTGGGACCTTGGTGTCTCCTTGTGGTTTGTTTTCCATCAAACAAATATATTATTTTCTTAACCTTATATATTAAATTTAAATCGAAAATTTCATCATTTCAACAATATTTAATCACTATCGGCATACGTTCGTTTTTTTTTTTTTCTTGCCGTCAATTTTAAACTTTGTAGTGTTTTGTACATTTCACATTACAACGAGTAATACTGAAATGAACAATTGATGAAACCTGCCGATTTTAACAAAATACAGAGATTACTCAATTGCAAATATTTTCGTCTCAAACAATTTAGTTTCCGGAATTTCCTCATCGACAATCGAGATTTCGGAAAGCTTGATACTAATCTCGAAGCTTTCATTGAAAGGGTGGAACTAGAATTACACAATGTTGGTACGAGCTGAATAACAATCCAATAGAGAACTTTACAAATTATTCTGTTGAACCCAACAAAATGAATTCAAAACATTGTAGAAGTACTGTTGTTTACCCCGGTTCGCAGTATTCTTTAGAAATTTGTATGAACTTCATTTCCAACCGTCCCTGCCAAATTTCTGGGAAAATGCAACGAAGTTAATTTAAATATCTCACTCAATGGACTTAATTTCAACAGTTTCACAGGAGAGAGAAATATATACATATATATACATATATATATATATTCTCTAACACACAATCTTTCTTTCTTTCTTTTTCTTTCAAGCAGTATATAAGCTGTCGGATCAAAACCATTATGGTTTTCAATCCCGTCGAAACGATGAATCGATTTAGATCGGGTAATGCACCATTTCAACAATATATTTCCCCGGTTTACTAAATTAATAGTTCGTAGAAGTGCATTAATAGTTCATTAGTTGCCGCTGTGGTGGTCGAGTGGTTATAGTGCCGGACTCGTGATGCGAGGATCCGGGTTCGAACCCCACAGTGGTGGTCGGCTGTAGTTGGTTTTCTGTGGTTCCCAACTTCAAGGCGCAAATGCGAGCCGATCTCCCAGTTAAAAAGTCTCGCCACAGAGAGCAACAGTCCTACAACGATAAATCGTTCAATCATAACACTTCACTCATAGTTAGAAAAACTGGGGGCAGATGACAGCACTACACATAACAAGCATTACACAGAAACAATTTTTACGTCAGGTTGCACTACACGTACACGCACATTCCCGCATGTACCGATTCGTTGGGGATTCCGCGGGGGGCGGGGTGCATGTGTGGTGTAGCAGTAGTAGGTAGGGCCTCCAAAAAATGGCTCGGGGATCCAGGATGTTCTTAAAGTCAGCCACCTCGTTGGGCAATTTGCCTGTTGTGGCGTTGTATTTGTATTGTATTTGTATAATAAATATTTTGGAAAAATAAATATAAATACACTGCTGGCCACCGTAAATGCAACACCCTGAAGGAAGCATGCAAATAATATGAAATTTACAACATGCATTAGCGGAGGTGAGATATGCAAATGATTAGAATTTCAGCGCAGACGCACATCACACGCGCCTGTGGCGCCACTTCAAAGCGCTATTTAAGGCTTGGAGATTTGGGCGATTTGAAGTACGGCAATTGTGTTTTTCTTGTGGTTTTTTCAAAAAAACGATCAATTATGCCTCGTAGAAAACAGCGATCATCTTTTGATCAAGTATCCGAGTTCGACAGAGGAAGGATAGCGGCCTACCGAGATTGTGGATTATCTTTCAGGGAAATCGGTAGTCGTGTTGGACGAAACCAAACAACTGTAATGCGGATATGTGATCGTTGGATGCAGGAGGGTACGACGGACCGACGTGTTCGATCGCATCCACCTCAGTGCACCACTTCACGTGATGACAGGCGTATTGTGCGTATGGCAGTGACGGATCGCTCAGCCACATCACGAACCATAGCACAGCACATTCAGTCTGTACCGCATCATTCAGTGTCTGGCGTACCATTCGACGCCGTTTACAGCAGAGTGGTATGTCCGCAAGACGTCCATTGCTTCGTCTACCCTTGACGCAAAACCACAGACGTCTCCGCCGCCAATGGTGCGATGAAAGAAGGATGTGGACGGCACAATGGAATGAAATTGTCTTTACTGACGAGTCACGCTTCTGTCTGCAACACCACGATGGTCGGATTCGAGTCTGGAGACACCGTGGAGAGAGGATGCTGAACAGCTGCGTTATGCACCGCCACACTGGTCCTGCACCGGGTATTATGCTATGGGGCGGTATTGGATATCACTCTCGCACTCCTCCAGTACGCATTGCCGGTACTTTAAAAAGCCAGCGCTACATCTCCGAGGTGTTGGAGCCAGTTGTCCTTCCTTACCTTCAGGGCTTGCCCACAGCCATAATTCAACAGGATAATGCGCGACCACACGTGGCACGCATTGTCCAAAGGTTCTTCGTCAATCGCCAGATTGAATTGCTTCCCTGGCCAGCTCGCTCTCCGGATCTTTCGCCGATAGAAAACATGTGGTCCATGGTTGCTCAACGATTGACCCAGATTACATCCCCAGCTGCCACACCAGATCAACTTTGGCAACGCGTGGAAGCTTTGGATGTGTCTGCTGTACCCCAAGAACACATCCAAAGTCTCTTTGAATCAATGCCGAGGCGTGTGGCAGCGGTGATCTCCAACAATGACGGCTACTCTGGCTACTGATTTTGGCAGGAACCACACTTCACAGAAGTCTATAAATTTAATCATTTGATGCTTGGTCAACATGTTATCTACAAAATAAATATTGTTGCGATATCTCTTGTCTTTCTTGGTGTTGCAATTTGGGTGGCCAGCAGTGTATTTTAAGATACTGAGCCTTACAGGGTGTCCACACTTATCTATCTGATTCAGTAACCGTTGGTCTTAGAGAAAACTTTAAGTGTAAAAAAATTTCCAAATATTTATTAAAAAGTTAAAAATCATTTATTAGAAGTTACAAATTATTTATCAGAAGTCAGAAATTATATTTATTAAAAATTATAGAAGTTATATTTATCAGAAGGTAAAACTTATTTACTAAAGTTTCGAACTATAAATTTTATACTGTACCAGGGTCTTATAAGTCATATTTAGTAAGTAGATCTTCACAAACACCGGCATGTTTAACACACAAAAAAGGCATAATTTTACAACCAAAACTTGCTGGGTTATATACTGGGTGATTACTTAATTTTTCTTGCCGCATTTCACTGGTGAACCGTTGATCCTAGACGTACTTCCAATTAGAAAAAGTATCCAAATTACGTGTAAAACTCAGATATGTCATTCGTGTTGCAAAGGGTTGTATAATTATTATCACAATAAAAAAATTACACGGACACCCAGTCCTCAAAAACCCAATTAGAAAGTTGTTGCCTTGTCTCTCCTGAAACAAACAAAAAAAATTGTAAGTGAGATATTTGATTTGATAATTGGATTTAGATTGGTTGAGGAGAAATTTCGTCTTTTGTTTGCAATATATGACTGAAATCAGCGTTTGTCGGAGTAGATATTCGACGAAAATTCGGAATTGATTACAGATTTTGGCGGCAACTTGATTTTGCACCAAAACTCCTATAAAGTGACACTACCTCTTTCTACAGGATATCCGTATTTAATGGTGAGCTACAAGCACTGAAAGCGGTGAAGTGAAAAATCGAATTGTCGCGGAAACCTACTAAAATTACTTCGACGAACAGAGATTTTACAGTGATGTATTGCAAACAAACGACTAGATTTCTCCTAAACTAGATGACCAATTTAGTTTATTCTAGGCTCTTTCGAAAGCTGGTAGAATGGAAAATGTTTTGGCAAATTTGACCGATTGTAGCTAGAAGGGTGTTTGCGAAATTGACAAATAAAAATTTGGCGACAATTGGATTTTGAACTTCCGTAATCTTTCAGCGCCCTGTAGTTCACTATTAAATCCAGATATTTCAGTGAAATTGGTGTGGCCTTAACGGATTTTTTCTACTCTTTTAAACTTTCCAAATATGTGCTTAGTTTACGTATAGGTCTCTCAGAAACTTCACAAATCTGGGATATTTCGGATTTCGCGCATTTTTTTTCCATAATCGATTATCCACCATAACTCGAAAACGATTCGAGATAGGACAGGGTTGGTAAGTTGTTTCATGATCCACTTGGGATCGTGTATCACCCCCTTTCGTTTGGCAGAATAGGTCAGACTCATCCTATATATGCTGTTTTTTTTCAACTTTCCTCCGAAAGATGATATCGTGGACGAGGGTCAATTACACTGCTCGTAAAACCTGTCAATCAAATTCGAGGGTAAATTGCACTGGACTCTTCTCGTACCATATGGGTTAGTTGGGAGCGAGTGGGATTAGATAAGATTCACCTAATCTTACCTTATCTATAGTAGATGGTGTTGGAACAAGTATGCACTAGACCAGTGGTTCTAAACCACGGGTGCCTCTGGGAAAGCATTTTTGGGGTGTGCAAGATGTAGAATAAAAATTTAACATGATGGCTGATTATATTCCTGAAAATTAAAATGATACAAAATATTGAACTTTTTATTTCAAAAATACGAATCATACCTATCATTTTGACTCCTCATTTTTTTAACATTCGCTCTCAAAAATGCGTTGCGCGAAATTCGAATGTCCTCAATATTTATGTACAGTGTGTAATTTATAAAACACACACACTTATATGCAGAGGAGGATTGAGGTCGTTTGAGGCTCCGAGCTCAGAAGAAACTGTATTGGATTCCCTTAAATTAGAGAAAGTGTAAAAGTTTAGGTTTTGTGGGGCCTCTTCAATAGTCAGGGTCTAGTGCGCGACCGATGCGCCCGCCGTTAAATACGCCTCTATTTATAGGCAGTTTTCAGGTGCTTTTTCAAAGTTCAGAATACGGATACATTTCTTTTTAAGCTTATAATGAGAGAGAAAATGGTGGTAATTTAATAAAAAACTATTTTATTAAAATGCGATCCAGCACACGTATTTAAATGGAATTTCATAACTATTCCGTGTGCTCAGTTGGAACCATTTCCAAAACTAGGGAAGACAGCTTTGATAACACTTCTACTAGTCTCTACTCATTTGCGAAATGGGTTTTTCATCACTTTTGCTCGTAAGAAACAGTAACCACAAATCACTTGAATGTAGATGATGATATGCAGGTAGCCTTTTCAAAGAGATTCTTAATTTCAAAATGTCATGTATTATGAAAAAGAAACAACAAGTTAATCACTAAAAGTAGGCATGTACAGTAATTTTAATTTTGTTGCATAGATATACCCGTGATATTTTTTTCAATAAATTAATTTTGCAATTTAGAGGGTAAATATATTAAGTTTGGAATTTTTTATGCAATTAATTATTGGATAATTAATTTAGTTTATTACAAAAATCTAAATTTACACGGCAGTGACTATACATACAGCCTGTCTTAAGCATAGATGAAGTGTGAAGGAAAAATTATGAGGGGAGAGAGAGGGAAAAAAAGTTATCTATCAACAATATCGCGGTATATATTAGCAAGAAAGTGAAGAGGGACGTCCAGTGCAATTCGGACATAGATAACAAGAGTGAAGCAGTGCAATTCGGTAGCCACGCCTACCTTCCAGTGCAACTAACCCATCTGCGATACTGCATTTGGTTTGATGGGTTGCTATAGCCAACGTAGGCATAATTATCACGAAAAAATACGCCAACTTGGCGATGACCCTGAATCATGACTTTTGTTATCGGACTTCGGCCAGGGATCTCCGGCCACTCCGCGTACTGGCTGGCCAAAGCCCGAAATTCGCCTATTAGCCGGGTCAATATTCAACGAATTCGTGAACAGGCTGATTTTGGGCTTTAGCAGTAACATATACACGTTTCTGGCCAGCGAGCGACAGAAACATTGCCTATCTGGCCCGCGGACTATAAAAGTAATGCACATAGTAATTTCGCAATTTTTCTCCTATGCATTAACGTACTTTACTATGAGAATAGTTCTTAAGCAGATTTTTCTCATTGAATTTTTTGTTTGTCGTACTCGGAAAAAGAAATATATACGTATAGGAAAAAATCTGCATCAGAGTCTGAAACAACATCATGCAAACGAAACATAATACATAAACAAATTTCCGAACTCTTTCCCTACTGAGCTCAATGGATAAAGATACTTGCAGTGCGATTTTTATCGCTACAAGCTCTATGCATAAAACATGAATCTTGGATCAGTTTGAAGTCTCTCTTTTGCAACGTACGTATACGTACCTACTCACCCCATCCTTAACATAAGGGTTACGATAGAGATGCCTGCACATATCGGATACGTTTTGCTCCAGAGCAGTAGCAACAACTACTACAGCTACACTTCCCATTCAGAATAAAAGGCAAATTGTGGATGTTTCCTCGAAACAAAAGAGCGGCAAATATGCGCATTCGAAATGATACTTGAGATCTATTGCTTCATGCAAAATTCCAGTTATTTTGAAGAAAACCTTTTGCTGTCTAATATTTATTCACAGGCGGATATTATCTTTGTTGAATTTGTTTGTTGTTGTTGTTTTTTTTCGAAAAATTTATATCAAAGCTAAAAAACTTGTAGACTTCAAAAGAAAACAATTATTTAAAACGTCGTCTAAAAGTCAAGATTTATGTATTCTAATTTAAATCTATATATCCGTTGAAAGCCATTCTTGTATATTTGCGACTACTTTCAATTTTTTCTCATTCAGAAATGCAGATTATTATTTTTTTTCTGCGGTTCTAATCAACACTATCTCTTTGTTATGAAAAGAGTTTCAATATCATTTCAAATTCTCTATGTTTCAGATGAAATCCATCAACAATAGACATTTTGTGATCATCACTTTTCATTGAAATATCGAAAAATGTATAACAATGAGTTTATAATATATACTGTTCGTTTGTAACCTTCCGGGGTTTTTTGATATTTAACTTTAGACAAGGAGAAAATTCGTGACACTGAGTTCAAATCGAGAGAATAATTTATGTATGAAGCAATAGTAATTAATTTGCATATATATTACTTTTCACAAAACTTTTATTATGAAAATGAAATGACGAGAACAAGTTACGTTTGAGTCTTAATCTATAACGTGTCATGCCTATATTTTCATATCACTTCTCCAGGCATATATCGTAGCTTCCCAGGTGTAAAAATGCCTTCAAAAATTTCATATAATTGTATGAATACAAAAACTGATTCGAAGAGAAATCATGTTTTGTTTTTTTTTTCTTCAGGCAAGTACCGGTTGCAAATTATTTCTTGGTTAAAGTCAATGTTCCTAGAAATATGCGAGAAAATGCATTTAAGATGCAAATCAAAGAGGAAAATACGAATGACAAAATCGTAAACAATTTTTTTTTTAAGAACATTTACTGGAAAAATACACGAGAGAGTGAAAATTTATAAATTCATATATATTTTACTCGTAGAGTTTTGATTTTCATCAATTAAGCAAAACGCTTACACGTGTATATAAGTAACTTAGGTGAGACACAAAACATACTTCAAAATATTTTAAAACTTATTGGTAATTGCTTGTTCGACTAATTTTCAAACTAACGAAACTAATTTATTCATTAGTTACATGGATAAGGTTCAGTATCTCAAAATATTTTTAACTTCGAACCTCGTCATGGTTCATGTCTTTTTCTTCGTAGAAAAATTTGTGACATGTTTTAACGTGAAAATGAAAATTCCTTGCCTCATATCTTTTGTAGCATATTTTTTTCTTTCGGCTACTCAACAATGTTTTTAGTGAAGTGTCACTGAGATAATGGATTTTAAAAATTTGAATTGTTTCTGTTCCAGAGTTCTACATCCCTTCGAGAGTGGTAACATAAGAGAAAATTTTTCTATACTCTCTTATGGATCCTAATATAATTCAAATTGGAGTTTCTATCGCATGTTTATTTATTCACGATCTTCAGAAATATGTGGGAGATAACAATTTTTAAAGAATATTTTTGGCTTGTTTTGTGTTCAATGATGAGAAAATGATTAAAAGAAGAAACAATTTTAAATAAATACCAATTTACATATTATAAATATAATACGTTTTAATTTATTTTATAGACTTTATATCAGAGCTTGACAAATCAAAAAATATTTAAGCGATAGACGAATTCCTTAGCAGCCAAGAAAGATTTTAATATCTAGTAAAACGGTCGTCAATAAAACGTTGCGTTTTTCCATTTTTCCGGGACTTTATATACTTTTCCTATGTTAAAAGGCCCACTGGCATGAAATCAGCGAATTTTTTGTCATTCATAGACTCCAATTTAGCAATCAAATGCAAATGCAAACACAAAGTCTACAACTGGCAAATTGCCCAACGAGGTAGCTAAAAAAAATGCCCACACACAAAAAATATGGATGTCAAATATAACCAAAATACAGCAACCCAATATAAAAGCATATATCTCGAAGGTAATTAATAATATACACATAAAAAAATTAATAATATGTAATACACTGCCCATAAAAAAGATTATGGCAGTCTTATTCTCAGCATGGTTAGCTTCTCGATTATCTCAGTATGTTTATCGTACTTCTTTTTAAACGTGTCAGTTCTGTTAGAAATCATGACCCTGGAGGTAATCTGTACCAGTGTTTCTTAACCTTTTTCAGCTCATGGCCCCCGACGGATCACATTTTTTTCTCGTGCCCCCCCCCCTGTCCTATCCAGGGCCCCCTACCCTCATCCAAGAGAGATGCTTTCTATTTCTTTATTATGAATGAAATTTTAATAAATCAGGCCAATCTCTAGAATCCTGCCTAGGCACGGATTCAAATGATGGATTATCATCTCTCCCACGAGTCAAATTATATGGTAAAAATGGGTCTGTGTAAAATACTGGACGATCCAACAAACATGCACAATGAATCGACCCTCCCAACACATCAACCGTTGCTCTGGTGGCCCTCCATACTAAGCTGGTACTAGATTTGGTACTATGATTTTCACATGTAAGCTGTTCTTACATATGAAAATCATATAGTACCAGATCCCATATAGTGCAGTGTCCCTCTCCCTCCATTATAGACATGAAGACCCTGGTCATGCCCACATAGACCCAAGGGTTAAGATGCCCCTGGTCCTATGGACGGATCTGATGAATTCTGAAAGTAGTAACATGTTTCACTTTTAAAGCTTTTCTCTTCACAGGTTTCTATGACTCCCTTCACCACCTGTCGTAGATCACCTTTCTTCTGATTTTCTCCCGTGGCCCCCCTAGAATATCCCAGGACCGCAAGGGGGCCATATGGCCCCCAGGTTGAGAACCACTGATCTATACCATTTATTAACAACCCTATATTAGAGGAAAAACTCCCCGCGATACCACAACCGGGAGTTGTCCCTTACTAAACGATATTGGTGTCCCCTTGTCGAAGCACTCGATTAACGACGCATTAATAACTCAAAGCGCATACAGAACACTTAACTTACATACAGAAAAATTTATGCGTCGATACCGGTTTTATAGTCCCCATGGCGACCTGACACCTGAGATTTGTCAAGGCCTGCTTTATGTACATGTATATATGAAAAAATTATCAATTTTGTGCACATATGTGAAAATAATTAAAGGACCTACATGCATGATACATCGATGAATTAACCCTTTCAGCCGCAATCCCGAAATATCTCGTCAAACTTGATCTGCTTTATTTCAGCCACCCCGAAATATCTCGTCTTCTAAAAACGCGTTGAAGATGTTTTTACTGTGAAACATTTTTTCCATTTTCCCCTCCCCTCCAATCAATCAACTGCCAGTGGGCGGAGTCAGCTCTTGTTCAAGGTTAGATAAGAAGCGAGAAAAAAGGGAGAAAGAAATGGCAGAGGTGTTTTTGTATGATAGTGAGAAAAATAAACGTAATGGGCTGAGTAAATTTTTTCTTGTTGGGGTGGGGGGAAGCAGTTATCAGCTCACAATCGGGAAAAAATAAGTCTTCTTGAAAATAAGCGACAATTTGTGAAGGTTTCGTAATTTCAAATGTGGCAGTTATAATGCGGACCAGGAAAATTTCAAAAACCGCTTAAAGGGTTAAAACACTCTTAAGTTCATTACAATTTATCAATTACTAAACTCTGACCACATTTCTCACTATAGATGTCTAATCAACAATATAGTATTGTAGAAACAAATAGAAATGTAAAAAAAGAAATCCTCGCACTCTCATATACTCTAGTGCAAAAGTCAATGACTAAATTAGCGGACTTCTAAGAGGCATGTTGTAAGCTCATGGTAGTTTTTCTGTCAAAGCATTTATATGTTCACATTGGAAGAACGAAAATATCTGGGGGCTATCATTGAGGTTTTTACAATTTTGAACAGAATAGGATGGATCAAGAGTTATTAATACACCGTCAATCGAGTGTTTCGACATGGGGCAGTAGTACCCATTAGTAAGACACCACTACAGGTTGTGGTATCGCAAGGAATCTTTCTCTAAAAGGGTTGTGAATAAATGGAATAGATTACCACAGATTGTCGTGAATTCCACCACAATTAACAAGTTTAAAAAGTAATACGATGTTTATAATGGAATAAATCCAGAAGCTATCATTACTTAGATAAGACATCATAAATATTTTTTTATGCGCAGTGTATTTTATTTTATCATAATCATTAATTTTTATTAGTTTTATTTTAGGGCGAATTAGTTTTTTTGTTATAATTAATCTTATTTTGGGCTGCTGTATTTTAGTTATATTTGATGTCCATATTTTTTATCGGCATCTTTTTCGGCAATCTCGTTGGACATTTTGCCTGTTGTGGACAATACAGAGTTTTTTACAATAAAATGATCAGGTGATTTCATGGATCACTATTAGAACGTTTTAGAAACGTAGTTTGTATTTCAGAGGAAAATAACATTCAACTTCATCATGCTAAGTGCTTTTTTTTTTATTAGTGCATCCGATTTGCCGCAATAGCAATTTTGGAAGCTGATGTACTAATATCAAACACAAAAGAGATTAGTTTTTCAGATTTTGCTGCAGTCTGTTAAGTAATTTCTAGCCAAGTTCATTCATCCGAATGAACGTTGAGAATCACTCACGAATACTACTTTTTTTGAAACGTCATCCTCATTAACACGTTTTAGATCATGCAGAATCTAAAACCATGATTTTGCCACAACATAGGAACAAAATCTTATGTAATGTCTATTTACAATGTTACGAAATTCGTACCACTACATTCTCTCAAAAATGTATAACAATCTGCTCTTTTATTTTTCATCACACTTTGTTTTAATCGATTCTTCTGAGATTCATTTCAAAACAAAGTTAATTTTAGCCATAAGAAAACCTGAAATTCAACGTTTTTCGGTCAAATAGTCTCGAAATCCTCAATAGCAGAGCATTTCACCTTCTATGCCATAGAAAGCATGGGTTACTAAATTTTCAATAAAATGTAAAATTAAATTTTTCGCATGTGACTCGAAAGTTTTTTTAGAACTCGAATATATAAATTATTGATTCAGTTTCCTCAATTTTTCTGACTAGTAATGTGCTTTCCATTGGTTGGATTTTGGTTTAAAATGTGTCCGAAATTCTGTAGCCTATTCCACACCTATGACATAACATTGAGCCTATCCATCGACTGACATTCTGTTCACTGAGTAGAAAAAAAAGTACCTCACTCATAAATAGATCTTGAAAACTGCCTCCCTGACATTACGAACGGGAAAAGCTATAAAGAATTGTTATTTTAAAAAGAAATGATATGGATCATATAGCTATGAGAAATACATAACATCACATAAAAAACAAAATCCATGCTTCACGTTCGCTTTTGTTGGCCATGATGGAAATCATCTGGCTATTCCTAGGAAAAGAAGGTGAAAGAAAAGAAGGCAATAGAGGGGTGTTACCAGAACTTGGAAGGACAACGCAAATATTTCTACCTAATACGGCACTTGTGTGAAAAGCTTGCAATGCATTCCGTTTTAGAAAGCAAATGGTTTTCGCAACCCCTCTCTTTATACCTTATGTCACCTGAGGCACAGTCATTTCATCTAGAAGGGACAAAAGAACAGAATCGATTTTCCCCGGAGTGCAGCTGCGGTCCCTACTTCAAAAGTATGATTGTTAACTGGCCTCGAAATGCACACACAAAACCCTCAGTTTCCTCTCATTCATGTAAAACCATCGTCGAACACAGACAGTACTGCACCAAAACATAAAATACAAACAAAAACGTTTCCTCTTTTACACAACATATATTGTAAACGCGCTCCTCTCTCCTGTTTATAAAACTCTAAAGCGAGAACAGTCGTGTTAATGCGTTAGACAATGTTGTAGATAAACATTCGAAGCTTAAGATTCACCGAGATTATTATTTCAAAACTGACTTTTTTTATTGCAAAGCTCTTTTAAATGAGATAGCATCTCCATAAAATTATTACTAGATTATATTATCTCACCTCTGTAAGCAATTTCGAGATTCCCTTACAATTTTTTTTTGCATTTCAGACGCAATTTTCGGCTCTATAGCGGTAATTATTACATCTCTATCAACATATGCAACGCGTGGTCTCTTTATAACCTCGCTTGGAAACCGGGCACCATGTTTCGCGTATTTCAACGGAATTGAGCTCCTCGTTTCAATGAAAAGCATTCACTCGGTAAAAAGAGAAGTATGAAACGAGATGATTTCAAACAGATCTTGTTCGTGATGGTGATGTTAATCACTGATGACGAACTTTACAATGGTGATTACAGAGTGACGAGACTTACATCATAAGTTGAGAAGAAAGCTATTCAAAAGTGTCATCGAAACTTTCCTGGAACTGCTGAGATATATCTGTTGAAAGTAATAAATTACTTCTGGTGTTGTTCACAAAGGATGATTCAGAAAAGATTCCTTAACTTTCTGGCCTTTGGTCAGATTTTTCACTCGCCCTATTAACGTTAATTTATGGAGTGAAAAAAAAATTATGAGAATCGTCCTGAGCCTTGTCAAGCTCACGCTGTGGAAGCCTTGTCAATGCCATTATCCGCAAGCAAATGCAGCTTCATTCCTAGGAGAACACAAATGTGCTACTAAAGTTGTAGAAATTCATTTCCTCACCCAACTCTATTGAATTTTGACTTACACAAAATTTGACGCCGGAAAGCACGGCGTCCGCCATGCTTTCCCTTGGCACCCGAGAATAACCAACACGTTGCTGTGTTTTACTTTATAAAGTGCCGTTTCAAACCCGTATAAAAAACCGTTTCAACAATAAATTTGGCACCAAAACATAAAATTCGAACAAAAACGTTTCCTCTTTTACGCAACATATATTGCAAATGTGCTCCTATCTCCTGTTTATAAAACTCTGAAACGAGAAAAGCCATGTTAATGCGTTATACAATGTTGTAGATAAACATTTCCCGTAAGATTCACTAAGATTATTATTTTAAAACATGTTTTTTTATTCAAAGCTGTCTTGAATGAAACAGCATCTCCATAAAATTTTTACTAGAATATATTATCTCACCTCTGTAAGCAACATCAGGATTCTCTTATAATTTTTTTTTTTTTTGCATTACAGGCATTTTCGGCTCTATACCGGTAATTATCACATGTCTCTATCAACATCTGCAATGTGTAGAGAGAGAGTCTATTACCTTGCTTATAAACCGGGCACCATCTTTCTCGTATTTCAAAGGAATTGAGATCCTCGTTACAATGGAAAGCATTCACTCGGTAAAAAGAGAAGTATGAAACGAGATGATTTCAAACAGATCTGGTTCGTGATGATGATGTTAATCACTGATGACGAACTTTAACAATTGTCATTACCTCATTACAGAGTGACGAGACTCGCATCATAAGTTGAGAAGAAAGCTATTCAAAAGTGTCATCGAAACTTTCCTTGAATTACTGAGATATATCTGTTGAAAGTAATAAATTACTTCTGGTGTTGTTTATACAGGGTGGTTCAGAAAGGACTCCCTAACATTGAAATGGCAGAACGTAGAAACAGCGATAGATATAAAGGTGAAACAAGTAATTTATTTGATGGGCAGGCCTGGAATTTCCATTACGTCGGTTTGTATGATTAGTTACAACTTTGGCTGCCCGGTGGCGCCACAGTCATAGTGCAATTTCTCTTAAACAGTAAGTGATATTTTCCTTCGCGAATATAGATCAAATCACGAAACGATGAATTTCAAATTTTCTGTCTGGCTTTGCAATGGCACGACAAAAGTTAAAATTAAAGTTTGAAGACACGTTCATGCGATGTCTCCATTGAAATGGATACTCATGACCCGCAGATGAACAATTCAAGCTTATACGCCCAGGGCCGGTCTTAGAAATTCTGCCGCCTGAGGCGAATAATATTTTGCCACCCTTAAGATACGACTGTCTGAAAAGAGTTTTTTTTTTCTTCACCTCTATATTACCTTGATTCTTGATACAGTGGTTCCCAAAGTGTTGGTCACGACCCCCTTGGGGGGGGGGCGTGTGTAATGTTGATGATTTAAGATGTCACGAGAGAATTTCCTAAATAAAAACGTTCTGATGGAGTAAATATGTATATCAAATCAATATAATGATTCTTCTTTGAAAGAGGGAGGGTAGTCCCATAGTGGGTGCACTTGTTTAAATTTTTTCCTATGGGTTTTGGAAAAATGTCTGCCTTCAAAGGATTAGTTGAGCTATTTAGCACATATATAGCACTTCATATAACGCATTAAAATTCTGAATAAAATTTACTAAAAATAATTTAAAGAAAAATTTTATTCAATCAAGTATCACAAATATATAACTCTGTGACCAGAGGCGTAGCACGCACGTAAATGAAATGCATGCCGACATGCATTTCATTTAAGTGCTGCCTGTGTGGTACTTCCGTATGCAGCTCCGTAAATGAAATGCATGTCTGCATTTTCAGTCTTACTAAAGTGCGCTATTATCCCGTACGTTACAACTGTTAGAACGGTTGCACGCTGGAATAACTTCACAGAGCTGGCGTTTGCGCTTTTTATTCACTGCGACGCAGATTTGTATACGGTTTCTTCTTCTTCTCCCCAAGGTTACATTTGCATGCATGGTGTTCTTTTTCTCCCGCGAAATTTCAACAAGAATGTCCTTTTAACGTTTGCGGAGCGGCCGTTTCGAAACGCGATAGCACATTTGCGTTTCATGCTCGGCCATGCATTCTTTGATGAAAATTGTTTGTATTGGTGTGTACTATCACCTCTTGAAGTTTTTCCCATCTTTTCTGAATCACCCTGTATAATTCGGCATCCAGTGAAGTTCAACAACTTGGCTAGATGCCTAAGCAATCGAAATAAAATAGAAGCTGGAGACAACATGCAATTAATTTTTGATTAAAACTCTTCAATTGTGAAATTGTGTTATCATTTATATAAATGTGGAAAAAATGCAATCATAGTCTGCACAAAAATTGTTATTTCATTTTTATATCATAATGCTTCTTATTTCAAAGGAGCTTATTCCTTTGACATTAGAAATATGTATAGAATGCCGAACCACTGTAAGAAATTTGTCTGCCTCCTGCGTGTATGTTTTGTATACAGAAATGCTTTTGCGTGTGTTTCTATCTAAATTACAGTGGCAAAATATATCAGAGATACCATCTATCATAAACAAAGGAACTCTATTCGTTATTCATCTTCCATTTGAAGTTTATGCGACGCCGATAACCACGTATTCCTTACGGAATAATTCAAAATGCAACATTAAGTGAAAAAATTATATCTTGTAGGAATATATATATACACGTCTATATATAGGAGTTCATGAAATGTTTTGATATTGCATTTAGAGTACGAAGAGAGTATATTTCGGCATCCAGTGAAGTTCAACAACTTGGCTAGATGCCTAAGCAATCGAAATAAAAACAGAAGAGAATGCACCGAAGAACCACTTCATTTTGATGCTCGAAAAGCTAGCATATATGCTGAGTGCTAAATTACTTCTCTGTGTTTGCCTGAAGAAAATGCCGGCTTCCGTTCCTCACAAAAGCTATCTCTCGTTTCCAGAAAGAGGAAATCAAAAAAGCCCCATGAAAACAATAGGATAAAAATCCTTTGACAGCTGGGTGCTGTTTATTTTTCGAGGGATCCTCCATTTTTTTTATTTTCTTACTCCGTTTTGTTTTTTTTTTCCCCTAGTTTTCTGGAAAATAAATTATGACTGCTGAGAAGATAGCCTTCCAGAGAGAGTCTGGCATTGTGCCACCAAAGTTCCTTTTTACCCACCCCCATCCTCTATACCACTTCTGTCTTTTAAACTGTGGCGTCAAAGATCTTCGACTAGTTTTTATGCCTTAAAAACTCCAAAAACTGTGTCCAAAACGTGAAGGAAGGACTCCGCCTAAGACAATTGATAATCCGTTAATTGTTACGAGGCTTGACGTGTAAACATACTCGAGAGAGTTGAACATTGAAACTCTAACATGATAGTGAAACATGGTTTTAATGGAATATGTAACACAGCAATAATCTGTGACAATTTTTTTCAACGAGAAAAGATTATTTTCCCTTTCAATATTTTGCTGGAAATACACTCATGTTTAAAAGTTTAGCATAACGATGGTTTTTGTATAGATCGTTCATGCTTATCCTGTGGCCCTCGGAATCATCTGATGTGGCCCGTGGCCTTAAATCTAATTTTGTAAAAATTAATTAAGCGGAACATTTACAGATCACTTAAGTGACCTAACGCACAGTTCCAGATCACTTAAGTGACCTGCAGTGGACTTGCATATCACTCAAGTGGTCCGCGGCCCATTTCCAGATCATTTAAATGACCCGCGGCATACAGAGTGGACATAAAATAACTTTGCCGATATACAAGCCTCTAGCGGCCGCAAAAATCAACGGATTTGGATGAAATTTGAGACATAGGTGTTTCTCAGAGTATGCGTGCGAGGATGTGGAAATAGCGTAACCCTAGCTCTTGTGGTTACGGCCACAACAAAAACATTTCGAAAAATTCGAATGGTAACACCCACTTTTATGCATTGCAAAATGATCAGCATATCAAAGAAACATAAATGACGCTGAATCGATACATATAGCAGAGGTTTCCAAAGTAAAACTTCTCGCGGAACCCTTAATAGTTATAAGGCTGTTTTAGGGAACTCAAACAAACTTATGTGAATATTTATCCAAAGAAAGTATGTCCCTACTACCGTTTCAACAACATCATTCCTCCAGGTCAAAATGAAAGAGGGTTAGCCACCACCTCTTAACAATACAGAACATATATATTGTCATAAATCATTGTGCTATATCTTATCGGGGAAGCCTCTATGCAAATGATGTCCCCATGCCCTGCAAAGTGGAACCATGGCCCCCACATCCTAGAGCCGGGTCCGTAGACTGGGATCTTTCGTGGGCTTTCAAGCCAGACTTTTTACGGGCCCTTATATAATAAATTTATGGCATGAAAAAAAGATGGTCATTGTTACGAGCCCCAGAGCTAGAGCCCTATCAGATCCACGGTTGTGGGAGCCATGGGTGCCACTCATGTGTTAGAATGGCCCTGAGTGTCCCATAAAGTACACGTGAATTCTGCAATTCAAGAATCCTCATTTCTAGTGGATAAAAAATTTCTAAAAAACGCTTTTACTACTTATACATTTTCTGATAAAACGAACGGAAAATGACTTTCATGAACTTCTGGTTCAAAAAATCGATGTGAAAAAAATTTAATACTGCTGTCTTTTTGTTAAGTTGTAAAAGTTGTTAGTCATCCATAGTTCATCCAAGTAATCTGAATCTTCTTAGAATGACACTGTCTCGTTAAAATTTAAAATAAACAACAGCTTTGCTAATATCAGTAACAAGAACGTTTTCTTTTTTGAAAGCTCTCCAGGTTCCGGGATTTTTAAGGGTTCCGTGGCATTTTTTCATGTGGAACCTCGAAAAGCTATCACGGAACCCCAAATTTCCGCGGAACACCAGTTGGAATCCCATGGCCTATAGCACCATAAATACGGGCGCAGGACTCAGACAAAGAAAGAAGATCTGACCAAGGGGGTGGTGCACTAGACCAGTGGTTCTCAACCTTTTTTTTTTTTTGCCCATGGCCCCCTTTCAACCATTTCTCATTCCTGTGGCCCCCTTTCAACCATTTCTCATTCCTGTGGCCCCCTTTCAACCATTTCTCATTCCTGTGGCCCCCTTTCAACCATTTCTCATTCCTGTGGCCCCCTTTCAACCATTTCTCATTCCTGTGGCTCCCTTTCAACCATCTCTCATTCCTGTGGCCCCCTTGGGAACATGGTTAATTTCCTAACCCCCCCCCCCCCCTCCATTTTCCCGTTAAAAGACAATTATTCAAATACTGTATTGTTTGAAATATAAATATGTGTCGGAATTTAATTAATTTTTAATTTATGAAAATAACGAAAAAGCAAAATAACCATAATATACAACACAGTAAAAAATATAATAAATTATTTTCAATCAATGTCAACTTTGGGGTCATTCAAGTATTGCGTCAGCATCGGGGGGGGGGGGGAGGGGGTTTCTGATTTGCTGACAAGGGGGAAGGGGGTTTGAATTTTTCTTACGTCACCAACCACTTTTTTTTGAAGATATGAAATATTCTAAGCTGCTGACGAAATTTTGCTGACAAGGGGGTCAGTGTTTTGCTGACTTTTGCTGACAAAGGGGTCAAAAATGGATACAAATTTGCTGACTTAATACTTGAACGACCCCTTTGCGCTTGAAGACGTTATAATGTCATCAAATTACTGTACAGGATGAAGTTTGAATTATTTACAAATTAGTTTTTCTTGTGTAAATTTGAATTTGGATATAAATCAGAATTTCAAACTAATCAGAATTTCAAACTAATCAGAATTTCAAACTAATCAGAATTTCAAACTAATCAGAATTTCAAACTAATCAGAATTTCAAACTAATCAGAAATTATAAATCAGATTTCAAATAAGAAAATTATTGGTTTTTTGATTATAATTTCGATACGGTAAGATTTACATTCATCGTGAAAATCTGATGTCTCATTGAATGATAAGCTATCTCCAAGTGGCTTTTTTGGTTCATAATGTGGCCTCTCTATCGCAGGCGAATATGGACGAGGTGCATGTCTGGTTTAGTAGTAGGTAACAAGACGTATGGTATTTTACTGGCAAACCGTTCACCCTACAGGAATACTTTCAGTCAGAAAAATTATCCAAATAACGTGTAGTACTCAGATATGTCGTTCATGTTGCAAAGGGTTGTATAAAAATAAAAATGTTAACTTTTTATACGGACACCGTGTGCTTTCAAAAACACAATTACAAAGTGTAGCCCCGTCTCCCCTGATGCCAACAAAACCGTTTTATCTGCATTTAACGCAGTTTTTTTGGTTGGTTGTGTTCAAATAAATGTTACTGTCAATCACTGCCATTAAAGTGACACTGTATATATAAATACATTCATCTGGAAACCTTATAATTATTGATAACACAAGCTTATGACAAGGGTTCTGATTTTTATGACCTAAAGAAGAAACGTAGTTGCTAATAACTTATTAGCAACGATGTTTCATCTTTAGGTCATAAAAATCAGAGCCCTACTTACGAAAAATTGGATGAACACACACCAAAATGTCATTCTGCTTGTTTTTGTGAAAAACTTTAAATATTTGATACTTCAAGTACTAAATTTCATCTTTTAACTACTCGGATTCTTATGCTCAGTGTTGAAATATCCTGCGGTGTTGAAAAATCGATCAAATCTTTATGTTAATGTTACTTAAATTGGGGAAAATTGTGAAAAAAATATTATATGCCTTTTGTTTGAAATTAAATTTTTTTAGTCACTCTTTTAATAAATTTTTTCGTGGCCCCATTATCAGCAGCCATGGCCCCCCTTCTGCGATATTTTTCTCCATGGTCCCCCTGGAATATCCTGGGACCCCCGGTTGAGAACCACTGCGCTTGACGATCGGTCAGGGACTTCCGTAGATTTGAAGAAATTCCCTCACTGATCGTCTAGTGCCATAACCCTACAAATTATTTTGCAATTTATTTTGCTATAGTTCTACAAATTATTTTTTTTCAAACACGCAATTAATTAGTTTTATTCGGTGATTTCGGCATACAAAATACGTAGCGAAATCATTAGAGAATTTATTTTATTAACAAATCGCTAACCAGTAACACTGAGTGGCATTGAAGAGGAAAAAAATCAACCTTCTAATTATTACAATTTCCTCTGAAGCACCAAAAAAAAACTAAAAAATTTCAAATTTTTAAACTATGTAATCACCTAGCTTATTTTTTGTCGTATGATGAAACTTGTTTTGTTTGTCTACAAGAGCAAACTTTTTCTGAAATTCATTAAGATAGCATTAAAGGGTATTATTTATTTTTACAAAAATATTTAAAGATGTTTTTAATTTTTGATCGTCTTAAGGAACACGAGCTCCTATGCTCTTCCCGGTGCATGTCTCCGTTTGTATTCATAATAAAGAAGCTTCCCGAATACAATATAATCCCAAATATCACGCAATAATACAGGGTGAGTCTATAAATTCATGGAAAAACTTCAAGAGGTGATATAAGACGCCTAAACAAGCATTTTTAGTCATAGAATGTACGGTCGAATCGCAATAGCAAAGGCGTTTAAGGGTGTTTTTAGAGATTGCACAACGGCATTTCACTAAAAACAAATATCATATTTTTCTGACGGATTTGCTGCAGTAAATGATATCAACCATTCGAAGCTGCAGGGGAATTGTATCGTGGTAGGATTTCTTATGGTGCAACTTGGGTAACGCAAAATCTACCAGAAGTCATTGTATCGTTGGGTCATTGTTTGCGCAGCATAACCTTGATGTTCCTTGCACCAATAAAAAACAAACTCCAATCCAATCAGAAGGTGCATATGCACCCTCGAATGGTTGACAACACATATCGCAACAAATCCGTCAGAAAAATACGATATTTGTTTTTGATGAAGTGTTCACTCGCTAGAAACACCTTCTACCGCCTCTGATATTGCGATTCGACCGCACATTCTATGACTAAAAATGCTTGTTTAGAAGTCTTATATCACCTCTCAAAGTTTCCCCATGAATTTGGAATCACCCAGTATTGAATGTGGTGAAATAAAAATGTCATGAGCACTACCGGTACAGAAAAAATGCAAAGCACATTTTGCAAAAGCCAATTTTGGAGTGGAAACGATCTTTGACAGTCCGGTCTATTCCTCAAAAAACATCTGAAGCCGAATTTATATAAAGACATTATTCCACACAACAAAACATTGATTCCTCCAAAATCCTAGGGCCAAAGATGGCTTTTCATTAGACATAAAAAATTAATCATTTCGGTAATAACAAAAATATGACTAATTTGAATTGAATAAAAAAAAAAATCGAAGAAAATTTAATTCTTGAAAAAGAAAATTCTCTCACAACTTCTAATTCCCTTAAATAAATTTTAAACCTTCCCTTCATTTTTGTTTATAGCTCCTTTTTGCGTTACTATTACGTGGAAAATAAGTAAGGCGAATCACGAAGAGAACACTCTAGATCGTTAGCGGAGTTGAAATCAATGTCCCTGAATTTAATGGATTTATAAAACTATTTCACAAAAAAAAAAAAAGTTGATAGGAAAAAAAAAAACATATAACGCGGGAATAGAGAGAGATAAAAACTCGATCTCATCACCAAAAAAAAAGGAAAAAGTGAAAAAAATTCCTAGGCAAAAATATATATATTCTCGATTTTTCTGCGTGAATGCCAAAAAAAAATATTTTTTTTACTAGATTTTTGTCACAAGCTTTGAAACGTTATAGCTTAGGAGAATGGAATTTTTTGTTTTTTTAACTTTTTAGCTAGCTAGCTGCTCACGTAAGCATGCTCCTTTGAACATTTAGAAATTGCCGTCGAAAAGAGGATGCGGTTAATTGTATCTAATCTCCATTTTTTTTTTTTTTTTTACTCCTCTCGGTGCTATCATCAATGGAATTTTTTTTTCACTACCTCATAAGTTGTTAAAAATCCCCGAGCATCTCAGCTTAACCGAAATTTATCAGTGCTGGCATTTTGGTAATGGCCAAATTCTTCCTCTTTTTTTCTTTTTTTTTTAAATGCGCATCCACCATGACACCTGTTCGTTTTTGTTCAATATTTTAATTTTTTTTTTCGTCTGTTATTAATATACAGGGTGTCCTCTAAGTCCTAATGAGGTCTTTATCTCATCAATCGTTCGGTATAGTTTCAATTTCAAAGTTGTTCAAAATGCGCTCAGAAATCACTTTGTACCATTCCCGAGAGTTAAAATACAGTGTGTCGTAAAATAAAAAAATCTAAATTTTTCTACGGTCCCCCCTCCCCGTACTCTAATTTCCAATTAAAAAGTACTTGCATTGCCTCTCTTGAGGCCGACGAAAAAATTCCGTGTTTAAAAGTGCAATATTTGCTGAGATATTTGAATCCAAAAAACGAAGAAAAGCTGGGTAAAGAACAGCATAAATGAAGGAAATTAGCGTTGTCCGTTATGTCATTTTTTTTCTCTGATTTTTGAATATAAATATTTCACAGAATATTGCATTTAGAAACATGGGATTTTTTTTACCTCAGGAGAGAGAGGCAGGGTAACAACTTTTTAATTTGAAATAAGAAGACAAAGGAACCGTATAAAAATTTAGATTTTTTTATTTTATGAAACACTATATTTTCAGTCTTGGGACTGGTACGGAATGATTTCTGAACAAATTTTGAGCACTTTTTAAATTAGAATCCTACCTCTACGATGAACGGTTGTTGAGATAAAGTCCGAATTAGGACTTGCAGAACACCCACTGATCGTCTAGTGCCATAACCGCACAAATTATTTTGCAATTTATTTTGTTATAGTTCTACAAATTATTTTTTGCATATGAAGACTGTTTTGCATATGAAGACTTATTAAATGTGGTGTTTTTATTACGTTTTACCGATAGCATTGATATCATCAGAGTGATAATACAGATGAATTTGATAAAATGGTGCAGTTACTGGTGGTGGATTCTAGCATTTAAATATGTTTGAAAATGAACCTTCGAAAATTAAAATTTCAACGATTTTTCCAAAAAAATATTCTGTTCGTTGCGAAAATCTAGAATATGGAGAGTGAAATTAAATACAAATACAAATACAACGCCACAACAGGCAAAATGCCCAACGAGGTGGCTGATAAAAAGATGCCCATAAAAATATGGCTGTCATATGTTTCAAAAATACAGCAACCCAATTAAAAATGCAATTAACACAAATTACAAACAATATATACACATGATAAAATATTATACAATGCCCATAAAGAATACTTATGGTTGTCTTATTCTAAGAATGGATAGCTTCTCGATTTACCCCAACATGTTTATCGTATTTCTTTTTAAACGTGTCAATTGTGTTACAATTTACTACCTCCGGGGGTAAGCTATTCCATTTATTAACAACCCTATTGGAGAAAAATTCCCTGCGACACCATAACCTTGCATTGTCCCTCACCAATCGATACTGGTGTCCCCTTGTAAAAGCAGTCGATTGGCGGTGTACTAAAAGTTCATGGTCCATCCTATCCATCCCATTGAAAATTTTGAACACTTCGATCATATCTCCTCGACACCTGCGTTCATCCAATGTAAACATATTGAAAAAATGAAGTCTTTCTTCATAACTCAAGCCCCGTGTGCCAATAAGGACACGCGTAGCTCTTCTCTGCACCCCTTCAACCAAGTCTATGTCCCTCTGTAGGTATGGTCTCCAAAATAAAGATATTTATTTATAATATCTTTATATTTATATTTATATTTATATTTATAATACAGAAATTAAAGAAAAAGCTGCAAGAAATTTCAGATAAGAAGAAATGCTGAATAAATACAAAACTGAAAGCAAAAAATTTCATATTGAAATACAAAAATAAGAGAAAAAACTAAGAAATACAAAAATAAAAGAACTGCAAGAAATACAAAAATAAAAGAACTGCAAGAAATACAAAAATAAAAGAACTGCAAGAAATACAAAAATAAAAGAACTGCAAGAAATACAAAAATAAAAGAACTGCAAGAAATACAAAAATAAAAGAACTGCAAGAAATACAAAAATAAAAGAACTGCAAGAAATACAAAATATGGAAGAAAACTACAAAAAATACAAATATTAATGATAAGTAAATTAAATAGTTGTAAATTTAAATAGTTGATGAAAACAAAACATTACCACCGTCTAAAGTGTGTTCCAAGACCCAAATAAGTAGATAATTTGAAATGCTGTAATAAATATCTGGATTCTTATCATAGAGATTAAATAAATAAAAACTTCCCTCACAAGAATAAAGATTAAAACATCATGAATGAATGAAATAGAAGAATTAAAACTGAATGGAGTGTTTTTTCGACTAAAACAATACGATTGTATAAAGCATCGTGCCACTTTCCCTGAAGAGGATTCAGTCAGTGAGTTCTACCAACTGTGAAGCATAAACACTTACAAGTGAAACAATAAAAAGCCTACTGACAAGATAGTGACTGTGTTTAGAATAAATTACAAGAAAAACCAGAAAAGAAATCTCTTGGATAAGAAACTAAACGAAGGTGTTTGATGTCGAAGAGAAACAAACGTTTGAAATGGAAATGAGCTGTACTCATCACTAGGAAACCGGACCACAAATATTCTCAAGTACTATCCAGAAATGTTCGATTTCCAAAAAAAAAAATGCTACCATCATCAAAAAAGATTATTAGAGTAAATTGAATAAAAGCGTCGCGAGAAACAAAGAAAAATCGAACAATTTAGAAAAAACACACCCAACAGTGAATTGAAAACATAAAGAATCAATTTTTCAGTAATTTTCAATCTATTCTTTCACTTGTTGGTGAATCTTTTCCACAAATTTATAATCTGTAACAAGTATGTTTTCGATTGTTACCTCAAACTAACTGTCCATGAAAAAAAGAATAGTCAAAATCTGTGTTTATTGGATGCTTAGAAGTAGAGTTTCTTTAAAAAAATATTACGAATTCTGGAAAAGAGGTTATATTTATAAGATATTCCCCTGTAGACTTTCTATCGATAGTCGTATAACGAGTATGCGATTCATACCATTGAATATCCAATATTTGTTCTATAGGTTAGATATCACACATTCTTGAGCTAAAATTCTGTTTTTTATATTTTTCTTTATGAGTAGCAGGTGGAATCGATAACACTTGATTAAATACATTTATTATATATAATATTATTATTTTTTCCTCGTAATATATTTATGCCTGGTAAGTAAAATATCAATATCTTTACTACCATTCCCATGATACTTTACTACAGTTTTGTTTCGTAATTCTGTATGAAACTTGAATTAATAAAAGGTTGATGAGAAAAGCATCTTCAAGTCTAGGTTTTCATGTTTTTAGTGATAGATAAGTACAAAATTGTACTGGGAGGCAAAGGTGCGGTTACTGAATCATATTGATAACACCGCTCAACAAAATAAATTCTTCTACTCAAGGAAGTTTCAACTTTTTTAGGGTAATTTTTGGCTGCATATTTCAAAACTGGTGTTACTCTAGCTGGATTGGCTCTGTTTTATGAAATAATGCATATTCTTCACTATTTCAGTGTAGTCTGAAGCCACTAATTCATGCGGCGTTTCCTTTTTCCATTTTTTCACTTTATCTCTAAAACTAGAGCAAATCTGACAAAACCAATGCCAGATTCAGATTCAACGCCCTAAAATCACTGAAATAACTTTGCCAATGGTTTATTGTATTTATTTACAACGCACAGTTTCAATGTGATTTTTATGATGCTTATGCTATTACCATTGAATTTCAATTTTCACTTTATTCCAAATACTAGAGCCAATCTGACGCAAAAAAATTACAGATTCGGAATCAGCGTTCCAAAATTACTCTAAAATCACTAAAATATCTTTAAGAACAAAATCAGTGTTCAGCACTGTAATAATTGCTTAAGTATACTTGAAGTATGCAAGAACAATACTCAGCCTGATAAGAAATGGGTTAGTTATTTAGACAACTTTATCCGAAGTATATAAATTTACAGTACGATGACGGGTATTTTTGATAAGCTAATTAATTTACTTTTGCCTGGCCATATTCTAGACACTGTTACTATTTTCATTATGGAGCACAAGCGCATATTTGCAAAGATATCTTACTATATATGTTTGACACAATGTAGACCTTCTGTGTGTACATTTCCCATGAATCAGTTTTCAGAATGGCTTCCAAGGTTATCATAGAGTGTCAATCTTTTCTGTCACTATAAATAGAATTACGAGATATTGTCACTGGAAATGCTCCTTTTGCTTAAGTTATCTATTACGAGTTATCTCACGTCCTTAAAACCCTGTTATTTCGGCAATATCGAGCCCAGCTTGCTCTGTACAGAGGACTTTGTTCGGAAACGTGTTTTCAATTCCCCCCTCAACAACTGCCAGTGGGAGAAGTTAGCTTTTGCTCAAAGGGGCCAATCAAGTATTACGTCAGCATTGATGGGGATTTGCTGACTTTTGATGATAAAGGGAAGAGGGGATTTAACGGATGGTTACGTCATCAACCACCCTTTATAAAAACATAAAATATTCTTAATGGCATCTTTACTAGGAATACGAAAAACAAGAAAAGCCTCTATGGCCACCTGAACTTCCGGTATTGTAATTTTTTTAAATAATTTTAGCATCAAAAACATTTTTGATCGTCGGGGAGGCATAGGGGGATTGTGCACCCCCCCCCCTCCACGTACGTCTCTGATCCTAATATGCATTATGAAGTGGGAGTGGCAGAGCTGATGAAATTTTTCTGTCAAGGAGAGGGGGGTAAAATTTTTGCTGACTTACACTGAGAAGGCGGGGAGGAGGTCAAAAAAGGCCAACAATCTGCTGACGTAATACTTGAACGACCCCCAAAGTTTGATAACTGAAGGAGAGAGACAGTGTTTTTTCCCCCTTTCGCTTCGGGGTAAAAAATTACTATACATATGTTATAACTTAACAGAAAAAGATAGAGTATTTCTCTTCCTTATGTTTTATTTTGTTTTCGGTGTTGTGGGGAAAAACACTCATACCTGCACAAAACCGGGAAAAATATTTTTTTCTTGAAAAAAATGTGTAGCATTTGCAGAGGGTTTAGTGATTTTCATTGTAGCAGTTATAATGTGGATCATTGAAATTTAAAAACCGCTTAAAGGGTTAATACTGGCGTGACGCTTCCGGTAGGATATGTTCTCAAGTTTATCAACAATTTGTATGTAGCTCAGTGGGTTGAGGTTAAGGCTGCTAAAAAACACTCAGCCGGAGAAATAAACACATTTGATTTAAAGTATAGGGATAACTCTAATTAATTTTTGCATGCACTGAGCTGCCTGGGGTCTTGACTACTCATCATTGATACTCATTGTTTTCGGTCTATAATGGCTGAATAGGTCTCGACGTACAGATTATCACTGATTCCAAACGGCAGAGTGTTACTTTGTAAGAAGTATCTTATCTTGGTAAGCACAAAAGCTGAGTGTGTGTGTGTGTGTGTGTGTGTGTGTGTGTGTGTGTGTGTGTGCGCGCGTGCTGCTGGAAGCTCCATATTCAGTTTTTGAACAATGTGTTGCTCAAATTTTCCATGATGGATTCGAGCGAAATGTCTTCGTTAGACTTCTCATGTTAAAATCACCGAAGCGGATTTTCCAACATTTTCGAGCGTTATCATAGCTGAATGATCCTCATACTAACCATATATCATAGTAAAAAAATCCATTTAAGAATTAAAAGAATTTCAGGATACTGTAGCCTTTTACCCATCTCTCTCACATTCAACTGTAAATAAAGTGATACAACAACTAATCAAATTTTGTAACAGCGTTTATGGTGAAACCATGTACGTTTCATATACAGTATTTGTAAAGGACTATTTTGAAGTCTGAGACAGAGGATAAAATTTTGCAATTTATAACTGGTAATTTAAAGTTTGAATCTTAAAAATACCTTTTACCCTTTTTACAAAATCGATCATACAATTTCAACCATCAATTTGTCTATATCATTTACATTTGCACTCATAAATCTAAAAGAAAATTGCTGTTACACACTCTGGAACTACTCATCTTTGCAACGATAGAATTTTGTTATTTTTCGGTCATGAAAATTCCACACGAGAGAAAACCGCATATTTACTATTTCTCCCTAAGAATAAAAAAAAACATAATCTTCCAATGAATAAATTCAAAACTCCGAGCGCAATCTTTATCAGGCATGTTCATTCTTTTTTTCGCATCCTTGATTGGAAAAGGATTGAAGCGTTTAAGAAAAGATGGAAACGCTGTGCGGAGCCTTGAGAAATTCCGAGACGTTTGGTGAGATATGTTTCATCGTGGTATTTTGCTCGTTACGAACAGATAAAGCTTTTTTTTTCGCTTTCATCATGATTATGCGTTGAAACGTTTTTGTGGACTTATGGTAAGGTATAGATCCGTTAACATTACCGTAGAATGGTTTCATTCCGTCCATGAGATTTCGCTTTTTTCTTTTCTTATTCTAAAGAAACCGGCATTAAGAGATAAGCTGTCTTTGTTTTGACATAGACAGATGGCAGCTATCAGGAATCGTTGAATCTTTGTCTTCCCTTTCCATTCTTACTAGACTTGAGAGATCGGAATCCATAGGATCATATCTCAATAGTCTAACAATGATAGCTCGAAATTAACGGCCATTATTTACTTGTTGGTGATCATAATCAAAATCAAAATTTTATTTAGCAAAAACATGATCATTAGTGAGCAATGAATGTTATGTTAATAACTAGAGCTCGGATTATATGCGGTAAAAAAAAAGGTGGAAAAATATGCACTCCTACTACTACTAAACCACACTCTCGTAATCTCGTCTAAATTCCTCTGCGGAACTTCTAACAACTGGTAGATGTTGGAATGTGCGTGTCCGTGTTGTGAAGTTTGTTTCCGTGTAATGCTTGTTATAGTGCTGTCATTGTAATGCTTGCTTATCCTTTTTTAGACCTGTTGTTCGATGTGGCGAGATGTTTTAACTGGGATATCGGCTTGCATTCGCGTCGCGAAGTTGGGAAAATGCACTGAAATATGCACTAAAAATTAAGATAAATCTACTTGCCGAGATATGCCATGAAATCAAAATTATTTGCGAGAAATGAAAACAAATCCATTTATAATAAAGCAAGTAGGTAATGAAACAGGCTATCTACCTATACTATATTTTTTCATGAACTATTGCAAGTAATTGAGTAATTAGAGATTTCCCTTAAGTGTTCGGCATTACCCCGCTCTCCCCTACGATAGTTTGCAATTGCTGTATTGCCCATTTCACTGAATTATTTACGAATTTATCTTTTCTATTATTGTCATTGATATCTGCCTATTCATTGGTATGCTTCTTTTTAAACTATTTCAAAATTCAAATTAAGAAACTTTGCACTTGCTTATGAGGTAACTTCCTCTGGGTATATTTTTTCGGATCCATTTCTGTTGAATCACGTACGTTCGTTAATTTTTTATTAGGTTGATTGAAGGCCAACTAGAGACAGATAATGTCAATTACCTTTTGAACTTTCTAATAACTTTTTATTATGTTTTTGCCTACATTTGAATTAGATGTAGCTTTTAGAAGGCTTGGACTTCATTATTACCAATACAACTGCAACATGAAAACATGGGACGCGAATGTAAAAAAAAATCCGAATATATAATAAAATGTTAGAAGTTATTTATTATTATCATTTTGAATGCTAATATCAAAAGACATTATTACTTACTAACTATTTCTTGGACTTGATCCATTTTTTAGCCATTGATTATAAAAATATAATGAAAATACAACGTGCATATTTGTGACTCTACAACAGCACCATGAACGAGAGATGACTCACTAAAACACTAAAATAAGCAATTAACATTTAAAAAAGAGCATGTTTCTCGTGTGCTGATATCATCTGCTAGAAAAAAGTGTTTGAGCGGGGACGTCACGCAGTAGCCCCGAGACCACGTCCACTGACCTAAAGTGGCAGGTGCGACTTCAAAGGAATGAACAGCCCTTACTATATAGCACTGGTTTCGTCCACATTTTGCTGTAGACGTCTTCAGTAGTGACGGGCGCTGCGTGTTGTTGGTGTATGATAGCAGTCAGGGCTATATAGTAAGGGCTGTCTCATCTCTTTGAAGTTGTTTTTGCCGCTTTGGCTCTGTAGGTGTGGTCTCAAATCAGGTGCTTGGTGATTGACTTTTTAACTGAAGCGCGACCTTGAAATACCAGGGTAGCCAATGGCAATATTATCCGGTTCTGTCATGACGATGACGTCCGCTGGTACCGACTCCGGCGGGTCATGAGACAGCCCTTATTATATAGCCCTGATAACAGTGCTTCCATATGCATAAAGGGAGAAATAAATATTAAGTATATAAATAGCCTACGGGATTTATATACCATTGCCCTTACTTCTATCCCTTAGCACTTCGGTCATTATACTCTGATATAGGGTATTTTGGAGGTTCAAGGTGTTATTACGTAAGTTGTTATTGCACAATAATAAGTCACTTTGGCGTAAATTTCATTTCCCAGCCCTATGAGACACAAAAAAAATTCAAATATACTGAATATACACTTGTACAAGAGTAATTGATTATAAAGAAAAAAATAGGAATTCCAACCTCTAAAAAAGTATCTTTGTTCAAAAACTTTAAAACTCGTAAAACAGCTTCATCACAATTTATCATAGAGGTGTGTGGTACTGGTTGCTTTTCCCGAAACACGCGCAAATAGTTCGAATAGAGCCTTCATTTCGTAGTGAGGCGGCGCCGGCACCCACCACTCGTGTATCTCAATTAGGAACTCATTGAAGGGTGTTGCCAGGAGCAAGGAAGAATTAGTAAAGTCGTTGGTGTTTATTTTGCAAATGACTTTCATTTTCAGTACTTTCGCCAGCTGCAACCGACGTGCATTTCAGGCTTCGGGCTAAACACATATTTCGGTTGAAGACAACATAAAGTGGATTTATAATTAAAACTAAGCAGCATAGCCTATACAAAGGGTCTCCAAGTCCTTCGAGAATGTCAATACGATATTAAATTTCCTTGCAGCTGCAGGCGCCTCTAACTTAATTGACAAAATTACATGAAAGCTACTACTGAAAAATCTATGTTAAGATTTCATTTGATAAGTTTGTGTTCGCTGCTCCACGATTGCAGTGTACTTATCTATTAATAATCGAGTCAGAAATTAGGAGTACAATGTACAGATTTTTTAGGACTGAATTTCTTAACAACTCGATGTCTATAAGCAGTTAAGTAAATCAGCAAGACCAGGGACGAGCTAATTCATCGGACTGATCCCAACGAAGTAATAAATCGAGACTAATTGAATGCACAAAATGCACAATTATATCTCATTTTTTTCATAATTAAAGGAACATTTATTTTGCACAAAACTAACTAGCATCCACAAACGTATTTTTATCATCAACCCATTTACGTCCACAAGCGGAATATTCTGAAAAATTTCATTAGCATATCACCATGATAGGAATAATTCGTTAATTTTGATTGTCTTTCATCACCAAAAGTAGAATAGTCCACTCACGCCAGAAAATAAGTACTTGACGGCTATGATTCGACTAAACGTCGTTGAAAAGCCAGGCTGACCTTATGCGCCATCTTTGAGCAACGTATAACGTCAGTGCAGTATTACTACCATAGTCGAACGCTGTTCCTATTCTGCTTTTTTTAACGATTTCCGAGACATGCCTTGGAGGGGCAAACCTTTGATCAGCTCGAAGATGAATGATAAATTCGTTCTTTTTTATAGGCGCCCTAGATTCAACTGATTCAAAAAAGTTCAAATATTTTAGTTTCGCCTTTTTCTTCGCCAAATGCCGTCAATATCGCAAAATAAATAGTAGTAAACTCCTGAAATCATCGATGAATGGTGATACAGACCGAATGTGTGTGTGAGTTGAGCCAACACCTTCTATAGCAGAAAGCCTCCTCGCAAAGCTCGTTATGTCACTGAAGTCGTCCATTTCACCTGTGGCCATTGAATATAGCAGTCCGACGTATGCGAAATCTTTACCTTTTTTAAATATTAATTACAATTTAATTATTAATTATTATTAGTTATTCAAATTAATTATTAACCGTAAATAATTAATTTGAATAGAGAGACTGATATCTTTAACTAGGACCATTTGAGTTATGTGCACGGATGTCTACCTCAAGTCTGAATTTGAAAAAAGAATCATTAAAATCCATATAAAACCGTTAAAATAGAATTCCAGATCGAAGAGGATAAGTAATAAGTGAGCTTTTAAGGGTGGGCCAACCACAGAAAATAAGTCACTTCAAAATCAGAGCACGTGGAATCGGATTATAAGATCGACAACTGAAGTTTATAGCTAGCTCCAGTTTAAACCTAAATTTAAGTCTATTTCTTTAGATTCTCCTTATATATATCGCTTATTTTTGTGGCGAATCCCTCGGTTGCGTTCTAGTGACTCGGATCAATAATTTTGTTTTTCCGATATTTTTGCTGGTAAAAAGCACCATATTTTTTTTTATTTCCGGCACATGAAAGTATAAGAAAATTTGCACTAATTAAAAGGACTTTCACTCAACGGGGACCGTTTGAAAATGCAATTTTTATTTTCCGAAAATGTAACCTCCGGAGACTTGAAAGCAATCAAATTTATTTCTTAAAAAACATCGTATAAACTAAAATATTACGGTAAGAAAAAAAATACAGAGGCGTTAATTTACGGTTTAGTTAACGATATATTGATGACGTCTAGTCTAATTAATCGTTTGAACGATTTCATAATCTTTTCACTTCCATGTCTTTACTCGCTCGTTGATGCATGATAAATACACATAGTACAAAGGACATCAATTCCGATTCGGAGCCAATTGAGAAAAGCTACGGAATGCGCTGCATTCGCATATTTCAATTTCTAAGAGAACGACGTTCCTTGAAGCGTTTTAGCTTCAGGCCACAAACGTGTTAGCTTCGCCTCACCTCACATGGCATGAGTAGTCGAGGACGGGAGAAGATGCCCTTGTCATGCGTCAGCGTTCCGATCAATCGAGAAGCTGGAATCATAATCGAATTTAGTAGATCGGGAGATGAATCGCATCTTGCATGTTTGCATGGACCCAACCCCATCACAATCCCTATCTATCCCTTTCCTTATCCCTGATATTTATACGAATATGCTGCTTCACTTTATTCAGTTGACCTCCGTGAATGGCTTTTTTTTTTCCGTTCCTTTTCCTGATTATCTGTCTGTTGTCATTTCTTGTTAGGCTGCATTGCTGAGAACATCACTCTCCTATGCATACAACAATATCACCCGCAAAATTATTACCCTCATATACGTCTACAAATAAAAATGAAATGCTGCTTCCTTGTGTGAAATATTTCCAATCAAATGAAAGGCACATTTGTCGATAAACTTGTCGCCAAATAATATCCTTAATCATCGAATTGTCTTGAACGAGTAAAAACTATATGGTTATAATAAAAATGTACAGAGTGGTTATAAATAAACTGACACTACTCAGAGGTATGTAGCGCCCATTCTGATGGAGGTATTTTGATGAAACTTGGTATATAGGATATATGAACCATGGGTAAAAGAAAAATTCAATAAAAGGTAGTTCAGGTTTTGACCACCAGGTGAAAGATTAGCGCTTTTTTTTTACTGCAGTTATCTTTTTCCCATGGGTCCAAATAACGTATATACAGTACCGAGTTTCGATGAAATACGTTCACCACAACGGGCGTTACATAGGTGAGTACTGTCAGTATAATTAAGCTGAATGGTGTCAGCATAATTTAACTTGCACTACTCCGACCTATGTAGCACCCGTTGTGGTGGACGTATTTCATTGAAACTCGGTATATACGTTATTTAGACCATGGGAAAATGATAACTGCGATAAAAAAGCACCAAATTTTTACCTGGTGGTCAAAAACTGAACTACCTTTTATTGAATTTTTCTTTTACCCATGGTTCATATATCCTATATACTAAGTTTCTACCTCCATTAGAATGGGTGCTACAAACACTAGAGCAGGGATTCTTAACCTATGGGTCGATACCCAAACTTGGGTCGCCGTGACGCCTGAGATGGGTCGTACAAATTTTAATTAAAAACCCTTTATCAATCCATTTGTTGTACCACTGGTTTCGGGGGCGTCTCCGCGATTTCAGTGACCTGATCTGGAACCCAGGCATTTTTGGGACCTTCTTGAGCCATCATTTTATATACAGTATTTTTGGGGTGAGAGGCCGTCACACATCCAAAATCGCATGATGATACACAACAACGCTGAAAATGATCTAGAGCTATATAAAAATATGAACACATTAAACAAATGTCAGTGAAAAGTCAGACATGATGAGAATTTGAAATTACTTAAAGAACAACATAATTTCTGAATTAATGAAAATAATTTCAGAATTTTTTAAAGAAAAATAATTAGAAATTAATGATATTAATATCAGAATTAATAAAAAATAATAATAATTTCAGGATTAGTGAAAATTTTCGATTATTTAGTTTCCTCCTCCTCCCCCCCCCCCCCCCGTTTGATTCAGGGTCCTGGACTCTCTCTCTCTCTCTCTCTGGCCCAGTTGGCCCACCTGTTAAAACGTCATGGATTCGTTAATTTCGAAAACTAAATATTTGGTTAGTCACAGAGGTATTTAATTAGAACTTTCAAGTTAAAAATACACCGATGGGTCACCAAGTTCATCGTGTTGTTGATCCTGGGTCGCGGCTGAAAAAGGTTAAGAAGCCCTGCACTAGAGCATGATCGGTTACTAACTGATGAACCTCTAGCCAGTGCCGTCTTAACGCATGGGCCCACCCGGGCACGGCCCGGAGCCTCAAGAGAAGAGGGGCCTCTTAAAAATGATATTTTCTAGGATTTATCAGGTAGGGCCTCCGAAAAACCACTTGGCCAGGGAGGCCATTCTTAAGACGGTCCTGCCTCTAGCCGGTCTTCAATGGCAGTTTCAGCAAGATGAATGCGGGCAGGTCGTAGTAGTAGGCAGATCGTGCACACAGCATTTCGTGCAAAAGCCTAGTTTAATGCACAAAATATAGAATTTCTCGACTGGGGCAGCATGTGGCCCCGATCTGAAAACCTATAGAGAACTTTGTGGAGAAGTTTATAAAAATACTTGATAATATTCGTCTGTAAAAGATCTTAGAGTTTCCATTGAGAGTTATTTTGGTGCAACTTTGAGCCGCAGGAAATGGAAGATTTTTTTTTCTTCGTGGAAACCTGCATTAAGTTACTTATTAAGGAGAAGGGACATCTGAGCAGATTTTATGTAATTTTGCTGAAAATTTTTGACTTTGTCTAAACTTTGCGATTGTTTATATGCTATTTTATTTTATTTTGTCATTATATTGTTTATATATAGTGCATATAGCCTTTTATTACTTTGAAAATAAAGTGCATATTTATCCTAATAAGTGGTTATTAATTTGTGCTGTGGTTAATATAGTATTTTTCAGATACTGTGTGATCTCAACTGGTGTCTAAACTTTTGCGGTGAACTATAGGAATACATTTCCTAAGGCTAAATACAGTTGTCCTCATACTCTGGATGTGAACCGAGCATAGCTGCGTCACGAGCTGGCTTGGTGTTGTGCGCTCCTGAACCTGGGGGCTGAGGCTATTTGAGCCGTCCTTAATAAATTTTGTGAGGGAGGCTGACACCGCCCCTCCCCCCGCCCCGCTAACCAACGAGTACGCAATGCAATGTATTCCTACCCCTTCTGCGTTCGGCTTTGAGTCACGTATATACGAGAGGACTGACAACTTTCAGCACCCTAGATGCTTTCTTCATGTCGACGCCTTTGCTGGGTATGAATATAGGTTGAGATGTAAACATTCTGAAAATGTATTAGTCGTTACAAGTCAAACAAGGTACAGTTAGTCTTGGTTTACGAACAACAAAAAATGATTCGATTTACAAACTTGCCTTGGTTATGAATATGCAAGCTGGAGAAAAATTATACTTTAGAAATAAAACTCTTCTTATACTCAGCCCATAGATCAACAAGGACATTCAAAAAACTTTAAAATGTCCATCAAAGAATTCTCTCAATTCAATGTTGTATCTATCTCCGATACTGAACGACACACACACAATAAAACTCACTGACTTCGGGAAACACTATTTACATTGCTCATAGTTCTTATTGATAAAGCTTGGCAGCAAGTGACTTACCTATAACCATGAATTCGATTTATATATACTGTAGGAGTTGTATCCCAATTGCTTTGCAGCCAGAAATTTTAACTAAATTAGTTTTTAACTGTTTTTTTTTTATAGTTCCTTCAAAAGAGGTCAGGACTTTTGGATCACCCTGTATAGGTATGGCTTTTGTGTATTAATTAATCTTAAACGGTATGTATTTAATTAAGAATAAATAGGCACAGTAAAGTTGGGTGAATTGGTGACTAGTGAGGAGACTTGGGTACATGCTCTAATTTTTTATTTTAGATGACAACATAGCCACTGAAAATGAAATAGAGAGGTGTTTCCAAGTCTAGCCACCAGAGTGAACCTACATGCATGGCCCGTACAATGGCTGGGTTGACAGGACTCCAGACCTGGGGTCCGGAACGATTTCCATCTTTTTTTTCACACAAATTCCATCTTTTTACAAATTCACTGTAAAAGGGCCCGTGAAAAGTCCAGTCTGTAGGCCTGCCAAAGATCCCAACCTAGGGGACCTAGCGCCCGAGTGGCGTGATGGTAAAATGCTTGTCTACCACCGTGAAGGGTGCCGTCACGGTCCCAGGTTCAAACCCAGGAGAGTATAAATAAGATATTTCCCTAATGAGTTTGAGGTGACCACCGATAGATGGCGCCTTCATTTCCAATCCAACTCATTAATGGCAGTAAATTGCTATAAAGCGATATGGCCAGAGTTGGTGTTTGGTGAAGCTATCTAGGCGTCCTGCTGCAGGATGTGGGGGAGCCATGCCTACATGACTAAAAAATGGTGCCCAAATATCTCATAATTATCCATGGAAAAAAATGTTTCATGAAAACATTGCAAAAGTTTCTTTACAGTGCTTGAAGGTTACATCTCTACGGTCTTGATAAAAATTTCCTTTGGTAGGAATACTTATTGTTCTAACTCTCTCTTATTGATCTAATTAAATCGGTTTCTTAAATACTGGTTGTTTTATTAGTGAAATTTTTAGTATTTGCGAGGTGACTTGAGGACAATCTTCGACTGAGCAGATTTACACTGTAGACATATAAAAGAATAATTCCCTGTATTTATATTTGTAATGAAAACGAAATTTATGCATTTACACTTTTTTTTATTTGTCCCTAATTATTTCCAGTTGGGTGAGATGGAAACCTACGCTTCGGAACGTGAAATGCCAAGGCAATAGAGTAGTCACACCTTGAGGTGGGGTGACTTGGAGATACGACCCGTTATAATAAGTTACAAAACTATTATCCTTGAACAAACAAATAACTAAAAACTTCAAATTTTTAAGCAAAAAATGTTAATTCATAATGGAAATGATACAAAAAATGTCTAAAATTTGTATCCAAGTCACCCCCCAGTTTACGGTACAAATGGTTTTTTTTTCTCAATCACGAAAAAAAAATTAGAGCACCAGAGCCGATACAGTACTATAAATTTGTACAGTGAGGCCTATGAAAATTTTTGATTATGAGTACACCCAAGGCCGTAACTAGGATTTTTTCCACCCGGGGGGAGGGACAAACATGATTCGGCCACTCGGGGCAAACATTATTTTGCCGCCCCCACAACTTTAAAATTCAATAATTTTATAACGGTGTTTTTTGTCCTCATTTAAAATTGTCGCCCCCCTTAAATTCTTCCGCCCGGGGCAGTTGCCCCTCTGCACCCCCCAGTTACTGCCCTGGGTACACCTAATATCCCAGTCTATAAGCCGAACTCGCCTCGGACCCTGGAAACAGTCCGGGAAAACAGCTGATATTTTGTGAGAAATTTAATTTTCCTGTTTGCTTTTTCTACACAGCTTCATCCTTGCGAGCAAAAAAGATTACAATGAAACCTCGATACAACGATACTCTGCGGACTAAGAAAAAATATCGTTGTAGAAGGATTATCGCGTTGTAACGAAAGGTAGCATTTGCCTGATTTATGCTGTTGTTGGCATCTCTTCTGAATTGGCGTTGTTAGTACCACCATAGAATGCATTTGTAAGCATTTATTCGGCATCAAAAAATTCTAATTGATTAGTTGATGAATAAAATTCAGTTGGTTGTTTCACCCTGTAAAATAGCTTCCCTCGCATCTCTTTTGTATACTCCTCAGAAAGTAGCTTCACGGCAACTTCATTAACACTTTCGAAGGGTAGATAGTGCAAAATACCCATGTTATTATTAATCACCCTCGTGAAAACAAAAACTTGTAAGGGATTTAAAAATATATTGCGGGTGGTTTTGAGTGAAGTATAAAAATTATCGTTATAGCAGTTTTACAATCTCTTCAACAATATCGTTATAGATGAATTTATCGTAGTAAAGGATATCGTTGTATCGAGAGGAGTTTAACATTTAGACTATACACAATTTCAAACAAAATTCTAAAAAATGTCGTTGTAGAGAGATTTATCGTTGTATCGTTGTAGCGAGGTTTCACTGTATTTAAAAATTCGTTCGAAAAAATAGGGTTTTTTTTCGATATTATTTCATGATCTCGATGGAAAAACGAGAAACCCACGTGGTGATTCTTCAGGCAGTTTGCGCCATCTACTTTGTTGTTCTCGAACTAGATATAATAGAAGTTTCGCTTTTCCATAATTCCACGAATAATTCAAATTAAAAATTTTTATATAAATTTTCATTGGATTTTGAAGAGGTAAATTATAAAGAAAATGTGAGTAAGAAAAACCTTATAGATTCTTCTTTTATACTGCATTGACTTTTCATTTTAGAAAGGGAAGAGAAGAAATTTTTCAGGGTAAAGTGATTCCCACAAAATGGGCGATATATATCAACCTTGGAGATGCTGAAACGTAGCAGAGGGGCGGTAGAAGCATGGGCGGAGATACAGGGGGGGGGGGGGGCGTGGGAGCATTGCCCCCCCCCCAGAGTCAAAGGTGGAGTCGACTGTGTGATTTAATGTATATATGTATATATGAGTTGACATCATCATCATCATCGTGCCCCCCAGCAATAATGACCGTGCCCCCCAGACTTCCAAGTCTTATCTCCGCCTATGGGTAGAAGAATTCCGATTTTTAATTCTAAAAACAATTCTTTCATTAGTTATTAATATTTTATTAATTTTAAATCCCCGCTTATTTTTCAGGATTTTTGTACAGTGTGTGTGTGTGTGTGAGAGAGAGAGAGAAAGAGACCCATTATATATATATATACTGTATATGCCCATTGGATGACGCGACCTTCCCTTCCTTCTTTTTTTCAACCCTTTAAGTGGTTTTTAAATTTCAATGATCCACATTATAACTGCCACAATGAAAATCACTGAACCCTCTGCAAATGCTACACATTTTTTCCAAGAAAAAAATATTTTTCCCGGTTCGTGCAGGTATATATATATATATATGAGTGTTCCCCCCCCCCAAGGGCGTAGCGAGGGGGGGGGACTTGGGGGTCTGGTCCCCCCCCCCCCGAAATGTGAGAAAATGACCAAAAAAAGGTTAAAAGATGGCCAAATCCATTGTTTTGTCAGTTTGGTCCCCCCCCCAAAATGAAAGTGGTCCCCCCCGAACGAAATTTCTGGCTACGCCCCTGCCCCCCCCCCCAACAGCGAAAATAAAATAAAAAATCAGGAAGGGAAATACTCTATCTTTTTCTGTTAAGTTATAACATATGTATAGTCATTTTTTACCCCGAAGCGAAAGGGGAAAAAAAACACTATCTCTCTCCTTCAGTTATCAAACTTTGGGGGTCATTCAAGTATTACGTCAGCAGATTGCAGTCAGCGTACCCTGAAGAGAAGGAAAAAACACCGTCTCTCACCATCTGTTATAAAACTTTGAACAAAAACTGACCCCGCCCACTAACAGTTGATATAAAAGTTCGGGGGGGGGGGGGTTGAAAACGTAAAAAACCCTACTTTACGGCAGGGCTATATAGTAAGAACTATTTCCTGATGCTCTGGAGTCGTCGCCAGATGACGCCCTGACAGAACAAGTTTATAGCCATTGGTTACCCTGGTATTTCAAGGTCGTTTTAGTTGAAAAATATTAGAGCAGTAACGTCACGCACCTTATCCAAGGCCACACCCATGAAGCCAAGGCAGCAAGAGCAACTTCAAAGGGATGCGAGACATTCCTTAGTACGTATATAGTCCTGGCTCTATATACAGAGCGTCTGGAATCGACATTGCCGAAATAGCGGCAATGTCGGCAATTTAGTGGGTTAAATCGGGACTCAAAATGGAATCAAAAAGTTTGGGGCCCCCATGCCTTCTAACCCGTTAAGACGACCCTATACGAGTTGATTTTGCAAGACGTCAATGAAAAAAAAATGTATTTCTAAGTAGATCGGCGATGATACAAAATAGTTTGGAAGACTCGTTTTCTCAGATAGTGTAAATATTCAGAGCCGCAACTAGGTTAAGGGTTGAGTTCACTCCAGGGCAGCTCTTGCAAGTATACATTTTGGCCGGTCGTTTAAATAGTTGATGAAGGGTGAAAGCTAATTTTTCTGCTTTTAGCAGATACCGATGAGAATTATACTGTCCTCCCTGACCCCGTTTTTTCAACGAAGCTTACTTGATATTCTCAACTGACTTAGTGAATAAAGACGATTTTCATTACTTATAAATTATGTTTTGAAAATTATGAGGCATGATTATATAAAGATAACTATACACACACACACACCTCACATATTAATCAACGTTTTTCCCCCTTTATTTTCCACCCAGAGCCAAAACTATGAGGGGGCAGGGGATCCTGGTGTTCCGGGTGCAGGATCAAGAACGGTGCCGAGTTTACTCTGTTATTCTCTCAAAATTACGGGGGGGGGGGGGGATGGCAGAGCAAAATAACATTTCTAACCGCTACCTTTTATACACCCGTTAACTTTTTTTTTCTTGCAATTTTAACTTACTAATCGAAAAAAGGTGACCCAGTCCATATTCCGAAGAATTTCTAACCGATAGGTCACCGCCGGGGGGTAACAATTTTAACTATAATTGCCAACTTTTTGGTCGAGAATCGGCAATGTCCCGTATGTAGGATTTCTATTTGTGTGCCTAGTATTAATCCTTTATATTGTCAGCTTCTTTGTTTTCGTTTTTGCTAGTCTCCGTAATTAAAATAATTATCTATATCCATTGTTCACAGCCACTTACACCAACGTCAACCACTTCCCAGTCTTTGGAATCATTTTCTGGTTCTGTATCTTCAACTAGTTTTGTCCATTGCTAAGAGAGAGAATTTGGCTATCGTAAACGGTCAGTTTCCGCCCTCTTCAATAAGGCAGTAAAATTAAAGATAACGAATTTAATTATTCGTTATGTATTTTTTCCATATATATTTTGCAGCACCCAGACTCCTTTTTTTTCTGCATTATTTTCGTGTTGAAATATGCATACATCAAAACAATGTATCCGTATTAAAATGCTTCGAAAATGAATTCCTGTGAATGTTAAAAGTGTCGATTTTTTTTCACTTTGGAAATGTGAAAATTTTTAATAACCGCTTTGAACTCTTAGTTTTCGAAATCTCTTGTGTTTCCTTAGGGATAAGAAGCCATAAAAATTTTGAATAGATGATGATAAGTCGTTCTAGGGAGACCATATGACCCATATTTCCCACGACATTCCCGTATATAATTTTACGCATTCCGACTTTTTCGTAAAAATGTACCCGTTTTCCGTATTTTCAACAAAGCTTCTTTGAATTTTTATGCTTTACTGAAAAATGAAGGGGATTAACATAATTTTCCTAATTTATCAACTATATCATGTAAATTATGACTGGATATTCATTTCACATAAAAAAAATTCGTTTGAATCTACTGTGATTTGCAGTAGTGCTTCATTTCCCACCATTGCGATTTTTTTGGAAATTTTAGCAATAATAGGCAACTTTGCTTTCCTTTGACATCATTTTTAGCACCAACTGGCGATTTACTGTAGCTGGAATATAAATTTCCCGTATTTTTTCTCAAGGAAATAAGGTAAGGTTGGCCAAAGTTGTACCTACTTTGAGTTAGATATACACGCTATATAGGCCTAATTGATTTTTTTACACTTTTTTAATATTTTATCAAATATTAAATGAAAATTTTCTTTTATATTATCTTTTAATATTATTTTAATCAACTGCATCGGTTCGTATAGGTTTATCTGTTTTCTATATTTTCAATGGCCCATAAAAATTACATCAAAGAAAGTTTGCAGCTTTAATTTCAATTCTTTTAATAATATCTTTAATAGCTTCTTTTCAATAATATCCAGCACCGATCACGGAGGAAAGAAATCCATTCCATTTCTACATTTCTTTAGGTTTACTTCCTTCATATGCATCAAAAGAAGTTACCATGTTGGTTACTTTAGATACGGTTCATATGTCCTTCAGAACCTCCACTGAAGGAGGACAATATCAAGTGATACAAAAGCCTCGTTGAATCCCTATCTGAGTGGCAGCTATGTTTTGTTTCTTAACCATAATAAATATACTATACAAAATGAAACCCCCATTATAGGATGCTATTTGAAAAAGCAAAAAAAAACAAATCAATCAGCACCTTTAAATCCGAAGTCTGCAGAATCAAACGATCCATTAAATTGTAATATGAATACTATATGCATATTTCCATGAAGCTGAACATAAAAATACCATGAAAGCACTCTTTTCAAAAACCTCCCCTTCCCTTTCTTATACCTGGGAACAACCAACTTTTTATATGTGTATGTCCAGGTTGAGACAAGCTTTTTTTTTAACACGTTAAAAATAACTGATGGAGTTTTTGGCCCACCAGTAAAAAGAAAAGATATTCACTAGTGGGTTATGACCTATTGTTTTTTGTCAATCATTATGACTCCCCCACACTCACCAGTTTGCATTTCTTATAAAATGGCCTGGGTTGAAAAAGTGTATGTATATATGCAAGATCAGTGACCAAAGTATTCGTGAAAATAATTTATGACCTGATTTTGTTAGATTTATGTAAAGTTGTATGAAACAAGCAAATGTCTGCCATTTTAATGATGTATATGTATACAAAAAATCTCCAAAATCATATATATTTACACATAAGAAATACGGAAAAGAGATGAGTGAATTTGATTGCTCTCTAGTTATCAAAAAACCCATGCCTCTCTTTTCTTTTTTGTATCATGAAGTCGTCTAACAGTATTTTCTTCTACAATTTAGAAGTAAAAAGTTATTCAGGAAAAAAAATTTCCAGCCTCACCCTACGGTTGTTGAAGAACAGAAAAAATATTTACACAAAATCCTTCCAAAATATTCTGGGTAAGTTTTCTGGTAGTATCTTAAAGAAAACTACTAAAGCTGTCATTTCAGCCCTTTTGCAGCTTTACAGCAATATTTACTCATATTCAAAGTGGATTTAGCCCCTGTCCACTATGATTAAGATAGCAAAGGTTCTACTGTGTTTATATTATTTGACAAAACATTTCATAAGATATCAGCAAGAAATATCTTATAACTGAATGAAACATCCTTAAAGCAGATAGGCACAAAAGGATAGTAAAAATAAAATGTCTCACAAGAGAAAATAATCTTGGATAACGTAATTACAAAAAACATGAAAAATTTACATGCATAATCATAATTAGAAAACAATATTGGACAACATGAAAAAGTTTTCATAAATAAAATTTTATTGTCAGAGTATAACAAAAAATATTTTACACATAAATTTTTCATAACAATAACATGAGATACTGATCATGCTTCAAGAAATTGACAGACAATTCACATTTCAATTTATAAAATGTTACACAAAAGGAAAATTCAAAAGAGAGGGATAGTTACTGGCTATACAAGTTCATAGCTGAGTCCCCCCCCCCCCCCGCTCAAATTACTAGAAACCATTGATCTTAGAAGCATACTTCATTAGAAAAAGTATTCAAATAACATGTAGAACTCAGATATGTCATTCGTATTGACCGGGCTTGTATAGTTATGGAAATTAAAAAAAATTAACTTTTTATACAGACACCCTTGTCCTAAAAAACCCAATTAAAAATTTGTTGCCCTGTCTCTTTTGAGCCCAACAAAAAAAATTCCATTTGCCCAAGTGTAATGTTTGCTGAGATATTTGAATTAAAAAATCGGGAAAAATGTGGGAGAGAATAGTATAAATAAGGGAAAGTGTTATCTGTTAGTTTATGCCATTCTTAACCTTATTTTCTCCGATTTTTGAATTGAAATATCTCAGGAAATACTGCACTCTGAAACATCGAATTTTTTTGTTAGCCTTAGGAGAGACAGAACAACAAATTTTTAATTGGGTTTTTTAGGACAAGGTGCCAGTGTAAATTTTTTTTTTTTTTATTTGAATAACTATACAACCATTTGCAATATGAATGACATATCTGAGGTCTACATGTTATTTGGATACTTTTCTAATTGGAAGTATGCTTCTAGGATCATCAGTTTGCCAGTAATTTGAGACAAGGGGACTCAGCTATCCTGTATATAACATACAGTACATAGTCTCTATATAACAAACTTCTGAATAAAAAAATTTTCTAGGCAACAAATTTTTTACAGGAATGTTCACATTTTTGTTAATTTATTCTATAAATAACAAAAAATAATTCTTAAATATTTTTCTATAAACCAAAGCTAATTCATTGTATAGAAACTCAGCTGTAGTTTTTAGTATCAGAAATCCCTTGTAAGAACTTTTTAATATAATTTTTTTTTTATTACAAAACTCCATTTGCAAATATAAAGATATAAAAGTGAAAAATGAAAAGGAATTAAATATCATGGAATGTATTCAATCTATGCATAGCTTTATGATGTGCACTATTTAGGACACATTATTTTCATTTTGTCCAAGGAGATGGTTAAACATACAACTTGTTGAAAGACCAGAAGAAAAACAAGAACTTTTGTGTTGGATTTCTAGTGAATACAAGATCAGATGACTTTTTCAAAACACTGAATGTTTGTTTATCAAACTCAATAAACATTCATCAATGATAGTTCATCTAAACTGTGTTAGCACTTCTTTGATACACAGAATAATTTCTATGTTTCTTAGATCAACTTGTAATGTCTTTGAGGTTCTTTTATTTCATTTGCCATTGATCTTTTGGATGTGCCAATGTATACTGGCTACAGGTGTAAGGTATTGTGTAGGCTCTTTGCTGTTAATGAAGAGTTGTGGTTTATCAATTCTGTGACTTCACCAATTTTTCTTGTAAGCTTGAATAACATACACAGATATGGGGGAAAGATGGAGGTGATTGGCTCCCTCCCTTTACTGAAAAATTTGTATTACATTAAAACCCTTCTTAACGGTCAGACCTCTTTTACTGCCAAATAATAATTTCCCTTGAATAATATAAGAATGAATTTTAAACCCCTGATAAACAATTGCCCCTGTTTTATGGACAGATTTTTTTTGTCCTGCTGGTGTCCACAAGAGGGGGTTTCACTGCATTAGCATAGGCTGGAAGGTGGGGATGGGCAATCACCCCCCCCCCCTCTCATTTGCTATACATATCCTCAGTGGCACCTCCTCCCCCGGGTTTCACTGTACCTGTCTTAATGTATTAACTTACAGTAAACAGTGTGGTAAAGCTTTTGTCCCTTATTACTGACAAGAAATACCAGTTTATTATCTTTCTTCATGGTTAACTTGATGATCCCCTGGATAATGTTTGGATGATCCAGAAACTTTTCTCTGGGTTCCCATTTAATGGATGCGTCATTGACATACACGTACCAAGTTGGAAGTCTGTAGAATATTGATGCACATTTTAAATATACAGAAAAAGGCTTTACTCACTGCTCCGCCCCAGCTAATGATACATGAAAAAATCTGGAATGGTGTATCCTCTTTATTATTACCACATTAGTTAACCTGATGTTGATGTGATAAATTGGTTATTATGCATGATCACCAATCATCTCGGTAAGTTTGATAAAATTATAACTTTTACTAGTGATTATGCATGATACCCAAGTGTCATTGGTAAATTTGATAAATAATAAAAAAATTATCGCTTTTACTGGCAATTATGCATATAACCTAAGCATTGTTTTTATATTTTATAAATACTCAAAAAAATTATCACTTTTCAGCAATTATGCGTAATACTCAAGTGCCTTTGGTTATAGTTAAGGTTGTTAAATGAGAGGTCATTATATCAGGATACAGTCATAGAATTTGTTAAATGGGAGTTAATTATATCGAGGTCAGATTGTAGAACTAATCAAATTTTGTTATATTATGGTCTGTTTGTATATGCACAAAAATTTCTTGTATGTTTTTTTTTTTTTTTTGTATTCACAAAAAATTCTTTAAATCAAATAATTTGTTAAATTGTTACATGAGAGTTTGTTATATCAGGGTACCATCATAAACTTTGTTAAAAAGGGGTTTGTCATAGGAGTTATTTTGGGGTTATTCAGGAAAAATTCTTTAAATTACAGTTCATTTGAAAATTTTTGTTGAACCACAATCACTTTCTGCATGAGAGGGATAATTAGAGGAGGACCTACAATTTATTACTGATTCCGAACAGCAGCCTTTTTTTATACTCACCGAGAGGTTGGTGCGCTAACCCCTCAATGTGAGACACCCTGTGGTAGCAATCTTTTTCTGTGGTCATGTTGCCATCTCTGTTGTACCCCAGCATCAGGAAAGTTTCTGACAATGATGAACCGGCTATCAAACTCGTGACACCTCTAAACATCCTTTGGTACTTCAGGCAAGTATCTTATCAACCTGGGCTACTGCACACAGAGTTCACTGTATCTAGTTCAGACTCTAGCTCACAAGCATGGTCATCTAATAAATCTAATCACAGCAATAGGCCCAATTTAACATATTTACCCATATAAAAGGGCAAGTGTGCATAATAACCGGCAAATGTGATGAACTGAATACGATTTTATTATGTTTACACACACAAACAATACTTAGGCATTATGATGCATAATTGCCAGTAAAAAAGAAAATTTAATATTTATTAAATTTGCCAATGACACTTGGGTATTATGCATAAACACTAATAAAAAGTGATAAATTTAAGGAATTTATCAAACTTACCAAAATGGTCAACAACTATGCATAATAACCAGATTTATCACATTTACCATAACATATATGCATAAAAAAATTTAAAACGTGATCAATGAGTGTTTGGTAAGCATAACATTTGTATTGCATTAAATTCTGTCAATGTGCATTTAATTTCGGATTACTACTATAGTATATTTCATCCTATAAGATCTCAAAATTAAGAAAGGGAAAATATATAAAAAAATTTCTTGAAGCAAATAAAGTTTTTCAAATCAAGTAACATTTTACTATGAGCGCAAAAAAAATTAAAGTAAAATGGAACATGAAAACTGAGTGAATACTGCATTTACCTTTAGCTCAAAGGCTTTGGATTTAAATCGAAGCATGGAATATTTTTTCGTCACAGGAAATCAGCTTTAAATGCCAGGTTTTATGCCAATAGACTCTTCAGAACATATAATGTTAATGATCAGACAGAAAAAAGGTAAATTCTACTAACATATCTTGCAAGGATGCAACACAAATCTTTGATAAAAAGCATGTCAGCTGGAAATGTTTCGAAGTTGTTTTCATGGCATATAAATCAATTTTTCCATTTTATTGTCTGAAAATATGTAACAAGATACAAAAAATTCTTAAGAAAATGATTTAAATTGTCACATTAAAAAGTGATACACAGTCGAGACTGGATATAACTGAGTCACACAGGATCATGAAAAATATTCATTGTATCTGCTAATTTACAGAAAACATACAACTGACAATTTGAGTTTTACCAAAAAATCCACATATCCAACATTTTAAAGCAAAGGATTATCAACTGGAACCTGAAATTTTTACATAAAATGTATAAAGAATGTAAAACTTTTTTCAAACTGTCAAATTCATAAATTTTTTTCAGATCATTTAAATTGAAAGCACACACACAAATGTGGCTTTTAATTTAATTTAATCTAATTAGTGTCACTAATTTCCGATTTCATTCAGAACTCAATGTCTGCCTGTTAAAAGTAATCAAAAGAATTATTTTACAAAACTGAAGCAATAAGTTCACCTTTTATCCATTCTTCTTTTATTCCTAAGGTACTAATCATCAAAAGCTAAAATTCTTTTTTCCTGTAACTTTTTTTCAGAGGAAATATTTTTTATGGGATCACAAGTTCACCTGTGAGAGAACTCTACATATTCACAGCAGTTTCATATAGTTCTTTCTCAGTTGAACAAAATGCCAAGCATGATCGTAAAACTTGTACAGAACTTTCAAGACTACGAAAAAACCTAAGAGCAAATTAATTCTAAGAAAATTAACTTTTCTCATGATTTGATTTTAAATTACTTGTTTGCTAAATTAACACTTAAACAACAACTTCTGAGATTTCTCATGTTTCAATGCTGAGACGTAAAAGACTGGCAACAAGATTTCTCGATTTTTAATTTCCTATATGTATTTGTATTTGTTTTTCATTTCCAAACAAGAAAACGCCAGTCTTAGAGTAAGCCTACGGGGCTGTGGTCATTCGAGTGTTAAGTTAATTCTTTCACTTCCACAAAGACATATATGTCCCACACAGTTTCTAAAATTGGTAGTGAAAGGGTTAAGCTCAGCCACACTCTGCTTCTCTGGCCCCATTGTGAGTGTAGCTTCAGCATAAAATTTAACACATGGTAGCACTGCACATTAGTCATGCATCCTAATAATACTTTAAAAGTTGAAAAATATTTGACTCATACAGATGAACATAAAACAATTAATATTTTTTTACCTTCAAACCCAGAATAAATTGAGCCTGAAAGACTCCCGGGTAATCACACAATCTCACTTTGCACACATTCAAACAAAACTTCTACCTTACAGATGGATGTAATATAGACCTTTTTTATCTAAATATCAGATACTTATAAATGCATAGAACATTCCAGAAAAAGAACAAAGAAATAGCAATACTCACAGTAGATTTTATAGCTTCTTCAGTTTCAATATATTCCACACTTTTTGGAAGGAGTTCAGATTTATATGTGAGCAAACCTTGCCTATCTCTTGCATCTAACAGGACCTAGTAAAATAAAAAATAAAAATTCTAGTAAAATCGGAAAAAAATCTTACACAATAACTTAGTTATAATTATTATGTTAACTTTAAAGTCACATGCTTTGTGACTCAAACAAAATATTATCTTTTTCAATACATAAAATCGTTCAGAGTATCAACCTTACCTTTATAATGTACGCATGGAACTTGTATTTTTTAGCTAAATTCAATCTCTCTTCAAAATCTTCTACTAGTTTAATATATTTCAGGAGTATCTGAAAAAAAAAATTAAAACATTTTTATTTCACTACATTTTCATCATTACATAATTTCCAACTCATGATTGAAGTATGAAAGTTACAAAGAAATCTTTACCAGTATCATATTCAAATCCTCATTTGAAAAAAAATAATAATATGAAGTGGTTTCATAACAAATTCAACAGCTATGGAGTTTTCTCAATTGTAATGAGAATTGAAAAAATTAAAGAAAAAAGTTATGTTCAAAATATGTCTATCAAGAGTTCTCCCATCAAATAAAATTGTTGACTTTGTGAATCATTGTCAATTGAATGTACTTAACAAAAATAAAGAAATGATAATATTCAGAGTAGATATAACTAAAATGAAAACGTCTTTCTCAGCAAATTCAAACGCAAGATTTAATTTTTGTTAATCTCTAATTAGCTTTAGGTAATAAATAAATTAACTTTAATTAATCAGCTTATGAAAAGAGAAAAACTTCTTAATCTATATAAGCCACAGCTTCATCATGAGGAATTACATTTATTCAAGGATGATGTTACTCTCCACTATCCATACGAAGGTTGGGCATGGTCTAGGGCACTCACCCAGAAAGTGAGAGGATATGGGTTCGATTCCCCACAAGGGTGGTTGAGTTTTCTCTCTCCCATAAATACATCTTTGCATCAGCCAGCTGTTAAAACCCTTCAGACTGCATTTCATTTTATAAAATGTTATTGGAGATTATGCATATTCCTACAGATTTTATTTTCTTTTATTATAGTTCCTTTTGTCATTTTTCAGTCCATGAGTAAAATATATTTTATAGTCAAATTCAGATAAAATCATTTTTATTTAGTCTCTATTTAAAACTCATCAGTAAATAATTAATAAATAATAACTGATTAATATTCATTAGAGAATAAATCTGTTTATTTAAAAGAAATTGGAGAAAATTATTGTTCTAACCTCTGCTGGGGGATTAGAAAATCCAAGTACTAAAACTGCTTTGCTAAAACCAATACAGCATTTCAATTTTGTGTTACCAAGCCAGCTCTAAAAGAAATTGAGAAAATTGATATTGCATTAATACAGAAAAAAAAAAAACAAGATTGAAAATAATGTTTTTGCTACATGAATTAAAATTGACTATAACTCAGGTGTGATTGAACTGATATCTTGATAGAAAATAACTATTGCTTCTAATGGAAATGATAATTTCCCACAGTTACTATTTTTCCCCAAAGCAGAATATTTAGCACTGTTCTGCGACGAGCCCTCCTGACTGGAAATGTTCTGCGGTAAAAACTCCCATACATGCAATAAAATACAAATACAAATACAACGCCACAACAGGCAAATTGCCCAACGAGGTGGCTGACTTAAGAACATCATGGATCCCGAGCCCTACCTACTACTGCTACACCACACATGCCCCCCCCCCCCGCGGAAACCCCAACGAATCGGTACATGCGGGAATGTGCGTGTACGTGGAGTGAAACCTGACATGAAGTTTTTTGTTTCTCTGTAATGCTTGTTATGTGTAGTGCTGCCATCTGCCACCAGTTTTTCTAACTATGAGTGAAGTGTTATGATTGAATGATTTATCGTTGTAGGACTGTTGCTCTCTGTAGCGAGACTTTTTAACGGGGAGATCGGCTCGCATTTGCGCCTTGAAGTTGGGAACCACAGAAAACCAACTTCAGCCGACCACCACTGTGGCGTTCGAACCCGGATCCTCGCATCGCGAGTCCGTCACTATAACCACTCGACCACCACAGCGGCAATAGTGTGTTTTTGCACTTTTTCTTAAATTCTTCCAAATTGTTCTGCAGTAGCGCTAATTGTTCTGCAATGTACATCGCAGATTTTGGCACTTTCTGCTTTGGGGCTATTTTTTAAAGTTTCACACCAGCATATCTTACATTTCATCTGCAATAACCTTATACTACAAACAAAACTAGATGGTAACCAGAAATCAACCACTGACCTTACTTATAAATAAGTTTTCCACTTCCGTCCAATTATGTTGCATTGCAAGAGCAGAAAGAGCAGTCCATACATATTGCTTATCTGTTAACTGAAGAGCATTCGAAATATGTAGTACAAAATATTGGAGTCACTCTCAAGTCATATCATAAAAATCTAATAATGTTTTCAGAAAGTCAAGATCTCAAAATTTGATAACTTATACAGGTGCTTACTGTAAATACTAATAATCAAAATCAATTTTTTTCCTTCATCTCTGTAGTTGACCCTGCATGAGATGCAATTACTAACAGTTGGCTATCAGCAACAATAAAATATTAAACTTAAGGGTGACTAATTTATACCAAACTAGTTTGAAATGTTTCACAAATTTTTTTAAAAGAATGGTTTTGTTAACTTTTCCTCTATCAAAAATCTCAATTATTTTACTCTATACATCAGTTGAAAAATTCCCTGGATTAAATTATTTGCTAACATAACCAACTTCTACACATTCTGAAGCAATGTCTCTTGGCCAGAATTTCTTAGAACCCTATCTCAACTTGATCAATTAATTTTTCCATAATATTACAGAATAAGAGAGTTAACACCTTTGGCCCCTAGGTCTGAAATTCCATCAGCCTTCATCCTTGTTACCCCATAGTGTTGATGGCCATGATCATTACCATTGTACAATGACTTTTCGTGGTCATTTCATTCTTGAAAAAGTACCTTGATCTTATAGGGGTCATTCAAGTATTACGTCAGCATTGAGGGGGGGGGGGGTCGGATTTGCTGACTTTTGATGACAAGGGGGGAGGGGGGTTTGAAGGTTGCTTACGTCATCAACCACCCCTTTTTGAAGATATGAAATATTCTAAGCTGCTGACAAAATTTTGCTGACGGGGGGGAGGGGGGATCAGTGTTTTGCTGACTTTTGCTGACAAGGAAGGGGGTCAAAAATGGCTTAAAATCTGCTTACGTAATACTTGCAGACGTGCCAACTTTTGAAATCCAGAAATCCGGAGATTCTCCCGAGGGGGGGCGGGTCCCCCCCCCCCTCCCGACACTCATAGACTCGATGGAAAAAAAAATTCATAAAAATTTTTTCTAAAAAAAAATTTTTTTTTAATAAATTAAGAAAAAGTTACATTCTTCCCCCCCCCCCCAAGGCCCGTTCTGCATTGCCCCTGAGAAGAATATAATTCTATGCCAGAATAGAGAAATGACATCTACATACTGTTCATAAAGTATGTGTTTCCTTTCGTGGATGCTATCAGTGATTGATAATCTTGGTTATATGAATTCTTAAAAGCTTTATATTTAGCTGTATATAGCTTAAAGTTTTATATTTTCTTTCTGAAGATGTTTAATCGGAAGAAACGATTTAAAAAAATTCAAATTACAAAGCTGCGGACGAAAAACGTGTTTATCGCGCGCCTGTTAGTGGAATACAATAACAATTATACAGGAATTTCGGCAACGAAGGTCATGCCCCTGATAAATGATTGCCGATAAATGCTACAAAAACAAAGTCGCGTCTTTGCCAGTTGCTTAAATGCGGTCACAAAGACTTTTTTACGGCTGCTCGATGAAAATGACTACGGCTGTCCTCTACGGGTGTTTTTCCAAACGACAACGGTAATTATTGCCGCCACGACAACGTAAAATCTAATTTTCTGCCAAAATCCGGAGAGCGGGAGGAAGGATGAAAAATCGGGAGAGTTGGCAGGTCTGTACTTGAATGGCCCCATAGGTGTTGTTAATAATCAAATTCATTAGGATTTTTTATATTAAAAAAATGTACTCCTATCTTGATCATAAGCAATACTCTAGTCATGGGTTTGAGGCCTGAAAATTTCAAAACATTCCTATCAGATGTTTGCTGATTTGACTCCAGATACTGGCCTTAACACATTGTCAACAGGAGATAGAAATATGCGTTTTTCATCAGCCAAATGCTGATGAGGGAATATATGAAGAGGCCTTTTTCATTTTTCAAGTGCAGAAGATGGCAAACTCAGTCTGGGACATGGCTTATCTCTGTGCATTATTTTCAAATTTCAATGCAACAATGTATGAAAAAGAGGTTCATATCAATTCAATAAAGTAACTGAAGACATGATGGTGGACATAATATAAACTATTGTGATATTAAGAGATATTGCTTTTTTTTGCCCAAAATATACCCTTAGCTCACTTGCCCAGTATGCAAAAGTTTGATTCCTGGAGGAGACAAATAACTTTTCATTCCAAAGATTTGTTTCAACATAACATTCAGAAAATTCATATATATTTCTTAGTATTCTGTAATACTTCAAGAATCTAGTGAATACTGGAATTATGGGGGGAAGAGGAGAAACTGGGAACAGATTCTTTCTGCAGCATACCATGGAAAATATATTAAATAATGACTTCACTTTTGGGTACAATACAGTAGAATTCTGGTACAGGAGAAAGAGTAACTCTAAACAATCCATTCTTATGTTCTTTAGACGGTGAGAAAAACATTGAGTAAGATTTTATATGTTCTAATACATACCATATTTCTCGTCCTGCCTGCAGCAGTGCTTATATTTTTTAAATAATAACTTTGAATTCTTGCTGTGATAACATTACACTTACATCAATTTTTGTTTCTAAGAACAGAAACTCTAAGAAATTTATTATGAACATTATTGTGCATAACTTTTAATTATCAATCAATATTTCTTATCAGTCAATAGCATTTCAACTATTCAGAATTAATTCTGAGCATTTACTGAGCAGTTTCTGACAAATATTTGTTTGTAGAACACAAGAAAATAGTCTTAATATGAAAATTAAATTTTATCCTAGAAATGTGTGGCAAGTACATCAATGTAGAGCCTTGCATCAAGTTCACACAAATATATTTTGCTTTTTTTTCACACTGAAACGATTATTCCAAGAAATATGGTGTTTCCATTATTAATAATATGCAATTAACCTGATGCTGCTTCCTGATTGCACTTGGACTGGCCAAATGATTCTGGAAAAAAAAAATTGTTTCATCAGGCGAAATTGTGTTGTCAGCAAAGATGTTAGAATCTGTATTTTGAACATATTTATGGATGTTACAACAATTTACAAAAAAATCATTCATTAGCTGTATTTTCAGTGAAACAAAGTGAGAGAATTAAAATCTAGTTAAAATAGTCTAGAAAATAGGTGAGTACATGCTGGATTATGTGATTGCGGACATTCTTAGAAATTGAAAAGAGCATAATTTTTGTTTCAGGTACCATTGGATACTTTTTTTGACAAAATTGTGTAGGGCATAACTTTGTTTTACACTTATAAAAACAATTTTAAAAATATTATAAAAACAGTGATACACACCCCTTGGCTAACAAAGAGAATTTATCTGGAATCATGTTCGTTCATTAGCCGAAATGAGATTTCTTATAGGTTTCTATGGAAAATTGTTTAATTCGTTCCAGGTACTGCCCAAAATTTAAAGCTGATTTTTTAAAACACCACGAAGCACTATAAAAATGATAAAAACTGACAGGTGGCTTCTGAAAACTGACAAAAACTTTAAAATTTGATACATGAGAATTTACAGGAAGATGAGAGATACTGAAGGGTTTTTTTTTATTTCACGCTATGTACACAACCAACACCAGCTAGCTTTAGTCTGCTAAAGCCGGTATTGACTCAACCCAGTCAAGTTGATAGGTGTTCCCATCAATTTGTGATTTAATCAGCTCATTTCTGTTTCTAATACATGTAGATAGAAGAGATCTCCTAGAATGTCTAAAATGTTCAATTTGATGCTAATAGCCTTGTACTGAAAGAACAAGTGCTCTGAAAACAAGCTTCTTTTTTATTCAATACATTTTTCTGTTAGCTGAATCTTTCATTTTACATAAAACGATTCAAAAACTTTTAGAAAGAGAAGTGGAAGTACTGGATATGAGTTAATGAGGCTTGAGTTGCAGTAGTTCAGATGATTGGTGTGAAAATTCAGCTCACAACCAGCTGTTTAATGTTAGCATGTGCATCCATATCAATAAAAATGTTTGTTCACTGAATCTGTATTCGTTAGCCAAGGCAGAAAAAATCTTCATTAGTCAAAAACTTCATAAGCCAGGGCATTCGTTAAGGTATGTATCACTGTATGCTGATAGAGGTGAGGTATCACTGTATTGGGTTCAATCTGACAATTATAAATGGAAGTATTATGCACCAACTAAAAAAACCTTCACACTAGTGCATAACACCCCATACAGTTATACAATGAATTTTAATGGTAAAAAAATGTAAAGAAAACTATTGATAAAGTACTGATGAATCTTACTTTTCATGAACAAAGTAATTTGAATATACGAAGTACAGATGACTGGATACCAAGCAAAGATAATTGGAAAGAAAAGTCACATTTCTCAGTGGGGAAATCGAACCACAATTGTTCGATTGTGTGGTTTTATTGCCACAGAGGAATGTGACTTTTCTTTCCAATTATCTGCACTTGGTATCCAGTGTCATCTGTACTTCGTATAATTAGCGGAAAGGTTCATTGTTTCGTTCTAATTTGAATATGTCATGAAAACAAGAAACAAAACATATATGTTTCCTACTTATCATATTAAGTTAGTGTAGAAAATTTATACACTTGTGCGCAAAATTAAGAAAATTAGCACATTATGTCGAATTTCTGAAAAACTAGTGAACAGATTTTAATAAAATTTGATACGAATACTCACTTATAACAGAGAAAGATGTACCATACAAAAGTAATAGTACGAATGCATGATTGTCAGTAAAGCTCATCATTGCAGGAATGTCCAAAACCCATGTTGCAAGATCGAACCGAAAATGAGTCTAATATGGGGTATAGTCCCCTCACAGTCAGACAGGTCGCACAGGCATACTGAACACGAGGCAGTTGAGGAGTCCCTGTGGCAATTGGTCCCACTCCTGTAGCAATGCTGGGATGGTTTTTGGGAGAGGGCTGGCGAGATGCAATTGCCCTCCCAAGAGTGTCCCAGACATGTTCTATAGGGTTTAGGTCAGATCTAGCTGGCCAATCCATACTCCGAATATCCTCACTTTCCAGGTAATTGTTGACCAGGTGAGCCTAATGTGGATGAGTGTTATCGTCTATGAACAGGAACTGAGGGCCAACTGTGCCCCTGAAAAGTTCACCAACATAGGGCTCTAAGATCTCCTCTCTATACCTCCTACCAGTCACAGACCCTCTCCCAAACACATTGAGGGGTGTGCGGCCATCCAATATGATGCCTGCCCAGATCATGACACCTCCACCACCATAGAGTGGTCCATTTCCCTGATGTGGGAGGGATGGTATCAGGTACCAGGCTCTCTCCAGATGAGTGTGCGTCGAGAATCAGTGACTGTATCTCGACTCATCTGTGAAGAGCACAGTGCTCCACTGAAGTCTGGTCCAAGGCTGATGTTGTCTGCACCATGCTAAAAGCGCTCTCTCGTGTGCTGCAGTTAGTGGGAAGCAAACAGCGGATCTTCTGGCATTAAGCCTTCCCTCATGAAGATTTGAGCAACAGTAAATCATGAAACTCAAGTTCTAGTGGTAGCATGCAGCTCACGTGAGAGCTGTGATGCTGTAGCAGTCCTGCGGCGCCACGCTTAAAGTGCCAAATAACGATTCTCATTGGTCATCATGGCTCTTCGACGACCTTGTCCAGGTCTTCTCCATATGGATCCAGTGTCCTGAAACTGTGTCTACAAATTGCGGACGACACTGGGCGTAACATCGAGCTCTGTAACCACATGCACTTGTGATTGCCCTGCCTCCAATCTACTGACGATTCTCCATCTCATTCCATCATCCATATGTTTGTGACTACTCATTTTACCTGATAGCGTATAAAATTTACCAAACTCTTGTGAGAAACACTGCAAATGTCGCAGAGGAGTACGAGCACACGAATCATGGAAAACACCTCGTGCCCTTATCACCCCCTCCATGGTCACAGCTCCGCCGACACACGTGTACACTTACGCATTCGACACTCAATATTTGCATACTTCTTTGGTGGCATTATTAGTACCTTTGGTTCAGTACTTTTTGTGAAAATAGACACATTGTGCAAATTCTCTTAATTTTGCGCACGAGTGTATGATTCATGATTGATCATTTCTGCCTATAGTAAAATTTCCAAATTCCCCATAGGAAAAGTTTAAAATTTTTATTTGTAAGTATTTATTAAAACAATCTATGATAAGCTCAATAGCTTCATTCAATAAATATTCACAAATCTAAATGAGAGAATTTCAAAAAATTCACAAAAAGCCATATATCAGATATAGTTTATTAAAATGACATTGCAAATATACATTACCTCAGATAGATAGTAATGATAAAGGCAGCAGTAAAACAACGTTGTGACAACAGGCATATCAATTAAAGTATGTTTACGTGGAAACAGGTGAAAAACTTCATTGGTACCTTCTTTTTCTTGTCTTGCATCATCTTCCTTGGGGAAGGAAAACATTTCAGCAATTAAGATTAGAAACTGACTTTTCTACTTTTCTAATGAAAAGTTATTGACACATTCCAGTTTTTTTGTGCTATTAGTTCATTAATAATTTCATAATAGTTTCAAAGGCTACACAAACTCATCTCTCATAAACATGTAAAATATTGAATATAATGTGTTCATCCAAATAAAGTATAAAAAACAAATGACAAGTTTACATCATAAATAAAAAATTTTTATAATTCAATTTCCACATTGGTCTTGTTTATTGTCATATATTAAACACGGATAATGCTAAATTTTATAAAGTCCCATGTAAAGGCTTCAATATTTGCATTCTTTATTTGCATTACACAATAAGTTATTTTCCCTCTTGCAATTTATTGCAAGACTTTAATTTTTTTTACATCATCAAAGAACTACTATCAAATTTTGTTTTATGATTATTTGATACTTTTTGTTGCACAAATAGTCATTTCCTGCACATAAGGGCCATAGGCGGAGATAGACTTGAAAGTCTGCGAGGGGAAGTACAATAATGATTGCTGGGGTGAGGAGGATGATAATGTTAATTCATATACAAGGTGATTATAAAAAAACTATCCCGACATATGAGCCCCTAACTATCATACCATTCACAGAAACTGAATGAAATTTTGGCATAAGGTATTTTGATGTATGCGCTCAAGAATGATATGGAAAACAACAGTGTCACTCTAACAGTTACTGTTACAGTGAGAAAATTTCGAAAATATCAAATGGCAACACCAAGTTTTTTGTATTGGAATGTGATCTCCATTGTGAAAACCCCTAAATAGCGTTCGAACGGCAACTGTAGCATGAAAATCACCGGCGGTAGATAGGCTAAAAGTGAGGACAACCAATAAGGACAGAGAAGCAGCATAAAATAAAGCATTTTATTGTGTTTCACAAATTTTCCACATGACCTTGTGGAGGACTAATCAGGCTGGGATCTCAGCCGAAGAAACGGTGTGACGAATGAAACGAACATTAATGCTCTGGTGCACGGCAAAGTCCTTTTTACTTTTTCCTTGCCTAGCTCCGGGGATTTTTGTGCTACAGGTGCCATTCCAACGCTATTTAGTGTTTTTCAGTATGGAGATCGCATTCCAATACAAAAAACTTGGTGTTGCCATTTGCTATTTTCGAAATTTTCTCACTGTAACCGTAACTGTTAGAGTGACACTGTTGTTTTCCATATCATTCTTGAGCGCATACCTCAAAATACCTTATGCCAAAATTTCATTCAGTTTCTGTGAATGGTATGATAGTTAGGGGCCCATATGTCGGGATAGTTTTTTTTATAATCACCCCGTATATGCATATACATTAGAAATGTGAAAAATAAATACTAACCTCAATAGGCAATTGCCTTTGTAGAAGAGTGATATGCTCAGACAAGGAATCAGTATATAGAGCAGGGACTAGTGTGGTCTGAAAATGAGTGCTGAAAAAACATCAAATGTGAGTGCAATTAATATTTAAATTCAGTCACAACAAATGAAACATCAATGGCTTTTTTTTTTCAAATTCAAACTTACAAAAATTTTTTTTCAATAAACAGAAAAAAATACCAACAAGCAATTGAAAACTGAGATAATTTAGAAAAGTTTTTCAACTGTCTGTTCACTGTGGCAATCTATAATAGCCAACCAAAATGAATAATATGCTATATGATTAATCTCTTTAATGTTTTTGTTCTCACTACTTCTTTCAATGAAATGTATTTTTTTTTAATTTAAATAACGTGATCAGCACGTATTTCCAAGAGATCATTATGATCTGTCCAGGGAATTGTTAGTGTTAGTAGACATGCATGCCCGACCCGGGATTCAAACTCAGACCCACACAGTCAGAAGCTAGCTCCCTAACCACTGGACTGCCAGGCAGCATTTTTTCCTCCCTAATGCAAGTTCATTAAAAGTAGAAACCAGGGGGTTTTAGTGAAGAGAAAGAAAAAAGATTATTCTAGCTAGATTATTTTTTTACATGCTTGCACAAACAGGTTTTAGTGATTCAATAACAAAGACGACATGGTATATGGAGATTAGGGGACCGTCTACGATTAAATATTAGTCATTACAGTAGGTAGCGATTTTTGCACAAGAAATAAGTATTTGATATCTCATTTGTTTCTCGTATTAAAACAAGACTCATTTTTCTTTAAACAACAGACTTCAAAACTTCTTACATTAGAGACTGTTTATATAACTTGGTTGGTAAAACTGTTGCATCTGAGCCATGGGTGAACAAGCAACCTCAGTATTTTTTGGCATGCATCCGAGCACACCAGAATTTATTCAAAACTTAAAATTTTTTTTACATGAAGCTGAACCCAAGCATCACAGGTATGATATTCCCGGATGCTCCTGAATTTAATCCTCTCCACTTAAACTGAGCATTTAGATCCTAGCATCATGCATGAATATACGACGTTGAATGAAACATATATCTAACAAAAAATACTAAATGAGAAATTGATCTGCAAGTATATTCATATTGCCCAAAAAGAACTATTGGATATAATTTAATGGACAGATAACTATATAATGCCTAATAAATTGCTAGCAAACTATATAATGCTGAAGTATCAAAGGAGTAAACTTGTATCCAGTCTATGAGCCCATTTAATATACGCTACCGTCTCGATAACATACATAAAAATATTGAATTTTAGCCCCTCCTCCATCCCACAATATTTTTGAGCAATCCCAGTATTTTCAATAACTTCACGCCTTTGCATATTGTACTTGATATCATTCGAATTTGATAACACACTAGTCAGTTATAAATCCTCTCTGAAATTATTTTAATCTACGACCCCTCGAGCAAAGACATGCATGGGGGGTAAAAAAGGAAAATTTTCTAGTGAAAAACATGTTTTTATCTACTCTCACAAAAAATTCTCAAGGTTACATTCTTATTTCAAATCGGCGTGAATACTTGACAAGCAAAAGAATGGTGTTTGTATTTCTTCCATACAACTTTTGACATATTATTACATCAGAAACACTAGAAGGGTTAAGATGAACCAACATATACAGTCGGACCCCTATATAACGAACTCTGATTCAACAAATTCCTCAATTTAATGAATTTTCGTCCAAAATGATGGCAAAAACAAAAGTCAAACCTTTATTTTAGTGGTTCCCAAAGTAGGCCATAGAATGGTTTGGTCGGGGGGAGCAATAGAAGCTAAGGTTTTAGTATAGGATCCTATAAGATTTGAGTTGGGGGGAAGGGGCAATGAGAACAAACAAATTTTGAAGAAGGGGGCAATGGAACAAAAAGTTTGGGAGACAATGCTCTATTTAACAAATAAAAATCCTTGATATAACAAATTTCTTTCAAACTATCCTTAATTTTTTTTTCTCATTTTTCTGGTCATCTAAAACCACAATCCAAAGATTTGACTTCTCAGATTTCTTCTGATTTGACCTTTAGCTTTTCTTTAGAGACAAACAAACAAAAGTGGGGAACAGGAATTTGCTCCTTTTTGAGTAAAGAGGCAATAAAGTTATCTAAAGTCTGTGGGAAGGTTTCAGTAGCCAATTTGTATACACCAATACCATAAAAAATTGTGCTACCCGCATGTTTGAAATCAATGACAAAGTAAAGTTACTTCAAAATTTTGTGCTCTGCCTTGACAAGCAAAGGATAGAGGGTTAATTAAAGAGAGTGTGTTTTTCAGTTAGCACAAAAAAAATGACAATTTTGACAGAACTTGATAAAAATGTGGATGTACCAAACAATCAAGAAATTTTTTCGTGCATCCCGACTTTATTCTAATGTTTATGCATAGTAAAAGTCTGTTATAACAGGTATGGCTTATAACGGCAGTCTCGATGTAATGAGTGGTTGTCAAAGAGCTAATATAACAAAAACATCTGCTATAATGAGAAGTCCATTATAACGACAATTTTTCCTGTGATTGTGAGCTGTCGTTATAATAGACTTCCACTGTATATACTTTCCTCACAATTCAGGTCAGAAATGAGTTGTAACGGCAGCCTCAGTAGCTTTTAAAATTTGCCATTTCGAGTGTGTTTATGCTCTTGATAAATTTGACCCTGATGTAACGATTTCCTTGATTTAATTAATAAAATTGTTGGTTTCTTCCAATTCATTAAATCAAGGTTCAACTGTATTATATATAATTCAAGCTTTTGATACTGTTAGCCACATCATATTTTTTTCGAATTCAGGCCTGGGGGTTTTCAGGTCATCTCATTAAATGGTTTGAATCCCATCTCATAGGTCAGTTCCAACGTTTTTTATATATAATGGTACCAAATCTTCCTGTTATCCTTTTCTTTCTGGTGTTCCTCAAGGATTAATTTTTGGCCCATTACTTTTTGTTTTATTTACCAGATTTAACTAATCACAATTTATATTATTATATTTTTTGATATATACAGATTGTCACGATTTTTTCATGTTATCAGTAATATTAAACAGGGGCGACTCCAGCTTACCTGGAGCCCGGGTGCGAAGCCTCATGTGCCGCCCCTAATGGCGACCCTACCAGGAGACTGATAGGGCTTCAGTGAAGGGGACTGGAGATAAACCTGATTTTTCTTCAGAAGAAAGCTGCACATCATTGTTTAGCATGCGAAACGTGCGTGACCATACGTCCCGCTTTTGAAGTAGAAATTTTTTTGTTCTAGAATTATTTTACCATTCTTAATAATGTCAGATAACTTAATCTTTGAAAGAGCACTTATTTTTGTGAGCCATCATCACTTATCCTGTAAAGATATTTAATGGGGTAATTTTTATTAAGAAATTTTTTTCTTAACAAGGACAAGGCTGGACAAGTGAAAAGCCAAATTTTTCCTTTGCTTTCATTCGACTATTGTGGAACAAATTCTGAGTGAGGGCATGGGCCCCCTAGGCTGGGATCTTTTACAGCACCCCCCCCCCCCAGTCAGAATTCTCAAGGCCCTTTCTATAGTTAATTTATAGCGTGAAAAAGCCAAAAAATTATGAGAATTGTCCTGGGCTCTTGTGGGTGCCATGGGTGAGGGAACTAAAATGCACACATGCCCCTTGTAATAGAGTACAGGGACAGCACTTGGCCATGCGACCGATTGCAGCCACACTGAGCACCGCTCAAGAGGGATGCTAAATTCGAGGTGAATGGGTAAAAAAAAGTTCCATTGGCCGAAAAAATCAAACTGTCAGTTCTGGAGGGGTGCAAAATCTGAAATGAAGGGGCGAAATTTTTTTTTTTTGTTAGGAATTGTTTGGATAAATTGTGAGGGAGGGGCATGACTTTCCAAGGGGAGGGGCACTGAAAGGGCTCCAGCTTGGGACCCAGGACTAAATCCTTATAACTTTTCTTTTTTCACTCTATAAATTAACTGTAGAAGGGGACCCCATGAAAGATTCCAGCCTAGAGCCCCTGGTGCATAAGGTAGGAGTAACAAAAAATAAGTCCCACACAGGTACAGATTTTGTCTTGAGCCACCCAGATAGCTTACATTCTTGTTTCTGGTATTACGGTCAGAGGCCTTGTCTATTTTCTCAACGTTTCCGTTGTCGAGGTATGACTCAAAAGTGTGATGTCATGTGAATTTAGAAGCTAGAAAATTCTGTTGAACAACTCAGTTCATGGTATAATATCAATAAGTTTAACCTAAATGTTACCAAGTGCAAAAGTTTGTCTTTTTGGTAGGAATTTTTTTTATATTTTGCATGGTTATTTAATACTACTACTAAACCCCAGACATGTACCTCGTCCATATTCCTCTGCGGAACCTCTAACGAATTGGTACATGTTGGAATGTGTGTGTACGTGTAGTGAAACCTGGCGTGAAGCTTGTTTCAGTGTAATGCTTGTTATGTGTAGCGCTGCCATCTGCCACCGGTTCTTCTAACTATGAGTGAAGTGTAATGATTGAATGATTTATCGCTGTAGGCCTGTTGCTCTCTGTGGTTATTTAATACTGATGGTCAACCACTTGAGAAACTGGAGTTTGCATGAAGAACATAGGGGTCATAGGGGTTACTTTCTGCAGCTCTTTTACTTTCAATCCGCTTGTAAATGATATTGTTTCTAAGGCATCCAGTAATGTTGGCTTCATAATCTGCAACAGTAAATTTTTCTAATTACAGAAGACTTTTTGCTTCTTTACAACTCTTGTGTTAGACCTGTTTTAGAGTATTGATGGATAATCTATAATCCATGTTATTCTTCTAACAACATCAGGATTGAATGTATACAAAATAGGCTTTAACGCTTTGTAAGAACTTGACATTCATATCCTTACTGAAATACTAAGTAATACTTAAAAATAAACCATCACTCAAAATTTACCACCACCATAATGCATTGATAACTTTTTTTTAAAAAAATTATGCACTCTGATTTTGATACACCAGTCCTTTTAGTGCATATCAGTTTTCACTGCAATAGCATCAATCTTAGAAAAAAATTTACGTCTCACCATATCACACTGATTTATTAGAAAATTGACAGCTATTTTGCTTGTTATGGATAGTAATAGGCCTATATCAAATATTTCTTTCAATCATAGGTGGAGATAGACTTGGAAGTCTGGAGGGGGGCACGGTCATTATTGCTGGGGGGGGGGAAGATGATGATGATGTCAATTCATATATACATTAGATCAGTCGACTCCACCTTTGACGCTGACCCCGTATCTCCGCCCATGCTTTCAATATGTCTTCCTTTTTATTACATGCATGGTATATACATACAGTACATTCTCACAGGCACATATCAGACCAGAGTGCACCAGATTACTGGAGGTTAGTTGAAAAAGTTAATGTAAATAGCATAAACGTCTGTGCACAGACATGCAGCAATATGTTTTCCCATTCTGCACTTGCAAGAAGCCTGCCTGAAAATGCCAGATTATAGGCAGTGACTGTATTGTGTATTAATTTAATATTGTGTAACTACTTTTGATGAACTTTTTATTATTTTGTGTCAAGTTGTAGTTTATTCATTGCTTTTTCTGTACTGCAATGCGCTGCTCATCCTGTTTGTTTTTTCCCACTACACTACTGTAACTGGGCATATGCCTGTTGTGTGAGGTTTATAAATTAATAAATTCAAGAGCGTCTGAAAGTACCAAGACCCCATGAAATATTCATGTGTAAATAACTGAATACAATTATATAATCACCATTTGATATGCAAAAAGTGAAAGCCTTTATCTTACTTTAAGCAGTTTTCTAACTTTTTGAGCTTCACTTCCGGTTTCATTGACTTGAATGTGTTACTGTATCTCAACATCTGAAAGATGATAAAAATCAAATTATACTTTAATTTTTAGGATTCAAGATTAATTTTATGGTTTCAAAAACATTTCAAAGATCACTATTTTTCTTCATTAAATATAACTCTTTTGAAGTTTTTATTAATTTTGTTTGTGGCATATATTATAGATATGTTCTATGTATGTTGGGAAAATATGTTTATGAATGTACCACTGTATCTGAAATTTCCATCTACAAACGAGTCTTTAACTGCTGTAATCAGAAACAGAGAGCCACAAATTAGAGGATTACACTGAATGCAGATGTCTCTTGCTCTCTACTTTACGTCTCATTGTTTCAGTGGTTTACAAATGTGCTATACTGTGGAATTTTTAACAAATTGGTGCATTCCGGAATGTGTATGCATATGCGCAACCCTAATATATTTATGTTGCCAAAGTTATGCTTGTTTCATGTTATACTGGTGCTGCCATCTGTCTTCCATAGATTGAAGTGAAAATGGCAAGTGCTAGGATTTTTCTAGTTATGTAAGTATATTGTGTTGGAGGTCTGCAAGACGACTTTTTTCAAGTAGGAGACGTGATCGTATTCACACCTCAAAGTTGGAAAACTGCAGAAAACCAACATCAGCCATCAACAGGGTTTGAACCTGAATCCTCAGAAATGAGAGCCCAGTACTATGCCAGTTTGTGGCAATAGCAGAACATGTTTGGATTAATCTGTTGTGGTATCTCCTGATGCTTAGTCTATCAAGACGTTATTGTCATGTTTAAAAAAAGAAAAAACAGCCAAATGCAAGCTCTACCTCTGATTTAAAACTGGGATTACTAGAGTCTGCAGTTCACGCTCCACATAACAAAGAAAAATATCAATTTTATATCTGTATGCTGGAGGTAAATGGCTCTATGCTCATATATTTCAATATTCGAATAATACTATTAATAGAGCCCGGAAGTTCAGGCAAAATTCCATAAATTCCTTTTTTTTGCCTATTTTCAAACTTTTTTGGTAAAAATTCCTTTTTTGAAATTTTTGTGCCATAAATACCTATTTTAACATAGTTTTAAGTTTATTAGTGAATTTCAGAGGCCATAATCTGTAAAACTTGGATATTTTGGGCATTGAGAACTTCAAAAGAATTGCTCTTTTTAAAATTTTCCAATACTCAGTATTAATTTTATCAGAAAGCACACACCCTCCCTTTCCAGCCCCATTTAAACACAACCAAGTGATCTAAGACATTGGTGTTGGCATGCATTAACTTTACTTTGAGAGGCATGCATTAACTTTGCAGAGTGGTGTTAGATGTGAATGATTTTGTATCAGATGAACACAGCCATTGTT